>NC_072822.1:19036250-19680000 GCF_027744805.1 Dunckerocampus dactyliophorus | reverse complement strand
GCACTGTGAGGAACACAACAAACAGGGGTTGGCCTTTCACACAAAAGATTACTACTCTGCGGGACGACTGACTGTGTGTCACCAGGCAGAGCTGCAGGACAAACATTGTACTCTGCACAGGTTGGCGGCAGACTGGTGGTTTAGGCTCCAATGGCTCCCAACTTCATGTGTGGCCCATTTTATGAATATCAATTTAATGTTTACTTAAGAAACACAATTATCTCAAGGAGTAATGTGCAGTCACTCCATGTGGGCGCAGCTCATTATTCCCCAGACAGATGCATGAGATATGGTGGTAGAGTAGAATTGCAACAAGAGATGTGCCATCTATCAGTGGTGATGACAGAGAGGTCCATCTAATGACCATTAGCTGCTGGTTGACAGCACTGCTGGGAGGGCTAGCACCACACAATGTACACAGCAAAATCTCCTCTGATGAGTGATTAGCTTTGAACACTCTATATAAATCTGCAGCTCGTCAGACGTGAGCGAAAAGGGACTGGACATGTCTCTAAAGTAACTCTGACAAACAAAACACATCATTTTCCGACCGGAACATTGGCAATGTACAACATAGATCATCATTCTCTTTCTCCATGTTATAAATTGCTCTTTGTTCCACTCTTTAAAGTGTGAGACTCTCTGTCACTTGTGATTAAGAGAAGTTTTTTTTTTCCTGAAACGGGAAATGAAGGAGTAGTGCAAAAAAAAGGTCACTTTTAAAAGATGATTGTTTTGTTGAGAAAAGCAGAAAGACCCGTTTCCTTACCTTTAGGAATGGCTGACACAAAACGCTTCTTCCACCATGGTCTGTTGCGATCAGACTTCTCATCATCACTGTCTTTTCTGTCCTCAGACTATGAATGAAAATCACAAAAATGGGAAGTGTAGTATATGATAAATCGTAACTGGCTACCAAAAATACATAAATACTAGAGCTGTCAAATGAATCTATGTAGGGTTTTCCTCAGGAAATAATAATAAAAAATGAAGTAATCCTTATTTTGCAAGGCTTCATCCAGTGAGTTTACGACACTGTAACAGCTATGCAGAATGACAAACACACTGGGTGAATTTTTGTCCACTTTAAACTGATTTAACTGATTTTCATCGCTGTCCAAGACTGAGAGAGAAAAAAACTAAATTGTTCCACGGTGTGGCTTTGTGTAATTGATGGTGATAATTCTTACCTCTCCTTTCAATGAATCCTTGCTGGGTGACGAAGATGGCCCTAAAGCGAAGGCCCCAGCAGGGTCACGGTCTTCAACTGCGACACGGCGATTGAGGCCGGGGTCACTCGTTGGTCGACGGCCTGGGCAGACAATGTCAGAACTTCGGCTACGGACCAACCTGTCAGGGAAGGAATGGCGCTGCTTGGTGTGCTCCAACTCAGCCTGAGCCAAACTGTGGGGCATGAAGAGTGAGTGCCGCGTGTCCTGCCCCAGGGCGCTGGCTTCAGGGATGGGGGGATCTGGGGGTGGGTGAGCAGGCCTAGCATAGTGTACTTTTGGTCTCACTATTGTTCCAGTGGTGGAACCTGTAACAAGAAAAGCCCCAGAAAATAAGGCACATGAACTCTAAACTCTCAGGATACTTCATTAGGCAGACCGATTTTTAATGCTTAATTGAACAATATATTTTTTTAAAACAGCCAATACAAAGGTAACTGTTTTAACTGTCACTTGATAGGCATTTAGTTGATGTTTATTATTGTGAATCTACACAGTGGCAGAAAAAGAGATAACAGGAAGAAAAACACCTTAGAAGAGGCAGAGTGCTAAAGAAAGATGTACGTGGGATACAAGCCCTAGGTGGAGGTAGGCCACCTGTTCCAAGGGTACACTCATCTTCTGAAAAGCTTCCAAAGGCAGTTTTTTTCTTTGCCATAAGCACAGTGGGACAAGGGGACGGTGCCAAAGAGCCTGGGGTGAGGTCTCTCAACCTGTCATCCCTTCACCTTGCAGCCACCACCGTTCCTCTCCAAACAAACTCAGCAGTACAAAGAAAAGTCTAGACACGCTAGAACAAAAGATTCCTATCCTATTAAACAAATGGGCTTAATGAAATGGCATGTGGACTAGCACGCCCAACAATTAGTATTAAAACTGGGGGAGAAACAAGCAGTCTTATTTTATTTTGCTCAAGCTGTGTTGAGGGCCCACAACATTAGGGTCTGGATTTAATGACGCTAATGTCTAACAATGATTTGCTGTGAAGCATTTTAGGAGTGAAAATTACCTTCCCCGGAGGAGAGGGGATCAAACATGGCCAATAAGGACTCTGCTTGTGAGGGAGGTGATGTTAGATGGTGTGCTCCTGTAACAACACAGGGGGATATGATGCCATTAACAATATTCACCAAACTAACACACAAATGCAAACAGTTTCAAAATTGTTTAGCAAATTATGTCTTTTGTGAACACTCCACTGTCCAATCTCTCCAAGTAAAAGTGTAAATGTTAAGCTGTCAACATGAGGAAACAGTGATTTAGATTGGTGGCCACCCTGAAAGTGACAGAGATGGATTGTTCTGGCTGATGTGGACTGGACTAATGACTTAGCAAGCCTAGCTGGGATGTGACACTCTCCTACCGTGGCCTGACTCCTCCCCATCTGGACTGGTCACAGAGTCCTTTCCTCCAAAGTCTGAGCTGCACTCTGAGCGCAGATCCTCTATCTTGTTGGGGATGTCTTCTGAGGTTGCACTGATACCTTCAGGGTAAAAAGAAAAAAAACACACAAACAACAGTGTTTACGCTTAGGACAAAAGCAACTCAGTGGTACCAAAGTCTACTGGGAAATGTGTCAGCGGTCAAAGGAAAGACAAAAAAAAAAAAAAGGTGGAATTTTTTCTGCTCTTTACGCTTCATCTCTTAGAAGGGGACCAAGTGGGAGCATTAAATTGGTTGTGTAAGCGCCCATGGGCTATGGCAGCGATAGGAATGATGCTTGAGCTATAGACATTGTGCACTGGATGGATCCTGTGAGACAATTGCATGTATACTGCGCACATCACCACTGGTTTCTTATCTGAACACTGCAATATAACCCTGACAACATTTACCACTCTTACAAAGATCATTTCCCTCTGACAAATGACGAAAAAAGAATGAGGCCTATGCCTGATGGACCCTCGGCATCATGTAGCTAAACATTAGAAACAGTTCTCATTATCATGCTGAACAGTTCTACACCACTACAACTATAACTATAATTCTCACAGTATGAATCAAAACATTTTCTTTGTGAGGGCAAAAAAATGCAGCTCTTTAATTTGGTATCTTTAGACTGTAAGTGTGCCTACTTGTCTTTATAAGCTAGACTTGAAACTTGTGCAAGGGGAGGAATAGAGTTTCAAATTATACCTGAAACAACACTGAGGCCCGGAGTGCTGGGTCGAGAGCTGACCTCACGGACTTCAGTATCATCTGAGGTGCTGCCAACCCCTGAGCAGCTCTCCAGCTCCTGCAGTCGTTCCTCCTGTTTCAAGTCTGGAGCTTCTGTAAATTGACAAAAAAAAATGACACGAACAGGTCAAAAGATGATATTCAAACCCATCTCTTATTTGTGTGTGGTCAAGTCCTGTTGGAATTATGCTGTAATCATAGGGGTTGCTCCAGACAATGGCCATTCCGTCACTCCACCGCTTCCCTCTTGATGACCATTGCCGAGTGCACACATATGCATGGAATCAAAGGATACATTACTACGAGTGATAACAGCCAAACAAAACCATAAAGCTAGTGAAGCCAGTTCTTTGGCTGCCCAATGGAGCTGTTGGGTCGAACCCAGAGGCTCCATATGAACAGCAGTACTCATTTGCATGCTCGTTAGTAATAATGTGCTAGTGAAGTGCTCTGTAGAGTGTAGTTTTCTGCTTCCAAACCATGAAACAAGCACACTACTTGAAGAAAGCCTCTGATCGCGCTATTACTGAGCAGAAGAGGAGCAGCAAACGGAACAGATAGCAATCAAGACACTCATGCATGTCATCTACAGCACCTACTGAAATGGTGTATTACAATTAACATAAGGCACACACATTTCCAAGGATGTGTTGTTAATAAAGGGCACTCATTGACTTTTACAAAGAACTGAAGCTATAAAGTCTATTTTGTGCATATTACCTCATTAATTAAAAGAAAAAAAGATAATAAGTTCCTTGTTATTGTTTATTTTTTTACTTCCAGGACTTCTTGCAGTGGCTAATTTAATGCAGCATTCTTATAGAGCCACACAGAGATTGACATTCTTTTAGAGTTTTATTGCCAACCTTAGCGCCAATAGGGGTACTCAATTCCAACACAGAACACAGTTCAGCTCGCACACGTGTTTCTTCCTCACTCTCTCTCTCTCCCACAACAACACTTCCTTTTTCACTAATAACATTAACAGCGTGGTGCTTTCACAAACATCAGAATTTAGAAGAAAGAAGATTACAACACTAACAGGTCATTAAAGTAACATTTCTGACACCTCGTGACCAGTGTTGAATACTACATGTTAACGTGTATTTCAATGCGTTTTCTGAATGTCACATACTGTATCTGTATTTGCTTTTTAGTCCTTTCAGTCATTTTTATGCTTGAAAAAGCTTAATTTAGGCCAAAAATCCGTACAACTGTGAAGCCGCAAAATTCAAAGCATGATGTGGTGAGGGACTATTCCTTTGTGATAGTATTATCTTTGTAAAAGCAGACCAGTGACACAAATGAACTTCTGTATGCACATAGATTGTGCAGGTATAGCTAATTGTGACAGGTGTGTATATTTATGTTTCAGTTAATTGCACTGATACCCATGTGATCACAACAACATAGCATAAAATGTACACGTCAGTCTCTGAACAATACAGGATTGACACCACATAAACTGAGTGAGGACAGATGCTGTCCTTGCGCTTCCCTCCCCACTGCTCCTTCACAGGTGCAAACACACCTGGAGGTCCCTCTAAGGAAACCCTGAGCTGCCTCTTACTGGCACACAAGGATCTGTCCTGAAAGACAGGCACGTGCATACAAATATGATGACAGATGCGTGCACACATTTTGGGTGTGGAACACATTGTGCACACACACCTGGTGTCCCTCCCCCCACTAAAAAACAGTAAAAACATGAATATGCATGCAAACACACACACACACACACACTTGAAAACACATATTAATGAGTGTGGTAGGAGTGAAAGCACAGGCATCACAACACCCAGAGTCAACATAAGGGTCAGAAGGTGACAGCAGGATGAACCTGGCACCCCACCTGAATCACTCGGCAGGACCTCCACACTCCAAGCCTCGCTTGTAGTCTCTGAGATTGTGGAACCGTAGGGGTCCAATAGCACCGAGCCCGAGCCTGGGAGACACAGCAGGCTGCCGAGCATGTTTTCTGCAGCTGCCCCTGAGAAAAGAGAAAAAAGATTTAACCTCTTTCAGCGTCAAGTCACCTACACTGTCAAAGAACTTCTCACACTTCTTTTGTTTTTATGACTTTATTTGTTTTTAAAGGTTTTCGTTTGTATTCTGTGACTAGTAACTTGTAACTAGCTGTAGACAACAAGTAGAAATTTTTACCTAGTGGAGTGCTAACAAAAACAGAAGGTAATATGATACCTGAGCTCAGATATCATTTTAAATGAGCCAGTAAGGAGAGTGTCGAGATGTAGCTTTATACGTGACAATTTTCAATTTTGATCAAATAAAAACGTATTTTCCGGACCATAAGTCCCTCAGGAGTAAAAAAAGAGTAAAAAATACTGTATATATAGAAGTCACACTGAACTATAAATCGCTTTTATTTAAAAACTGATTTCAGACATTTAATCTGGAAAGTCGTGTTATTCAAATACACAACAGCACACAGAGCAATAGGCTAAAAAGGTGCCCAGTATGTTAATGTAACACTTTAATAGTTACTCTGTTACACAATAGCATCAAGAACATACCTGGGAAGCTAAATTAACATAATAAGTCAGTGAGTCCAACAAGCCAGTGACCAGTAAGGAAGTTCACCAAGGTCCCGTGGTTTATGGTCCGGAAAATATGGTAGTAAACCCATAGAAGGAGATTATCGAGAGCCCTACTAACCCAAAGATGAACCCACTTTTTGGGGGTAAATGGTATAAACTAGGGATACAAAATGGCAATAACATGTTAAAAATTAATTTGAAGAAAACAAAACTAACATAAAAACATACCGATTCAACGAGAGATGTCAACCCCTCCCGATTTTCGAGTACTTGCACACAATGTATCCCTATACTACTGTAAATTCTAAAATGTGCCCACGTGATGTGTGCCCACCTCTAGGAAATCCATTACGGTAAAACACGGTCTTTACAGAAGTGAGTGTTTTGGATACCACCTGAGCACGGGAAGGGATACGTGATTCATTTAATTACAGGATCGAAATTTGATTAAGTCATTTAAAAAAATTATCTAAAATCGATAGACTGCACTAGTTTAAACAAGATGGTGAGTTTTTCACTCACAGAAAGAGAATTTGAGGTCACATGCATTTTATGCTGAGGTCCACAAGCTCAAATACACCAGCAGCAAAGGTCAAACGTTAATGATAATATCTCACCAGGTCTGGTCTTCCGGGCCATGAGTTTGGGCTGTTTATTACACCTCACATTAGTCACAAACAAATTACTGTCCTCCCATGTTGTTATTAAGTCACCTGCACAGTGACCACCTCCACTTGAGAGAACAAAACTTAACAAGGCGGAAGAATGCAGAGGAGTAGCAAATGGCAAGCAGGTGTGTAGGAGTCGGTGTTCACGGTTCTCAAGATGCCCTGCGATAGCTGCACCCTGAGGTACATCTTGCTTCGACTTAATGACACACGTGCCATGCGCGCGCGCACACACACACACAAACAAACACAAACACAAGTTGGTGGGGGGCAGAGCTCCTATCCTGCTGTCCACGTTTACAATCTTCAAGACCACTTGTCTTTCAGGTGGATGATTGAATGAGTAGCACAACAAGAAGTGAAACAATTAGAATTTCTGCCTCATTATCATGGTAATCTTATCAGTGGGATAATGAGGTATTAATGGATATTTAATGTGCAGCTCATAACCCAATCCCTTGGAGAAAACACATAAGGAAATCGCTGTAAATTCACTTAATGATGGAAAAGTCCCCCAACGCCATATTCCGAAGAATGAAAAATGGCGGATGCAAATGAGAAGGAACCAAGGTCAATAAGACTGCAGGGACCAAATGAATGTCAGAGAGAGAGAGAGAGACAGAGAGAGAGAGACAGAGAGAGAGAGACAGAGAGAAAGAGAGAGATATATAGAGCAAGAGAAGATGACAGAGGGCTTGGTAACAGAAGCACTGAGGAGAGGAAACAAAAGGTGTGAATGACAGACGGAATAGTGCCAGATATGAGTCAATATCTTCTCTTGAACTTGCAAATTGAGGGGGAAAAAAATCTGACATCATTCTCTTAATTGTTGAGTGCTAACATTGAGAGTTAAGCACTACAATTGGGTATTATTGCATGAAATTAGATAATTAATATTTCATTCCATTTTGACCATAAAGTGTTTTTCCCTGCAGACCTACAAAAGAACTTGAAATGTACGGGCGTAGACGACGTTGCATTCAACCAGGTGTCCTCCAATGTTCATTATATAGATTTACCATAATATTCCATCCATTTTCTGTACTGCTTGTTCTCACTAGGGCTGCGGGTATGCTGGAGCCGATCCCAGCTGACTTTGGGCTGCACTGGTCACCAGCCAATCGGCAGGGCACATATAAACAGACAACCATTTACACTCACATCTATGGACAATTTGGAGTCTCCAATTAACCTAGCATGCATATTTCTGGAATATAGGAGGAAGCTGGAGTACCCGGAGAAAACCCACGCATGCATGGGGAGAACATACAACCTCCACGCAGAGATGTTCCAAAAGTGATACGAGACTGTGAGGCCAACATGCTAACCACTAGGCCACCGTATGGCCTAGATTTACCATAATGTTGTTCAACAAAAATGCCTTGCTACATATTCCACCCACATTTTTAGGACCCTTGCACAATCAAATAAGTGTCAAACATCTGCCTTTACAAATAGAACAGTGTTTAGTTTTGACTGAAAGGTATTTTAACATTCTGTTTATTATTGTGGCTATATTTTTCAGTTATTTACAACTGCATCATACTATGTACGGTTTCTAATTTTTGATTACGGCACGTTTCCCTTCGTGGACTGCAATAACACAAAATTGTGTCGGTGCAATTTCACCTACGTGCCACAAGGTGATGACATTTCCCTGAAACTATTTATACAGCAGAGACTAAAAGCCGCCTCATGAAGTGCAAATCAAGCTGATAAATGCAGAAACCACTTACAAGTAACAAACATAGTCCTACCTGCTATTTCCTGCAGTCGATCTTCATCCATGTTGGGGTCAAAGTCACTGCCAAGCACATCAGTGCTCCATGTCTCACTGACAGTCTCAGAGATGTCACGATCCTCTGTCAGGCCCATCATGTCTCTGATTTCAAACTTGCGCAATTTATCATCCAAGTTGTCCTGAGTGGTGGCTAACAAAGATACAACATATGGCTCATTCAAAAACTTACATTTACAGCATGTCAACATAACGTCCCACCCAAAAAAAAAAAAAATTTCTTGGTAGTATAAAACCAGGTACAAAAAAATATGTAAAAATTACACTGTTGAATGTAAGGGAACAGTTTTGAACAGTGGTGGTTAAAATATATATATATACACTGTATATATACACTGTATATTATTCTGTAAATACTGTAGTGAAGAAAAACTACGTATTACTGATTTTCAGCACAATATTCATCCTGCAAAATAAATAAAATAAAAATTAGATGAAAAAAAAAAGAAAACACACCCTGTTCATGCTCCAAAAGCTGCAGAGCCTCCACCCCGTTGCTGCCTGAAGGTCCAGCTCCCAGCTCGGAAACTGACTCACCCTCCAGGTCGAGAGATGACACGGAATTAGAACGATTAGATGGACCTGAAGAAAATATTTAAAATTACTGTCTGAGCTCCATTTGGTTTAGTAACCCTTAATTCAATATTCATGATTGTTGTGGAACATTCTGATAGGAAAATAAAAAAAACATACCACCAAGGCCGACAAGGTCATATTTAATAAAAGTTGGTGGAGGGGTGAGGCCTTGAATATTTTAAAAGGGAGTATTTTTGAGTAATCGCAACATAGACAGGTAAGACATTTTGACACCCACAGAGCTATCTATTTATAATTTATGGTGAGTCTGGTGGAATGAAAAATAACATAAATAATGTTGATTTTGCTGTGGATCATGTCAAAGGTCACACTCTCCAGATGTCCTAATAGGCCAGTGAGAAAACTTACCCTCAGAAATGCCTTCCAGGTTGTCACTACAGAGGGAGAAGCGCAGAGTTTTGTCTGGTTTACCATGCAGCTTATTGTCATCTGTATGGCTGTCCCCTTGGCCCCCTTCAGCCATCTGCAAGTTCAAAACCTAAAGAGAGCAATAGAGTAGTACTGTTAATTTAAAAAAATGTCTGCATACAACATTATTGCCATTACAGTTAAAATAAGTTCACATAATCTATCATGACACTCTTTGAAAATCATACAAAGCATGACATTAATACAAAATAAAATAACTTTAAATAATATTTCAGATAAATGAATACATGAATAAAATACAAAAGTACATTGGCTTCTTACGGTCTGTCTAACTAGTCATCCAAGTGCCTTAAATTGCTGCTTCCTTAGGTTGCGTGCTTTCTTGGCTATGTTAGCGTTGCGTTTTGTCAAATGCTCATTTATGTAAACGTGTTCCTTTCAGCTTACTTCTCTGCTTCAGCAGTGATGTTTTGTATTTGTTTGTGAACTTTCTGATGACAACAGGTGTTGTTGCCATACAGTGTACTGCATATGCCGGTCATGTCCATTTACTTCCACCTAATTTGATTGCATCAAGTTGGCCACCTGTTGCTCCGTTGAAGCATCATCCATTTTATCTTGATCTCCTTTGATCTCAACTGCCCTGGCATAAAACGTGGGTATAATGCATAGCCCTGTCACAATCACATCATTCATACATGTGCTTTGCTCTAACTCATCCATTCTGCAGATCATTTGCAATATGATCTGACCCTTATCTTCATTCGGTTTCTTCACAGCATCCATTTTTTCTTCCAGCCTGGCAACCTCTTGATGACACACAGGATTCTCTTCCCAGACTTCCTTGACGTGTTTATTCATAGATTGTGCTGGGGGGTTTTTTATGTCAAATGCAGGAGAAAAATGACCCCTGGGGCGCAGAGGAGCACCCGTGCTCTAAAGGCTCCTTGGAATTTATCATGTCATTCAACATTGTTATGATGTCTCGATTGGTACCTATCCTCATCTTGATGGACATTCATTGAGTCGAGAGAAGCCTTTTTTCTGCCACGTTAGTTCCTCATGCCAGACACTATTCAAGCGGAGGGTATCAGCACACAGTTTTGTAAAGATGGTCAGGATTTATGGTCAAAAAAAGTACGTACCAAAATAGTCTAAAACTCAGATAGCAATGCAGAGCTCACTCAGCCAGTAGACATGCGTTCCCTTTACAGGGATTCTAACAAACAAAATACATTAAATTGATTTCATAAGATTTGCAAAGTACATTACCTCATTTTCTGACATCATTCCAGGGACAGTCTGAGGTCCATTTCCAAGTGATATCACCAGCACCTCTTCTGGCATGAGTTCCTGCAGCGACTCTTGGGAGCTAGCCTCTGCCTCCCCCTCCTGGGCTATGTTGGTACGACTGCGGCTCCGAGCAGCTGCTGTTTGGTGTTTGGAAAGGAATGAGAAGATAATGGAAAGATTGAAGAATCTACAACATTTGTTACAAATGTTTTAAACCAAAATTTGTGTCTGTCAAAAACGAAGTGGAAAATATTCCGTTCCAAACACTGCTTTATGTTCATCTTCAAAGCAAATGTAAAAAACAACTTTAAAACGCATGAAATGGAAATATTAGGCGTGAAGCACTTAACATGGGGATGTTGTGTGAAAAATCTGCCCAATGGCAGTTTGAGCCAAAATACTGTACAGTACACAAGTGTGCCCAAACCTTTTTAAAGCCAACAACTATATTGAAATAATAACACATGATTATTCTATAAATGATAATGATACAACCAATATGCTTACACACTACAGGAATGAAAAAAGCAGCTGTCACACAAAGAAGCTTCTTGTTAGGGTATAGGGAGTTCTGTGCTAGGTTTATTGTGGCAATTTGGGTCTCTGCCCTTTACAAAAAGGACCAACTTTACATATTATGCAAGTTGAATAACTGGCGTGAAATACATGGTATTTATTGTTCTTCTACCAAGTAAAACAAGCCACCATGTTTTACTCAGTATAAGTTACTTATTACAGTAGTCTCATAGTGCCATACAGTATTTTTGAATATTGTTGAATTAAAATGAAAGACCTTTCTGATGAATAACCAGGAGAGAGGAATTTGGTATTCCAGACGTACTTGCATAAGAACAACCGGGAATGACAAGAGACAATTTAAAGTGAATAAGATGTAGCAAGGGCAGGCAAAATATCCTTGGCAAGTACTGTGATGATCTAACTTCTACTTTGAGCAAAGTGCCTACTAATGAGAGCAAAGGTTACCAATGACTGACGGATTGATCCAAACATCTGTCATATATATAAAACGTATCAAAATGAAATGGTTGTTCTTCATTGTAGTCTAAAGATAGCTTAAAATTAGAATTACACAAGGACAGAGTTGTGAATTTCAATGGCACTCCATATGTGTGACTTCTTGGCAATAATGAAACAACTACATTTGTACCCTAAGTGGGACAAGCCTGTCACTGAGTTATTAACATAAAAAAAGATACTGTACTGATGTACTGATGTCAAGTGTTCCTGATATCATACCATTAACAATTTCACCATGATTGTCTAGAAAAATATGCCTCCTGAGATTGCACACTACTTATTGAATCACTTGAGGTTGAATCATTGTGATCTGCTATGAGATCTCAATAAGAATTCAAATTGATTCAAAATTCTTATGACATGCACCGTAATTTCTAGTGTATAAACCATCACTTTCTTCTCACGCTTTGAACCCTGCGGCAGTGATGCGGCTAATTTGTGGTCGTGCTCTTATCTCGGGACATGTCCTGTGCTTGGGAGCAGTCAGTTTGCGCGCACGCCCTTGTCATGGAGAAAACGTGGAGAGGTGCATGTGATGCGGCTTCCAGGTTGAAGGCAATCGATCTAGTGACTTTTGCTCACGTCTGCCAGTGGATCTTGGCAGCGTGGAGCGGTGTCGGGTGGTCCACTGTCAGCGGCGAGCTTCGGGGGGCTGTTAGTGTCGACTGAACGAGTCCATGTATGAACTTAAATCTAATTGAATATGTCATTGCTCCAAAACAACTTAATTTCCAACTTGTACGTTTATGAAACACGCAACCTTAGGGCTTTTTCTTTTGGGTATTTTTGGGTATTATGCATTTCGGATAACATTGTGACAAAAACTAAGGCACATACTAGAGCCGATTATGACGTACCACACATTAATCAATATCGGTGAATATGTAACCGATATATTAACTTTTTTTTTTTGCTGTGCAGAGATTCTGTTGCTCCCTTCCTGTGTGTCTCTCTGTGCTCCGTGCCCGAGTACCTGGCCCCGCCCCCACACCCACAGACAGAGCAGCGCTCTTCCTGCCTTACTCACTCGGCTGCAGGAGAGAAACACCGAAAGAAGCTGCAGGGGTTTTTTTGTTGTTGTTGTTGTTGTTATTTTTGTTTTGTTTTTTAGACCATGGTAAGCTGTGACTTTGGGCTCGTCAAGGAGAACATTCTTGTTTTTTTTCGTGCATGTTTTAGAGAGCGTATTACAGCGTTTTAACATTCTGTAATTTCCATCTGTGAGATAAACCAAGATAGATGCAACTCTTAAACCACATATGTCCACCAAGACTATTATATAGCGTTTTAAAGTGAAATAAAGATATACGCAGATATACACAGTGTCCCACTGCACTTCATACTTCCATGCAGGATTTACAGGGGCTCATACATTCACCAGTTAATGTCTTCATTAAAATCATTTTGAAAATCCATTCATTTATTTTGTATGCCGCTTAATCCTCATTAGGATTGCAGGGGTATGCTGGAGCCTATCCCAGTTGACTTTTTAGGCGAGAAGTAGGGTACACCTTGGACCGGTCGCCAGCCAATCGCAGGGCATATATAGAACAGCAATCAATCGCACTCGCATTCATACCTATGGACAATTTAGAGTCTCCAGTTTACCTAACATGCGTACTTTTGGAAAGTGGGAGGCCCCGGAGAAGACCCATGGGGAGAACGTGCAAACTCCACACAGAGATGTTGAACGGAGATTTAAACCCAATCTTCCAGATCTCCTGACTGTTTGGCCAACATGCTAACCATTTGGCCACCGAGTGGCAATTTTGAAAATTTAATGTATTTAGTTGGAATTTTATATATTGCATGTTTTGAAAGCTGCTACAATGTTATATAAAATGTAGTTGAGTCCCTTGTATTAAGTCTAGCAACATGATGCATGTTTTGATTATTTCTTATTTTGTTTGTCAACTTCCCCCCCCCACACACACACACTTTAATGTTTGTGTCAGCATTCGTTTTTGAGCTGTTTGCAACTACTCAGTGGATGCAGATGGAACTTTTCAATCGCTAGTAAATGTGACTGATATTGTTAAGATGTTTTTGTGAATAAGTCTTTTATAAACACATAATGAATTAGTTGGAAAAACACCTCATAACTTTCAGACAAATGCAGCGGCTTGGTTTTATTTTAAAATAGTCAACTATAGTATCAAATTCTATGTTCACTACCAAAATGCACTAAAAGTAAACATTTTCAGTTGACAGGCCACTTGACAAAAGACTGAAGATGCAACATCTGCGGTGCGCAAGTTAGCCAGGGCTCCACCACCAGCAAAGCAAAGAACACTACACTAAGTCCCCAACTTACGAACATCCGACTAGCGAACATTCGGAGACACGAACACAAGCCGACTGGTCTATATTTTCATGTATTTTGCCTTATAAGTCCATATTTATTTATATTTAAGTCCATATTTCACATGCTTGACCAGTAGAGGGCACTGTGACACTGCTAATGGGACCAACAGGCTACAAATTCCAGGGGGAGGAGACGTGAAGAAAAGCAAAGTTGTAGCTGTACCATGCAACCCGGCACAGCTTGTGATTAAAGTTCATGAAGACTTAATAGGCCTGCTTAATTCTACATCACCCACAGAACACTACCTCTTTTAGAAGAGTCTAACAACGATGATGATGATTTGTCCTTTTTTTTTCCAATAATCCCTCCTCCTCCACCACCGACGACGTACTGTAAGCTCGAGCTCCTCTTCAAAGGTAAATAACATTTATCATTACGTATTATTATATCATTTTTATTATTGTTTTTTTTCATTAATTATCCTCGTTTAACATTACTACTACATCCAAACTCATATTTACATACATATGCATATACATGTAGTACCTATATCATTGGTAATATTACCTTTTCCCCTACTTAAGAACAATTCGACTAGCGAACGATCGTCTGTAACCAATTGTGTTCGTTAGTTGGGGATTTAGTGTACAAATTTGTGGCAACACTTAAAAGTACATCACAAAAAGGCATGTCCTTATGTTGATGTTACTAATTAAACTTCCTTATTTTAATTTCATAGTCTTCTGCTTCTTTGTGTTGAATCGTATTTTGGGTATTATAAGAATTCATGTTCAATCACAGTATATATCCTGTGTATGTCAATGCTCTTATTTCATACTGTATATCGGCCGATATATCGGTTATCGGCCAACATATCGGATATCGGCTTTTTTCAGACCCCAATATCGGCATTAGCCCCAAAAATCGCATATCGGTCGGGCTCTAGCACATACAATGTATATTATGCTACAGACCAATTTCTATTTAAAACAGTAAAAATGTGAAAAACTTAAATCGCCTGACCCAACACATGGAGCAAAGCAAGGTGAAAGTGCATGTAAGTGAGCAGCAAGGGTGGGCATCTCTTACAGTACTTCACGCATGCAGTGATGTTGGAAAAGCGTAATCTAACACAAAGCTGGGAGAAATGCTAGCTGAATAACTTCCAGCTACAATACAACTGACAGGTTACCCACCAAAAGGGGTTACTAATGGAATGTGAGCAGACAGGGAGGTGGCTGTGTGGTCCCAGGATGTTATAGCAGCTAAGTGTTGTCCTGGTGATTCATTGGCAGCACAAGAGGGGAAAAAAGAAGGACAAGGTAGGGAGTGGGAGAAAGAATACAGAACATATCTCAAACGTCCATTCAAAGGTATTTTGAGCATCAAGATTGTTTTTACGATCATATTTCAGAAGCAAGTGGTTTCTTTTCTAATTGAGAGGGAGTTACAATGAAGCATTTGTCTTGAAAATACTAATGAAGGTAGTCAAAGCATCTTTTCCACGCATTCCAATTACAGTTGAGTTCATTTATATTTGGTAATTTAATTGGTTGTCATTTCTGTAATTGAGCCCCAATCCAGACCATGCTAATTATCTTTATAACAAGCTGAGAAGAAGCTCATTAACTCTGTATAAAACACAGGCCTCTAACTAGCCATCACTGCCCTGCTTGTTTATTTTGTTTCTCATTAGAAAAGATTATAATTGATCCTCAAGCTCTCATTTCAACACGTGCGAGCAAAATGGCCCTCAAATCTGCACATCAAAAATTTACAAGTGGTTGCATCCTTATCAGCACACCAATAAATAAATTGTAAAAGAGAGATACCTATAGGGAGTCTGTTCTTCTTATTGGCAGGAGTACTAGCAGGGGAGAGCTGTGGGGTGTTGGAAGGGGTGAGTTCCAGACTATTACTCTTCACAGTTTGTGATTGGGGTACAGTGGCCAACAAGGTTTCCAGGGCCATGTGCTCTTCCTCCCGAAGGTGGTCCCCAGTCATCACACTACGCACAAAATCCACCTAAGCATGAAGAGAATTTCATTTTTTGTTGAAATGCTGACACTTTAAACAAGCTATAAATATAAGCATCTAGGGACAGTTAAACACTAAGCAACTTGTAGAGATTATTCTCAATAACATTTTACATAACAAAACTGGCAGTCTTTCAGAATTCATAGCTATTATATTGTCATTTCATTTTGTATTAATTGGCTTAATTCAAAGAAGCCGAGTCACAAGGAATGTGCGATCAAGAGCAATCCATGTCTTAGCATGCTAAAGAAAAAAAATCCCCTTAAAATCCCACATAAACTAAAGGCGCTCCAGTCTCACCAACCCAAAACAAACCAAAGTTTGTGCAACTAAGTCAGGCCGATAACTTTCTCCTTACATTGGCCAAACTGGTTCATCAGCCTGCCAGACCAAATCTGATTTGGCACTGTACAGAGCATATTTCCACTGCTTAAGAGTCAAGTGGTTGCAAGTACTGTATACCACTTTTAGTTAAAAAAATATATAATGCAGGAAAAAAAAAGGAAAAAAACACTATCAATTGATGTAATTGAGTGTGATGATCAAATACATGATCAAATTATTTCAGCTCTTATAACTGACTATTCATTCAAATCAAACATGGTCAAAAACATTTTGACCTTATAGTTTCAACTGTGTAGCATCAGTTAAATAATTTACCAATGCAATCAGCTGATGATGTGTAACATAGACTGCAGTCCTGCTTAGACCCTCTAGAAGATTCATGGAAGACATTGGTGGGGTCTCAACTGCTCTTCCACCGATCACAACATCCAGAAAAGCAGCAACACAACTCTGTATAAAACAGTAAGTACAAAATCAAATTTTGAATGATTGCAATAAAAAAATGTAAAAATTTTCACTCATACTTTTTCAAATTTCGACAAACAGCTTTTCCGTCTTGGGTCTGCATCATCATCAGCCATTGCCAACTGCTGCAAAAGCTGACCAACCTGTACACAAAAAAAGATAATAGCACACAAAAGACTGTTAGTACTAGGCCTGTCACAATAATCAAATCAATTAAATGTACGATAAACGAAAACAAACTCCATACTTTTGCCCAGCTCAATATATTGTCATGAGCATGCGTGTTTGTTTCCCCCCCCCTCTACCAATCAGGTTGGATGACAAGAGAATTCACATCTGTCTCAACACCTGGGCGTGTTGGTTCTATGGCGGAGTGACTGTCAGTCATTCAGTCTCTTTGTCCCAGTGGGGAGAGGCAGGGCGCTACAGAGTGTGCACTCGTGTGCCATGTGCTACACAATCCAATACTTTTTGTTCCTGTTGTGCCCGTAGTATAAAACATGATCTGATGTCAATTTCAGGCCGTTTGTGCATAGTCACTTTGTGACATGAAAAAGTTTGTGACAAAAAGACAATTAAACAAATAATTCAAAATGGTGGTACTTATGCTTCAGCTGCTGCGATTCCCGAGATATAACACCTCAATGTGCACCAAACGCATTTTTCCACATCCAAAACATGTACTTTGACCAAACTCTGACAAAATGTTACATCTCATTAAACATAAACACACCCAATCTTGCAAGTGAATCAAGGAAGTGTATATGCAAATCAGCTGACGCCTGCATTGACACAAAATGTACACTTCAGAGTTATTTCTCTGAGGTTTTTTTTGTCAATATTCAGACTATAACAGACAATATGTGTTACATTTTGGTTTTCTATTGATCTATTTTTTCTAATCAATACACTTGGGGAACTATTGTTGTCCATCATGGTTCCACGGAAGGTGAAGTTTGTTACTCTTATGATAACTAAGCTGTTATGATAACTAACTTTTTATTGTTGTGTGTGTTTTTCGCTAAGAGAGTCCATTATTTTCATTGGGTTTTTTATCTTTTTTGGTTTGTTTAATTTATTATGACATTTGTTTAATTTATTTTATTTAAAAGCTCTTGACATTACAATATTAAATACTCCAAAAAATTAAAGTTTATTGCTTTTGATACCGTGTACTCACATTATCATGCCACATATTATTACATTAATGAAAAAATGGTGTCAAAATAATGTTGATAATATTATCGGCAAAAATTTGTATGACAATTATTGTCCAGTGACAGGCCTAGTTAGTACAAAGTATATAGTGTATAACTATATAACTACATATAGTTATAAATATGTAAAAACTAGGGATGTCCGATAATGGCTTTTTTGCCGATAAGCGATATGCCAATATTGTCCAACTCTCAATTTCCGATACCGATATGTAACATGACATATCTCCTGTGGTGGAATTAACACGTACATACAAAGAATTAACAATACAATGGTATTCCTAATGGATACAGCATCAGCGATTAGCTTCTCAACGTGGCTGTAAACAACATTGTAAAACATCTGAGAAATACTTGATGTTAGGCTTAGGCTGTGACATTTGTTTTAAAAGTCAACAGAGTAGCCATTTACAATTTTATGATAGTCAAAAAATCCAGGGAAGAAAATCAAGTGTCGTAATTTTCATGTAGGCGCGCACACACGACGTCAGATTTTATCGGGAATTGTTACGTTCCTACTGAGGATAGGTTTTTGTTTACACGCTTGAGAGGCAGTTTGATGAGGTCATCCTTTGTGCGCCGGCAAATATGGGAGCACATTTTTGCAGAGCTGCTGGAAATGTGAATTTCTCTTGGAGAGTAAAAAAGTATCTAGTTATCTATCTAGCTATCTATCTACCTATGCCGTGGAATTAACAACGCCGCCACGAGTGGCAGCCTTTCAACAGCTATGCTTATTCAAGCACATTTTTACATGCCATGAGCGCAACGTCCGGCATCGGTGGGATTGCCTTCATGTCTACCCATTGATATCGAGGCAGCCATGCCGGTGATAAGATAAAAGTCGAGAGTCAAGCCTTCGGTACCTTCTATTATCATGGGAAACATGAATTCACTACCGAGTAAGATCCACGAGCTGGCAAGAACGTCAAGACCTTCAAATTTGTCTTTCACTGAGTGGCTAAGAGCTAGTGTTCCACAGCCTAGCGTGAGGAGCTAGCCGACTTCAATACAGTCAGAACGGCCAGGAACACAAGAGCCTGTGGAAAGCACTGTATGTGAACATACTGTTGTGTCATCCTGGCCATGTGAACATTAAAATGACCATCTAGACAGCATTTTTTTAATATTGTTTTTTGATACCGATATCACATTTTTATGCGATATCGGGATATTATCGGTGGGCTGATATTATCGGGCATCCCTAGTAAAAACACATTTTCCCCATGCCATTTACCTGCATTAAATTGAAGCGAGCCACTTCATTGATGGGAGCATCAGAGATGATACCATACTGCTCCGGGTTAACAATCGCTGGACAAATGAAGCAGGTCAGCAGTAGGTCCGTACACATAGTGCGCACCTCTCCCACCTCCAGATCTTCCACACATGACAACGTTTTGTACATCTGTGACACAATCCATCGCAGGCTGTGGGGAAAACAGTAGGTGTTCTGCTTTAAGTAACCAATGAACTTGTTGACTAGAGCAACCAGTTTCGCTTCATTGGTCTCCACAGCCGCCTGCACTCTTTGTTTATAGCCTTCAGAGCCTTTCTCTCCAAAGCGCTCCTGCTGCACTGGAGTGAGGCGTTCTGTCACTTTTCCTGGGTCTGTTTCTAGATGGTCCTCATCTTCAACCAGCAACTGCATAATGGGTTCATGGAGGGTGGCAGTGAGGAAGAGTTTGGCTGAGTAGAGGCCCTCGGAGAAGAGCTTGAAAAGGATGCTGAAGGCACATGTGCCTCGTCGCAGTAGTCGTCGTGGATTATCACTCTCCTTTAGCTCAAACTCTACTAGGTACCGCAACACCTAGTAGTCAAGAAGGAAACCCGGACAATTGTAATTAATCTTTGATTAGTTTAAAACTGGTTATGCAATAACTAGGAAAGTAAACCAAACCTGTAACAAGTAGCTCTCATCCTCCTGCATGATACAGTTGCCATAAAGTGAGGTGAAGACGGTGTGGATGACCCCCTGAGTGTGCTCCTGGTTAAGCCTCTCTCCTGCCACTAAGCACGATGCCACCAGTCGGGGGTTCTCCCTCAGTCGGGCCAGGAACTCACCATACATAGTCTCGTGGAAGCCCAAAGTCTTATAGCCGTCAACAAACTGCGTATCTTCCAGCATTTTGGCATGTTGGCAGCATTCAGCTGGAGAGGCTTCCGCACTATGAAAACAAGAAAATGACAGACTAGACATTATTCCTATCTCACTCCAAAAAAATTCACAAAGTAGAATACCACAACAAAGACTCACAACAAAGAGTGTTTTTACAAACAAGTAAACATTCTGAACGTTCATCTGACCTGGTGAGAATAAGACGATCTAGGTTGATCCGTTGCTGCTTGGCAATCCAGGCAGCCCGGTAAAGCCTCTCTGCTGTCTTCAAAACATCACTGTTTAGCCTCTGGATCAGCTGCTTCTCCGAAGCCACATAAAGCCGCTCTTGCTTCAGGTGGTGGGCCAGATTATGGATGTCTGGCTTCACCATCTTCACCAGCTCACACAGACTGAACGGGAAAGAGGTAGGACACAGTGGAGAACAGTGGAATAGAGGGGTTTTTCAAAGTAACGACTTGCCAGAAAATGTGTTTTTCCCATGAATACTTAGTATGCTGAGAATACTGAGTACACAAATTATATTTAAACAAAAGAGAAACTTAACTAAAAAATAAATATTAGGGCTTTATTAACAGCTCCAAATTAACTAAAAATTTTAATCAAGGTAAAAGATAGCACTCATGTCACACCAGGCTCTTAATAGTCGCAGAACATTTGAGTCACACATTAAAAGCGATGAGGGATTGCGTTCAAAGACACCATGTAATTTAAGATGAATTCACACATTTTGAGTGTTGTATATGTATCAACTGGAATTTCCGAGCATACTTAAGTGTAGCAAGTTGTACTTCCGCAGTCAGAGTTACGTTAGCGAGTCATGAAAATATCTGCTTATTGTTTCCACGTTAACGGAATCGCAGAATTGGCCGATAAAATCGGAATCTACTTTTAAATGCGGAATCTCGCAGAAAGTGACATGTGAATGAAATTATGTTATCGTGAGGAGAGGGAAATTTCCCGGCGGACCGCCCAATCATGACAGAATCTCATTGCAAACACTACTAAACATGTTAAAACGGCAGCAAAAAACCTTGCAAACTCCTCTCTTACAAAGCTTGAATGGAAGCTAGAGGGGTTAGCTTAGTTTACCAGAGCGTGTTAGTGCAGCTGTGCATGTATGTGTGTGTGTGCGAGTGTGTGCACGCGACTCAGGCTGGATGAGTATATTCTCACCATGTTGTGTTCTACCGCTTTAATGTAAGGACTATTTTATAATGTAAGGACAATTTTACGTGCCGGTTCTAAGAGGGGAAAAAAAGACGAGAGGCACGTTTATTCTGGCACCCAGCTTTTATCAACCGTCAACTACCATTCTCAAAACCCACAACACACTTCCGGCCTTCAAAATAAGAGCTGTTTGACACGTTTGTCTAATTGTGTAAACAAAATAAGGCCGTCATAAAAATATCTTACATTAATAGCACGGTTGGAATTACATTGGTTACTACATTTTCCTTAATCACAAGCACGGGCATTACAGTTTGTTGAAAATTGTGTAGCAATTTGTGCTGAGGCTGACATCCCATCAGAAAGAGTAGCCAAGCTACATCCATTTCTCAATTACTGGGCAAAATAGTCCAATTATGTATTGCATCAATAAATGTTAGGATTTTTGCATTAAATCAATGGACATTTTATTCACTAACCCAAATAGAACACACTCTGTGCTGGTAAAATAAGTGGAAAAGGTAATAAATGCAATTCTAAAAACTTAAAACAAAAAAAAACTGAACTTGAGAAAAATAAAACGCATTTCATTGGACCCTAGAAGTGTTGTTACGATGCTGACCAAACTAGAGACGTGTCTGTGGTTGGAGATATACTGCAATTATGGTGTTGGAAATGAACCGCTGTTGATGTGTTCAGGTCGGAATACATTTATAATAGAGCATCACACTCCGTGTGACTGTGTGGGGCACTACACAGTGCCTCCGTCTGCCGTCATAACAGACAGGTGTGGCTTGACATGATGCACATACGTTAATTATGCTAAAAAAAAAAAAAAAAAAATTACCACAATTAACATAAGAAATGTGTTACTGCCGTTAACATGCTATTTTTGATAGCCCTAATAAATATATACATTTTTGGAAAAACACAACATTCATATGACAAATACATGGCTGGGACATCTTTGTCATAGATACTTGTGAGAAATGATTAGAGTCAATGATGCAGACACAGCATGATGGGACACCTTGGAATCAATCAATATAAAGTAATGACGGTAATGGAAATGTCAGAGGGATGCTAACATCAGGAGCTTCCCAGGACGGGAACAAGACTGAGAGCATCATTCTCTACTGATTCTCTTTGCCGCATACTATGCAGTACAATGGCAGAGCTTGTTATGTTTCATTAATAGTAATTCATTTGTTGAGTTTATGTTCCTATTTATGACTGTGCCATTCATCCTTCTTCTAATGCCTGTAATCCTTTAATTTATCTCTTTTTATTAAACCATTTGTCTACTGTAGTCTTTCCATTCAAATCCACATGGAGTTGTAACCACGCCTCTTTCACAGTCCCTATTCAACACTGCCACCTGTTGTTCAAATGAAATTCAAATGTAACTGTCTTTTCAACATAAAATCTGAGTGAAAGAAGGTCAGCTCGACAATTGAAGGTTGAGATACCGTCCGCAGCCTATATTGAGATTTTAAGTAGTTTGATTAGGGATGCACTGTAACCCATAATCACGGTTTGGTACATACACTGCCACTTTTTGTTTTTCTTTGTATTGTTGTTTATTTAAAACACCCATAGACATGTAATGAAGACATAGCTGGGATGTTCAGCGTGTCAGTGAAAGCATCTAGTGTCGTTCAGATGACAAAAGGACTCGAGACGTGTTTATGAGTTAGACAAACATATACAGGTGTATACGGCGAAAGTTGCTCCACAAACCCAGGCTTTCTGCTCAAGATGCAACTCGACAAAACTTAACATCCCCAATCAGACTCAACTGGTCCCGCAACGGTGGTTATCAGCTTACTTTGTCAAGTCCGGTTTTCGGCTTTGTGCTAAGTGCGCGTTCACATGAAAGGTGGCGTTTGACGTCATACTATTCTACTTCCGCTAAAAAAGTGAAGCGATACCAGCCAGTGTATTTTACGAAAAATGAGTACGTAATTATTATGGAGCGTTATGAGGAGTTCCCAAAAGATTATGACTGCTAAAAGCAACACTGTCGGCACCAATACAGCGACGGACGACAGCTGGAATGTCAGCACGCAGCATGTGAATGCGCAAGTTAACACTGATTATTATAAATAAAACTATACCCTACTCGTGTTTTCATTCATCAACGCTCAACATTGAACAACTTTGACATATTAACACTTATCCATTAAAAAAATAACAAAAAAAAACACTGGAGCAACAACTTTCGTTTTTGATTTTATAGTTGAATGAAATATTAACTGCTGTATCTCGTTGTGACCACTAGATGGCAGTGTTTTGCTTGTGACGTGTTTTGTGGTGACTTTTTAAATTTCCTTTTTATAAAAAAAAAAAAAAAGTGTTTTAATGAAGTTGAAGAGTGTTTGTTCCTCCAGCAAACATTGTAATATAAGCAGGGAAACAGGCTCAGTATTCACGCAAAGACGCCTATGACATTTACATCTGCTAACATTAATTATTAATATTTCATATTGCATTTTATTTCTGATGATCACGTCCGTCTGTCGTCGTAACAGTGAGGCGTGGGTTGACATGATGCATATGCGTTAATTACGTAAAAGAAATTAAATGTAAATTAAATAAATTAGTTTCCGTTGTTAACGTGCTATTTGACAGTCCTAATATTTTATTTTTAGGATATTAAAGTTTTATTGCCTGAAGTGCAGCATTAATTGTTCCAGCTTGCACCCCTGCTGTTACCAATCTCTACTGAACAATGATGTCACACTGTTTTTGTCTAATCCACTTGTACTTGTCCGTTTACATATTTCAAAAATAGGAGACTTCAACCACGGAAGAGCGTTTTCAAGCTCTGGCTTCTCCTTGGTACGACACTTGTTTATAGCGGATAATTAGTTCCCGACCCGGCCGCGATAAATTAATTTCTGCAATATAGGATTCAATGTTAATAAAAAATATATATATATTGGTAGTTAGAGCGTCGAAAACCTGTTCATGACTTTCTAAATATGTTTTAATAATTATTAGAGCCATTTAGACATAGTCACAATTACACTCCTATTACTCATTGTTTACACCACATTGGCCAACTCTTACGCTGCAGGGACTCGAGATGACCACTAGCTAGCGAGCTAACCAAATTCATTTTTCCTAAACTTGAGAGACCAAAAACATACCCCTTCCACACCGGAAGGGAAGAGAATGTTTTTTCATTATCATGTCGGACATGCCATGCCTGAATTCATGACTTTCATGCAGTGTTCATGACACCAACCTGGAAACTGCATCAGGCTGCAACTGTCTGACTTCCTTGTACATTTGTGGGAGAGCTTGTCTTGCTAAATAATTATGACTGCGAAGCTTGCTGGACATTGCGAGTTCATCGTTTTCAGCAGGTTTTTAAAGCAGTTTTTTCCACTGTTGCAACAGCAACCATATCTTAGCCATGTGATTGAATACCTTATAATAGCAGACCACTTTGCTTTTCCTTTTATGAGGAACGCAGCACGAGTGCGACAGATGGTGCACAACTCCATACATTCCTCATATTGGAGTTTATGCCAAGTTTTAAGGTGGTGAAAAAGATTTTTTTATGCTCTGAATTCGAAGAACCTCCACATTAAGCTCCACATTACGCATAAGCTACCGCTTATTCCTTGGTAACTAATTCTTCCACTGCAGACGCTGTTGCTTCGACTGGAGCCGCCAGGCTTCTGCTCCGCCCCTCCTCCCTACTCCTGCATGCAAGGATGAGGGAGATATAGCGCAAATCCAGTCTATATCGATATCAATGAAATGGTTGGTATATATATATATATATATATATATATAGCAAATATCAATATTTTAAAAATCTATATATCACCCTAGTGACCAGTTTACCAATTTTATGACGTGGACATGTACGACTTCTACAGCGATGCGGCTTATACACCAGAATTTATGGTATGTATGCTCTGTGCTGATATCAGATCGGTATCAGCTGATATGCAAGACTGCAATATCTGAATATCTGAACCAAGAAATACACTATGCTTAAAGTTATGATTAGAGACTACATTGAAAGGGACAGTAATAGGCATATGTGCATACTGTATACACTGCACAAACACTGCAACTTCCATCACAGTTTTTGGGAAAAATTCCTGCAAATTCAAACATTTAAAATAAGGGGGGGACTGTAAAATATGCTGCAGTTATTCAAAAAGATGCTCTGCACTTGAGTTTAAAATGCAAATAAAGCATATTTTGTTAGATTTGTTCTGTGCTATTTGGGGTTAAGGTTACAAAGTACACTTAAAACACTGACAACAAATTCATAAAATCCTAAACTGATGCATTGTTACTGAAAAAATGTAAGCCTCAAGCATTTTTTTAAAAAAGCCTGACTGGAGGACTCAAAACTGCCTCAGCGAGGCAGCGGCAGCACTCACAAGCTAATAGACAACCACAGAATAAGAAAGAATGTGCCTGACAAATTTAATTGGTTATGCAGATTTAACACATAGTGATGAGCTGTGCATGGATTCCCTCTGAGAGCAGAACTTGGGATACCACTCTCACTTAGAGGTGCATGTTAAAATTTGTTTTTTTTTTTAAATCTGCTTTTCACAGATTTCTTAAGAACACACAATACAACTTTCCACTTTCTTGGGTCCCTAACAACGCCTACTAATTTTGGTTTTGTACAGTACTCAGTGGTAGGGCGGCACAATTCTGAAAAAAAATGTGAATCACAATTTTCTTGCTTAGATTTGAGATTGCGATTCTCTGTCGCATGCACGCACACACATGCCCACACACACACGTTCAGGGCTATGTGCTTACATTTTAAAGAAATCACTGTTTTTTCATCATCATTACATTCCTCATTCTCTTATTCTGTGTTCAAAAAATTTCCAGCGGTCTTTCTGTCATTCTTCATTGTCAACCATGAATCAGTGGTACAGCCTAACGCTACACTATTGCATTTGTTATAGTGCATTTCTGTGCAGCATTTCAAAAGAATGCGCATGACGACTTGCTGCTCTTTTTAGAGGATCCATGTTGAATTGAGGAGGAAATTTAACAAAAGGAGCGCAGGCTATTGTTTGTGAGACAGAAGATGCACCATGTCCCACCCCTTGACTAGTAACTTTCCTCTTATCACACAAAGTGTCTATGCCTATCCTTGCAGATATGTCTAATTCTACATTGTATCATTAATTACAATTTATAATTTGTGTAGTTTTACAAACTCACAACTATTATTTCTTAAATGTGAGTACATTGAGTGACATGTTTACCGCCCAATCATATATCAAGCATTGATTCTGATTTACATAAAAATTCCTGATAAGCAAACACAAAAGGCCACACGAACCATTAAGTTCTAAAAAAAAAAAAAAAAAAAAAAAAAGATAGTTTCCAGAAAGTAAAACGTCATGGTGGAAAGGGGGCTATTAAACTTATATGTCAATCAAAATGCCCAAAATGTGAATGTTTTAATGTTTCTTTTGTCTGATGATGTTGATGTTGATGATGACTTAAGCAACATAAGAAAGCACATTCCTCACATATTTGGATAGAACTGAAAAAACAAGATGGCATTAGCTGGCTTGCTGGGAGGTGAACAGCTTCAAGTCCTCCTGTGCAGACAAGCTCCAGTAGTAGCAGCTACATGGAACTACCTGGTGGCACACTCAGAGAGCACAGAGGAACTGCATAGCAGAAGAGAAACCGCACAAGAAGGCAAATGCAAGTAGGGGTTTCCCGATACAACTTTTTCAAATCCAATACGATACCGACATTGCAGCCTTGCATATCGTCTGATACTAATATTGATCCGATAAACCAAAATCCAACATACCTTTACTATTTATTTTGTATCATACTTTTATTATATATGTTGTAGTGTCAAATGTTAGAAAAGGCTTGATCAAGTGATATAACTCAAACAGAATAGTCCGCAGCAGTAGGTATGAAAAAAAACTCAGCCATTTACTTTCATGCACGTGGTGTATACTTTTATCCACAATGTAGTGGCAGCCAGGCAGAGTGTAGCGATGTTCGAGGTGCTCAATGACGCGTTTAAACCTGACATTACTCACCACTGACAGGGGCTCGCTCTTTCTGTTGTAGCTGATGACTTTTTGCCGTCCAATGCAAGTTTCCAGTGAGCTGTCGCTTCGTATGCGCAATGAGGTTTGTTGTATTAAACTTCCCCAGTTTTGTGCCACCACAGGAGGAAACTTGATAAAAGTGCATGGTAAAGGCTTTTGCACTCAGCTGCACCATCTTTTTACTGCCACACAGCTGACGTCACTCCTGCTCCTTGCTACTTTGTTAGCATGCTAGCAAACACTGTTGTGATGACATGGGCTCTATCCGGTCGCTGCTGGATAGACATGTTGCGTTGGAGTCTGGAATCGACTGCTTGTATCGGAGTGGCAATATCAGAGATTTGATATAATCTGATATTGTCTTTTTTGCTGCTATCGGCCTGATAGCTCAAGCCTTTTCCAACATTCCATAATACAAAATAAGTAATACAGTATGTATGATTCGTGCTGATATCTGCTTGATATCGGTATCGACAGACAATAAAGGCAGCAATATCGTTATTGAATTGGAAGTGAAAGAGTTGTATCGGGACACCACCAATCACAGCACTGTACACTTCAAAAAGACTTCTCAAAACACAAACAAAAAGCAACCAGGCCGCAACATCCTGTTACAACTTCTTTTTTTTTTTTACATAATCCCTGCCAGTATTCGTAAGCATCGCTGGCTTGTCCCATCACTACGGCTGAAACCTAAACGTCAACATTGCCTAAACTACATAAAAATCAGCCTGAGCCACTTTTGATCACGTTACTGTGAGTGAGCGGGTGACTGGTCAAGTTGATTGAGTTGGTGTAGGAAGATATGGGCATCCCTCAACCAAATTGATTCACAGTTTGGAACTACACTACTACAGCCTGTGTAGAAGCTCTCAGTGCCTTATACAAAGAAGTAAATTACAAGCCGCAACATGTCATGAAGCAACAAAATGGTCGTAGATGGACTGATGCAAAACTATTTCACCTAAGATGAAGTGTAGTCTGTGGGTCACTGTGTGATGACCTGCATCCATGCCTGTAAAATAACCACCATGTCCAGATTGGCTCTTTGGACTTTGGATCATGGATGGCGTGTTGTTCCTGCTCAGTTACAAACGAAGTACCACCGTACCACAACAAACTGAACTGAACAATACCAAAAGTACCACAACAAACTGAACTGAACAATGCCAATCTAATGTCATTGGAGGGAACTGTCCTGTACTAGACCCAATTACATCATGTCCTCAGATGTTCAGGAGTCAGTCTGAGCTGTAAACATAAAGTGTGTTTTCAAAGCACTTGCAATAAACACTGTTAAAGATCAACATTAATAGAGAAAAGAAAAGTAGCCATTAAATATTACTACTATACACCAACTGGAACCATTGAATGCATTAAAGTTATACGCTTTGCTGTGTTGTGCTTTGATACACACTGACAAGAATATGGTGCTTGCTTTGATAGCGAAAGGACAGTGCAACTGTGCACATTACACTGTCAGCAATGTTGTTTGACCAAAAATACACAAACACCATGAATGGTAAAGTGGTAAATGAGCTTTCACATGTCTAGCACTTTTCTACCTTTAAGATACTCAAAGCGCTTTTACACTGTTACCTCATTCACCTACTGATGACATCGGTAGCAACTGGGGGTTCAATATTGAGTACCTGAGCCATCCCCACACATGCAACTGGCAAATGCAAACACAATATGCAGCAAATACCCAAAACACACACAAAACACGATAAACAACTTCATGAGAGAACTGCTGCAACTTCACGGACCAAAGCACAAGTTTTCCAGGCTACCAGGGGCACCAGATCATAGGGATATCCACCTTTAAAGACTTAAGATAGAATATTTACAGTAAAAACAAGCAACTGATTTTTACAGACAAATGTTTAACAAAGAATATACTGTACAATGTATGTAATGCACAAAAATGTCCCTTTTCATTTCGCCAACTTTTTCCGGGGCATCCCGTACATGTCTTTGTAGACATGGTGCCCCAGTTGCATATGTTTTATGTTGTGTGTGTGTGTGCGTGCGTGCGATTTCTCTATTTGAAGCGTTTGGACGTTGCTGCACATTTGTGCCTGTCGGCCACCGTAGTTTCCAGCCTAATGTGAACTACAGTATACACCAAATCTATGAATGGATGTAGAATATCAGATGTCCTCATGCCTGCTGCATATTTCAAAGTTCTACACCTCACCAATCTACAACTATTATAAGGACTACATGGTTAGCTTAATACGTATCTGACTATATCAATAAAAATTGAGCAGCATTGTGTATAAAAAGACATTTTTGTGTGTAGCTCTAGTGTTAACGTTACTTGGACTTTGCAGGTGTTCACAATTAGTGGCTGCTGAGTGTCTTTAATAAAACACTGATTTAACATACATTATATGGCGGAACAATACTTTCACTTCAACCTCGCAGATAACGCCTGCGTCTTTATGATTCACTGGAGCAGCTGATTTGGCTCACATTTACCACAAATGCATTTTTAAATCAGTTACGTGTTTGGAATTGAATGCAATGCGACCGCGTTGACGCATAATTCAACGAGCTTGATCGCATACCAACCGACCAGGTTAGAGTCGAGTGGCGTCACTGTTGAGTTGCACATAAAGTCAGGCAAAAACTTAAGGTTGAATCACAATAAGCTATATGGGGACACCGAGAGAACCTAAGACGTGTTACACTGCTACGGGTCAACAGAGTCCTATGTTAGCACTGATTTGGTGAACGGACCTCGGACTACAAACTGTTGAGGTTAACCGAACATTAGTCAGCCAACATCCACCAAGTTACGCTGCTCACCTCTGCTAGTCAAGTGCGGAAAGCTAACGCTGAGCTAACGTTAGTCGGCTATGTTAGCTTAGCTTAGCTTAGGTTGCAAGCTACTCAGAGACCAAAATAAGACCAGCAAAACATACAGCATGAATCGACAAACTTACCGAACTTAAAAGGTATGTGTTGCTGTATCACGGTGCCACCAAACACGGCGGATCATGAGATTTATCAAGCGAGAGGAATTGTTTGTCTGCGATTGGCCGTCTCACACTGAGCTCTGCAGAAGCGAACAGTACTGTCATTTGCTGTCATCACGAGGAGACACGCGTAACACGCATGCGCAACCCCTGTTAAGGTTATAGTCCATACAACCAAACATACCAGGAATGAAAGCTATTTAAATGTTGTCATTTTTTGAAGGAAGTTATTTTTATGTAATTTTAGGGAAAGTAACGGTGCCGTCATTACATTTATTTTTATATATAATATTTTACTGCTGACCAATAACATTAAATCTAAATCTGGGACTTTGGTATTTTAATGAGTTATCAGCCTCATTGTGAATAACTGCGACCTCATTTTGAGATAAATAACTATTTGTTTATTAAACTCCTGGATTCAAATGCTGATTTTCATTTCGCTGCATAGATGACAAAGCTGTAATACAAGCATTATTCCACAAGGTCGTGCTGTAACAAGGAAAACAAGGCATTCCTTGCACACTGTGATCACATCACTCAGAGGAGAGTTGCAAGATTTTTGATCCATACCTGCTTGGGCCTGTAAAAAAAACAATCAAATTGAAATCAAAGTGAAATTTTCTGAGCAAACTTCTTTTTTCGAAGTACTCACTTTCACGTCGAAGGAAGTGATTAACAGTCCCTGATTTGGATCGTTCCTGCCTAAAACCAACAAACGGTACTAAGTCAAGGGGGAGATAGTACAGATATTAATAAAGTACAATTTACAACAAAAATATGTTACCTGAATGTGTGTATGACAAACAAACGTAAACCCATGAAGTCACTCGTTCAATTCCATTTATTATATAGGTCTATATATGTTATAAACATCACAAAATATAAATTTCTAAGGTCTTGCACAAAGATATAATCCAGTAAAAGAGCGATTTTAGCTTAGTTAGCAATGACAATGGAAGCAGGCATATCTAGGTTCAGTGCTGCAGATATTTTGGGAACATTCTCATCATTTATGTTTCAATGAAAACAAGTCTTTACAACACGTGGGTCAAAGGAATGAGTCCATATCAACAATACAACTATTTTTCAATGTATTTCATTGTTGCTCTTTTATTGCATATTGCCTAAAACATACCATAGTATTAGTTTGTATGATTCAAGTGATCATATAGTCAATAACATATATAACTTATATGCTCATTTATGAGCACCAGCTGTGAGCTCATAAATATTTCTTTAAACTTGGATTTTAAGCAACATTAATAATAAAATATCTGAATAAAAATATCATGCCTTGAGCAAAATAAATCCATCATTTTAAAGGGTTGTTAAAACAACCTCTTAAGACTTAAAACTATACATTACTTCATTTCATATACATATTCCTAAATGAAGGCCACTTTCAAACAACGCAAGTTACTCAAGCATGACACAAAGTTTCATGTAAAATTCTAACTGAGGTGGAAAACTAAAAGGCTGTCTCGACTGTACTTCATTTTCTATCAAACATGAACTAAAACAGCCACAGAAATATAGTTCACTAAATAAATCAATATACTCCAAATGTTCAACAGTCGTAATTACAATTGCAGGGTATAATACAAATTTGAGATTTGAGAAAACAATTCAGCGGGACCTATATTAAATTAGACATGTCTGTGTCGATTATGTGGACGCAAGATGTGCATAACCTGTAAATGTGCTTTATACATTGTTGAGCAGGAATTGAGTTATGATAAATTATACACGTTCACATCTCAAACACCAAAATAGTTGTGCTGTGCCCATTTTACATGCAATCTGTTAACTTCTCTGAATGCGAGAGAATCAAAACAGTCAGCATGTGTGGGAGTTTGTGTGTGTAAAAGGTCAATAAGTGTGCAAAAGGTCAATGAGGCAAAGAGGGGAAGTGGTCAAATGCAAATATTTTGTCAGTCTTCAATTTTCCAAATCAAATGTATTTACAATATATACATTTAGTGTAATTCTTACTCATTGCCATCCTAAATAATATCATCCAACAGATTGGGGGTGCCCACCCAGTCTAATGTTCTCGGCTCTGATGCGGCCATAATCATGCACATGAATTGTTTCCCCGTTCTCTTATCTATTGGGTAAATAGTTGTTGGAGTGAACCTTTTGTTGGTCTCCACAAACTCACATAGCTGATTATAGATTTTGGGGTACTCATGGCGAAGGAATACTCCCCTGATCCTCAGCTCACGCTGAATGTTTACAAAGCACACCTCTCTGGCTTTTCTTCCCTCCTCTCCCTCTTGATCAATGTCCGGCGTTCCAGGGGGTGGTGTAAGAATGAGAGTTTCAATTTCACTATCCTTCTTCACAAGCTTTTTATCTGGGCTTGAAGAAGCCAAGGATACCTTTGCATATTTTCGAACTGTTGGTGTTTGGACCCTTGGTGATGGTCTATTAGGCACTAGTTCACCGACAGCTATGGATACATTCAAGAGGAAACATTCACTGGGGTCATATTCATTACCAGCTTGCTGCAAATCCTTGCAGTATTCACCCAGGTTGTCCTTAAAGCCATCCAGCTCTCTGAGGGATAGGTATGTGGGTGACATGACAAGGCTCTCAAGCCCAACCTGCAGAAAGTTATCAGCCGTCTCTGGATTGGCGAAACCCAAAAAGAGGACACCTCGCCCTCTGGAGAGGTAACCAGCTTTAGCAATACGAGAGAAGGCTTTATGAATCTCTGCATTTTCTCTGCAGAACTTGAGTGTGTGCCGACACACACTACTCACACGGCCGTACAGACAGTTTTCTTTGTGGGTCTCCCAGTCATCCCTGCGGCAGTTTCGTGAGCAGTAAAACGTGTAGCAACTGTGACATGATTTGTAGTACAAGCATGCATTGAACATACTTTCTGAATGTTTGCATTTGTTGTTAGCACACACCATGGTTTCGTCTTCGTCCTCCACGCTGTGGTCTGGAGAACATTCTTCTGCGCTTCTTTGTAAAGCATCACATCCACTATCAAGGTCTTTGATTGTGTCAGGACTGGATTTAGAAGACGGGAGTTGAGTATTCAGACATTCAAGATTTTCAATCTCAGAAGATTCCCTGACTTTTACATTATCTTCAGTAATCAGTTGTTTAAGCTGATCCAAAAAGTCCCCACTGGACTTCCTGCTGGTTGGTGGTTTGTAATCAACAACCAAGTCAGCTAACAACTCATCAAGCTGCTCTAGACTCTGCTGAAGGGACACGTTGTGTTTCCTTTCTTTGGTCATTTCTGTGTTGAAAGACTTCTTGACATCCATCACTCTTGGAGCGGCTTTCTTTTCATTTTCCAGGGTATTCCAGTTGACAGGGTGCACGCCAAGCCGCTCACTGTTGCCTGCGCATATGTCATTGTCAGTTATGGTGATCTCAGGGGTCACAAACCAGTGGCCGCTCTTGGTATTCTTCCACGGATTGCTCGGGCCTCTCTCTAAAGAGGTCTCAGAGAGAGACAAGGCAGCGTAGCGCTTTGGTGAACTTGATAGATTAAGGATAACAGGTTGAGATGTGACATTGGGAGAAGCCCCATGGCTTGCTTGGTAAAACAGATTCTCATAGCTTCGTCCACGAGGCACTGATTGTTCTCTCTCATGGTGGGGATATAGAATATTATCCCAAGACTTGGAGTGGTTTTTGGACTCTGCCCCTAATTTACTTGTCTCTGTGCCATAAGTACTATACCATGGGGGTATACCAGGGTCTGTTCTTACTCTTGGTGGTGTGAGCTGAGAAGACTGGTTAGAATAACCAGATATACTTGAGCGATACCAGTCATCTGAAAAAGCCTGCGACATTCGGGGCCGTCGGCGGCCTTCAGTGTGGTATTGCCTCGATGGAAAGTACCGCTCCTCGAAAGTGTTACACGGCTTGTTATAATACAAACTGGTACAACTTTGGTGGTATGGATTGAAGCGGTGATCATCGCCATAGTAAGAGCTCGTGGGGGTTTGAGAGAAGTATGACCCTGCCTCACTTGTAGAGTAGGGTGTGCTATATACAGAGTGTGCTGGCTCTTGATTAGAAAAATGGTCTGTGTAATATGACCTGAGAGGAAGGGTATGCACCCATCGATTCCTTGGATCGTACTGACTCGTCATAGTACTACCACGGCTGGCTAAACTGGATCTATCATCCTGAAAGTAAGCTCTAGAATAGGGATGTACTGGATATCGAACAGGGTCCTCTGTATAGAAAAATTTTGTGGGGATGTTTGGGTTAGAGTAAGCTCTTTGTTCCTGATTTAGATATGGTGTTACTGGTGAGGGCATTCTGTACATGTCTAGATGCTGGTAAGAGAGGGGAGAAATGCTGGTGGTGTAGTGATATCCCTGTCTGAAATCTCCACTGTAGCATTCACTTGGAGTCGGTGTGGGTGAGGAGATAATCTGCCGAGGAACATACAAACCCCGGCTGCTACTGGCCTGTGAATATCTCTGCCAAGGGTGACGTTCAGGCCGTAGGTTGGGAACCTGTCTGGATGTGTGTTGAAGTACAGCAGCATCTGGTTTAATGTCCACACGGCACCTGACGTGAGGGGTTATGGCTGTTTTGTCTGATTTATCCTCGTCAAAACAATCAGAGACGTAGAGAGGGGGTTGCAGTTTGATCGGGTGGACCTCATTCAAAAAAGCCCTGTTGGAGGAATAACCTTCTCTTTGAGTCGCAGAGGCCCTCAAAGTATCTGATGGTGCCTGTGGCGCGTCCTTTTCCTTGCTGGTCTCCAGAGGAGACACTGAGATGGGCACAGGAGTCAGGGTGGATTTGATTCTAGGTGCACTTCTAGATCTTTTTCTATTTACAGAATCTGACCATGTAAGATGGCTGCTTTTGTCTTGGGTGGCATGCTGCTGAATTTGCCTGGAGTTAAACAGATCTGGAGATGAGAAGCGAAGATGTCCTTGTTGATCTAGTCCATTCCATGTTAGGTCTTTGTTTAATGTCTGCTGTTCTGCTCGCTTAAAAGGATACGCCATCGGTGAAGAGACTGACTGGGCCTCGTCCAGTGATTCAAGAAAGTCAAAGCTGCGGCAGTGTCTTTTGTTAATGATTTCTGGTTTATCAATCATCTTCAAGTCACATTGCAAAGAAGAGTGAGGAGAAACTGCGTGTTTGGTGGTTGGATATAGAGGAATGTCCCGGTGCAGTGTTGTTGCCAGAAGATCAGGGGGATGTGTTCTGGTCATCTTCATGGAACTTCTATGCCCTCCATTCAGTGCGACATATCAAAACAACCTGAGGAAGGAAATAGAGTGAAAATAAATTCCTGAACCTGCACGTTTATCCAGATCCTCACTAAAAATGTATTTAACAGGTCCTGCCTTGGCCCGTGTGCCACTCTTCCACACAGTTTTGTACAAATTGTTTTTGCATCCTTTACATAATCCTCATAAGTATCTGCCTTACTATTCACTAGTGATAATAAGAGAGTAGCCATCAAATCACCAAGGTGTCCTCAGACTTCTGCACTTAGTTTTAATATTGCCATCACATTTTGAATTGTTCTGTTTTATTGTGACAGACACTCCATTTTAGCCATGAAGAAGCAAACTTTGAGCTGTTTATAGTATTTTACTGGATTGAACTACTGTTTAAAGAAAAAAGAAAAAACAATTTAATGAAAAACGCTGTCAATCTTTGCTGCAGAATGGGGAATATAGTAGATAGGTTTTATAATTCTTAGGTATGATAACAACAAAACAAGCCAATTTAACAAAATATATTTGTGTGTAACGCACACATAGATTTTCTTGTTGGCACTCTCACAAGCTAACCCTGAGCTGCCATCTGTTCATCGTGATGAGAGAGAACTGACCAGCCATGTCCCTGCCATGTCTCGCCAGCACACCTAAATATCACGTTTCCTCACACACGAACAATCTCAACAGCCAAACCTACAATGCTGTATAATTCTTCTTTTAAAATACTTCTGAGCAAATGCGGATTTGTTGAATAAATCAAACTACAAAATGGTTACAAATAAAAAGAAATCACGGACTAGGGTAAAAATGACTTTTCACCATATCGTCATTGTTCACACTGCTTGGCCTGGATTTCTCATTTAAGGCAGGGGTGTCCAAAGGGCCATTTGTGGCCTGCAAATCGTTTTTTATTAGCTCACGGCACAATGTAGATATGAAATAAAATGGGGGAAAAAGACAGAAAAAATGGGGAAAGAGAAAAAAGGCACAATGTCAAGACAAAAAAACTGAAATGTTGATACTAACAACTAATAACAACATAAAGCTTTGTATTTTAATATATGTATAATGCTTTTTTAATCCTTTTTACAAAATATATATATTATATAACATGTAAAAATATCAAAAGGGTCCCCCAAAATTCTTAGATTTTTCCATATGCGGCCCTCAATAGAAAAATACCCCTGAGTTAAGGTAAATACTATTGTGTTCATAGTCAACTGTGAGTGTGTAGCAGCCCCAACGTATACTAGTAAGCGCAATACAGTATGAGTTGTCTTAAAGGTCTGCCTTGGTTAGGTACTGCATGGGGGGGCGGCGAACTTTCGGATTATAAACTCGCCCTCTTCCTGCTCTGACATTGCAACACAGGATAGCACGCCCCACGTAATACACAAGCACACAAATTAGTTATATTTGTTGTCAGCCAATAATAGAGATTTGGCAAAGTTTAGCTACTAATGTTAGCTATCACTGAATGCGTATGTATATATCATAACCACACAATAACTCAAATTGTTGGTGGTTTCTCTGAGATTGCTTTTCGGGTATGTGGCATAAGTGAAAGCCAGGAACGGAAATTTTTACAAAGTTTAAGTTTGAGTTGTGACAAATATAGACATTTGTAAAGTGTAATGTAGTGGAACCGAAGAAAGACAGCAAGGGCTTAAATATGCCTAAACTTACTAAATGCAAGCTTACGGTCTCTTTACGGTCAAATGCAGCTCCTCAATAGATGAACAAACCCCTTTCTTTCATTCTTTCTTTGCTTCTTTCTCACCCCTCAAGTTTTAAAATCGCATGCCACATCCTGTCTCCATGGCTACAGCACCCTTCACCACACAAGGGCCAAAATCTCAGGAAAAATGGACTTTGAATCAGCAAATTGCTGTGGTACTTGCAATAGAATTGTGTTTTTTGAAACGACGGTACCCTTCAATGTTACATTGTGTGTGTTTTGTGTGTGCACTCCAGCTTAATGCTCCTATTAAACTTGGCAACATGTATTGCTGTATTTGGGGTGATGTTAACCGTTCCTTGCAGCGTCGTCTCTTTAGTAAGCTTAAAAACACTAGTTCCGCGTAAAGTGTTTTTAGTCCACTGTCTTTATTTTTGTGCTGCAGCACGATCGGCCCTGCGTATAATGTGGCCCGAATGACATCATTTGCGCAGGAAAAAAAGACGCAAACAGCGGGAGGAAAACCGGGCCGTGACTCCGGGTTAAGTTTGTAAAAATAAAAAGATCGGAGTGAAGGACTCGGCTTACCGTTTGTCCACGCAGTACATCAGATGCAGAGAAGATGGTGAGGAGGCGGTGTGTTCTGCTGCAGCCTGCCGCACCTGTCGAGAGTCACCATCCGTCGAGCTCTGCTCCTAACTGATGTCTTACATGTTGTCTGCTTCACCCTGACATGATCCCTTCAGTCGTCTCTAATGTGGAACAGAGCATGTGTGTGTGTGTGTGTGTGTGTGTGTGCGCGTGTGTGTGCGTGGGTGTGTTTGTGTGATGGAGGAAAAAGAGGGAGGCGTACTGAGCCTGCGTCAGGAGGCGTGGTTACGTACGTAAGTTGTGGGGGGTCCTCTCCAGCGATGCGGTCTCGTCCTTCATGGTGATACACTATGAACAAAATTGTACAAACTTAATTTGCTAATTCATGTATCAGAGGATGAGACAAATCCTTAATTCCTCCTTGAATCTTAAGACTTCATCTTACCAATGTAAATTACTTGGTATTAGTATTTATATATATTTATGAGCATTTATAAATAGATGTACCGGTGTATATGTACTGTATTTATTTAATAATTGCACATTTCAACCTGCACAGTGACATTTATGCCCTAATTGCACAGTACTGGTAATACATAATAATATTTCTTGTTATTTTTAGTATTTTCTTTCTTTCTTTTTTTGCTTATAATTGTTTTAATTGAAATTTTGTATTCTTAATATATTCTTGTTTGTACTATACTGTCTGTAAATGTGGCTGCCGTAGCAAGGTAATTTTCTGCAAATGATCAATAAATTATTTATCTAAATTAATAGACTCTACCGGGACATGTTGTTAAATTCCATACATCTATTTCAACTTCAACATACCTGTTATTGAGTTTGTCAGTTTACTTTCAATTAGAATGCTTTATGGTGATTTCCGTCTTTCCAGGAGTCTGGAAGGTAGCATGAAAATCCAAACAAAATGCATTCAGTCATCAATTCATTTTCTATACATCTTGTCCTCATTCGGGTGACGGGTGAGCTGGAGCCTATCCCAGTCCAGAGTATACACTGGACTGGTCGCCAGTGACTTACAGGGTGCACATAGACAAACAAGTATTCTCACCTATGAATAATTTACAGTCTCCAATTAGCTTAACATGCATGTTTTTTGGATGTGGGAGGAAGTCAGAATATCCAGAGAAAAATGATGCATCAACTAATACATCTATATAATTAAATGATTTTCCATCAGATTAACAGATCAGTTGTTTTTTTTTTGTTTGCTTGCATCACACACACGTCTCCCCCATAGTCATAGCGTCTGCATCCTTTGAATTGGTGATGGGGACAGTTGGCTGTGAGCCCCATGCCGCCCACGGCAAGTGACTGCTGCAGGAAATGTGCTTAGCAAAGCTTTCCCACAGTAGATACAAATCACAACAACAGACGAGCTACGGTGATCAGCCTGGAGATCATTTTGTTGCAGAACATAGAGCTTTATTGTTCGCAAATATTTGAAGAAGAGCATGAATTATCTCCTGCATTCTTGTCACAAAACTCCACTGCAAAGCAAGTCTCCATCTGTGATATAGCGCATGTGTGAGATATGATTCAGAATGATTCTATTGTGTGGCAATCAGTACCCCCCAGAGTGGATTATATGTGAGCATGTGTGACTCAGCCCCATGCAGCATTGTACACTGGCATCAGTTCGTGTCAGCTGTTGGTTTGCGGGCATAAGTGTCTGTCAGTTGGCTGCTAGCAGGTGTCTCAGGCACCTTGAGGGCTTTGTAGATTGGAAATCAATAGCTCTCCCTTGATTAGAAGTGCATCTATTAAAGGCAGGAAAATCACCCACACGACCAAACGTATGAACATTATTGAGCACTGGTGGACTCTGCACTGCTTCCACTATTCATATAGACTTTCATGCATGCACCTCTAACGTAATGAGCCATACGGAAGAATGTGGGCATGCGGTTAACTGAAACGAAGTTAAGCTGAAGCAGCAATACAGTGTTCCCTCGTCTATCGCGGGGGATAGCTTCCCAAAATAGCCCTCAACAAGTGAATTTTGCGAGGTAGCCAATTTCATTTTTTTTTTACAATTATTATATATGTTTTAAGGCTGTAAAGCCCCTCACCGTACACTTTATAGACTTTTCTCAGACAGGCAATACCATTTTGTCACATTTATGTCTTGTTTAAACGCTCTCAAAAATTCCAAAGCTTCGTTTGAATTTTAATGATCAACCTACAGGTCTGACACATGACCATGCCTTTTTGTCCTGGCACCATTCCGCTGTACTCTAGCGTTTTTGTATCCTTGTTAAAACATATTGCTGCAGGACTCCACCTGTTGGAGTCCTCGTCCTTCGAACCAAAGATTCATTTACAAGCTAGTGAGCAAGCAAGCTAGCGATGACACAGGAGGGACGGCAGGGCAGTACGAAGGAAATTGATTGGCAATGGTCTACATCCAATGAGGATGCAGAAAACAATGGGCGGTGCAGACAGACAGGGAAGAGAGAGAGAGACAGACAGAGAGAGAGAGACACTCAACTTTCCACAATGCAATTCTTCTTAAAGGGCTTCTTAAACCGCCTTCATATGTTGCATTAAAAAAAAAGAAGCACTAAAAAAAATCAGCGAAAGGAGAACCGCGATAGAGTGAGGGAACACTGTACTCTGTTTAACTGTAACTCTAATGGTTGTCAATAAATCTCACCTTTCATTAAGGACCATGCACACAAACCAGCTTGTAAAGTCTAAATGTGTCAAGCTAATTAAAAATAAGTTTTTAGTTTTGTATTTTTTTTAACCATACAGTGGATCCCAGCACATTTGCAGCTTTTATGGCCTCGCAAATTTCATGTTTTTTTTTAATTATTTTTAATTTTTCCCTTTTTTCTTTAAAAATAGACCATCTCACATCCCATTCACCATAAGTCGGTAATAACTTTCCATTCATCCATCCATCATCTTCCACTTATCCGATTTCGTGGGAACAGCAGCAGAACCAGGGAAGCCCAGACTTCCCTCTCCCCGGGTACTTCTAGGCCAGTTGAGAGACATAGTCTCTCCAAAGTGCCCTGGGTCTTCCCCGAGGGCTCCCAAAGGTCAGACATGCCTTAAACACCTCCCCAAAGAGGCGTCCAAGAGGCATCCTGACCAGATGCCTGAGCCACCTCATCTGGCTCCTCTCAAGTCGGAGGAGCAGCGGTTCGACTCCAAGTTTCTATCAGATGACAGTGCTTCTCACCTTATCTCTAAGGAAGAGCCTAGCCACAAAACTCATTTCTGTCACTTGTACCTGCGATCTTGTCCTTTCTGTCACTACCCAAAGCTCATGATCATAGTTGAGGGCAGGAGCTAAGATCGACCGGTAAGTTGAGAGGTTTGCCTTTTGGCTCAGCTCCCTCTTCACAACAACGGACCGATGAAGAGTCCATATCACTGCAGACACCGCACTAAACCGCCTGTTGATCTGGCATTCCATCCTTCCCTCTGAGGTACTTAAACTCCTCCACTTGGGGCAGGATCTTATCCCCAAACCTGAAGATGGCACGCCACCCTTTTCTGTGCCAAAAACATGGACTTGAAGGTGCTGATTCTCATCTCAGCTGCTTTACGCACGGCTGCGAACCGATCCAGCAGAACCAAATCATCTGCAAAATGTCAGACCCAATCCTGCAGCCAACATAGCAGATCCCCTCAACGCACTGGCTGCGCTTAGAAATTCTGTCCGTAATAAACAGAAACAGTGACAAAGCCTAACAAAGTCCAGCCCCAACAAAGATGATCCCCAAAATGGTGGATGAGCAGTACAAAAATGATTTTTTTTAGAACCTATTTACAAACAATATAGAACATATTTAAGCAAATCATGAAGTATTCCTTCCACCAGTCCACGACATCTCAAGTTGAAGTCAGCAGCACACCATCCCCACCATACACGGTGTTGACAGTGCACTGCCACCCCCTCCTGAGATGGCAGATGGTGATCCGGGATCTCTTCGAAGCTGTCCGAAAGTTGTTCTCCATGGCTTCCCTGAACTCCTCCCATGTCTGAGTTTTTGCCTCGGCGACTACCAGAGCTGCAAACTGCTTTGTCTTCCGGTATCTGTCAGCTGCCCTCGGAGTCCCATGGGCCAAAAAAGCCCCATAGGACTCCTTCTTCAGCTTGATGGCATCCTGATGTCCACCAACAGTTACTGCCATGACAGTCACCAACCACTTTACGGCCACAGCTCCGATCAGCTGATTCCACAATGGAGGAATGGAACCTTGCCCACTTGGACTCCGCTGCCTCCCTCGGAACGTGTTTGAAGCTCTCCCAGAGGTGGGGGTTGAAACGCATTCTGACGGGGGACTGCCAGACGTTCCCAGCAAACCCTCACAATGCGTTTGGGCCTGCCAGGTCCGACCAGCATTCTAAGCCACCATCTGAGCCAACTCACCACCAGTTGGTCATTGGTGATTGGTCTCTTCACCCGACTATCCAAAATGTGTGGCCGCAAGTCCGACAACACAACCACAAAGTCGATCCTTGAACTGCAGCCAGGGTGTCCTAGTGCCGAGTGCACATGTGGACACCTTTATGCTTGAACATGGTGCTCGTTATTGACAATCAGGGACGAACACAGAAATCCAATAACAAAGCACCGCTCGGGTTCAGATCAGGACGGCCGTTCCTCCCAATCACACCTCTCCAGCTCTCACTGTTGCTGCCAACGTGAGCAACGAAGTCCCCCAGCAGAACAAGGGAATACCCCCGATGGAGCAGCCTCTAGTACGCCATCTAAGGTCTCCAAAAAGGGTGGGTATTCTGAACTGCTTTTTGGTGCACAAGCACAAACAAAAATAAGCTTCCATGGTTTAAGAGTTCTTTTTGGATGAAATGTCTGAATTCCCTAGTGATTTTTTTAATTATAGGAACTTTTTATCAACTTTACTATTAATTTCTCACAGATCTACAGTATTTTCACAGGAGTACACTTTTACAAAAGATGTTTACATTTAAAAAGCTCATTTAAAAACATTTCCACATTTGCTGTTGTTTATGTGTTAGTGAGTGTGGGATGCTGCAGGCACTTAAATATGCACTAACCTGGTGCAGAATATCAAACAACTTGTAAAAGTTTGTCTATGAGCTATGAGTCTTGAGCTACCATATTGGCACTGGTATAAGTTGCTGCCTCAGTGTTGGTGTAAGCTATTTTTTTTGACACCCCCATTTTGTTATCCCAAGTAAACAGGATGGAGTGCACTTCGCTCGTATTTGTGTTGTGTGGTTTGAGAAGGTCTCTTGACTTTTGCTGAAAGAGACACGCTGACATAATGAATGAATAGATGAATGAATAGATACATCTATATGAATAAACTTGCATCCTGCAGTCGTGGCTGCTGTCCTCTATTAACACTGAATTTCCAAGGCATCAGCGAGCATCCTGAAACCCTCTGCAATATTGGCATAAGATAGACACCCTCCTTTGCATGATATCATTGTGTTGCAAATATTGCACAAACATTGTAGCCATTTCTTCTTCATTGGTGCTCACCAGCTTCTTTTTTGTTGGTGTTCGCGACTATTGCTTCCGGTTGGCTGACTGGCCATGGAAACTAGGAATTGAAATTAAAAAATTTGCACAAAAAAAAAATTGCACTATCATGGGAGAATTGGAATGTTTGTCGCTGTTCCCATCGATGCTCGAGACACGATGCCCAATCCTACTGTCGCCTCTCACTGCTGGCAGCACCAGACTGTAATAAAGTCCAGCCTCTCTCGAAAGGACTGGTTCCAGAGCCCTTGCCGTGCATTGAGGTAAGTCCGACTATAACTAGCCGGAACTTCTCCACCTTTCTCTACCAGGTCAGGCTCCTTCTCCACTGTAGATAAGACATTCCACTTCCTGAGAGATAGCTTCTGCAGTCAAGGATCGAACCGCCAAGTCCTAATAATTTAGAAATAGGTGATAATACAGGTAAAATGTACAGCATACACGCCACTGTTAGAAAGACCAACATTTTTACATGTCTTTATTCTTCACTGATATTCAAGCATTGTGTGCCCAGAGCCAAGAGGGAGGCTGACGTCATTGCGGCATCCCAATGAATATGTTGCTCAGATGCAATGCATTATGGGAAAACTTTAAAAGAGTTGGTTTTTTTTCTATTTTGTATTGGTACATGTTTGTATATGTATTAGGTATACCTTTTGAGTGCTAAGTTGCTGTGTGATGAGTTTAATGTTATTTGTAAGATGACACCGTGAGTCAGCCTGTTATATTGTTAATCTGTTATACATACTGACCTCCTGAGATTTCCAGTGGGTTGACAAGCTCGTTGTGAGTGCACTGATAGCTCGTGATTGGCTCCTGCCAAAGAAAGCGCTACCGTTTCCTCACTGACTCGTGAGCGACACAGTATTTAAACAATTCGTAGTAGTTCTGGATGTGTCACGAGATTAGAATTTAGCCATAAATTACACCGCTGTATAACCCGCAGAGTTCAAAGTGTAAGAAAAAAAATAGCAGCTTATACACCGGAAATTACTGTAAGTCATTGTTGGAATTACTGTACAACAGGCAAGCATGCCGTGCCTTTCAAACCCTTTTTCTAGCTTGACGTTGATGTTCTTCTCTGATTTCTGATCATGATTTGCAATAAAAGTGACTGTGGTAAAATATTAGATTACATTCAACTCTAGAACCTTCCACTTCACTCTTCAAGTGCCATTGTTCACTCGCAACACAAGCAAGGTTTAAGTTCTAAATATGCCTCACACACTCATTAAATGCATTTAAAGTGTCAAATGTATAGGTACTCACCACTAATGAATGATAATATAAGACGATCAATGAACAAATGGAATCGGAGTCATGGATTAGTCTTTAGCCTGCTTGGCTATCTATCTAGCTACTGTAATTTCAAAGGAAACACAGAAAGCACATTAGACAGAAATGTAAAGGCCAGCATATGTCGGCTGACTGTGTTGTAAGAGAACACCAGAGATTCATAGGATTTCTGCAGCCCGTTCAGTGTTAAATATTTCATATAATTGTTTTTAGACCTCTAGGAAAGACATATATGTATCTTTTTATTGGGTTGTTCCTGGAGATACATTTTCCTGTCCTGTACACGTGCACACACATGCCACACTATTAAGCACACCTGTCAAATGCAATGCTATATGAACAGTATCAAAGATACTTTTTATACTGTGAGGTGTTTCGAAAATATTGCCCCTCTCATAACCAAGAAAACTAAATTATTAATTTGTGCATCTTATTTAGATTATGGTGCATGTGTACTTAATGTTGCACTCTGTGCAAGTAAATGTTAGATTTGATGGTGCACCACGGCTTAATTACAGCAGGAAAGGGTTTTAGGAACTCTTGGCAGTATAAGCAATGCAGGATTCCCTAAGTCCCCTTGAAGCTTTAAAGTCTTCAAAGTAATCCTCTCTATCCAAACATTTTCGGCAATCCATATAAGATGCACGCCATTCAGCACATGTATTTTAGCGCAGACTTGGATTCAGTGGTCTTTGCTTTTGTAATGGGGTGGTTTATTTTACTGTTCAGTAAAAGTCCCACAGTCTCTTGAACGCATCGCTAACAGACATGGTGCACAGCTGCACTAATTAGCTTGCTTTAAAGGTGTGTAAGTCCATTCTAAGTCACTTTCAGGCGTGGCATGGTGTGTCACTGGCGCTTGAGCTGTGTGGATCACTTCTGCTGCCCCGTAAAGGAATGCAATGAAGGTAACTTTTGTGGATTGTGTGCACATTATCTTTATACTTGTAGGCTGTTTACATGTTATTTCTTTAGTGCCTTGTTATGTCTTGTTATGCCTGGTTATGCCTTATGCTCTCTTGTAGGTTACCCATTTTTGCTTGCTTCGTCTTTTTGGCTCTCACGTTACTGTCTGAATGCTCATTTTAGCTCTTGATGAAATCGTTTCTTGCGTCTGTGTAGCCATGGCCAGTTTTTAGGAAGTTTGGCTCTGCTCTAAATGTACGTTCAGTGTGTGCTTTGTCTCAGCTCGACCTGTTGACCTTTTGGTGTAAATTACCTGTTTCACTTTAGATCTGTTACTTTATGCACTTTAGCAAGCCCCTTATCTTTGGCCCTGACGGACAGCAGGTTTGTACAGCACATGCACTTTAGCTTGATCTAATCGGGAGTTTGGTGTTTGAGTTATTTTAGATTTTTTTTTCTTTAGCATTTTGTTTGCTTTTGCTGTTACTATTACAGAATTTGTCTTATTTCTAAACCCCCCAAATTAGTCCTTTGAAAAATTTGTGAAATAAAGTTTTTTTTGTTGTTTTTTTTAAATTGGGGGGCTCCAAGGCCAGTTGGGGCAGATGGTATTGTTGCTCTAGATGCCCTTACATGCTAAACAGACTTTCTCTGTCAGGGAAAAGTATAAAATACTCTTCTATTCCATAGATTTTATTTGATGTTTGTTATGCAAACTTGAATGGGCCGCAGCAGGAGGGGACTGATGAGAAGAAGAGTAAAGACAGAGGGCGGGATTGCGGGGACAAGAGGGGAAACAATCTAGAGATACAACACTAGCATCAACAATCACAACAACAAACACAAAGCAACAGAAACAAACAGGCCTACATCAGCAAATGTTTATAATGGTCATAAAGACCATAATGTAATTAACATTACAACCACAGTGATAATACTGTATTGAAACGGTCAAACTTGTCTTCAGCAAATCAAATTGTTATATATTTTTGTAAAGTAATCCACCTGGTCTTTTTGTATTAATTTGCCAGACTTTTCTGTGTTAATATATGTAATAAGACACCCTCTGTTGGACCTACACACCAGTGGGCCTTAGGCCCCGCCTGCACTGCCACATTGGGTCGGGTCTGCTCCACCTCACACCACCCCGTCCCTGTTACACTGTCTTATTTTGGAATGGCCTGCCCCTAAACATTAGAGCTGCACAATCACTGGAGCATTTGAAATCTTAGTTTTATGGACTGGCTTTTAACACAGGTTAACATGGGCATTGCTTTTTCTTTGTTTAGATATATATATATATATATATATAGCGCGAGAGAGACACACACAGTGTTCCCTCGTTTATTACGGGGGGTAGGTTCCCAAAATAGACCACGATAAGTGAAATTTAACCATACCATCTGTCCCTCGCAGTGTCTACCGATAAAGATTCGAGCTCTTGGTCAAAGGTAAATTGATGACCTCTGTTCCATGGTGTGTTCATTCAGTTGGAGAAACATGGTAGTGAAGTGGTTTTGAGGCCACTTACAATTCACCAAGAAGAATTTTGGTTATTGCTTTTAATTGAAATTTGGCTCTTTTTATTTGGTAAATTCGGATGACTCTCTGTGCAGAAAAAAAGAACAATCCCATCCACTCCAAGTAACACTAACAACATTGAATTTTGTGAACAAGCCAAACCATTTGGGAGTGGTATCCATGGAAACGCACACTGAGTAGGAGCAAAAGAGAGTGAATAGATTTCAAAGGGAATGAAGCAATGTGATGATGGGAGTTATCCAAACACAAATAAAATCCATGTCATTGTGCAGAATCACGGGCAAACCTGCAATATACCATCATGGAGTGTGGGCTTATTTGGGTTTAGTCTCAAACCGTGCATTGCGAGGGATGGACAGTATGGATCTTCTTCCTCCATCCTATTCTATGTGTCCTGCTAACATTTCAGTTGCCATAAGGTTTCCCATAAGGAGACACCCTCCAGGAGAACTGGAAGACAGGAAGACGTCTTGACAACAACCCACGCTCATGTGGGTCAATGTAAGATAAGAATAGAGTGGATATTATTCACAGCTGCACTGAGCAAACACAAACTCCTCTGTCCTGCTCTCTGGAGTCACTGTGCATATCCCATGGTGAGGCTTAATTAAATCTTTACCACACACTCCTCTCTCATCCTTCCTCATCTGCCATTTTGGCTAAAGAATGACTCAGTCGTCTGTGCAAGTTTATTAAAGAAGAAATGAAGAGAAGGGCCTCTTGGTGGGTGCGGCCCCCGAGTGCCTCTGATTGTTACAATTATTTGTGGCCGCAGTGTGGTATCCCTGTGAAATTGTTATGTAATCACAAGGGGAGGGGATGCTGTCATATCACACTTGCAGAAAATGTTATTAGTCACGGTTTTATCGTTCTTTAAACAATGACTGATTTCATTCGTATCTTTTTTTAACACAAGGCTGTCATTCAAGTCACATTTTTGCAAATGGGAGACAACAATGCTTTTGTGCCTGCGTGAGGAGGGAACACTGAGGCCCTTCTTAGATTGGATATTGTTTACCCTCCATTTGACAACAGTACAATGTCAAAGCCAACTCGGATTGTCCGATGCTGTAGGCTGTGTGTAGTAGCTGGTACAAGTCACTATTTAGTATTCAAACACAGCTAAGTGGCTGATGACAGAATGAATAGAATACTGACATTAGCGTGTTAGGTCTTCTGTTGGGAGCATCATTTGCATAGAGGCAAGCCTCCCGTTTTTACCAGGAAACGACCATAAGGCAAGGCAAGGTTATTTATAGAGCACAATTTGTGCACAATATAATTCAAAGTGCTTTACAAAAAAGAAGGGTAAAATCACTTCCGAAAATAATTTCTTAAAACATAAAATCCATTCTACATCATTGCATAAAATTCCATAAAACAAAAAAATGTAAAAAGTGCAGATAAAATACTATCAGCTGTCATATGCACAGTTGAATAGAAGTGTCCAGTCTGGATTTGAACATTGCCAAAGTTGAGGATTGTCGCACATTCTGGCAGCATAAAACTGAAACGCAGCCTCACAGTGTTTAGTCCTGACTCTGGGCACTCTGGCAGGAGATCACTGCCTGAGCTTCACAGAGCCTGAGATGGTTCATATGGCTCTAACATGGCTCACGTGGCTCAGGACTCGAGCAACAGCATTCTGGATGTACTGCAGCTGTTTTACAGCTCATTTAGAGAGCCCGGTGAGAAGGCCGTTACAGTAGTCTAGCCTGCTGGAGACAAAGGCATGGATTAGTCTCTCTAAATCTGGCTTGGACACTATTCCCTTAATTATGGCAATGTTTTAGGTGGGGAAAAGCTGCTGATGTTATTGATTTAATGTGGCCGTTAAAGTTCAGATCTGAGTCCATTATTACCCTTAGATTTCTAAGCTGATGGAGGAGCCTCAAGGTGACTAATAACTCTTTGTCTTTGGCTCACAGAAACACAGACAATGAAAGTTGTTTTGCATTATGGAGGGGGCGGTGAACTGTGTGTGTGTTGGGGGAGGGAGGACTTTCAATAATAGTGCAGACCTGCCAACATGTATGAATTTGTCCTACGCTTGTATGCTTCACTGTTCTTCATTTTGGTGCATTTCGCTGGTTTGTTTGGAGTTCAGTCTGTGTAGTACAGATAAATAAATATATATCAGTTTTTCAATAGTATTTCAAATCAGTGGGGGCACAAACACATTTCTGTCCCCCAGTGGGTGTATGACACAAAATAATTGAGAACCACTGCTTTAAATACACCAATTTGGGACCTCTGAGACTTATTTAGAATTCTTGAAAAATAGTATAATATGGAACCTTTGATAGTAATATTGCATCAGTAGAATGCCATTATTTATATTTTATTACTAATGGAATATGTGACTACAACAAAACATTTAAAGGTGGGATTAAACCCGTGGTAGTTTATCTTTGCTCATCCAGCCATCAAATTACACATGCAAATCTGCTTTGACAGATTGTTGATTTAATTGCGTCATCATGTATGTAATTACACACGTGACTGGCAGCTGCAGCCATCCAGATGCACCTGTGTTCTCAGCTTCTGAGGACTCTTTAAATGGGTCAACTCTCAAAATAACCTCTCTTGAAGAAGTCGCGAGTGCCCCCACTTTGTCTTCTTTTTTTGTTTATAGCTCAGCACAATTATTACTAGCAACTCCTTTGAGTGTTTGACTTGAGTCCTGTAAAGTTATAAAGGACGGATGAGAGGAACTAACACTTTGTATGTGGGAGAGCATCTTGTTTTGTGTTCCTTACTGATGAATGGAAGGCTTTGTTCATCAGTGACTGGTCAAGATTGACAAAAAAAAGAGCATAGTGACTCTTGCAAGAAATACAACACGAGTCTTCTGATCAGATGGGCATCAGCACTTATAAACAAACTTGGATTTGTTAGGAAACAGTTAAATGGACTGGTGGGCATCTGAAGTAAGGACTGCAAGGCAGCATATAGCGCCATAAAAACCGCACTGACCTTTCAGGAGTGAAGAATCGCGTCGCATCCTCCCTTGCTCTCCTTTAGTCTGCAATGAAAACTTTTACAGAGATAAGAAATGCACTGGTTTAGTGATGAAGAGTTGTACCTGTTCCACACTGCATAAAACCTATAACGCAATGGGAGATACGGGAAGTTGTGATATACAAAAGTGTTGGGACACCTGGCCACTACCTTTATGTTGAGGCAAAGGTCCCTGTGTGTATGGCTCACATATTTAATGGGATTGAGGTCAGAGTTCAACCAATCATGCCTTTATTGGCCTTGCTTTGTTCATACTTGAGGAGAAAAGACCAGTTCTCAAACTGTTCATACAAAGTTGGTAGCATACAAATGTCCAAAATGTTTTGTTTGGTTGACAAATTAAGATTCAAGGGGAGCTGACTGGCTTAACAAGCAGTGCAGTACAGAAAATATCTGTAATATCTTACGGTGTGCCATGTTATATTGTTTTGTGGCCATAAATTAAATAACAAACTGAATTATGATTCGTAAATGATTCTTGCTTGAGCGCAGTGTGCTGTGGAAGAATACGCTATGGTCGGCTCAAGCGCAGCCACACTGCTCTCAATAAAGGACTGTCACGACCACAATTAAGAATAAAGATTGTGTTGTAACGTCTGTCCAGATGTAAGAATGCCAAGGAGGTGGTAGATCAACAACTTCTTTATTGCAAAAACAACACAGGCTACCGTCGGCTGAACCACACCAAAACAACATCAGCAAACTCTACTGACCTCTCCGCAAGCAGCCACACACACAGTCAGAACACGTCACGTTCACAGACGTTCAGAAAACACAAAACTCTAAAAGCAACAGTAATAACTAAGCAGCGCAGTGATCTTGGTAAGGACATGGAAATGTTGCCAGCGCTTTGGCATTTATTTTTGTACAGTGCGAGTGATTTAGGTGTTAATTTAGGTATGATTTAGGCATAAGATCCGACTTGCGCCAAAACTTGACCTACATCACAGCCGAGGAATGGAACTAGTACATACTGTAATCCGAGGGCCACCTGTACTTTATAGGAATGCAGCATGGCTTTAAAATGAAATCATTCTTTTAATACGATTGACCTCAGCTGCAGCTGCAGAATTCAAAGTATCATGTGGAATATAACATTAAGGCTGTTTTTCTTTTTTACAATCTACCTGGTATTTTACTATACAGCATGCTATCTCTTAAGAAAGACGCATTAAACATGCATTACTGAACTCATACATCCTTTTATCATTCATGATTTTCTGTGGCGTACACTTGAGTCCTTGTCAGAAAGACCAATATTACATAATAATAAAGGATCGCTGATCTCAAATACGAAATGTCATTAAAAACAGTGCAGTGCTTACTCGCAGAATTCAGTTTCAATTTTACATTTTTTGTTGACAATACCGAATTTGTCACTGTCCTCACTTCACATGTCCAGTTAATGAAGTTCTCATAAATTACATCATATTAAAACAATTCTTTGGCATTTAAAAGCACATCTGCCTTTTGCAAGCCTGTAAGTAATATGTAAAGGTATGAATATATATGATTGTGCAGGAATAAATTAATTATTAAAAATGTCCCAAAGCTCCTAGTAGTTCTATGAATTATGTCTAAGTACTTTATGTCAGTTGAAGGCAATGCAGTAGTGTATAAAATATACCGGCTTGCGCCACCTTGTGGTCAGAGTATCACTTGCAAGTTCAACTTGCAGGTTAGTTAACTTTATTAGTTAATTTATTAACTACTTATTATTTGATGTTAGTTTAGTTATCGTTTACAAACACTATGTCATACTGTTCTGCTACAAATACAATGGAATGAATATTAAATGAGACAAATCTACGTTAGTACATTAGTAATAACACATGTCTACCTGTCTTAACTTTTAAAAAAAATATTTTAAAAATATATAATTTCAAGTGCCAAGAAATGAAGGATAGTTTTGAAGTTAAAAAAAAAAATAAGCAACACGACTCTGGTATAATAAAGTTTGGTCAATCTGCAGAATTCATTTTGTTGGTCATCGACTTTATTGGACATGTGCATATTTCAGCATATCATCAACATATTCATTTGCACATCATATAATAGAAAGATTCAATAGAACATCAATTTACATAGACTTTGATAATATACCATGAATTACATTATACATTTCCATTTTTTTTAAATAAGCCAGCACATCAGCTTTTGATTCTTTCATTTACATTTATGATTTTTTTTTCATATGTGGCAGGCATTGACCGACAATCATTTCCACTCAAACTGACAAGGCTTCAAAATCGTTCCACAATGATTATACATTGCATGAATAAAGCAAATAATTTACATTCACAGTCAAATATATTCACCATATGTAAATACAATATGTTAAGGTTAGAACATATCTGTGAATATCAAAACTTAAATGAATTCCAATGACTTGTGTTCAGTGTTCCAGGTCATCCTGTCAGAGCCAAACATTGCCTTGGCAAATGGTGTTTCATGCCAGACGAGGGCATGTTTTCGCGCCATAGTTAGAGACATGGCAGATTGTCCTAAAAACGACACATCTTCTCTATGCCGCACCAAATCTGACATGCATCAACACCATAGAGTCATTGAAAACTCCTGGAGCCTTGTATCACAAGCCAATACATGAACTTACAAGCATCAGATTGCTTTTTGAAGAAAATTAAAATAGAACAAACCCAAAAACTGCACAAATATTCATAAAAAGTTAGACACACACACAAAATACCAACAAGCACAGATAGCAGCAGAAGAAGAAAGGCGACAATCTGCATTGCACTCAGAGCTCTGTACAGCACAACAATCTATATTTGGTTTGACCAGTAACAGAACATTCACGCTGTGTATGCACCATTGAGCACAAGGGGTCACTGTGGCTACCAAACACACACACGGACTGCATGGAAAATCTCAACCCAAGACTCATTTACACTTTGGGTCTGCTTAAAAAAAAAACATGGTATTGCCATATTAGATAAACATTCAAGTGGAAATAATTGCCCCTGGAAGACATTTTAGTACCTGGACACAGAATTTTCCCTCACAGCCAGGATGTATACATTTTTGGACCAAATACGGGTTTGTCAATGCAGAGGAGACAAGTTTAACATCTCGCATGATTTTTCTACTGCACATCAGCACCTTACACACAACAACTCCATACTTGGAAATTGTTTTACATCTTTATTTTACAGATGAACCATATTTATTATCATGACAGTCCTTGGCTTGGTATGCTTTAGAGTAAACCCTCTGTTCACACACAGGAACCCATGATTTAAGAGCAGAGCAGGCTGGCCCATTAGGCAATATAGGCAGATTCTAAGGATGCTCTGGCCTCCAGGGGGCGCCAAAAATCAGGGGGAAAAAAATTCACCTTCAATATAAGTGTGTTAAAACGAGTTATTACTATGAACTCTTTGTATGCTAAAGCTCACATTGATTCAAATGTAAAGCAATGCTCAAGTAATATTACAACAAATGATAACAGTTATCATTTTTGTACATAGTTTTGCATATAGTTGTGTATTGGTGCTTCATATAGGTTTTGTATACAGTATAGTTCTTCTATTTAGTATTTGTATATAGTTATTGCATAGTGTAAATGTAGTATAGTGTTATTGTGTGCAAACTATGTGGGTTTTTTGATTGTTTGATGTTGATTGTATTGGTTTTATCATTTATTATTATTGTTATTTATTCCATTAGTCACAGGATGTTTATTTTGTGGTAAGGGTATTTATATTGAATTTCTGATTTTTGTAAGTGTATCTGTAATTTGCTAACCATTATATTACAAATGGAAGACTACGGTAAAAAGAATGCCATTTCTTTTGTGAGTGTATGTCAATCGCCGATGGAGGGGGTTGCCATATAAAATCTCGCCTAGAACGCCACTTTGGGTAGGACTGGCTCTGCTTACGAAGTGCATAATCTTCATTTCCTACGCATTTATTCCGACCTGACATTGCATTTTATTTGAGAGGGCATTGAAACTTGTTGGGTGAATAGTTCTCTGACTGGATCTGGAGCTGCAAACACCTTCTGTGCATTGTTCTGTTTTTTTCTTAGCAGAGTTGTCGCTTTGTCAAGTGATACAGTAGCTGACTTAAACCTGAAAATATAGACTTCACCAGTTAGTGCCACTGATTTCAAGTATAATTTTGGAGTAAACTCTGTGTGCAAATGCATCTTCAATAAAAAAACAAACAACCAAAAAAAACTCTACCTCATTTGAATGCATGCTTTTCCCTCATCATTGGTAAACAACCACATTAAACTGGAATGGAAGACCCACAAAAACAAACATCACAATCAACTGGACATCCCTGAGACAGCTCCATTTGATTGGATGTTTCTGAGCTTTTGTTTTTGTGCAAAAAAAAAAAAAAAAAAGTGGTTGCAGCAACACACTCACAACACCTACGAGGCTAACTATTATTTGAGCTAACTGAACTACATGTGACGACACAGTTACAAGCACCAATGTGTGGGGTCGGAAAATGCAACCATTTCCCCCTGTTGACATGCAGCTACGACATCACCATGAGCGCCCAACAGCTCAAAGACTGGACATCCTACCGTACAGTATGTGTGCAACTGGTGTCATTCATCTCCTTGGTTGGTACACCAACATAATTATCACATTGACTTTACGGCACCAATAAACACGTGGAAGTAGTATTATGCTGTTGTTCTTGTTTGTGTGTGCTCATGCATATACAGGCTTGTGTGCGTGTGTGTGTGCGCGTGTGTGTGTAATGATAGAGGATTGCGGCCAGGCAAGGAATGTTTCAGACTTAATATTTAAAGTGTGTTGTACTTCTCATTCAGTTTGGAACACTCCAATTACTGACTATGTACTACAATGTCACAGTTCTTTTACACAAATCGCAGGCTACGTTTTGTTGCTCCTTTTTAGTAGAGGTCAAGGTCTTCTGTGTGCCTGTCCAGCTTTCTATGAGTAGGAGTAAGTGATGATGATGAAGACGGCGTCTCAGTCTGAGAAGAGACTGGCAAAAGATTTGCGTAGATTGCGGATGGTTTCGGCCTTCACCTCGTCCTGACTAAGGCTGGCTCGTGGCGCTGGGGTTTCTGGAATGTTGAAGGTATTGGTAAGAGACTGGGATTTGCTACAAAGAGAGGAGATGGCGATAGAGGAGAGGAAGAGGCTATTAAAGTCATGCAGTAAACCCATGGAATGAAAAGACTGGAGCGAGCAAAGAGGAGAAAGAGATGACAGGCTGACTCCAAGATGAAGAAGTGCATTCACTATCACCATATCATTCCAGGGTATGTTTGAAAGTGATATGAATAATGAAAGACTTTTCTGGATGCATGGAAGATACATTTCTCATTCGTTTTATTTATTGATCAGTTTGGTCTGATACAAAACATCCATTAGTTTGTTAACCACAGTAATCGTTTGTCTTTGGTAACTACTGTAGGTGTTTCTCTAAGAACAGACATGGCCAAACTACAGCCCGTACATTTTTTAAATCCAGTCTGCCTGGCGTTTCCAATTTTTTTTTCTAAACCTTCTACATTGAAGCCGTAGTCCGCACTGGCATTTGCAGTGCTATTATTACATTAAGCTAAGTCTTGAACTATGAAAAGCGAGAGGCTCTGCCTTTTCTAGTGATGTAAGGGTCATTATGGTAATCAGAGGGACTACGCAGCAGCTCCAGGAAAACCAGGCTTTGATAGAAAGCAGAGTGGGGGAGAGTCTGTGTACAGAGCAGCTCAAGACCATGTGACAGAAGAGGGTCAAAGAAGCAGGCTTTCTACGACAAAGTTCTGCAGAAAAGTGCTATTTTATATTTTATTGTTCTTTTTAACGTGTGTGCGTGTGTGTGTGTGTTTCGCCGTGTTGTCGCTTTTTTGCTGTGTTTTTGCTCGATTACAAAACGTGTCGAGGAGGTCGTCTGGGACGGAAACAACGTTCACATACTACTTGATATTCAATGTTTTATAGTTAATAATTCATATCCTTTATTCATGTACATTTTGGGTGTCTTATTCAGTAAAAACCTGTAACATTAAGTTCCGTTTTTGAGGTGGTGTGTCATTATACGCATTTTAGCATGCAGTAAGGCAAAACAAGTGCTCCTGAAAAAAGGGAACCAAGTACTGTACAGTATATACAGCAGATGTATGATATGCTTCCAACTTTGTGAATCAGACGAACTTGGATGAGTTTTCTCACCCCCGTGCACATGGGCAGAACATGCACATGCACATGTTCCAACAATTCAGACCTGGATCTCCACACTGTGAGGCTGACATGCTAACAATAAGGCCACTGTACGGCCCAGTTTTGTGTTTTATTTTTATTTCCATTGAATTTCTATATCAGATTGTGACCAAGGTTTGGCAAGGTGTTGATTAAAGTGTTTCATAATCATTCTCAGATGTAATTTTTTTGAGAAATTGATAAGGGCAAGCATTGATAAATCATGCAAATTACAGTGAATCATTAATGAAGAAAAAAAAATGGCATGCACACATCAATGCACAAAACAAAATCTCAGGTGTAAGGTTGACCTTATGACAAATTAGAGACAATTGTTTGCAAATTATTATTATTATTATTATTATTATTATTATTATACTGCAAATGTGTTTTACCCTTCCTTAAATAATACAAAACAATCGTGTATAGTCATGTCCTGGCTACTGTTACTTACTTCAGTTGTGGGGAACCGCCCACGGCCGGGTTGTCCTGGCTGGGCTTTTGTGGGGGCTGTGGCTTTTGTTGCAGTGGGGGACGTCCTCCTGGAGCTCCCTGCCCTTGGCTTGCAGGTCGTGGCTGCTGGGTGGTGGCCCCACCAGGGCGACCCTGCTGGCCAGGAGGCCTCTGCTGACCCCCTTGTGACTGCTGTCTTGGGGGCTGGGAAGGTCTCTGTTGTGGAGGTTTCTGACCAGCCCCTCCTGGATGAGGTCTCTGTTGTTGCTGGGTGACAGACTGCTGCCTCTGAGCTTGAGGGGAGCCTCCCTGGTTTCGCTGAGGAGCTCCTTGACCTGCGGGTCCTTGATTGCCCTTGACCTGGGAGCTCGGCTCAGCACTGCCCGGGCTGGCTGCAGGTTGCTGAGCCTGTGAAGGAGGTTGGCCCTGAGGCTGATGACGCTGTTGAGAGGGGGAAACTTGCTGAGGACCACCTGAGGAAAAAGAGTACGGTAATCACACTGCATCACGTTGACTATTGGCTGCAAATTGAAATGAGAAAAAGATGCTCTGCACAAAAACAAAATGATTGCGCAATGTCTCAGCTCTCAAGTCGAGCTGACACTTTAGACTTCAAGGGCAAATCGTGATCCGGTTACGGTGCAGCTCACATAAAACTCCACAAATAGCCACAGGCAACTTGGGCCTCACTAGGATAGGCAGATGGGACAAGCTCAATAATGTACTTGTTTGAAACATTTGAAAATAAAAATACATAAATAAAAACTTCAATTGTAAACACATAAATAATTAACTTATTTACCAAAAAGCTCTGACCACATACAATAATTCGCAGGGATTATAATAAGGATGTGTTCTTAAATGCAAATTCAAACTAATTTGTTAACTTTATTTAAAATGTATTTTTCTGGATTTATTATACATTGTCTCTCTGTTACAATAAACATACTACAGAGGGGGTAAACTTATTAAATCAGCAGGGGATCGAATACATATTTTCACCACTGTATATATGTTGTACTCCTTGGAGTGCCTTTAATTTCCCTCATTTGAGAACCGGTGTTATAAAGGTACCAAATGTGGTTTCTTTGCCCAATCAAGGACAACAACAGAGTCAACAATTTAGGACCAATTTCATAATTATTTGAGCTGAATTTATTTTATAATATAAAATATCTATTCATAAAAGTCAGTCACTATTTTTCAAACAATTCTTTGAGTGAAAACACCATTTTATTTGTCTACATTTGATTTGTTATCTGGCCACTGGTTGGCATAACTATAATAACGATCCAAAATAAGCACAGCAGACTCTTTTTAAGTGACACAAAATAAAAGATGTTATGCTTTTGTTCTTACCCTGGGGCGGGGGCCGCTGTTGAGACTGTGGAACTCTGGGTTGGGAGACCGGCTGAGGAGACACTGCTTTCTACAGAGCAAACAGAAAAAAACGTAACAACAATAAATATCATCAATGGCTGCAGATAGCAGTTTAAATGTGAATAGCATTGCCCTATAGGCGCCATGCTTCCTAGCAGGGCAACAGCTAATCTTAATGCTGTGTTCACATTTTCCACTGACACAAACATATCCCCTAAGGAAAAGCTTCAGTGGAGCAAGACCTGGCTCATATGCCCACAGGGCCTGTGGTGTGTAATAACCATCAGTTAAAAAATGTATGTGACATGAGATTGCCGGCAGTAAAAGCATGTGCGAGGTTCATCAAACCAGGACACTGGAATGACGTTGCAAACACACTGCTCTTCCAAATAATTAAATAAAAGAAGGAAGTTTAATAAAAGATATGCATGTCCAATTGAAGATCCCAGACTTCATGAAGAAAATATAACCCTATTGTGCATTTTTAATATACAAAATATATTAATATTTGATTAATCATGCAATTAACTTAATGTATTCATGTGCAGTCTATACATGTTTCCTCAAAGTGTGTACATGTGCCTGAATGTGTAATGTGCCTATGTAATACTCCGTTTGGATTGCTTGTGCACCTGTGCTGCTGTGGTGCGGCTTGTGGAATAGCTGGAAGCAGGTGGACCAGTCTGGTTCATCTTCAAAACCACCAGTTCCGCAATCTGGGCGCGATCCTCATCCAGCTGGTCACCGATCAGCGGCATTGAACAGTCATCCACCTAAGAAAAACAACATGACAGCGCATTCATTTCTCACTGTACTTGTGATGACTCAATTATGCTGCACTCCAGTACCTCTATAATGTAGTCGTTGCCATCTTTGCCATGAAGAGCTTCCACAGCGCAGATATCTAAACCTCCAAAGATGTCGGCACAAGTGTCCACCCACATTCTGTACCTGTGATTAAACAGACAGATCAGTGCTGAAAGAAACTTATAATATAGGACATACAGTCTTGCAAAAGTTATACTTACTTGTCGGACATGGCCACTTGCTCAAGCATCGATGAGCCAGTGTTGGTTTTCCAGTTGCCAGAAATGGATGTTCTCCTGGTTATCATAATAAAAGTATGTGACTGTTTGCATTCTGAGCAGCGATGTCACAGACAGTACCTACACAATGACTTACATATAAGCTTTATAATTTTCACCAATCTTCTGGATGCGGACGTCATACTTGGCATCAATAAAGGGCTCCGATGTGGCGTATGTCTTGGTCAGCGCCACAACGCTGGCAATATCTTGAAAGTCGTATTGATTGTCCACTTTAACCTATGGTAAGAAAAGAGTACAAACGTAAACTTGTGTTGTAATATAATGTGTGGGTATGAGTAATGCCGATCTACCTTTCCCATTCCTGAGTGAGCATGGCCCATCTTTACCACTACAGGAAACCGAGAGGAAGTAATCTATAAAAGGAATGCAAATTAATTATTTCAATCTCTCAGGAGGCACCAGAGTGGGGCATGCAACACACCTCTTGTGTTTCAGTAAGGACTATCATTATAAAATAACCCAAAAAATCCAGTTTGTACGCGACACAGAAACTCAAATTAACCCAAAACTCAGCCTACTATAAAATAAATAACAAGCCCAGAAAATGAGATTGGTATCAGGTGGTACAGGAAATGGAATATTACGTGGAGGTTATTTGCAGAGATGACCCATCTCTGTACCTTGACGGTTTGTTTAGCATGGAGTCTGCTAGTGCTGGTTGAAGGTGGAGTACAAAGACAAGCAAGTAAGCTGAAGTCAAACCTCACCATTTCCTTGTGGTTTGGATAATAAATCTGCTCAATCAGTGGGAATTCTTCTGGGCCGAGCTGCTTGTGTAGTCTAGACATTTGTGCAAACTACAAAACAACAAAGTCATCTACATGTATTTCAGCATTGGACAATAAGGCTTGGGAATAGGAAACAACATACCACCCACGGTTTGTCACAGAAATTGTAGACGGAGTGTAAAGAGTTGACACTTGGCAGTCCTGCGTACTGCAGGCCAATCACTAAGTTCCTGTGGTCTCCATTCTTGTCCATGCTGAAGGCGTGCTGTCTGATCAGCACAAAGTCTGGCTTAAAGGATCTGGGCCGCAAGACATTAACAAAACGTTACGATGAATGCAAATACTGGAGTTATCACACATGTGGTGAGAAAATACACTATATTGACAAAAGCATTGAGACAAATCTTTTAATTGATTACATCGCATCAGCGCTTGGCTTTGACCTCTAACTTCCCCTTGAATTGCAATCATTTCTTTTGCCATGATATTTAGGGCAATACGGTACATCCATGCACATTCAAAATTTAGCAGTCACAACCCTGCAAACTTGCAGATTTATGTTAAAATATATATAGCTATATATATCCAAAAATAAGCCATTTTTTCCACTGAGAACAAATTTTATTCACCCTAAGTCAGTCAGAATTTACAAATACGTGATAATACAGGTAAAATGTGCAGCATACATGTACCACTGTTAAAAAAGCCCACAATTTTTACATATTTATGTCTTTAAGCTTCACTGATAATGTTTCTCCGTCAGGCGTTGAGATTTTGGACAGGGATTAGCAGGGATTTATTGTATCATCACGCCTTGTCAAGGCATCTTCCTTGCAGCACTCCTTTTTTACCTGTATACAATGCCATCAAACCACTTTCTATTTAAGTTACCCCCCAAAAAACTAATTACAGTCCCCCCCCCCCCCCCCGCCACATTGCGGCTCAAATTTCGCTGCTTTACACTATCGCAGTTTTTCAAACATATAATAATCAATAAATCATGCTGTTTCATGCTCGAATACGACCTATTCCTGCCTTATTTTTCAAGTATCTGAGCATACACAAAAACCACTTCAGCATTCCATTCGGTCTGATTATATCTACTATATTGGGCAATATGAATGTAAAGGTGACTATATGGGTTTTATTTAATGTCTAGGATTTTATTTCATGTTTAGAGGGCTCTGATAATGTTAAAAATGCATTTAGAAGATCGGAAACGGGGTTTCTCTATCATAACTGCAAAAATATTCAATTTATTAATAAGGATTCCTACTTTGTGGAAATTCACTTATCACGGTCATGTGTGGTCTCAATTAACTGCGATAAAAAAGGATTGCTGAATTTACAATTTAAAGCAGAGAAAAGATGTTGGCACATGCAAGGGAGTGCCCAACTGCAAATAGGCGTAATGTATTATAATATGAAAAGAGTTTGGGAAAGGTCCTTCTCTGTTCCAGCATGGCTGTGCCCCAGCGTGCAAAGCAAGGAAGGTCCATACAGGCATGTTTGGATGACTGTGGTGCGAACAAGCTTGACCCTCATAAATGTTCTTCTGCATGATCCCTAGAGTCACAGAACGATTCTTTCCCAGCAGAGCAGGCCCTAATTTTCTTGCATTTATGTGTCATGAACAGGGTTGCCAATACTTCCATTCATCCAGTGTCTATCAACATAGGTGGAGACCTGTCTGCCTCTTACTTTCTGCAGCCACCATAAATACGTACTCCACTTACTTAGTAACCTTATGGCCATTTCTAATCGCATCAATGTTGACTGTGTAGGTGCCTGAGGAGTCAGCCACCAGGTTGATTTCGGAAAATTCCGCCTAAAAAAGACAATGAGAGGATTTATGCCCACGCGACACTTCGTATATAATCACAGTGACTGGATGGGGTTGACGGTGACAAACACACGCAGACCAATTCTGCATCAGTGAGACAGAACAGGGTGCAGTCATAAAATGTCAGACAGCCTCTGAAGTATGTTCTTCGTGTTAGAGGCCACAGGGGAAATGATGGAAAAGAAACATTAAAGCTGGGGACAGAATTAGACGACAAAGAATACGCCTGAGGGAGACAGAGAGATTATTTAGCTGTACATGAAGGTGCATCACAACTTTTTGAATATGTCTCTCATAGTCAGGATGTCAGGAATAGTTCTTCAATGTGGAATAAACAGAATCCAGAGTTGCCATGCAGTGGGCTATTGGTGCACACTGAGAAAGCTCTTTTTAGTTACTTGAAGAAATCCCACAATAAGATCATTTCATCTAACATACTGATTCAATGCATTCTCATGACAGCATATAGAAATAGGCTAATTTTGACAAGTGTTTAATGAAGCTCTTACATGATCTCTCAGACAAAGAGCATGATGTGAAGCCTACCTGTTCAACTTTGATGTCATATTCACCATGGACCTTTCTTCCACGGAAAACTCTCACCCTGCAGGTGAAACAAACAAGGAGAGGAATACAACTACTATTACTTTCCCACACAAACATTATGCTCATGTGATGAATTTTGCTTGTGTCGATTACTGCCTTTTTGTCTGATCAATGGGCAAAAGTGGAAACTCCTCCGTTTTAGTGAACTCTATGACTCTCGGGCTCCGAGAACTCCAGGGAGTGGTCTTCTTGCGGGCCAGAATCAGGGCTAAACACGGTCAGGCTCCATTTCAGTTTTATGCTGTTAAAATCTGGCACAGTCTTCTAGAAGATGTGAGGCAGGCCTCACCTTTGACCGTGATCAAATCCAGCTGTGAATATGACAACTGAAAGTATTTTATCTGCACTCTTTACTTTTAATTCTTAATTACTTGTATTTTTTTATGGAATGATTTTATATTTTATGGAATGATTTTATGGAAGCCGCACGGTATATGAGTGGTTAGCATATTGGTCACACAGTCAGGAGATCGGGAAGACCTGGGTTTGAATCTCCGCTTGGGCATCTCTATGTTGTAGCTTGTCGTTGTCGTGTAGTCAGGCAATACGATAACAATGACGTCACCGTCCCACCTCCGCCTCGTCGCCGTCACGTGACCAGAACTGAGCTTTGACAACAAGAAACATAATATCTGAATATATGGACAGACGTAACTCACCCCAGTTGATATTCTCCTCATATTTTGTTGTTTTATACTCCATAATGACTCGCAGAAGTAATCCCACTTCCCGTAAATCGACATGAGCTTGAAAAGTGGAAGACGACGGACTTATGCACATGCGTTCTTTCTTTTTCTATGGTTTGGTGTGTCCCGTGGTTCCGTCCGTGTGTTTGTTCACTACACGCTACACGTAGGTGTGCCTTTTGTATTACATCGTTTTCATTCGTTGTATGGACACGACTTTTTTTTCAAGCCGCCTTAGTGATGTGTCATGTGCAAAAGAGCCGGCTCTAAAAGCCAGTGCTTTGTAGTGAATCAGAAGAGCAGATGCCCATTGATATTGATTTTTTTTTTTTTTTTGCACATTCTGCTCTGCTCACTTGAGAACGGGGCAGGGCTTTGTTTTAATGTGCATGCAGCCAATCACACATGAAGGTTCTCGATCATACCAGAGAGACTCTTGGAAAAAAACTGGACAGATACCCTCAGAAAGTACAATTCACATCAGCCCATCCAAGCTGAAGTATCGAACTTTTCTTAATGCCAACATGCACAAGACTTTTGGTTATACTTTGTAGAGTTTGGTTCAGTTTTTGTAATGGAACAAATACGCACAATGCTGCAACTGCAAGGCCTCTTATAAAAACACTAAATGCAAAATGACATATCAACACAGAAACCTTTCGTATTTGCTAAGTTAGGCAAAAACATGAGGCTACAAATGACACTATAAATAAAAGCCAAAAGAGCTGAACTTCACTATAGCATATGCTGGCACCTCGACACAGGACGACAAAAAAATAGTGTAAGATTTAATAAAAGAATATGCTGGACGACAATTAAATAAATTGTCCATAGGTATGAATGTGAGTGTGAATGGTTGTTTGTCTATATGTGCCCTGCGATTGGCTGGCGACCAGTCCAGGGTGTACCCCGCCTCTCACCCAAAGTCAGCTGAGATCGGAAGCACACCCGTGACCCTCGTGAGGACAAAGCAGGATAGAAGATGGTTGGATGGACAATTAAATAACAAGCTGCGTGCCGAAAATGGCCCCCCGCCAGCATTTTGGACACACCTGTTATACAGTGTACGTTTACCTGCAGCTTTAATGCAAATGTGGAAATGGACTACCCTGTATATTAAACGCTAACTGGCTACTTTAGATAGTCCTTCAGTTGCACTTTGAAGTCCAAAGGGGTTGGACAAATTGATTCTTTTTTGCCATTGGTTGATAGAAGGAATCCCTGTGATCCACAGCTTTTCCAAACACGGATGAATCATACGACCTTCCATCTACCCACGTCTGTGTCTAGACTCGGTTGTACTCTTACCAGTCGGTCTGCATGTCGTCGACCACAAGGAGGATCTTAGCACTGCTGGTGACCCCCGCCCGGTCGGCAGCCTCGGATAACGTGGCGGCGGCAGCGGCCGTGGTTTGCTTGACAGCATTGGAGATGGACGAGAAGAAGCCGGAGCCTCCGCCTGCGGACTGCTGCTGGGTGGCGGGCTGGCGCCTCTCCGACGGCCCCGGAGACACTGCGGGACTCGGCTGCTGCTGAGGCGTGGGCTCGGCGCGCTGCAGGTCGCCCATGTAGCCATTTGGCAGGTTGGACATGAAATTACTGTCCGAAAGTCGTCGACGAAGGTAGTTCATGATAGAGCTCTGGAGTGGAAAAGATGACAGAAAAAAGACCGCCCACTGGATGGTTCTTACAAGTTGTTTCCATATGCAGACACCGAAAAAAATATGGATTGCTGCTTGATTATTCGCAAATATATAATTAAATAGCGACTAAAGGGGAATGATTGTGCATGAAATTGATGCGCCTCAATATGGATTCAAATGAAGGCAAGTACTCAGATTTGTGTGAAATCTAATAAAAAATACGGTCACTGTCTGCGTTTACTCAATGAAGCCACTTGTAATGTAATTCATGAAAATGAACGATGAAGCCTACCTGGGAGTGTGTCCTAAGTGATCCGCCCTAAAACGATGTAATGGCTTATAATATCACACAGTGAAGTCCACAACCGTGCATATATTATATTTGACACGCTTGTCCTCTAAGGTCGTTCATCAGTGAAATATAAAGTCCTTCCTGCTTCACCACCGTGGCCCCTGCGTCCTTACCCTCCAGTCACAGTTTTTCCCTTTGCCCTGCGTCACCACCGAGCATCCTGAGGAGGGGGTGGGTAGCCTGCAAGAAGGGACTTGAGTCAAGTTCCACAGGCGAGGGTGGCACATTTCCGGTCGTTGCTTCTAATGAAAGCAGACGATGATAAGGCAGAATGTGTTTTTTGCGTCTTAATGTTATCGGAATATGATTATATGGTTGGTTCAGTGTGGATTTATTTAGTCAGAAAGCTACACAGATATAACAGAGGTTAATTAAAAGAGCTTAATTTGCAATAAGATATATGTGAATTGGAAGCACTTCCGGTGTAGCATATGGCGTGTATTTGTATCTTGACAGACATCTGTGCAGAGTCAAGTGGTGCTGAGGAGAGCTGTAAAAGGGGCGTCGCGCTCTGTCAGACATTATGCCTCCTGTTGCCCCAACAAGCACGTCGCATGTGGATGTTGGTTTTATGTTGCAGTAGGCTACAGTGGCATTTAGCCATAGAGCCATACACACACCTCCGTTTGCCTTCAGAAAATGCAAACTCACAAATAAGACCGAATATAAGAGATGTTGATGTAAGGTTTACAACCATAAGACAATACCCTAACAGTGTAAATAGTAGAAGGTGGTGCATGATGTAATGCAGAACTACAGCACTCCGAATTACTCTGTGCTACCATTACTTAACACTGTCGTAAAAGCAGATTTTACAGCTGTTATATGAGATAGATTTGTGTTTACATTTTTACCTAACGACATGGCTTGTTGTGAGTATAACATGAATAATGTATTGAGGCAAAATCTGATGGCATGAAGCCAATAAATGTATTTTGATGCCAATCTGTTCAATGTGTGCTGGCTAATGTGCACCATGTTGGAAATGCTCTTTGTTGTTGCAAACCCACTGTAACTTCACGATCAAAAGGATATTTGTGTTGAAGATGAAGAAAATGTTGTGGGTTAACCTTCATTTTCCATCGCTTTTCCTGTTCAGTTTCAGGCGTATGCTTCAATTTTATCCAAAGTACGGCCCGGGGGGCATTTTCAGCCCACAGTTGCTTTTTTCAATTGGCCCTTTGCAAATTGTAAAAATAAAATGTGTGCATTATTAACACAGTGCTTCCCATACATTACAGCTTATTTGTGACGGGCCGCCACAAATACATTTGGCGTTACCTGTCCACCCTTGCTCATAAACACATTATAATGGGACTGTATGCTGGTTAACACACCTCATACGCACCTGGTCTGCCAGAGAATAAGAAGATATAGCAGAAGAAATCAGTGTTACCAACTTGTCGCTATATTTAGCAGGTAATCAGACCCTTGTAAATACATTTATTCAAAAAATCAACTAGAAATAATAGTGAAGAGACTTTTATAGACTAAAACAGAGCAACTGTTATGCTCTGTGTCTGTCGCTCGGCTGCCGCCTGTCTGCCTTATTGTTGCAGTGCAACGCTGTGCTGCCGAAGCGGAGCCACCGGGTCACACCTGCAACTAATTACTCACCTGGTCTTTTTAAAGCATGGCGGCAGCGCTCACCAGTTGCTAGATTGTACCTCAAGCCTGGCCTGCGCACTGCTTCTTACCTCATCCTGTACCCCTGCTTTCTGGCTTTCAACCATGTGTATTTTTGTGAGTAACACTCCTGCTTTGGTGTCTCCAGCAGCGTCTTGGTTTTTTGTGCTACAGCTATTGTGTTTCCTGCTAGGCTTTTCCAGCAGTGAATTGTGTTCTTTCTCTTTGTATTTTTTCCTGTCAGCCTTTTGCTGCCAGTGTTTTTTGTTCCTTACCTGTTGGACTTTATATTTTGTTCACTTTTACCTTCTTGTGAGGACATCCTATTTGTATTATACATTTTTTTTTGTCATTTATCGGATCGTGTCTTCTCTTCATTGGGTTCCACACACACTGGCTAGCGCCAGTCTTGACACTCTCAAAAGGGTGAGATGTCTCCTGAGATTTAAATGGTTTAGAGTAAATCAGGTATGGATGTGTGTGTTCAAGTTAAAGAACACGGCTGTGTGTCTTCTATTTGATGGATTTATTCAGCTGTGGCAGTGTCAGAGGAAGTTGCGTTATAGGTAGGATGTCCGATATTGGCTTTTTTGCCAACTCTCAATTTCCGATTCCGATATTAAACGATACAGTGTATGTGTAACATCACATCTTTTTCTTTAGTAAAATTGTTCTCAAGTAACAATACTCTTAAATGAGTACAGTTGTTTTGTTGGCTACTTCACCCGTCCCTGAGTAGATAATTAATGTATTACATATTTTATGAGAATACATTTGTTTTCTTGTGCCTTGATTTATTTTTGGAAATATTTATTTTTAGTTAAAGGGTTATTGTTTAAAATACATGACTTTGCTGAATATTTTCATAACTTTCATGTACTTATTTTATATTTTATTGCATTAAAACTACTATATCAAACTACTATCTCTAAATCAAAGTTCTTATCTTAGCCATCTTAGAAGATCAAATGCATTGTTTTTGGTGCCAAACTGTTTCCCAAGTATATTAGTGCGCGTGTGAATTTATAAACGAGAGGCTTTAACTTAAATTTCTTTGTAGAAAGGCGCATTATGAAAGTAAATACATTTACTTGTATTCACTTAAAGCGGAGCCTTGCCACATCCAGCATGGCGGCGACATTGACGCAAGGCTCGGTGCTCAATGCTGCGTCTACTTGAATGATTTTGACAACAGCACTTCCTGTTTCCCAGCGTGCTTTGCTGTCCTGTTGTAAATGGCTGAAATGCTTTTGAAATGGTACGAAAATCTAAATTTGGAATGAAAATGGGAGCCGTTTGGAATCTGAAGCTCAACTGAAATGCTGTGGAAATATGCTAAAATGTAGAATAAAAGTAAGAGTAGTTTGAGCTCAACTCTGGAATTGAAATAACAATCTGAGACAGGAACCAACCACTCTACCAGCTGAGCGATTCAACTCTTACAATCTCACCAGAATGGGTGCAGTAGCACCAGAGTGATTCAGTAGTGGAAAATGTGAAACACCAGCTTGAGTGGGTATTTAAATTTTCAACATTTATTTTATATTATTCATTTTCAATATTAAATTACACAAAATGTGGGAATACTTTGAAAAGTCTGAATTGGTAGCAACAGTGTGTGTGTGTGTGTGTGTGTGTGTGTGTGTGTGTGTGTGTGTGTGTGTGTGTGTGTGTGTGTATGTGTAGAGTGAACTGAAGAAAAAGCTGACATGTACTATCATTGTTAATCAAGTGCTGGCTTGAAGTTAGATGGTTGCAATTAGAAATCAAAGTTATCAAACAGAATTTACGGTCTTCTCAGTTAAACTGTTGCCCCTATTTAGTCAACAGGTGTTGGTGATTGGAGGACAGTGACATCTATCTGTACCATGTTATCATGTATCACGCTGCGTTATCATGCTGCACACTGCCTATGCTGAATAAAGCTGTGATATGCATGATAGCGCTGCGTTATGCTGTATAACGCTACATTATTACATTATACAGTACACATCCACAACACTCATTATTCACACTCCTACCGTCAGGCAGACGCTACAGGAGTTTGAAGTCCAGGACCACAAGGCTGACAAACAGCTTTTACCCACAGGCCATCAGGCTCCTCAACGAAGCACTCACACACGCCGCACGCAACACACGCACACACTCATAGCACTTTATTTATTTATTTGTATTATTTATTTGTATTAATGTCTCTTCTGTTGTTGTTGCTTAATTTATTGGTATTTATGTTTATGTGTTTATGTTTCTTATGTTCTTATTCTTTCATTTGTTTTCTTTCTTTCTTGGGAGAATGAACAGAATAAGATTTTCATTGCATAGTATAACTGCTGTTGTACTATGCACATGACAATAAAACTCTCTTGAATCTTGAATTATTATGCATCACTGCGATGCAAGCTGCAAGCTTATACAGCATATCGCAGCGTTATACATAACTCAGCGTTATACAGCATAATGCAGCGATACACATGGCCGCATTATACAGCATATTGCAGCGTTATACATAACGAAGCGTTATACAGCATATTGCACCGTTATACAGGATAATGCAGCGTTATACAGCATATCGCAGCGTTATACATATTGTAGCATTATACAGCATATCGCAGCATTACAGTATACATGATAACGCGTTATACAGCATATCGCAGCATTATACATAACGCAGCTTTATCCAACATATGGCAGCGTTATACAGCATATCGCAGCGTTATACATGATAACGCAGCGATGTACAGCATATCGCAGCGTTATACATAACAGCATAATATAGCATAAAGCAGTGTCATACATGATAACGTTATTCAGCATAACGCAGTGTTATACAGCATAACGCAGCGTTTTAACGCAGCGTTACACAGCATTGTTATTGATTATTTATGGTTTGATCAGATAGCATGTATGGACCTACATTGGATTGGTTTTAGCATCTCTAATCTTACAAAAGTCCAAGTGCAATGCAATGCTCCGTAGATCAGCTCAATATTGTAGGATTTTCTCTTGATAAAACACATTCTGAGCCCATTTTTCCCTGCTTCATTTAAAATGTTCCCTGGTGTTGACTTAAAGTGCTCATGACATCAAGAAATGTTTGAGCGGATTTAAACAAAAAATCGAAATTGGGCATCATACCCTTATAAACGTTTTTGTCACGCCACTGCCACCTGCTAAGTGAATACTTTGTTTTTCAAACTTTGTGTCATGAGCACTTTAAGGCCTAATTGAATGAAAACGTATCTTTACAGTAAGAACATAATATTTCAAAATATTTAGATAAATCTTTTTAACTCAGTTTACGCTCACATGAAATTGTGCAGATATACTTGTACTTCATATGGCCAACACTGAATATACACGGTGTGATGCTATTGCAAAGAGTGTCGAAGGAGGGCGATGTTGAGCTAAATGTTAACCAACATCTTGCCTGTGTCACTTCAGGGTATGAATGAGCAACACTTTGTCATGTTGCTCAGCAACTGACTAAATAGAGTATAATGGTCATATATCACAATATAATGTTATTCTTTAGACTCAAATGCTATAAACTATCTGTTTGTGTTCAACTCACACATTTGTTGGTCATTTTCTTTCTGTGGTCAAAAGCCTGTGGATAAGCAATGAGGCACTGTGCAATGATGTGTGCGTGTATGGGCAGGTTGCAGGAGGGCTTGGAGCTCAGGTGGGCTCAGGGCTCGAAAAAATGCAGTTTGGTGAGATTGCAGTCCACAGCGGAGGGGAGGGGGTGTGCAGCTGCTGCAGGCAACAAACGCCACCCTTCACTTTCTTCAAGCCCCTAGGGGAAATGGAAAGAGATTCACGAGAAAGGTGTCATTTCTACCCAAGAAGGTGCTGTGAATGCTTGCATTATGACATTTTAGAGCAAATGCTCCATTCCCAGTCCTGATCTTGTGCTTGCATTCCTCCAGCAGGACAACAACACAGTGTAATGGAGACCCTTTGATTGGCTCTCGCAGGAGCCAATCGGCATGCAGGGAATGTGTCCCGGGGAAGCCTCATCCTCCGTTTGCACTCACCTGATACGTTACCTGTCTGTGAGCTCAGACCCAGAATCTCATTACCTTTTCCATTAGAATCCACAACTGAGGCTCATTGTGTCCCGCAGGCTGTAGCAGTCAAGGTGTTCCTCTCATTGGACTGCACTTGGACAAAGGCAGGCAACCATGGCTGTGACCAACTTCCACTACATTACACGCATGAGCAGTGGCTTCAAGGTCTACATTTTAGAAGGTAAGTTTGACTCTTTTTTTTTTTTTTTTTTCTTATGAGATCCTTCGCTCAATGTAAAAGGTTGTGATGTATCAGTTTAACATTATGAGCACAGACTTTGTCAAAATGTTATCCTGTTACAGCATTATCACTGATAAATATTCATAGACATCATACCACATAAAAATAATTATGATTACTATCTAAGGAAATGGACAACAATTATTTTCAAATCCACAAGATAAGTTGATGACTTCTGTTGTCACTTATAACATGTGCTGTGTTCCTGATTAACCTTCATTAAAAGAACAAATAAAAGGGTCAGGCACCATTCCCTTCCTAACGGGGAAAAATATCCATGCCCGAGGCAGTAGAAAATCAGCATAGGTGTGGTTAGACCTGCCCCCACCTTCATCCACAATGCCACTGCATGTGAGGGAGTAGCTCACAGGTGTAGGAGATGTTGATTATACCAAAAGAGCACTGAACAGGCGTGGGGACTCTGAACAGCCTTTTATTCCATGCAAAATAGATCATCCTCCATTGTGTTTGAATCAACAAGCTTGTGCTCAGCTAAATGTATGATTTGCATTCAATGACTGGAGTCATCCTGTCAATGTGAGTTTGAACGTGTTAACTGAACGGAACGTCTAAACAATGGACTTGAGACTTACAGTTCTCAATACACAAGCGATGAGCTCAAAACAAAAAACACTGACAAACTCATTTTTGCGATATAACTGCATCATTTATCAGCTATAGTGTTCAAACTTGTTAAACTGCAAATATTCCATCAGTGAAATAATCTGTGTACCCAAAATTGTAGATCTCCTTCAAAACAAAATGTGTTGATGCCCCTTTTGAAGACATGACTGGGACAACTGCCAACATTAAGCCGAAAAACATCATTTACCGTTAGCATTGAATCAGCTGTGTCGTGTTATAACCCTCACGGATCAGGTTGATCGAGTTCTGCAACTTAACGGAGTTTATGATTAACGGTGAGTCCGGGGGGGGGAGGGGACGACAACAACTTTTTCACACGAGTATAGTCAGTCATGCGTCTCAGTGTCATGGATCAAAACAATCCTTCCTTACTCCCAAGTCAAATGATGAGTCTCATGTTTGACCTTTTATTTCATTACGCTCCTATTTGTTTTAGCAAATGAAAACAAAATATCAGGCATAAGTTAGAACAGACTCATACCTGTCAACCCTCCCGTTTCCGAGGGAAACTTTGCTCAAAATTTTTGCTCATCTTTCCCAACACCCTGTGGTTTTTAATAGTTTCCCATATTTTAACTTTCGTGAAAAAAAATCCTCTCGGATACTGCCAGAGCAGCACAGCTTCCGGGCCGCTCTGCAACCCTAACCCTAACCCCAACCCCAACCCCAAGCCCAACCCTAACCCAACACATCCTGCTGTAGTCTGTAAAATAAAAGTAAAATAACATGGCTGAACCACAGTGGGCAGTCATGCCTTAACGCCAGCACCCAAGGGGTTAGAAAATTTTTGTCTCAGGAAATTTCCAAAAAATGGCCCTTATTTTCAAGTGATAGGTATGAGCAAGCTCCCATTCTTATTCTACTCTTTTTTTTTTTTTTTTTTTTTTTCTCTTCAGGTCAGCCTCACCTGAGGAGTGAAGACCGATACAGACATATGACAAATGAACGAGCTCGAACCCCAGCAGTGTATCCTGTCAAACGCAAGCGCAGCCATGAAAGATGTCTAACTTTGGAGGAACGGTTGGTGTCATAGTTGGATTCAGGCACATGCTTTTATTTAAACATTTCTTACCATAATGTAACCTTTTTTTCATCTACTGTATTTCAGGCGAGAGCGGGTGTTGAGCAGAAGCAATGGTAAAGCTGCCCAGACATCAGCGCCTGCACCGGCACCAGTACCAGTACCAGCAGCAGCAATGTTTAACAGCCCTCGAAGTCCCACATCAACTTGGAGCCCAACTCCCAGTCCCACCAGCCCTCTGCCCACTCATGTGTACTACGCCCCAGTCATGGATGAACCTCTTGCCCTCATCAAGAAACCAAGAAAGGATTCAGAGAGCACAGAGGACAAGATTAAAAACACCCCCACCACTCAGATTCAGGTAATGGTTTGGAAAAATACAAGACACCATCCTAATTTCATGAGTAATGTCATGTAGGATGTTACAGTGTTAGTACAGGTTGTTTCTTTGTAGCGTCAGTGTTGCTCCAGGCTACTCACCATTGTGGTACATCGGCCGCATGTATTCAATCCAGCTGTACACATGCAGGCCCGAGCTTGTCTACGCTATGCAATCCAGCAAGATTCGGGAAGAAAATGTGAGCAATGGAGGGAAGGAATGCCATCAACAAGACCAAACAGACTGCTCCCTTTTTGACCTGTTTATGCCACCACACACTGCTGGCGAGATCTGGCCTCCGATGGGCAAACCAGTTAAAGCAGTTTTCACATCATTTTGTTTTCGCATTGATGCCGTACACTATTTCATGCTGATATTTATGCATTGCAGCAACAACAAAGATATGAGTGTGTTTGTGTAACAAAGCTGAAATGCTAAATAAATTCAAGATGTTAACACATGGCAGAATTTCAATTTTGTGGAGTTTTAGAGTTGAATGGTTATAAAGGCAGAATTTAAAAATTAACCTCCTTTTTTTTATATGTATATTTTCAGATGCGTCCCTCCGTGATCACTTGTGTGTCCTCATTAAGAAACCCCACCTCCAGATCTGATGTTGACCACAGCCAGTCATCAGGTCCATCTCACACTTTTAAAAGCACATCTTCACTCGCTGATGGTGCACCACAATACATAATCCCCTCTTATTAACCCACTGGAGGCTCTATGTTAAACATTTCTTCTCTTCTTTTCTAATTTCAGTGATCTCCAAATGCAACTACGATCATGTGGTCGAGGAACATTTCCAGAGGAGTCTCGGAGCGAATTACCAGAAAGCTCACTCCCAGCAGCTCTCCATCAGCGTGTCGGTCGATGACCACTTCGCCAAGGCCTTGGGAGATAAGTGGCTACAGATTAAGTCCAAGTCTTCCTCCTGCTCCTCCACACCCCCCAGCAGTCCAAGCATTACTCACTCCCCAGCCTACAGGCAAAGCCCACATCCGTCCCATAAAGAATCCACAAGCAACTCGTCGCCGACCTCCAGCCACTGGTCCGTCAATTGACTTAAAAATGACCTACGACCCTTGGCGGAGAATTGACTTATCATTTCACTGTCTGCCGCACTGCTTGTTGACCGAATGGGCACTTTTTAGGGGTGATGTCAGATTGGACCACCGTGTGTCTTCACAGGTGCAGACAATTGTAGCATCAACTGAGATCATCTTGTCTTGTTACATTTCTTTCCTCAGCTTACCAATAATATCTGAGATAGATGCTGTTAGAATTAAAGAACCAGCCAAATATTCCTTTACATTTCCTATTTGCATTTCATTGTATGATATTTATATTAATTTCACCTTTACAGTTTATCTGGCAGGTGTCTATATTTGTTGTATATTATCGTGACACTTTTTATGCAAAAGATAGACCTTGAAAGGCTTTGGAAAGTTTGGAAAAAATAAAAATGTAAAACAAATTTTTTTTTTTGTTATTTCCACGAACCCTCACATACCTTGGAGGAATGAACTCATGGACGGCTTATAAAAACTGGGTAGGGCTGTGCACCAGACAAGCTCATTTGGGAAGTGAGTCAGTGTGCGTCTGCAGCACATCCGGTGCACACAGGGTATTTTACATAGGCAGCCGTTGCCACACACCAAGTAGAAATTAAACTGATACATGAGCAACACATTTGGGAATTTTTCCTGTAAGTTTAAGGGAATGTAGGTTGCATGTTACAGCACGCGCAAGGCCTTGTGTTTTGACATTCCTGTCTCCTGAGAAAATGACTATGAGATCCTACAGATCCTGTTTGGCAAGGGATAGGAGGGAGGGAAGAGGGGGAGAAAGGGTTGGGTTTGAGAACCAGCCGCGTACTTCAGTTGCTTATTTGCATGCCCTGTCTTGCCTACCCTTAAATATAATGGCATTCCTAAAGTGTACTGTGATCAAATTTGTCTTTAATTCAATTTATTTAGTCAAAGAAGTGGAGATGCTGTGTGTGTGGATGGGACAAATGTTTTACATTAAATGTGTGTGTGTGTATGTATGTGTGTTTAACTCCACTGGGCAGTCTATTGCATAAAAGGACATCGCTTTTGCTCCTCCAACATCTCCCATAAGCATCTAGGGACTGAACTGAAGACTGTTCGTCTTCACCTCGTGCTAAACTGGTATTTCCACTTGGAACATTACTGTAGTTGGTCTTCAGGGAGTGAAAATGAGCTCTGACGCCATCTACAGACGATTGAATTAATAGCAGCAATTGACATAGCTCAAACCACAACCATAATAACATACACATTATTAAACTAATAACACCCTGACAGTGTCAGTCAAAAGCACGCTTCGTTGTCACTGTGAAGGTACTTGAGTAGGATTCTGCAGCTATACCTAATGCCGTGTCTTCCAATCCAATAACAAAAACAGCGTATATAATTACAGTACTATCTATAAATATACACACAATTTAAACTAATTAAATGAGCTACTGTCACCCGCACACAAAATGATGTAGCCATGAGAAGGACAGAGGACAATATTCTCACGGCAACTGAAAAACACATACTCCTTGTATTGTCAATGAGCAACAGCAGAGGATTACAATTCACCACACCCCGAATACAACAAAAAACAATGTTTAACTGTGTATATAGTGGCAGTAGCAATTATAGTGTAAGCATGTAAAACCTCACCAGGAAAGTTTGACCTCTTTGTCCATTATTATATCAACACATTTAGCATTCAACGGGAAAACGTTTTCTATGGCGTTTTCTATGGCGTTTGGCGGAGTTTACGCCATAGTTCCCTCGAGATTGTCATTTACATCGTAAATATTAGTCCTACATTTATTTTATCTACATATTTAGATTCCATCAGCATGAAAACATTGCGTTAACAATTGGATTCGTAATGATATCAATATAGTTCAGTAGTTATTCACAAAAATCGTATTTTCCGTAATGACGGTTTTCTTCTGGATGTAGCTCCATAGCTTATGAAGATACAGCAAATCCATTGGCCCACTCCAGATTCCACAGTGTTTGTGGCTGTATATAATGGTGTTTGTTGCAATTATAGCTTCATTTGTTGTCTTCCTGTGATAAAAATTCCCAAGGTCCCCTATTTTTATTTCATATTATGGATCATAGTATCATAGAATTATTCCATTATCTGGATCAGTCTTTGTTATTTTGTAGAACCTGTTGGAAACTTGTCCCGGATCCAGACGGTGATCCGGATCACGCCCAATTAAGCTTCTTCCAATTCCTGAAAATTTCATCCAAATCCTTTCAGAACTTTTCATGTTATTTTGAACATAAACAAAGAAAAAAACAACAATTTTTTTTTAAATATATTTTTTTAATAATTGCATATTTTTTGGTATTTTCTGAACCTTTCCTCTCTATATGGTGCCCCTGCACAAAACCCTCCCCTTCTTTCTTCTATATGCCTGACTCACTTATTAAACACATAGAAATTATACATAAGTTTCAGTTTTGCATCTCACAGTAAGTATGTGCGTTCAAGCGCCGCTGAACAAAGTGCGAAATCTCAACACTTAAAAACATTATGACTGATGTGTGAAGACATAAACATGTCAGTAAGTACAGTCAAATAGAGTTGAGCCAAAACCTGTATATAACCACAGATGTTGATTTTGCATGTGTTTGTTTAATTTGCCAAACCACTATGCAGATACAATACAGAGCCAGATAATGCTCCAGCAACGACAATTCCCTATCATTACTGAATAAGTAAGGTTGTTCAGTATGACACCGAAAGCCCTCTTAAATGACCTTGAATACAAATGGGAAAAAGTGTCCATCTTGAAAAACACATTCATTAGAAGAGGTCACATCCTTTGTATGCAGAAAGGTCAAACTATTCCAAATTTGGTTCATCATTTGTGTGCTGACACATCCAGACTGCCTTGTCCAACAGGTGCTAAATAAATGAGTAATAAGGAGGAAGCCATCAGCAGATTTGGAGGCAATGTAGCATTTCGGAAACAAGTCCATTCTGCTGACACTTTTCTCAGTAAGGACTCATCTGTGAGGGAATAACAGGTTGAAGAATAACACATTTTGTGAGGGCATGGTTACACCTATACAGTACATACTACACATGAAGTATACAGAAAACTGCTTAGTCTATAGTAGTTCAGTTGGCATTGGATAGACATTCTGATGAAAAAGAGGAAAAAACGTAATCAATCATAATTTTTGGTATCATTCATCATGGACTTGAAAGTCTTCGTCATTGTGGGCCCTGTAATGATTAATTTTTCAGTAAGTAATGATAATACAACAAATTACAACAAAATGGACAATTACAACAAATGCACAATTTGGAGTGTTCATTTACACAGGGTCATAATAAGACACATACATACAAGGCCAAGCCCTATTAACCTCTTGATAGTGAACATGATTTACGACAGCTGATAGTATCTCTTTGGCAGCACAAGAATCCGCCAATACACCAAACAATGGGAAATGAAACAATGAAACAACAGGAACCAATGGGATTGACACAAATTAGGAAAGTCGCCATTTCTAAACAATTTGCAGATTTCCATGCCTGCACAAAGTGCAGATTCAGATTCACCTCACAGGGTACGGTAAGGTCAACATTTTTCTATCCTACAATCGCTTAATGTCTGAAAGCTTATTCCTTAACATTCAAAGTTACCAGTGTGCTTGAATGCCTCAACACATGAACAGTGCAGTGCTCAGTTGATTAGAGACAGACACGGTGTTGTTCATCATTCTGTGTGAGTCATATGAACAAACATATATGTCAGCCTGTGTGAGTATTTGTTTGCCACTTCCACTGGTCTTCCAGACTAGTGCTTACGAGTGAGTGATTGTTTATGTTTTTGTCACGTTATTAGATAAATATTGATTCTGAACTGCTCCAGATGATGTTGTAGTGCAGAGGTTTGGAGTTGTTTGGAGACAATATTTGAAGATAAAGGGTTATTGGATTTGTTGCTTTGGTAATAATGGCATTCATCCCTGATTCTCTCATGCCACTGACTGGTATTTTGTGTTTTTGGTATTTCATGAATGCTTTGTATAACTGTGACATGACAGCTGTGGTATTACAGTAAGAGATGGCTTTGGTGCCTTAAGTCCCCACTGAAGGCCCACGTATGAAATGCACAGCCCGCCACTGGTGGCTACAATAAGCATTTGATCGAGGTAAAACTTGCTAAGGGACATTTAAGAAAGTATTATATACTGTATTATACTATTATATACTGTATGTACAGTATATATTGTAATTAAATCTGTTAGAATATTTTCTGACCTTGTTTAAATTTGAAAAAAATTAAAACAGCTCCGACTTGTGCACCCATTTGTTTTTAAAAAGGATTGAGGAAGTACATTGTATAATCATTCCACCCTTGAAAAAGAATAATTCAAATAAAGCATTAAGAGCCCAAAATGTATATGACTTTCATTCCCATGACCTGAACTGCACAGGTATACAGCTACTTGACTTAGAGCCATGATAAAATTCTAAGTACACTTTAGGGAGAGTTTGCCATCAACATAACCTGAAAACCAAATATAATAGCCATTACAAAATGCAGTACATTTAAAGAAATTAAAATATATATATATAATTATGAGATTTATGCTTTTCATACAACTTCTGATCTTCCATGAAGACCACTGTAATTATGTTCCCATGGCAACAAAGAAGTTGATCATTATCTGTAAGTCTCATGACCAGAATGAAAAGGCGTGGAGTCAACCTGCTGAATATAAAAAGTGTACACCTTCTCACACTGTAGGCTGGGCCACTCACAGGCACAGCTGGTGTTCCAGCAGCACTTAGCATTCAGCTCATTGAGGCTGCTTGGTTCCTAACAGTGGGACACACAACAAAGAACTGAGAGAGACTTTCACTTCTGGCACAAATGTGAGTACCAACTGTTTTTTCCCACTATTCACATGTGCCCACTTTCTTGTCTTTCTGCCATCACGTTCCTCCATTTGTGTTATGCAAGAACAGCTAAGGCGATTAAAATGTCACTATTTTCTACTGTCATGGTAACTTTGTTCATGAAGACTGACTGCTGGCAACTCTGAAAAGACCAATTATTCTCCTTTTTGATGTTTTGAAGCACATCTATTGTTGGCGTGATTCCAATACTATCACTATTACATAACTGTCACTGAGAAAATGATACAAGAAAGGCTATATTGACTTGTTTGCTAATTTACAACACTGTACTGTTATAAACCCCCTATCAAATGTTGATAACAAAAAAGTACACAAAAGAGGATGTCATCTGATGTGTGCTTCTGGGCACAATGGTTGCTTTATAGCCTTTATCAAGCAAACTTCGCACATTTCTGCTTCATTCCTCATATTTTTGCAGGAAAGTATGAAATTTAGGCGGGTTCAACTAGTCCCACCCAAACTGTTCAGACAGATAACATTGCAGTTAGGCTTTAACATTGTAATGACAATGACATGAACGCTTCTTCAAACATCACTTACCTCTTAAATCATACCTGGAATACCAAAATGTCATACCATTGGACTGTTCACAAAGGTATTCATCATAAATCTGAAAACTAGGATTTATGGCTCTTCTTTTGAAATTATTGTTGAATAACTCATGCACGTCTATTTTGCAGCACATCTCACCGCAGGTTTGCTGTGACAATGAATGTCGTTCTCCGCATCCTGATACCCTCACACCTGAATTTGAAGCCTGCAGACAAGCCATGCATACCAAGATAGTCTTACATTTTCATTGATTCACTTTTATAATTTCATAATTTGTCAGAAACATTTCCTCAGATTAAAAATTCATTTGCAAGATGGATTCCACCACGCTAGCGGCCCTTGCCGCCGCCAGCACCACAGTGGCTCTGGCCTCTCAGTCGGACATGTCCGCCCACTTGTGGCTTTTGGTGCTGGGCTTTGTAATCGCCTTCATCCTGGCCTTCTCCGTGGGGGCCAACGATGTGGCCAACTCCTTCGGTACCGCAGTCGGCTCTGGGGTGGTTTCCTTGCGGCAGGCCTGCATCCTGGCTACCGTCTTTGAGACTGCGGGTTCAGTCCTGCTGGGGGCCAAAGTCAGTGAGACCATCCGAAAGGGCATCATCGACGTCCAAATGTACAATGGCTCTGAACATGTCCTGATGGCAGGGTCGATAAGTGCAATGTGTGGTAAGTAGTCAAATTGATAGTCTACTTCCTATGGTCTTAAACCAAGCCTTTTTCCAGACTTTGAGCACAGGCCATGCCCTACTTTTACAGGCTCTGCTGTGTGGCAGCTGGCTGCATCATTCCTGAGGCTCCCCATTTCTGGAACTCACTGTATTGTTGGAGCGACAATAGGTTATTCTCTGGTAGCCAGAGGTCACCATGGGGTCAAATGGGTGGAGCTTCTCCGCATTGGTAAGTATACTGTATGTGGTTTTTAAAGTATGTGAAATGCACATGTGAAATAAAACTGACGGTGAATATTGTTTGTTGCCGTCTAAAGTGGCCTCCTGGTTCCTGTCACCGATGTTGTCTGGTGCATTGTCAGGAATTCTCTTTTACTTTGTTCGCAAATTCATTCTTAACAAGGTAAGGCAACTCTTTTGCAGGTTACTAAGTGACGTGTAAACTCAATGCTGATATACCGTATTGACCATAATATAAGACGACCCTGTTTTTGGAATAACTACTAGTAGATTGCAATACCAAAGGATACATATTTCCTCGCTGCTTGACAGTTGTTTCATGACTTCTGATCAACATTACAGTTCATTACAGATCTCCCTCACTCTATCGTGGTTTTTCAAAAATTAATTATTTAATATATGATTGCTGTTTTGTGGTTGACTTTGGCCCATTAGTAGTCAAAAAATATTGAAAGACAAGTCTTATGTAGTATTCTGTTTATTAGGCGTTAGTAATGAAATAAAACATTGATGAGACATGACATTACATTGGATTACCTTCACACTGCATGCAGTCAGCCATGGTATGTTGGACATGATAGAGTGAAAAAAGGTTCTCCTCCCATTCTGTGTGGAAATGGTAAGTTTTTGGCTTCTTACTTTGTCCTTCTTCCCCACTCTGTTTGAAACCCTTTCTTAAGTTTAGAGTAAATAAATTGGAGGCTAACTATTAAGTCTTTAGCATGCTATGCTTAAAGCCGTGGCCGTCTCTTGTGTCTTGTGTGTGATCCCGTAGCCTGCGCATTAGCAAAGTGGTGTAAACAAAGAATGACAGGAGTGTAAATGTGACTGTAGTGGTGTTATTTCATGTCTACAGGGCTCTAATAATAGTAAACATTTATAAAGTCATAAACAGGTTTTGTATTCTCTATCTACGAAAATATTCCATTTATTAATACTGAATCCTACTTCGCAGAAATTCTTATCACAATCAGGTCTGGAACCAATTAACAGTGATAAACGAAGGACAACTGTATTGAAAAACTATCATCATAACTCTTCTTCTTAAACTTCAACTCCTAACTTTTTTTGAGAGGGTGTCTGTGTTATGGTTGCATCTCTCCTGTCACTGGTGTGTGTGAATGACAGGAAGAAAAACAATGAGGCAATTAGGGAAAAGTTGTTTGCCGCCCCCTGCTGGTTTGCATGTATTATCTCTAGACCCCGACTATATGACGGGCGTTCTTTTTCAGACTTTTTGCTCAGGAAAAAATGCTTATATTCTGGTCAATACGGTAAATGTATGAATGAGATGGGGTTTTTGTATGAAAAGCAACATTAAACTCTGAATAAACACCATTAATTGACGTTTATTGTAAGTGGTTCACTTTCTTTTCATGTATTACACATATGTGGCCTTTTTGGCAGGCTGACCCGTTGCCCAATGGCCTCCGCGCTCTTCCATTGTTCTACGCCATCACTATGGGCATCAACCTGTTCTCCATTATGTTTACAGGAGCGCCACGTGAGTGATACTACACACCACACACTACCGCAATTCCTCTTTTAACTCGAGTGCGTCAAAGGAGACACTAAGAACAATGACTAAAAACAAGGGCACCTTTGGATGGATTTTGTAGCTGTTTATTATTACCTATTAAGTCTCGTATCTGGCCCCAGAATTAAAAAATATATAGAAATTTTCTCCATTCTCCACTCACTGAGAGAACACCCTCAGGGAGGAATCCAACATTCCTACACAGCTAACAGCGCCATTAAACCGGCAAATAGCAGCAACGAGATCGTCAGGTTACCAAACTATTATAATGAAAAGAGGGCTGGCTATGGCGTTTAATGTGATCAGGTCTGACTTGGCACTGTGAACCAAGCTACAGCTCTGATCGTATAGATATCAAATGCCTTATACAGTAGTAGGAAATAATCATCAGGAAGGAGCATAGAATGTTACACACCATAACTCCTGCTCTGCATAAATAAAGAGTAGTGGCCCCTGTTTACTTTGACATCCTATCTCATTCGCTATCCCCTGCACACGTCAAATTTCTAATGCACTCTATCTCTACGTGCAGTCGATACGTTTTTTGGTCACATGCTTTTTAAAGATGGCTACACCCATACAGCTTTTACAGCACTATTGCCACAGTTTCTAGTTAATTTTCTGCGAGACTACAACGCTGTAGATAAGCAAAGGAATATCTATTTTTGTCAAATCCGCATCTGATGCACATATTTCTCAAAGTGAATCTCTAAAAACACAAGCCATGTTTACAATAAGAATGTGATCTAACTGAAAGTGGAAAAAAAGCTTATCAGGGGGTTGGTGTCTCTTGTCACTATGTGTGTACTTGAACTGATATTGTTTGTCAGTAAGAACAGGCTGTCCAAACAAGGACAGTGCTACATTGTTACTTATGAGTAAAAAATAGTCATAAATGAATTCTAAAATGTCTAAATTAACAAAAGTGCATTACTGTAGTACAAATTATATACTCTAATTTATCTGTTCTGTCAAATCATGCAAGACATGATTTAAAATACAGACTATAGTTAGCTGGGCCATGCAACTCTGCCTTTATGAGTCAATGTATTCATTTTCTACCACCTATGCTGTTCACAAGACGCTGGAGCCTACCCCGGCTGACTTTGGGCAAGTGGCAAGGTACACACCAGTCAATCACAGGGTACATACAGTATAGACAAACAACCATTCCAATGCACACACATATGCTTGATGTATGTTTTTGGACTGTGGGATGCCTGTCTGTCTTTTATGTGACAGCGTTGTTTGTGAGTAGCGGTTGACTTATGTGCTGTGTTTCTTTATGCATAGTGTTGGGTTTTGACAGAGTGCCATGGTGGGGTACAGTTTGCATCGCGGTGGGCTGTGGTGTCATCACAGCATTGGTTGTTTGGTTTGTTGTCTGTCCGCGCCTCAAGAACAAAATCAAACGTGAGTACCGGTACATATTTTCTATGAAACACAAAGGACTGTATTTTGTTTAGACGTTCTTTTACTATGTCTGAGCCTGAAGACCTCTTGTGTGGTTCTTGAGAAGAAGAAACAGGTCCTGCTCCCTGTGAGACTCCTCTGATGGAGAAGAACGCTGAACCACGTGGTCAAGCAATGACCGTGTCAATACCCTGTCCTCCCCAACCTCAGACCCATCCAGAAAGCAGTCAGAATGTTGCTTTCAAACTTGGAGGCTCAGAGGAGGCTGATTTAGACATGGAGACCAAAGACCTGGATGTCAGTACTGGTGAGAAAAGACATAAATACAAATACATTCAGATGAACTAGAAGAAAGTTGACCTATGCTGATTTATTTTTACAGGACTAAATGGCACCGTTGGTCCAATGATGATCACAGACCCTCACAGCGGACGGTCGCACGCAATCCACAAAGACTCAGGTCTCTACAAAGACTTGCTTCACAAGCTCCACATGGCCAAAGTGGGTGACTGTATTGGTGACAGTGACACTGAGGAGCGGCCCATCCGGAGAAACAACAGCTACACCTCCTACACCATGGCCATCTACGGCATCCAGGGAGAGCCCAAGAATAAAGATGCGGATGACTGGAGGAGGAGGTCCAGAATGGGCAGCTACAGCAGCTACAGCTCAGCAATGACTAGAGGAAGCTCATTCAAGGATGCAAGTGTGACGCAGCAGGCTGCTTGGGAGCATCCTCCTGAAGAAGATGAGCTGGAGCTCGACCAGCCAGCTGTTTCGTCCCTTTTTCAGTTCCTCCAGATACTAACAGCATGCTTTGGCTCTTTTGCTCATGGTGGGAATGATGTCAGGTAAGATGTTGATACAACATGGAAATATTGGTACACGCCCTGAAAACTGTGATACAGTGTTGTCCAAAGGGCAGTCGGGGTCCATTTGCGGTCTGGTGCACATTGTCGAAATAAATTAAACACAAAAAAACATCAAAAATAGGGAAAATGTAAAGAGAAAAGGCTGAAATGTTGATACTAAAAACACAAGACTTTGTCTATAAGTATATCTAACTAAATGTGTACAATACAGTGCAACCTTGGATAACATCATGCATTCGCTCCAGAAGGTCCAACTCTAAACAAACCAGATGCTAACAGAATCAGTTTGTCGCCTAAGAAATAAATACGTTTTCATAAGTAAATCCCCAAAAAAAAGAGGTTCTACTGTATAATTAAATAAATAATGATTTTTCAGTATGCTGCCCTCAGTAGAAAAAGTTTGCTGTAAGTTGTCTGTAATACATTCTCTTGCCGATTTCTAGTTGGAATGTACGAAAGCACACAGACAACAAAAAGCCTACATCCGCGGCTGGTCACCAACCCTATGCAAAAGTACCAGCAAAATAATCTGTCAACCAGCCATTTTGGCAAGACAAATGCTCTTGTTCTTTTAGCAGATTATTGTTGCTTATTTTGATAATTATATCTCGGAATTTAGTACATGCTGTATTACTTAAGATAAGTAATTTGGTCTAACATAAAAAGTAACCAGCAAGATAACAAATACATGTTGATTAATCTTGCTTAGGTTTCAGTTTTTGATTCTAAGGTACAATGAAATGTATCAAACATGTTTAAAAAAATATATATATATTCCTAACCACAGTGCCATCTTTTGGATGTAATAGGGAACTACTCCATTTGCCTCTAATGTAAAATCAGCATCGTGTGAAAGTGATTTGAATTGATTCACTCCACATTTTCTTCTATAGCAATGCTATCGGTCCACTTGTCGCCCTCTGGCTTCTATATGAGAGCAGTTCCGTGGATTCCAATGCACCCACACCTATCTGGCTACTGCTTTATGGCGGAGTAGGCATTTGCATGGGGCTCTGGGTGTGGGGCCGCAGGGTCATCCAGACCATGGGCAAAGACCTTACTCCCATTACACCCTCTAGGTATGACACAGAAATACTCTGCTGCCACACACCTATACTGTGACACAGTTAACGCATATTTTATTCCGTTACAGTGGCTTCAGCATCGAGCTGGCCTCCGCCCTCACAGTTGTTGTAGCATCAAATGTTGGGCTTCCTGTCAGCACAACACACTGCAAGGTAATGGAATTACTGAATATGAAAAGTAAGCTGTTATGAACTCTCTTATCATGTTGACACAGGTGGGATCCGTAATCGCTGTGGGATGGCTGCGCTCAAGAAAATCGGTGGACTGGCGTCTGTTCAGGAACATATTTATTGCCTGGTTTGTCACTGTTCCGATCTCAGGCCTCATCAGTGCTGCCATCATGGCTCTCTTTGTGTACGTCATTCTGTGAGCAGAATCCTGCCGCTGCATTATTACATCAATGGATGATCAACCACTAGCACTATTTGTTGATGAGAAAGTTATTCGTAGTATGTTAGTAATGTCTCTACTGTAATTTTGTGCTTAAAACCAAGCAGAACTGTCAAAGATCCAGAAGTCTGTTGTCCCTTGTAATATAATTTTGTACGTGTAGATTTTAAATATGTATAAAATTATTAAATAAATACATTCAGAATGCTGTATGACAAAACAACCACTTCTTAACTCGATTAGGTTAATTTGTGTTCTTATTGAATTGATGTGAAATGTATTATATTCAGACAAACTTTTTAAGTAATATTGAGTGGAAATTTTACCTTGACGTGCTTCGACTGGGCCGCACTGTGGCCGAGGGGTTAGCAGTCTGGAGATCTGGAAGACCTGGGTTCGAATCGCCGTTGGGCATCTCTGTGTGGAGTTTGCATGTTCTCCCCGTGCGTGCGTGGGTTTTCTCCGGGTACTCCGGTTTCCTCCTACATTCCAAAAAATGCATGTTAGGTTAATTGGCGACTCTAAATTGACCGTAGATATGAATGTGAAGGTGAATGTTTGGTTGTCTGCAGTATATGGTATATATATATTGGTTGGCGACTAGTCCAGGGTGTACCCATAGGCTAGTGAGGATAAGCGGCATAGAAAACAGATGGATGTTTCGACTGTCATCTGCAGTCTTCTTCAGAAAGGTCAGACGTGGCGCTTATCAGCTGTACTTCCTAGACTTGGCCAACTGGGTGAATGTGACAGGTCCACCTGGTTGTCAAAAACAAGGAAAACAGAGTAACGAAAAAAAGAAAAACAAAAACCTGAAATAAAAAACAAAGATGTCATACCCTTACCACACATCAGGGGAAGAACAGACCCAATACAAGAGAAAAAACACAGCCTAAACACAGCAGTAACACCATATATGAACTAGGGTTGTCAATCAATCGAAATATTTAATCGTGGTTAATCACATTTTGTCCATACAGTAGTTAACTTATAATTAATCACAGTTAATCGCAGATAGAAAGATGTTTTTTCTATAATAAGTGTTTGAAAGATCATTTTAATACATCAACATTTCGTTTTTGATTCCGCGATCAACACAATTCAGCTTCCTGTGGCATTGCCAGTACTGTAAGTGCATTTCTGCAGCATTACACAACCCGTACCAGCAACGCACTCGGTTTTAGGCATGTGCAGAACACTTCTACTTCCGTCCGGACTATTTTTCGGCAGTCATGTGCTGGGCAAGCCGATTTGTACAATTACGCATGTGGAATCTACGTCATTGTAAACTTTCCTGCTTCACACTGCTTGCACCGGGACTCGAACACAAGACCTTTGTAATGGGAGACGAGAGCGCTGACCACACGGCCAAAAGCCCGGACTGTCGACCACATGTTCAAGGCAGAGGGAGTGAGGTTTACCAACATAGACTTGTGCAGCCTCACAGGTGACGAAGCGCTGTCATAAAAAAGTTGAGAAAGAAAGAAGTGACGTAGGTCTCACGCATGCGTTCAACTGATTGCGTTTCCAGTGCGGATTGCGTAGTGACATGTATCGACAATATGGCTGTCCTACAGAAAGTGGAACAATAAAAGACATAATTTCACAATAAAACACAACTTATGTGATTTCTTACAACACACTTCTTCTTCTTACGTTAAATTAATACATTAATACAGGGGCATTCAATGTGCGGCCATTGCAGATCACGGCTTGTTTTTTATTGTCCCATGGCACATTGTAGAACTAAAATTAAACATAAAAATTACAAAACAATGGAGCAAGAAGGCACAATGTAAAAAAGAAACCACTGAAATGTAGATACTAATAATGTAATAATATAATAATAATAAAACAATAATAATAATAACAATATAATAATTTAACTACAAAAATAACGTTTTTTAGCCTTTTTAAGACATTAAAAAATATATATAAATATATCAAAGTGGTCCCCGTATCCTTTGATTTTTCAGTTTGCAGCCTCCGGTGGAAAACGTTGGACACCGCTGGAAGGGGAACTGGGACAAATAAAGATTTTACATAGCTTTGGATGACACATGAAATATGATGTAGACAAGTGCTCATAGATGCATACAAAATATGTTAACAGTCTTTAACTTCACTCTCGATATCGCAATATGGACGTTAGGATTTAAAGCCACGTGACTGATCACGTGACTGTTGTCTCTGCATGTGTTTTTCAAAATGCCCACTAGATGATGCTGCTGTAGCAATTAGCCAACATACTAGTCTATAACCTTCATAAGAGCATGTAATATAACAAGAGCAAGAGTCAAATCTTCTTTTTCATATAATGATCACCTGATTGACACACAAACACCAATAGCAAATGCAACACTTTCAAAGAAAGCAGCTCGATTCCAAGCAAAATGGGTCAAGGCAAGGAATTAACAAATTGGCAAGCAGTGCTGTTCTTTCCCTTTTGGCGTCAATAGTCATGTTCATAGCAAGCAAAAGTGGGGGTAACATCTCAAGCAAATTGGTTATAGCCTCACTGACTCCATGTTTCCCTTGCAAGAACATTATCTCAACATCAGGTGGTATTTTTTTCTACATGCGCGTCATCAGACTTCAAGTAATCACAGTTTAAGACAGTGAGGTGAGCTGTACCTGGCGGATATGACCTTTCATTTTCAACCGTCATATATTACGATCACCTTTTTCATTCTAAATTAAATTGTCATGCATTTTTATTTCTTTCGTAGTATCTCAAATCACTTCACTGCACAGAAGACCTCACATTACCCCAACAGTGTCCAAACTTTTTCCACCGAGGGCTGAATGCAAAAAAAATGAAGGATACAGGAGCCATTTTGATACATTTAATGCATTAAATATGTTATAACCAGTCCAATGCTGGTCAATAAATGCTTCAGCAGTGATTCTCAGCCACTGTGGTGAAGCACATCAGTCGGCTCTGGGGGATCATCAAGTGTGCTGAGGGCAATTATCTTAAATGGGTTGCTCTATAATATTGTAAAATTATGGCCAACTATTTCGGACAAAGATTTAACGAAAAATCTCCCTTTTAATTCTGCCTCTTCAAATGTTTTATCTGGACATGCAGCTCATGTCTTTAAAGAGGGACATCCCTCAGGTTCATGAACTTGCTTCACTTCTCCCATGCAGTTGTTGGGGTTTGCGTGTGTTTTGGCATTTGCAGCCTTTTTCTTGCAGCTGTTTTTGATTTTGCAGGGCGATTGTATAATTTTTAATTTGCAGCATTTTGTGGTGTTTCCGAGTTTTTGGTGCGTTTTGTGGTCTTTGGAGAGTTTGGACTTTGTTGCGCTATTGGCCCTATGAGCCACCTTAAAAATATATGTACCTTACTCATTGAAGGTTGGCAAACACTGTGTGAGGCTATATCTGAACAAAAGGTCAACATCGTAGAGTGAATTAATTGAGTTAGATGATTTAATTTAATTTTAATAATATGTCAAGGGTCAATAAAAAAAACATGCTGTGGACTGAAAATGGTCCCAGAGCCGCATTTGGACATCACAGCATTAACCCCATATTAAAGTTGCACACATCTTTTACAGTTGTTCTAGACCTCATCCATATTTTTTGTGAAAATAATAACTCCCAAACGGCACTATTTTGTCTCACATGCACCTCAACCCAATAAAATGGACCAGAATGAGTCCATCGAAAGAAAAAAAACCGCCAGTGCTTTTATTCTGAAATTAAACATCGGAAGTTGACGTATCTTACTAAATTGCAATTGACGACTTGGATGGTTTTCAGCCACTCACCATACAGGTGCGCTGGAACATTGGACGTGTTAATTGTTTGAAGCAAACACCGTGTGTTTACCCTTTGAATATGTTAGCATGTTAGACTTGATTGGCACCTTCTCACGTCCTCACAGCAGTCTAACTGGGACGCGAAGGCACTTAAATACGACGGAGCAACAAACTGGTGAAACAAACGGCAATAAGCGACGGCTCTGTTTTCTGCGTTCACGTTAGACGGTTGTTGCGGCGTGCGGCTGCAGAAGACGGGGTTGGGTTTTTTTTTGTTTTGTTTTTTTTATGTTTTACATCGAGGGAATTAACACGTGTGAAGACTCGGGTTCTTTGGAATCTTTTTCAGTCCTCCACTCCCGTTTTATCCATGAGATTTTCGACTAGTAAAATGTAGCCTCTGCCTGACAGATGTGAGGCATCACATCTGCAACCTACAGGTCTGTATGACACCATCAATTCAAACATGGTGACGATGCATGCGAAATGAGCTGAATATGTGTAACAGCAGTTTGCGATAAGATTGTAATTACATGGACTTGGCAAGGTGATATTCTCTCATTGTGATAGCATCAATCACCCCACTCCCACCTGAAAAGCATCACCATTTTCCCCCTTGAAACAGCTGACACACTGGATGTGTGACCACATCCAATAAGCTGATGCATTGATTACAAGCTACACGGTGCTACAGTGTCATGTCTGAGAAAGACATAACTCAACATTTCTTCACCAGTGCACCTTTGTCATTTCTACAGCGGGCACCCCCTCTGTTTACCTGCTCCTGAGGAGGACGGACGCTGCTGCAGCTGCAGCTCCTCACCAACATCTGCCACCTCAGACCCAAGAGGCTTCTGTTTGGATGATCAAGGAGTAGGCAACCTGCTACATGAAGTACCTTGGAGACCATGACTCTTGCAAAGCTCCCTGCTTGAAAGCACAGCACTGAAGTCACTCACATAACCTTTTTTTTTTTTTTAATCCATGGCACTGACGACGATGGTGATGATGAGATTCTAGGGTGATATTTGACTGACGGGTGGTTTTCAGTCTAGCCTGTAAGGGACGATGGCTCGCCCCGGACCAGGCTTGCTGCTGCCGGTTAATGGGCTGGGCTACCCTCCTCAAAACCTGGCCAGAGTGGTGGTCTGGGAGTGGTTGAATGAACACGGCCGCTGGAGGCCCTACAGCGCCGCAGTTTGCCACCATATTGAGAACATCTTGAAGGGGGATTCCCGAGGAACTGTCGTTCTGGGCCAGGTGGATGGCCAGCTCTCTCCTTACATCATTGATCTGCAGTCCATGCATCAGTTTCGACAGGATACAGGTAAGCGACTCATGCGTTACACGCAATATCGGTCATAATCCAGTCGTATTTTTGGTGTATAAATATGCGTATAAAGTGAAGCCTCTCACACAATGTTAGCTAAAAGTCAATGAATGTGGTCACACCTCTCGCTCGCTGGCCAGGTCGAGTTGGCACTGCTGCCCTGGCTCGCCTGCGGACGGGGAGCGTGAGGAGGAAGCGTCAGCTGTCATACCAACGACAGTTTGAGATGCAGCTTGTTCGTTGTCGTTTAGAAATTAGATTGTATCTTAGTGTGAATTTTTAAAAATGGATCCTATAGCCCTACTGGGGTTATTTAATGTGTTGATAATTCATGCTCCTCAAAGTGGCGCCCTTAATGTAAAATTAAAGTGTAGAAGAAGGAAGTCGAAAATGTTGGAGTGTGGAGAGAACTTCGAAGCAAATAAAAGCTGCGTAGTCAACTTAAAAATGTAATATGCAAGTACAGTATGCTGTTATCTCAGTAGTCAATCAGTGATAGTACTTGCCAGTTAGTGATAGATGGTTGTTGGGCCTTCATTTCCCTAATAAGCACACGTTTACTCCTGAGATGTACAATGTTTATTATATTATTGTATTGTATTATTATATTATGAGTAGGGCAAGCTTAAAAACATATTTGTGTTGTCTTAATTGTTACTATATTTAAAGAGATTCACATATGCATGTGTGATTTTTAATATGATCTAATATATTGATTTTTGCAGAATCCTTGATGGTCATCCCTCCCCACTTCGCAGTTAGAGTTTTGCGCTTTCCCTCTATCGTGGTTTTAAAAAAAATAAATGAACAAATCGTGCTGTTTTGTGGTTGAATACGGATTAGATAAGATGGATAGATATGCAGCTTGAAGCAAATTTAAATTTTTTTGCCTAAATTAATCATTTTCAAGCATAAAAATTGCTTAAGTAACAAATGCAAATAGAAGGCATTCAGAAGACCCAATAAAAAAACGCCATGAATGATATGTAGTATTCTACAATTCACTAGGCGCCAGTAATGTTGGGTGAGACACACAAACGCCAGACTTGATCGCAGAGCCACAGGATTCTATTACAGGTTTGAATTATCTCACAATGATCCCTAATAAAAACCCGGGCTTCTGCTGCTGCAAACTGAAATTTTCAACTCTGAACCCCTGACGTCACTTCCTGTCCACCTGCCACTCAGCTCGCTTAGGGAAGACATTTACAGCAATACTTACAAACACAAGTATTATTTACTTTTATGTCTACTATATTGGGTAATACGAGTGTGAAGGTAACTATAGGGGTGTTATTTCATGTCTTGAGGGCTCTAATGTTAAAAACGGTATTTAGAAGGTGGTAAACAGGTTTTGTATGCTCCAGCTACGAAAATATAAAATTTATCAATAATTTATAAACATCTTATTTTGCGGAAATTCACTTATCACGGTCAGGGCTGCAATGAGGGATTACTGTGATGCCATTTTCTTTGTGAAAAAATGATGTTGTTTAATTCAGAAGAGTCACCCAATCCTGTGACCCTGTTGAGGATAAAGTCTAGAAAACAGATTGATAGGCTGGTAGATGGTGTGGCCCGCCTACAGTTGTTGAAAATTACAATGTGGATCTATAATTAGGAGAAACATGCTTCCTCTGCAACTGATGTCACATCATCTCTCTTTGGGACTGATTAAAACCGAGCCAGCCTTGATGTGTTAGCCACACAAGTCTTATGTAGTATTCGAGGGAATAAATGAGAGTCCTGAATGTCCCAGCCTGCTTTGGGACTCCAGCTGAGCTGGGAGCATCCACACGACATGAGCCGCCCAGATGAAAAGGTGCAGCAATCATTTATTCATTCAGGAGCATAGCTGGCATGCCACAACCTTGCTGAAGGGCACCCTGTCAGAGGGGAAGTGCATTCATCAAGTAAAATGGGTCTTGTAGCTCAGAACAAAGGTCTCTTTTTCAGGATGTTGAATTCAAGAAATTTAGTTTGAAGTGGACATAAGAATGCAATTTTATTTATATATACAATTACTGTTTGAACTCTACTCTTTCCATTTGCTTTGCTTTGTTTACTTTAATGTGTGAATTTTGGCTCTGTTTGAAAGGCAGTGTACTGTGCGTCATTTAAAAGAGGTTGAAGAGAAACATGACACGAGGCACACCACGTTACTTGTTTGTCTGTGCGTGTGTGTGTGTGTGTGCGCGCACGCACGCGCTCATTTTGCTGCTGTCCCAGCATCGGTTACGTGTAGTAAAGCAAGCTTTGTTTTTATGTTGAAAATGAAGCAGGGTAAGTGATTCTCTCTTGCCGATGATTTAATGATATTGCATAACATCAGAGGAGCGATACAAAGAGACCCACATGCGATGTACACAAGGTGACCTCACTGTGCATTGATCTGTACTACTTGTATGTACATTTTCATTGAGTCATTTATGGTTGCTTTAAGTTTTTCTGCACAAGAGCTATGTTTAGAATGAACATAATTCTCAGTACAGTTCTTTACCACAAACGACAGCTACATTAATAAACATGGACTGTGACTAGGGATGGGAATTGATAAGCTTTTTACGATTCTGATTCTATTTTCGATTCTGCTTAATGTTAGTGTACCAATTCTCATATCGATTCTTATTTGGAAAAAAAGAACAGGCAGGTTGATTAAAATCAACATGTTTAGTTTAGAAGTAAAATGACCTTACAAACTTTTTTTTTTTTATGTTGCCCATCATCCACCATCATTATGTGAAAAATGAGCACACGTCTTTCCTTTTTCTTTGCGTTCTAAAGAGAGAAAAACAATTGGCATGAGGGAGCTAACAATGCACATCATGAGACACACCTATTTTCACTATAAAACCCTCCAACAACATTTTATGGTTTTATATACAGTGCATGTTGTGACCGTGCAGTAACGGGTACATTCATGATAACATGTAATACTTACATCATTTTTTCGTATTTTGATCATTTTAAACATTATCAGAACTAGTGCTATTTCAGTCAGCAACTGCAGCATGTCAAGCGTGTGTCTGTTTGCTACTACTAATCATGGCAGACTTTGTGAAAGCCGCCGACGTCGACTACTTTTGGGCAAATGAGGATCCAGAACCTTATCTTTTTGAGCCTGAATACACTGAGGATGAGATACAGGTTTTAGAAGCATGACTTAGTGGCGTAAATGTGGAGCTTCCCAAGCCATGCCGATAGAAATGGAGTGTTTATGCTGCACTGAGTGGCAAACAGTGTTATGGATGGAAATGCTTCGTGTATATGGCGAGGAGGACATTGCTGCAACACATTGCATCACAACGAATGAAGAGTTGTTTGCGCTAACAAACCCCCGCAGGGATAGAAACTTTTTTCCACCCAGCCAAAATAAACTGGAAAAAACGGCCCAGACAAGCTGGACCACACGGACAACTGTCCATCGAGTAAGTCACCATGATATTGATTCTGATACATGGAGCACATAGCATAATGGTATCACAACACAGTCCATCTAGCTGTGGATGAACAAAACATGGAATGTGGGCTATTACTTTACAGATAATTTTGTTGTCTATTTGTAGTTGTTCATATGCGTGTTCTTGTTTCCCAGTCAGTACATACAGATTAGTTTCCTATAGCATTGTTTTGGAGTGGGCTCGCTACCTCTCGTTAGTTCGGTAGTGGTGTGAGGCGCTGCTTCACTAGTCCGGAAAAATAGTTCTTTCTTAGCGGCTACAATAACAGTGTCGCTGTAGCTTGGTTTATATACAGCACAAGAAAGCAGCACAAGAAAGCAAAGAAAAGGGTCATGTTTAACATAAGGATTGTGGATGATGGGAAAAATCCCAAACAAAGTAGTTTTCCTTATGAGGCCCACAGCCTAGGGGTACCAGAGTGGTCCTCAGAAGAAAATATTTGTTTTGAAAATAAATATAAAATAATAAATAAATTGAAGAAAAATGTAATAAATAGAACACATCAACCTAACGTAAAATGGATGCAAGCCTTTTACCACAAACTGAGGCTACATTCACACTGCAGATCAATTCCGATTATTTTGCTCATATGTGACCTGTATCAGATTTTTTTTTTTTTCAAAATGCCACCCAGGCCTCTTTCGTATGTACAGTAGATATACAGTATATCTGATATGCATCCGATGCTTACGAGTTGTGGAAAGGTTCTCACAGATCTAGACAAAAGTTATTTTTGTCATTGGAAAAATTATTTTAAAAATCTGTGCCTGTGAAGCGGCTCATGTCTGTGTCCCACCACTCCCGGCTTCGACATTCACCCACATGGTACTCGGAACAGATGTCTCACACTGCCATAACCAAAAGTCTTGCCCTCTGTCTTCTAAACATCCTACGCAAAATAATTTAACATTTTGACTCCAGTTGCACAAAATCATTGAAATTGTCAAATGTGCAAATGGGGTAATGTTTACTTCTGTAATCACAGCACTGTATGTGACGTTTAGTGTGCATGCACGTTATTTCCCACATGCATTGCATTCACATTACAAAATACATTACAAATACAAGTGAAATTCTTTTGGTAATTGGGGGCAGCATGGTGGTAGAGTGGTTGTCTTGCAAACTGAAGGTTGCGGGTTTGATCCACCGTCCTCCAGTGATCATGTCAAAGTATCCTTGGGCAAGATACTGAATCCCAGTTGCTCCTGATGCTGCGTCATCAGTAGGTAATAGGGGTGTAACGGTACACTAAAATGTCATTTCGGTTCAGTTTCTTTAAGTGCTCGGTTTGATTTATTTTCAGTGCAGAAAAAAATTACTTTAAAATGCTTTTATTTGAAAAAATACATAAAAAATATATATTTTTTTAATGAATAAAAGCGACCCATTTGGGTGATATTTCAAATTAGAATGAGTTTAGAAAAATAATAAAATAAACTGTCGAATTTAAACAATTTTTTAAACATAGTGGCGAAATGTAATGGAGAGTTGAAGTTAAATAGCTCTCTGTTGCGCGTGAAGTCCAACCATCTGTCGTGAGTGAAATAGTGGACACGTGATAGCTCACTGACAACATCACTTTTAGCTTTTTCATAAAGTGCTGGTATAACTTTCTGGCTAAAGTGAGGACGTGATGGTATTAACAACTTTAATCATATACAGTCAAGGAAAAACTGACTAGACCACCCTTGTTTCTTCAGTTTATTGATCCACTGTAATGTCTGGGACAACTTATTTGGACAAATATAATGATAACAAATACAGGTATAGCTCATAAGAGTTTAATTTAAGAGCTGATATCTAGCAACTTCCTTGGTTTTCTTGATAATAACCAAAATCACTTAAGTTCTTACATCAGGGGTGTCAAAGTCATGCCATGGAGGGCCGAGACAATGCAAGTTTTCTTTCCAGCCGGTCACTAAAGCAGGTGATTTTAATGATCAACACCTTCGGTTTGAGAGAAGGAGCTCTTCAATTAAATCACCTGCTGTAGAAACTTACTTCATGCTTGCGGTAGGGAAGTGAATGAGGTATCAAATTAAAATTCAACTCATGTTTCATCAGATAGTTAATCACAGACATGATTTTACATATTTCAACATTTTATAACATTCCTAACATATGTGCGCTGCAAAACTTCTGTCAGTGTCTTCTTGCTAGTTGCTGCAGCGTTCTTTCAAATGGCTGCTCTGACCAGGAGGATTATTAGCCCCAAAAAAGCCCCTGCTTCCATCAGCCCGTACAGGTGAGAAAGTTTCAACACCTAATTGAAGATACCATAACACACTGATTTGCTGAAGAATGTGCATAGAGTCCCTCATTGGGTGCAAAGTGCAGGTTTGGATGGCACTATTTGTTGTTGTTGTTATTATTATTATTATTATTATTATTATTATAAATAATTAATCATGGCAGGCTATACCCCCCTCGGTTTATCCTGATTTTTATATTGCATTTTTAACTCACTTTTTGTATTCTGATCATTTATTCTCAAGTATCTCAGCATTATTAATAATTTATGCCTGATTCCCTTACAGAAAACTTCACCTGCACTGTCCATTATCCAAGTATTTATTTCACAGTCACACCGGTTGAATTTTTGGCTAAAAAGTTACTGAATTGATTCGAATTGTGTCATTCTAAATGAACCAATATCGTCCTTAAATTGTATCGGTAACCACGAATTGTGATACGAATCGAATCGTTATTAAAATGAATCATTACACACCCCTACCCTATAATGTAGACTGTTTCCATATAACACTTGAAACTGCATAACTGCTTAACCACATAAAACCTTGAGGATGTTTAACATTAGAGGAAACCTTGAACACCAGTCTGAACTTTACCACCTTTTTTCAGCTTTTAAAAAAATGTTCTTAGCTTGTTAAACTAATTGTATGTCCGTATGGCTGTCAGGCAGTGTGTCGTGGATCCAGATTTGTTGACAAGTGCAGGCACAAAGCAGCACACGTCTACATTGGCAACAAGATGAGCCACACTGCCGTTTGTCAGCCATTAGCACGGCACTGAGGCCTGACATTTATCACCCCTCGTTGTGCTGTTCTGTGTGTTACCTTCCCCCTCGCCTGGTATAAACCTTTCACGTGAAGGCCTGATAGACAGCAGCCAGGTCACCTGCTCTAGTCCTCTTTGTTCTCTTGTGCACGCACCACCCATGTCCTTACATTTGGCTGAGCTACTGTCACACCAGAGCCATTGATCTGAGCGTCTATGATGCTTTCCCAATGTAGCGAGAGCTGATTGGACCGGGTATTGACTTTTGGGTCTCAAGCTTGTGGAGAAGTAGTGAACCCGATGATCTCACCCAATGAGGTTGTTTTTAAGTGGTTTCCTGCAATCCTGTGGTTTCTAAAGGCACTCCTGAGGGTTTGAACTGGGCAGAGTTGCTCCATTTAATGAGATTGTGGCTGTGGTTCATCCCAGATGTTGTGGCAGGGCCCCTTGTCTGTGAAGCATCTGTATTTAGATGCCATGTGCATACACAAGCCACAAAGTTTTCTCTGTACCAGTTGTTATGAAGAAGACTTGCCTTTGGTACAATCCCCCCCCCCCAGTGCTTCATATACAGTCGTAGCTTAGAGGCTTTTGTATAGTGTAGATGAATATCTGACTGAAGGCAGCTTTTGGCTCCCAGCCAAGCAGAATTGATCTGTTCTTCTCCCCGGAGGGATGCTTAAACCTCCAAACACTCGTGTAGACTGATCCCCTTTCACTACCCCCACACCCACCTGCAGAACACATGAGCATATCTACCACATTCATCATGTACCCGCTTTCATGGCCTCTATTTCACAACAGTTATTGCGTTTGCTTCCTGACTTTGTCCTTGCCCTGATGCAGAAGTGACACAAAACACCAAGACAAGCAAGTGTGCACTTAGAAATGCCTGTTAATTTGGCAGGGTGGAGCTAGAGAAAGGTGCGGGATTTTAAGGCTCTCCCAAATGCAATTATGTCCTGGCAGTAAGGGATAGGGTAATGAAAAGTGGTCTGAGAAGGACGTTCCAAAACGGCGCACTAGAATAGGCAGCTACAACTGTCATACAAATAGCCTGTAGAAAATACATAAATATAGACACTGGATTAAAAGTCATCTGTGATTTTTACTGAAATAAAAGATTACATTTTTCATTCCAAAATTCCAATCTAACTTGCGGACACTAGATTTTATCGGGGTTACGTACCACAAATCCGGGTAATCGAGACACCCATAAAATATCTATTTTTTACACACTCAAGCCTGGATTATGCAGCTGTGTCAAGGTGCCACCATACACCACTCGCTCCTCCCCCTTCAGACCCTCCTGCTATCTTGATGTGGACGTTCTCCTCTAATTTCGGACCAACATTTGCAATAAAAGTGACTGCTGTAATTATTAGATTTGATTCAGCTACAGTAACACGTTGTGTCTTTGTGCCATTGTTCACTCGCGAGCAACACAGTTAACAAGCTAAATGCATAGAAGCATAATCCAGCCTTAAAGGGATAGTTCAGATTTTTTGACATGAAGTTGTATGACATCCCCAACAGTGACTTACCCCCCACTTGGTCCTATGAGCCCAGTTCTGTTCGGATTTTGGTGATGAGAAACGAATTTCCGGTTAGTTGCTGGGGGCTGCTTAAGTAAGGAGTTTGGCTTCTCAAAACAAGATGCATTCAAAAGACACATTCGCATAACAAAAATGCCTCCTCGAAAAAAATCAAACATCACAAATCGCTCGGCTTTACTTTCTCTGACGTCGTATTAATGCACGCTATCGGCTGTCCATTGTTCTGTATTTGATGAGCCGCCATGAGTGCCGCAGTCATCTTGTTTACGCATGTGTTCCACAGCGGATAAAGATGGCAGCGTCGCAGCAGTCTTCATCACATCAGAGTTAGTGTGAATGACATGTATTTTTTGTGGACAATTTTGTGCGTTATTTATTTATATATATATATTTCTTAATTTTTGCCATAACTTCATAAGCTTCAGCGTCAGAGGTGGCATTAAATGTGCTGCCTGTTCGGTACTGCAATGACGATGCTAGAGCTAGTGAACTATACTACTATATCCAACCCTCTTTATACTTAGCCATGACTGCTCATTGTCAATAGCTTCTCTGAGATTGCGTGTATGTGCACACTCACTACGGGCATGTGCCTGTACACGAGCCACGACAATCTTTAACACCCCTCCCCCTTTTCGGGCCGCACGGCAAATCTCACTCAGTTTAATCTGTAATTGTGAAGAATATAGACATTTTTTTCACACTGTTCTCTGAAACCACTGTTTATATTTTTGGTGTTATATTTTTTTTGGGTGAAAAAAAAGTGCAGTTTGGAGTTAAGGGGGGGGTAGCATCATTTTAAAATGTTGCCAAGTGTCTTTTGCTAAATGAAAGTTATTTATTTAGTTATTTATTTCTTTTTCATGTTTTATGTTATGTATATTTCTATGTTTGTGTTACTTATCATTGTAAGCTTATAACACACGCCAAACACGCCATGTTTGTGGAGTGTGGTGCAGCAGGACTTGGCATAGATTTTAAATGCATCACTTTGACGGCTCAGGCTGACTGTATGAGAAGGGAGCTCATGCCACTTCTGTGAAGTTCATGTTGCTGGAAATAATCCAGTCTAAACTCCATTAAGGTCTTTATTGTTTGTCCAATATCCTTCACATGAGAAAGACAATGCAGTCCTTTCATGGTTAATAAAACAAACTTTCTGCAAAGGCAAGAAATGTACTTGATTTAAATAAATTAACTCCAGTATAATTACGTTTATCTATCCCAATAACAGCAATTCTTTCACTTCTGATGTTGATGCTGTGGGAAACCTTATGACCTTTTAGAAAGCTATAGAACATAGTTGCTTTGTATGTCCTGTGACTCTATGTAAATTGCTAAGGTGTTAGCATGATTATTGCACAATTGTGAGGACTTTTTTTCTCCTAATTACTGTGATAAAACTAGGAAAGAAGCTCCCACGACTGCTGTGCCTTGCTAAGAAGAAGCAGTTGTGACTTCTAACTTGCTGAGCACAGTGCTGCAGATGATTGAGGAAGGCTGTGTTTTCTTTTCCTTTTTTTTTTTTTTTCCCCCATGTAGCCCATATATGTAGTCAATGTTCGGTGGCACTATTTTGGTGATCTGTGTGTGGAAGCAATTTAAAAGGGGGGGAAAAAAAAGTCAATGTACATGCCAAAGGTCAGGTGCTGCATGCATCAGCACTGCTTGTGTCAGAAAACGGAAGAATGAGCAAAGAGACACTTCAACATAAACAAACCTTCACTTAGTAGCACTTTTTATTCAATGCGTGCATGCGTCTCTGAATTTGTTCAGGTAGACAAATTACTTTGCTTCTCACTTTTAAAGGTTTTTTTTTAAATTGCATGATTAAGGCAGGGCCTTTAGCAGAATCTAAATGATGCTTAGCCAAAGCAGTGCCAATGTGTCACTGTAGCCCCAACCTGGCTGGCTGGATTCCACTGGGACAGGACATGCTTGGGAGCGATGCTGTGTGGAGGAGAGGAGGGGGGTGGTGAGGAGAAAAAATGAACAGGTGGGGGCGTTCACCTGATGGAAAGCGACAGCGAGGGAGGTATAGTGACACAGTCAAGCTGTGCATGTTTGCCTGCTCTTAAACTCCCAAACATGAGCATCTCTTCAAAATGTCATTTCAATGCGTTCGTTGTCGATACATTGGCAATGTATTAGAGCTGCAACAACTAATTAAATTAACCAACAGCTATTTTGGTATTCAATTTCCAGTAAATATCCTCTGATTTCAAATGCCTCAAACATGAATATTTAAAAAATGTCTTATTCACCCATGAAAGCAGATTTACTGTGTTTTAGTCAAAACAAGATATTCACACACACTATCTTTGACGTTGGAAACGTTTGGACTTTTCGGACTTTCTAAAGCTGTTCTGGTGGGCTGCTTGGGACTGCCACCACTGTGTCGTGCGTCTGCTATTTTTTATTTTTTTATGACAAATAATGTTAATATGACTTAATTTATTTATTAACTTATTTAATGTTTTTTAAGAACAAGCAGAACATGAACCAACAACATTGCAAAACTGTTGATTTAATGGCAAAGGTGCTGAGAGCACTTAAGTGAGTTTAAAATGTTGAGCCTCTTTTTGTTATCTGACCAATGACACGTGTGCTCTTGTTTGACGTAAGGATTGTGGATGATGGGAAAAATTCCATCTGGTGGTAGCGATGCTAACTTACTTTTTTAAAGTGTCACTTAGTCATGCTTATAGCTTGTCTTGCAAACAGTAGATGTGTGTCTGGGTTGTTCAACAAACGTAGTGTGTCCAGCTTTAGTATTGTAAGGAGACAATACTAATACTGTGTGACTATTAGTACAAAAGTACACATTGTACTATTTGAAACAAACCTACATTTAAATTTATGCCTGCTTTAGAGTAAGACTAATGCATGGGAAATGAATAGTTCAATAATATGTATTTTTTGTTAAAAATAACACAATTAACAAAATAAAATAATTTCAATATTTTTATCATAGAAATGTGTCCTGTATAAAGAGTATAAATTAGAGTCCAGGGTGTGTCCAACTTGCAGCGCTAGTAAACTATTATAGTTTAATAGCTATTAATCGCTATTAAATCTGCTTGGACAAAAAGAAAGGAGAGGCGAGCTATTTTATGTGACTGCCAACATTTAATTGTAATTTATTTACAAAGTACATCTCCACTCAGTGTGCTCATTTGTCATTAAATACAGGCGTCATGTTTGAATAGAACGCTTATCACGCCACTAAGACGTGGAGCAAATATTCAGCTGGTGAACTACAGTACCTGTTGGCGAGCCCTGTGATAGCATCATTGTCTAAAGCTGGACACACTACGTTTGTTGAACAACCCAGACACACATCTGTTTACAAGACAAGCTATAAGTATTCTAACAAGAGAGCAAGATTAAGTGACACTTTATAAAGTAAGTTAGCATGAATGTGATAGCCAATTGTAGCTCGCCCGTGATCTCGCTCGCTACCGCTAGATGGAATTTTGCCCATCATCCACAATCCTTACGTGAAACAAGAGCACACATGTCTTTTAAAGAGAGAAAAACCGTTAGCAGCTCGCAATGAATGTTATGGGGCACACCTATTTTAACCATAAAGCCCTCTAAAAAAGTCAGTTATGTAAATAGAACATTTGTTGGCCTTTTTTGGAGTTGTTTTGTTATGTGCATTGTTAGCTCCCACATGCTGGGTTTTTTTTTTTAGCTGTTTTTCTCTCTTTAGAACGTGCAGAAAAGAAAAACGTGAGGTCATGTTTCACATAAGGATTGTGGATTATAGGCAATCATTCCAAAACGTGCAGATTTCCATTAACAAGCTTTGAACTCAGTTCCAGATTCTTCAGATTTACAAGAAAGGAGGCTTTATTCTGACAAATGTCCCTGTCAGAAACGACATGACGAGTTTACATCAAAGCATATGGGCTATTTTCTATAGAAAGCAGATGTTTGCGGTGTCCCATGGAGGGCGTGTTTTGGATCAACAGAAGTGCGAGGTCTGACATTTTACAGAAATCATCATTTGACTGAAACCAGAGAGCCACATTCACACAACTCCGCCAGCAATTCTGGGGAGCTGAGAGCATGTCACGTTCTGTTTTGCTCTCTCTCTCCCACTCTCGGGCCGCGACAGCACAGTGGCAGCATCATAAATTGCTAAATCCCAAATTAAAGCCCAAGGTGCTTTTGAGAAAGTGTCATTGGCCCGGTGTGCGCTCTCGCAATGGGCATTTCACACATGCTAGAAACATATGAAAAACCAGTGTGCACTGTGCCTCAGTGTTGGCTCATCGAGCAGCAAGCAGTGCTGGCTGTCACAGTTATTAGTGCTGAAATTCTAATCATCAAATGAGGGTCTTATGTAAAACTGCCAGAGATGCAAAATGAACACTTTCATTAGTCGGACTAAACATGGCGCTAGACATGTTTTTTGAGTGACAAGGCATTTAGGTGTATGGTAAATGGTCTTTCACTTGTATAGCGCTTTTCCACCTCCAAGGTACTCAAAGCGCGTTGACACTGCTAGCACATTTACCTACTGATGACTGGGAGTTCAGTATCTTGCCCAAGGACACTTCGACACGAGGACGGAGGATCGAACCCGCAACCTTCATGTTGGGAGACGACCACTCGACCGCCTCAGCCATGCCGTGAATACATGCATGTGCATCACACCTTCACATTTCCTCACATGCAGGAGCATGTCTAGTTTGATTGTTTGCATTTTCAGCACTCAGCTGAATATCAATGTGACTCCATCGCGTTTTATTATTAACAACTAGGATTTATAACACTGGCACCTCAAGGTGAGTTTTCAAGGCTGAAATTGTTATTGCATCACTTTTTTTCCTATTCAAAGCGTTCACAAATACATTTTTAATACACAAAGTGAAAACTGACAATGCAAAGGGACTTAATGAAGTGTTATTTATTTATTTTTTTAAATCTTACCACATTCTGCTGGTCTAGATCTGAGCATTTGGCATCGCTAATTGTGGGCATCTCCGATACCTCAGGAAGAATAATTAATAATACAATAAACCCTCACCACTTTGTGGTTCAAATTTCGTGGCTTCACGCAATCACGTTTTTTTTTCAAAAATATATTTGTTTCATGGTTGAATACGGCCTATTACTCGAAACTTGTGCACATTTAAGCAAATGCCTCGCCAAATGCCTAAATGAAGCATTTTCAAGCATAAAAATGACTAAATGAACTAAAAAAAACTAAAGTCATTTGGAAGACTTCTTCAAAGACGCTGTGAACGACTAGTATTCTACCCTGGTCATTAGGGGTCAGTAATGTTGATGGCCAGAACAACAGGCTTTTACTACAGGTTTGAACTATCTCACAACAGGCACAATAATCCCTAATAAAAAACAGAGCTACTGTTGCGTCATTTTAGTAACATCATAATAAAGAAATATTTAAAAAAAAAAAATTGAAATCTTAGGACCAGTTGAAAAATTGCTGGAATTTGCATTTTGCACATTTGGATCTTAATGAGGTTTTAAGTAGACCTACAATATGCAAAAGCAAGAAGGGGGAGTGAGACAAAAAAATTTGGAGCTTGTAATTTAAAAAAATAAATAAATAAAAGAAATGGGTTGTTTATCACCTGTTCAAAAGTTTAAGACCACAGGCTATAAAAGCCAAAATCTGCTCAAAATTTTCATTTTCTGTCAAGCATTCACACTGTCATGTCCTCCTGATGGCTAAAGCTAAGAAGCTTTCTCTTTTTGAACGTGGTGGGATTGTGGAGCTGCATAAGTAAGGCATTCTACATTTTTTGAAAAACCCTGAGAATAATAGAACAAAAAAGTCAAGTGGTAGACCCAAAAAAATCACACCTGCGATGAGCCAGAGGATCCAATTTAAGGCTCTTACTGGTGCCGACTGCAGCGCAATAACCATCAGACGGCATCTGTGGGAAAAAGGTTTCAAAAACAAAAAATGAATTCAAAGACCTAGTCTCCTTCAACGCCACAAAACTGTCAGTTTAGACTTTGCCAGGGAGCATCAAACATGGGACATTGAAAGGTGGAAAAAAAGTTTCATTCTCTGATGAGAAAAAATGTAACCTTGACGGTCCAAATGGCTTCCAACATTACTGGCATGACAAGGAGATCCCACCTGAGATGTTTTCTACCCGGCACAGTGGAGGGGGGGTCCATAATGATCTGGGGTGCTTTTTCATTCAGTGGAACACTGGAGCTTCAGGTGGTGCAGGGTGATCAAACGGATGCAGATGTTGCAGCGAGCATCCCTCATGACTGACGGCCCTCGTCTGTGTGGTAACAGCTGGGTTTTCCAACAGGACAACGCTGCAGTTCACAATGTTCGCTTGACCAAGGACTTCTTCAGGGAGAATAACATCACTCTTTTGGACCATCCTGCATGTTCCCCTCATTTAAATCCCATAGAGAACATTTGGGCGTTTATAAAAATGGCCATCAGTTCCAGACAGTTGATGCCCTTCGTGAAGCCATCTTCACCACTTGGAGCAATGTTCAAGCATGCCCAAAGCAATTTTTGAAGTGATTAACAAGAACAGTGGAGCTACTCATTTCTGAGTTCTACTGGGAACATTTTTTGTTCTGGTTTGGAGAGTTTTTGATTTTTTAATCAATGGTCCTTAACTTTTGATCAGGTGATAAACAACCTATTTCAGTTTTTTTTTGTTTTTTGTTTAAATTACAAGCTCCAAATTTTTTTTTGTCTCACTCCCCCTTCTTGCTTTTGCATATTGTAGCTCTACTTAAAACCTCATTAAAATCCAAATGTGCAAAATGCAAATTCTAGCAATTTTTCAACTGGTGCTAAGATTTTGACTTTGTCAACTGGTGCGACTCAAACCACCTGCACCTCAACACCACCAAGACCAGGGAAATGGATGTGGATTTTGGAATAAACAGGACACACCCAGTACCTGTTCTCATTAAAGATGACCGTGTAAAGGTGGTTCACACCTACAAATACCTGGGAGTGCATCTGGATGATAAACTGGTCTGGACTACAAACATACTGTAGATGCCTGTGCAGGAAAGGGCAGAGCCTTATGTACTTCCTCAGAAGGCTGGCGTTCTTCAATGCAAGAAACTGATACAGATCTTCTACCAGACTGCAGTAGCTAGTGCCCTCCTGTATGCAGTAGTGTGCTGGGGGAGCAGCCTCAGAAGGACGCCACGCGCCTGGACAAACTGGTGAAAAAGGCAGGCACTGTCATTGGCACTGAGCTGTACAGCCTGACATCTGTGGCAGAGTCAAGGACACTGAGGAGGCTCCTTTCCATCATGGACAACCAGCATCATCCAATGTTTCAGTGGCAGATTACTATCACTGCCCTGCTCCACCGAAAGACTGAGCAGATCATTCCTCCCCCACGCCATGTGGCTTTTCAACAGAACAGAGGAGGAGCAATAAAAACACACACAGGACTGTACTTATTATCATTATTATGTATTTATTATGTATGTATTGTTGCACAACAAATTTGATGTGATCTGTTCTGTATATATTCTATTTTTTCTTTTTCTTATCTCATGTCTTGCCTTGGTTGTTTTATTTTAGGATTAAGTGATTAAGTTCATGATGATATTTTTGCAGAGCTGCTGGAAAAGCTGGACAATAATAAAGTATCTATCATCATTATGTACATGGGTTGGTTTACAAAATATCCAAGAGGTGCTTGCATCCTTTCATTTTTCAGTATGTGGCTCTTGGTGGAAAAAGTTAGGACACCCCTGTTAACTAATGCATCTGAAGAGCAAGGTAGTTTAACTTAACTGTTTCAACTCATCTGCCTCGCTCAGGATATAGCCAACGGACAAAGACAGAGCACAGAATAAGCTAAATTTACATTTTACATTTTACATCAAAAGGTCAAATGCTGCTGTTTTCATGCAGAGATTAAGTCCTTGTGAATACGAACTGCTCTGTAAGGCTTTTTTTTCATGCAATCCATTAAATCATCAACTTATTTTTAAAATATGGCCTTCCAGAACTATTCAAGAATATTGCATTCATCTCCAGAGGTGTTGAATGGTAGCCCTTTATGTTTGCTTTGTGTAGGGGGCGGCTTTTACAATAGAGTCTAACATTGACACAACAGACAAACAAGCCCATTAAGCAAATGGAGTGTAATCAAGCTAATCATGGCATGTAATACTTTGTTGTGTGTTCCAAAACACCATTACTTGGCAAGGCTGAAGTCGCTGCTGGGAGGCACTCAGAGAAATGGTGTGTGGGGGTGGTACACTGCCTTAGGCCCAATTAATTCCACCGACTGTAGAGCTATAGAAATTGAATTTCAAAGTTGACCCTCATCTGTTCAAGACTAGTTCCCAGAAGTCTTAAATGATTTATTAAGGAAATGTGTGCAATGATTCTACTCTGGAAACCTTTTTTTCTTCTTTTTAAAGATACATTTTTAAAACCCACATCAGTCATAATGCAAATCTCAAAGAATTCATAGTCCAGCACTTTTGTCTCTTCTCGTCACAGCAACAGAGCTGAGGATAATTGAACATTTGATTTTTGAATTACGCAATTCCTTTTTGTGTTCCAGCCTTACTGGACAGCATCTGTGTGTCATTTGTTACGCAACGTTGATTGTCAAGAACAATGACTTTGAATTGGTTCCAGATGCAAGCCTTTAGCCTCAACTACCATGAGTTTGTGTCCTTTGTTACACTCGGCTGATTTTTGTCATAGCAAAAAATGTGCACGCAAGCGTGCTAAACGGTCATAAATAAAGCTGTCAATCGGAGCTGTAATCATTGTTAATTTAAGTTGGTGTGCTTGCACTTGTGATTCCTCAGGGAAAATGTATATTAGCAACTAATTGGGAGAGTAGACCGTATTCTACATCTAACGATGTTTGCTTCTTCCATAAGTCAATTTGAATGCAAGACTCATCACCAAGCGGTGAGGTCTCATGCTCTTTGACCTCTTGCTCAACGGGGCTTTTTACTTGCTGATCCAACAGACTGTTTCCTGTGATAAGACATGACAGCCATGATGCGGTCATAAATGATTGTCTCAGCAAAATAATTTACTGCCTGCTGCCCATGGCAATCAGCATGAATCTCTTTTTATGTGTCACATGTTGTTATATGCTGTCAGGACTTGCAGTCTTTCCGTATGAAGTGGTGATGTCATTGAAGTTAGCATCCTTGCTTGATATGTGCACGTATACCTTGCTGACATTACTTTTAAAATCCAATCCTATAACAAGGTTGTATATTTCATCTCACAGGCCATAACTGCAGGAGCTGTTCCTCAGTCTCCTATGACATTGCACTCCTATCAGTCAGCTTTGTGCAGAGCAGGCAAGATGGTGATGGTGTGTCATCTTGCTGTGTGAGGTCTGACATGAAATATTGTGATTTCACATGCAGGCAAAATCCAGAGTAGCCAGAGTCCTAGGAGAAAACAGAATATTACCTCATTTACGTGGTGTTATGCAGTTCTACATGAATTCATAAACATCACTTTTTGATGCTTATGTATTGGATTCGTTACATTATGCCTGTTGGCCACACAGTCAGGACATCTGGAAGATCTGGGTTCGAATCATCTCTGTGTGGAGTTTGCATGTTCTCCCTGTGTGTGGCTTCCTCACACATTCCGAAAACATGCATGTTAGGTTAATTGGAGACTCTAAATTGCCCATAGGTATGAATGTGAATGTGAATGGTTGTTTGTCTATATGTGCCCTGCGATTGGCTGGCGACCAGTCTCGCCCAAAGTCAGCTGGGATAGACTCCAGCATACCCCTGCGGCCCTAACGAGGACACGTGGCAGAGAAAATGGATGGATTGTGGATGGATGCCTTGTCTGTGAACTTGTGTGTGGCTGTGTGCAGAGAGTACATGTCCGTGTAGACGTTACAATAAGCTCTTTATCCATAATGATGGTCGCGAGAGTCAAGCACCTAAGACAAGTGCGGCCAACGTTGAGCACATAGTGTATTTTTTCATGGTGCACCGCACTGTAAATAGTTTTTGACTGAGTCTTGTTTCCGGACCAAAATTACATTTTTAGCGATGTAACACCGTCTGCTGTAAACCGAAGCCCACCTGTATTCCTAGATAACATACAGTATATACTGTATCTCTTATTTGCCATGTAATGCTAGCCTGATTGGCAGGAGCTGTTGTATTTGTATTAGTTCTGAAGGTTTTAGTTGTTTGGTTGAAATTTCTGTTGCGTAATATACGGTACATATACTAAACCTACTTATTGATTGTTAATTTGGTGACACTGACTGGAGTGGCGGCGGAATTAAAGACCTGCTTGTGTCGAATCCAAGTCATCAGTTGGCTGAAGTCTGGGCAGAGAAAAAAAATATTGTGTGAGATAATAAAGCCTCAGCCTCTGTGCAGAAGCAAGGAGATATACAAATCGACATTTACCAAAAAGTGTCAAAAGTTCTGTTTTAAGTGGGAAAAGTTTAGCTAACAGGACTGTTGTAAAACGTGTTGATGTGACTACAACCAAGAAACCATTTAACTGTGACAATGGCGACGTAGCTGCTACAGCACCAACTGCACATATGTGTGTTTCACTGTCCCCCGATGAGGCAATGGCGTGATGGCATGCTTGCAAGGTTTCAGCCGGACGTAATGTGGCTGTAGCGGCGTGAAAATGATGCCACGGTGCAGCAAAACGCAAATATGCAAGCGATGTGCTTTCAGCCACGCTCAGCTCCTCAACACGCGTCTCTTCTTGGCGTTCATGCAGGTAGACCAGCACATGTGCGTGTACCCACACACAGTGAGTCAGCGAGTGGCGAGGACAGTCACGACATCCACAAAGTCAGAAGGTTGTTTCAGGGTCTGGTGCATGGCTGCACTACTGGAGGCGGCACATTAACAAACCACTGCTTCTTTGTTGTTGTTGTTGTTGTTGTTTAAACCAGTCATGCTCAACTAGTGGGTCTTGACCCAGAAGTTTTCAGTGGCTCGACGATCCTGCCAAAAATAATATGTTAATGACCCGGTGTCCCTGAATGCACCTTGCGTCTGTGCTATTCGCTTGCTACGCTACCACAAGGTGCGTGCCATGTTTATGGGCGACTTGGCCAAGCATGAGCAGGAAGAGAAGGACATTGAGTGTGAACTTAACGTGCCGTCTGTCCGACACACAGCTAGATTGCCTTTATATCTGCTGGAGAAGAGTGCGCTATAAAGAGACGAGCGTCTCACCGCTCCAGCTCACGTTGTCTTGCGTGGGGAATTCCGCCCACAAAGACTCGCAGGTACAGTTTCATGCGCAGTTCAATATATTGACCCAGGCAAAGGGGTGGTCTACAGAAGAAATGGACCTCCTCCATTTGTCCATGATTATTAAACTTACCTGCCAAGTTAATCAGAAAAAAGTTACATTTGTTTATTTTGAATTGTACTTTTTGTTTATCTGAGGAGTTGAATTAGAGCAACTGGACAAGGTTGACGTTCTTAAAGGTGTTTCATCTCTCATCCAGGTCTAAGTCCAGGTCATTCAACCCCTCTGATACAACATGTACTGAAAACCTTTACACACTTTGTTCGAATAGTTTTTGAATTTGTAGATCAAAATGTATTGTTCCTCAAGGGTGTACCTTGCCTGGCGCCCTAACCCAGCTGGGATAGGCTTCAGCATAGTGACTCGAGTGGGGATAAGCGGCATAGAAGATGAATGTATTGTTCCTGAGCAGGAAGAGAGCGGGACAAAGAATGCTTCCAACACGTTAAAGGTAGCGCCCTCTATGCACACCTGCGTCATTGTTGCAAGCAGACCCTTTAAATACAAGATATTTAAGACGTTTTAGTTGAAAAATGTTTGCAATTTGGTTCGCTGCTTGTCATGAAGGGATGATGGTGGGTCCTGCAGCCAAACCAGTTGAGAACCGCTGGTTTAAACCACAGTACCTTGCAAATAAATGGCATGCCTTTCCTTTTCTGTGTGGTGTGTACGAGTTGAAAAAGCAGGGGATGTCTTCAGGTTAAGCCTCTTTTTTTCCCTCCTTTTTTTTTTGGCAGATAAATGCATTAGTAAGAGCCTTTCTACTGCAGTGTTCACTTTCTAGGCTTGGGCCAAAGAAAGACATCCTTTTTTTAATTTTTTTTTTTTTTTTTTTATTATTGTTCCTTGGCACAAATCCTCCACCTATCATGGGCCTCCTCCAGTATTCTTCCTTCCTCAAATGTCTCCCTTTCCTCCAGCTCTGCATGTTTCCTGTACTTTCTAACACTATTCGTCTTTCTTGCCTTTCCTACTCCCCCCCCCCACCTCCTCTTTCTTACCCTTTCTGTCAACCACAGCCAAGGCTTTGGCTTTGTGCATTCGTCATGTTTGCCAACAAAGACACAATAGAGCTTGAGGGGAATCCAAGAGGCAGCTCACTACTGTAGTACATTGCAAAGAGCTGCAAATGAATGTGACATGTCTCAGCATAGAAAATGAGCTTTAATGTGCGATTCTGTGAGAGAAGAGGCGCAGTGCTGTGATATTGAAACCTACAATGCTGTTAAAGCAGCTTAATGCCGACTGTCATCCTCATTATTATGGTCTCTGATCTCGCCTTGGTTGTTAATGAGCAGCTAAATGCTCTCACAGAACATTTTGGTTGCACAGGTATTTCAGCAGCTTATGAGTGGAAGAACTTAAACTCCTCAGTGGTATGTGTTTCAGTGCCACCCACTGTTGTACAGTGTCAAATTTGTTTGGGCCAGATGTATGTGTGTGATGTATTTTTAACTGCTTGGCAGCATTCCGTTTGGATTTATTTGCAGTTTTTGGAAAGAGCTTTCTTCTCCCCCTGTGCTGCACTGTTGGGTTTATGTGCAAACCTCTAATGGGTTTCAGTTATTTTATTTCCTCTCAACTCCATAAATTATTAGCACATTTATCATCTGCATTTGACTATGCATATGTTCTTTTGTGTGTGTGATGTTCTGCATCTTACACATGAAATGATGGGCAAGAATGGTGACTGTGACTGAGTGTTTTTTTTTTTTTTTTTACTATAGTTTGAGATCCGCATAATAAAGTAAGAATGAGATATTCTTTGCCCAAAGAAATGCAGTGTCTGTCACTGTCTGTGAGCGCGCATTCATTTTATTTAAAACCGAAATATACCCACACTGGGGCTGTGGCATTTGCCTTAGAAACCATACGCTAACAATTCATGTTAGCGTATTCTTGCTCAAGAGGCTAACTTGACGCGAGCTAGCACTCACTAGTAGCGCCACCGCCACTACTGGAACAAAGAAGCTGAATGACTGAGAGGTGGGTTCACTCTCTCCGTTCATTCCACTGTAGCACCAATGCACACAGGCAGATGTCGAGTGAACCCTCTTGTCATCCTGCCTATGTGGTAAACGGAGACAAAGAAAACAAACACGCAGGCATGCACATGTCAATTTATCAAGGCCGACAAAATTATCGACCGTTTTTTTCCCCTTATTGTTCGATTAATTGATTTAGCGATTATCGTGTATCATTGTGTTTATCAAACATGTAGCCTGGCGCCCCGGCCAATTTTTATTTTTTTTTTTAATTCGATGCGGCCCGTGAGTCAAAAACTTTGCCCACCTCTGCTTTAGAAACTTGTTGCAAGTCAGTGAGGCTTTGTTTCCCCTCAAGAACTCTGTCTGAAGTGACATTTTTATAAAATTGTCTTTTTTTTTTTTTTCTTCTGTGCCCAAAGTCAAGTTGAAGCTCCTTTTTAAATACAGTGTTTTTAACCTGATGGATATGGGTGTGAGGAAGCATCGGCAGGAAAAGTATTCTTTTGAATTTTGGACAACATGGTTTAACATTACACAAAATCAATCTGCTTTCGAGTAAGCACCTTATTTGGGGTTTTAGTGTAAATTTAGTTCAAAAAAGATAGGAAAGCTCCACAAACTTCATCTTGTTGTGATAATTTCACATAAAACTATGCATGGTTTCAATATCAATCCATGATAGAAAAGATAAGGGGCTCTAATGAAGGCAGAACTTTCCTTTCCTTCTTTTCTATACTGCTTGTCTTCATTGGGGTAATGGGTGACTTCCGTCAACAGGCTGTGTAGACCCTGGACTGTTCACCAGTCAATCATAAAGCGCGTACATGTTTGATTAACGACCATTCACACTCACATTCACTCCTATGGGTAATTTAGAGCCTATAATTACCAGCCTAACTCGTATGTTTTGGGGATGTGGGAGGAAACTGAAGTATAAGGAGAAAACCAACCTTTATCACCGGGAGATCATGTCAACTCTACATAGACATACAGTACATATTGCAACAGAGATTCAAACAGGAATTATCTGTGTGTGGCAGCCATGCTAACCACTAGACCATCTTGCTTCCAGGGCAAAACTATTGATAACATAAGTGAAATGTTAGTTGCATGTCATTTTGTCTAAAGTGCCTTTGATTAATTGGTGTACCACAAGTTGAAATATTGTACCCCTCACACTGCATTGAGCTGGATGCCGCTGAACATGGTCTCCTCCCGTATGAAAGAGAAAATGCTGCCCCACGCTTTAGTCGGCTTAATGCGACCTCTGAGAAATTGGAGGGGTTAAGGATATATCATAAAGCTTATGATTGTGGCGCCTCTCAGCTGCCTTCTCTCTCACGGCGACTGTGACAGGAAGTGTATTAACTAGGTGATACCGACCTAACTCACTGTCAGACTTTTGCCCTCTGTCCAAGAGTTGAGCATTGTGTGGAGCGAGTGGAAAATGTGAGGAACGACTCAGCAAGACAGTGCTGGTGCACAGCCAAGAGAGACGGTGGAATGGGAATGTTAAGGAGTCTGCTGCTGGCACCTGAGCTCAGGGAAAGGACGAGTGGAAACATTCACACATACAGTACTATCTATGATCCTCCCCACTGTATAGCCTCAGGCACAGCTTCCATTACAACAGTTACATTTCATGTTTTATGCGATGGCAACTCGAATGCACTCTCAATTTCCATTAGGTGTGTTTACATCACATAACAAACATTTTCAGAAATGATTTATTACTTATTGTGAGCAGTGATGCAAATCCATTGAGTCTCGGGTTGGGACAAATTGGTATTGCCATGTTTTGTATTGTTAGCTCTTGCAGTACAGTATTGATATGCCAACATCCAGTATCAAGGCTGCTGCTGTCTGGCATCCAGCTGTATTGTTCATTAGTTGGGCTGTTTAATGTGATATGGATCGCTGTTCTGTAGGGGTGTCACAAGATCTTGCAAGATTAAAACATGACAAGATTTCTCGTTCAGAAAAAAAAATGTCTTGTGGGCAGTAGGCCTAGGATAATAACAAATGAATGTATCACACAATAAATGGAAATGAAGTCGATATTTCTGCCAGCTTCAATACATTGCATGTGCATGTGTGTCTCCATCCTCCAAACAGGCAGAAATAGGGTTCACTCTGTGCATTGGTTTCAGCCCCTTGGCGCATTGGTTCCATAGAACGGCAATGAACTGAGTGAACCCTTTTGTCAGTCATACAGTCTTTGTCTCGGTGGGTGGAGGCATACACAGAGTACAGAAAAGTGTAACATTGTAGAAATTAAATTAGTAGATTGCAATATATTGTAATTTTTTTTACTGTACTATTCTTAAAAGTAATGTTAAAATCTCGTCTCGTTTCGTTCTTGCAGGCCCAATCTCATGTATCGTCTTGTCTCATCAACAAGTGTCTTGTGACACCACTACTGTTCTGTCACTGCATATCTAAACAACCAGTGAAAAATTAAAATTCACTTGTAAAAGGGATGATGACAGCTGCTGAGTCCCAGACTACACAGGAAATGTCATCATACGGTCGTTACCTTTCAGTCACATTGAACACAAAAAAAGACAACAAATTTCTATGTACACTATAGACAAAAATACATATTTTCAATGAATCAATCATTGCCACATTATAAACAACCTCTAGCACGCAACTCTGACTGGGCCAAAGCAGTAACACATGGTATTGGAGTTTTTATAACCACAAGATCACGTCCATATTCAGTTGTTGAGAGCGCTGGCTTTAAGTACACCCTTGTTTCTCCAGTTTCTTGTTCATTTTAATGACTAATACAACTAAAGGTACCCTTTGTTTGGATAAATATAACAATAACAAAAATAGCTCTTAAGAGTTACATTTTTTTGGCAGTACAACGCTATAGCTATTCATGTCAGAACTTAAGCGATGTTGTTGAACCTCGCTACGAAATACCATCACGTCCTCACTTTAGCCAGAGTTATACCAAGTTATACCAGCACTTTATGAAAAAACTAAAAGTTATGTCAACGAGCTATCATATGTCCGCTATTTCACTTACGACAGATGGTTGGACTTCACGTGCAACAGAGAGCTATTTAACTGTAACTGTCCATTACATTTCGCCACAATGTTTAAACAATTGTTCGAATACAACTGTTTATTTTATTATTTTTCTATAAAAAATTTTTTATTTGAAATATCACCCAAATGGGTCCCTTTTTTATTAAAAAAAAAAAAAAGTTCTGTTTGCATTTTTTTAATAAAATAATTTAAAGTCATTTTTTCTGCCTTTTCTGTACTGAAAATTAACGGAAATGACATTTTTGTGTATCGTTACACCCCTAGTCAGTATCGGTTATTGACATTTATGAATCGATTGGCAATGTCCGCATCGCGATGCATCTAAGAATCGATTATTTCCCCCACCGCTATTTGACACTCATTGCCCGCATTGTTCAGGCATACAGTAGGCTGCGATGCGTTTGCGGTGCGTTCACGTTGCATTCACAACTAGTTCACAGAAATGATCCATGCCACAAATTTGGAACATTTCAAAATGTTCTTGGCACACTGGCACAGGTTATACATTTTTCACACCTGTTTACGACCAATTGGCACAACAATGAGGGGACAAAATGTGCAAGTGTAAACGAGGCGTATGACTGATTTTGGTGCGGAAGTACTTAAACCCTGACCTCAACCCCATCAAAGACATTTAGGATGAACTACTGTAGAGCCAAGCCCTCTCAGACTGGAAGCTGGTAGAGCTGCATATGGGGTTACCCACCATATTGTCTTCCACTGGTCACTTCCTGTAATGGCCAGCTGTCCCTATATATTTCTCCATATAGCTCGCATAAACTGTACAGCATCTGCTTTCACTTCTTGCTGCAGGCGTCTGAGGACAGTCAAGGGTGTTGCAGTTAAATTTTTCTTGTCCAGCCATTCAGGAGTCATTTGGTCACTTCCAGAGGGAAACCAAACTTTTAGGAATGGAGACACACATGGCCTGCCGCAGCAAACAAACACACACAAGCTTTCCTCTAGCTGAGCTATGGAAGGGCAGCAAAGAGCTGCCTGAAACCTCCTGGCTCTGAGTGACAGTGGGGTTCAAGTCCCTCTTTTGGACCAGACAAGGCAATACATCACACTGTTAGCTCCAGCTGGATAGCGATTACACTGGTGTGCAAGGACAACTGGAGGACACTGAGGGCAGCAGGAAAGAAGGCTACTAAAATCACACAGACCCAGTAAGGAAGTGGACACTTTTTCTCAGTGTCCTGTTCCTGAAAGGGCACAGAGGGTCGCTGAGAACATCAACAACTGTGGACCTTTTGGCCGAGCAAGTGAACGCAACTTTAAATTACAGCAGATTGCATCAGACTACTGGTAGTTGGCCTTTGGCACCGTTGCTCGAAAAGAATCGTATTTTTTTATTATTCAGTTTCACTTTCCACAGATATGTAAGACCTTTTTATCTGCAGGAACACACATCCATGCAAACAGTTACCACATCATTCAAGCTTTATTTCAAATGTAGAACAATGAAATGAGTGAGAGAGAGTGCAGGTGTTTGTAAAGCAGCTTGCAGAGTAAGGTGTGTTGTGAGTGAATGTTTGTTTCACTGAAGCACTAAATGAAATTAGCCATACGAATGAGCTCTTGAAGCAGAGACTGAATGTCACATTACGATTTCTGCTGATGAATTTCTTCTCTGTAGGCCCATACCTGGTTGTTTAAAGGAATTTTTTTTGTAGTATTTATACTCATTGCTTCCTTGAATATAATCCCACCTCACTATTATCACTGTGATTCTTAGACAAACAATTTACCCATGTGGGAAAGGAGCGGTGTCTGGATACGCTTGCTGACATGTTGAACTGAAGATTTTCCAAGTGACTACAATAAGTGCAGGATTTCCCCTAGGATATTTTGAAGCTGTGGTGTTTGGCTGCATGGGAGGGCGGACTGCCGCTGCTGTGTCGTGCCGCTGCTGCATAATTTTTTTTTTTTTGATTATGATAAATAACAATTTTTATGACTTACTTATTAACTTAATGTTTTTCAACGACCAGCAGAACGTGAATCGAGAACATTGCAAATCTGTTAATTTAATGGCAAAGTTACTGAGAGCACTTAGAGAGTCTAAAATGCCAAGCCTCCTATTGTGACGTGACCTAGTCAGTCAAATAGTACCAGGACTAGTACAAAAGTACAAAATGTTGTACTGTTTGACACAAACCTAAATTTAATTTGATACCTATTTTCGAGTAATAAGAATACATGGGAAACTAATACTTCAACAATATATTTAGTTCAAAATAATTAACAATTAAAACAAGATTAAATATTTTTGTTATAGAAAAGTGTCTGGTATGAACGGTATAAATTCACAGTCCAGGGTTATGATAGCACAGGTGTATCCAACTTGCAGCGCTATTAAAGCCACTTTGATAAAAAGGAAGGAGAGGTGAGCTATTTGTGTTTTATGTGATTGCCAACATTTAAATTGTACTTTATTTACAAAGCATATCTCCACTTGGTGTGCTCGTTTGTCATTAAATACAGACATCATGTTTTAATAGAACACTATTAAAAAAACAAAACAAATGCGAAGCAATTATTCTTTGGTGAACGACTCAACATCAGCTGGTGAGCTACTGCTAGCTTACGAGCTACCTGTTGGAGACCCTTGTGATAGTGTCACTTTCTTCAAGCTGGCCACACTGAACAACTTATACACACACCGAGTGTTTTGAAGACAAGCCATAAGTATTATAATGATAAGAGAGCAAGATTAAGTGACACTAACTTAGCTAAACTAACTTAGCATGTATCCCATGAACGTGCTAGACACTTCACTCACCCATGGGACGAAAACGAGCTAGCTAGCTGCCGCCAAAGAGGCAGTGAGAGCCAGCCATAGTGTAAACAAAGATGCCAGAAAGTCAAATGAGATTGAAACGTGAGCAATCACACACGTTGGCATAGATAGGCTTAGCCTATGACAAGCTGTCGTCAATTGATTCCACAATTTACGGACCATTTGTCATTCCCACGATAACAAGAAACAAAGTGAACATCAACACAAGACTGGATGCGTACTTTTATCTGGTTGCGCATATGCATGTGCATGTTTATGAAAATAAAGAGCAGTGACACCCTTATATTTTAAAATGTTTTCAAACTAATTGTGGTCAATATGTGCGTAAATAATAATGTATATATTAGGGATGAGCGAGTACACCACTATCTGTATCTGTTCACCCTTCTAAATGATCTGTACCCGGAGTGGGCGGGGAATAAACCGGAAGTGGGCATAGTTTAACCAGATTTTTTTTTAAATGACGTTTTAAATTTTTTTTTTTAATGATCAGAGTGAAGTTGGTAATTTATGCAAACAGGGAAATCTGTCAGCCTTGTTCACTGTATTTTTATCAAAAGCAGCGCGTTCAATACTAAAAGCAATGTTTTCCAACTGATTTCATATCACCAGACAAATTTGAAGCAAGCACACAAAAAAGAAGCACAGGCAGTGACCGACTTAACACGAGCTGTTTACAGCTCTGTCTTGTCAAATGCACCGCGTATGTAAGATAACAAGTCTACCAAGTAACTTTAAATATCATACAAACCGATAAGCAGCAGCGAGCCCTTATTCAGGCACCGTGAGCGAGCATTGAATGAGCGTGCGCACAGGGAGCTGTCATGAGCGCACGCAGGGAGCAGCAAATTCAGACATCATAAGCATGAGGAGAGTGGTCTTTTATGCACTCCGAGTATTTTTACGGACGTCAATTTTGGGCTAATGTGACTCTAGGCGAGTCTGTCTAGGGCGGAGCGGTCGCTGTGTGTGACTAGCCAATAACAGAGCGTGAAGAGTGAATACATTGTTACATAGTTACCCAATGAGGACTTTCCGTCATCACGATTACGGATAATCACGAGCCATACTCGTTTCATGCTCGTACTCTGCAAAAATGCATTATCCGTAAAGGCTAGTCTTCTAAAACGAATATTCGGCTCATCCCTATTTTAAAAAAAAAAAAATCATTTTTAACTTGTGGTGGCTTTTATTTTGTTGATACCACCTCGATAGCACGATCAATTACATGTAGCGAAACCCTGTAGTGTGTTTTATAATGGAGGTGCAGGTTCATGGCTGTCAGCAGTGGGACTAAGGTGCTTGGAGTTCTACAAAGTAGAGACAGAGAAAGCAGAGGACTATGGTTATGTCAGGTTTCCTGAATATTTGATCTCCCCAGAGATTTTTCTGCCATTGTGCAACCTTGTATGTGATGACCTAGGTGAAATAACTCTTGAACCACTGAATTAATGTGACAATCACTTCCGTATGCATTGACATTTATTACAATTTAATCTTAAACAGCTGCTCACATTGCTGTCTCAGCACTTATTAACGTCTTAATTGGATTAACCCGAGTCTGGATTGAGGTTGGAATGAATGGCAAGGTCAATAGCAATAACCAAATTTACTGGATCGGATAGAAGGCTTGAATGTTAATCTTTCTGAAAAACTACAGTATATGTGCCTCATGTTGAAGTGACTACATTTATTTTAAATTTGCGAGCGCCTTAAAGGTTACCCACGACACACATACTGGGGATGTGTAGAGCACCTTCCCACATGCATGTTAACAGGTTCCAAAACTTTGTAGGCTGCACGGAACTTGAGCAATTAAATTTGAAAGTTGGTGGGCTTCATCAACTCTGTGTAGAGCTGTGACATCATACGAGGAGCGATTCAATTTAAAAATAACGGATCGCAATGGCACAGCATACCGGAAGCAAACCATAATTATAGTGAGGATGGTTTTGTCTGACGCCAATTTTTTTTTGTCAACTATGAAGAAAAAATGTCTCTGACTGATAACGCAACAGAAATTGTCCCTTTCGGCGGCTGGGAATCATGTATACAGTCGTATCAGTGTGAACCGGAGATAGTTGAGTGACATTAGTGTCTGTAACTGTTTACATTTTACCCACTATAGTTAAATAAATAAATGCCACTAGCGTAGCATTTGAAATGCCCTCTTCATACACATGCATGAAATATTGAAATTAGCATTTTAAAAATGCTTTTTATGTGAGTTAGAGGTACTTTCTTCAGGGACTATTTTGTCAAAAATGTACAGTTACAGTACAGTACATTTAAACTGCCAATGACAACAAACTTATTTAATTTAGCCAACATTTTAGAATTCAAAACACAAAATTACACTGCTTTACTTAGTCTAGATCTGTTTCGCTTTTCAACAGTGCCTCAACTTGCATTTTATGCCAAAAATGTTTGCTATTTCCTGACTATTTGTGTGTTTAGAATTTTGGATGACCTTTTAAGGAGACAGGTACTGAGTTCCATTGCACAAGAGGATATGGTGTATTTGTATGTTAAGTGATAATTATTTATTATTAACTGTGATAAGAGAATTTCAGCGTAGTAGGATTCCTTTTTTACAAATTGAATATTTTCCTGGTTATGGCATACAGTAGAAAACCTGTTTACGACCATCTAAATATGTTTTTTTTACATTAGAGCCCTCAAGACATGAACTAACTCCCATATAGGCAACTTTATATTTGTGTTACCCAATATAGTAGACACAATCAGAGAAAATAAGCCGTTTAAGACGTGTGTGTCGCAGTATATGTGTTCTGTGTGGAGGACAGGAAGTGACGTTGAAGGTTCAAAGTTGAGGTTTAGCTTGTTGTGGGTTATGGCCGCAACAGTAACCCTTGTTGTTGTTGTTGTTAGAATTATTATTAAGGTTATGTTATGATTGTACCTGCAATAAAAGGATGTTCTTCCAGGGATCAAGCTTGGTGTTTGTCTCATAGAACCTAGTGAGCAACGTAGAATACTACACTCACAATTTGAATGCGTCTTCTGAATGCCTTATATTTGTATTTAAAATGCTTAATTTAGGCAAATAGGTGGTATTCAACCACAAAACGGCATGATTTATTAATATATGTTTGAAAAACCTTGATAGAGTGAAGCCGCGAAATTCGAACCGCGATGTGGCGAGGGACGACCGTGTACATTGTACAGCGAAATTATAATTCTTTTTTCAGACTCGGGTTTAAACTTTTGTACAAAGTTTCACTTAATTTAGTTTTATTTTTAATCTTTGGGTGTTACTAAAGCTGTGTGTTTTGGAAGTTTTTAAATAAAAAGCAGGATTGCATAACATGAGTCATGTTGTGGACTTTCATTTTTTGCCCAGCTTGAACCTGGGGTTTTTTAATGTCTGTTAAGCATATTACAGGCATACCAATCTATATCTAGAAAGGAAAGAAGAAGGTTGCCATTGCTAACTGTAATCATTGGTAGGCTTTCCACAAAGTTTTTTTTTTCCTTCTAAATGTTAAAATAATCCAAATTGCACCATTTTAACATTCTTACACCTCAGTCTCCACAAAAGGAGCTGAGGTTATAATTTCATAGACGTCTCGTAGTTTGTTGGTAAGATTACACACAATACCCTTTTCACAGAGCCCTGTCGGTGGGTGGGCCGTGGGTCAAAGAAGAAACATTTTGGTTTGGATCCAGGTTTTTTGTTGTTTTTATTGATGTTGCAACAAATGTAAGTATTGTAATGTCCTATTTCTGTTCTTTTTCTTGGGTTTTCAGGCACCATGAGACCAGTGCAGAGGAACTTTTATGAACCGTCCTCTGCCCCTGGGAAAGGCGTGGTCTGGGAGTGGGAGAATGACAATAGCTCGTGGACACCATATGACATGGAGATCTGTGTGACCATCCAGAACGCCTATGAGAAACAGCACCCCTGGTTGGATCTGACCTCTCTGGGCTTCTGCTACCTCATCGACTTTAACAGCATGTCTCAAACAAACAAGCAGAGCCAGCGCAAACGACGCCTTCGGAGACGCATGGATCTTGCTTACCCGCTCATCATGGGTTCAATCCCCAAGTCGCAGTCTTGGCCTGTGGGAGCCAGCTCTGGCCAGCCCTGCTCCTGCCAGCAATGCATCCTGGTAAACAGCACGAGAGCTGCATCGAATGCAATCCTTGCCTCTCAGCGACGGAAGCTCTACGGTGGGGCGGTGGGCAGTACGGGTGCAACTGGAACCCTGACGGCAGTGCGACAGAGTAACACCTTTGCTGGAACCTCCCTCTGGTCTCCAAACTCCTCTGGGACCAATAATATCAGTGCAGGAGGTGGGCAAGCCAAAGGTGAACAGGTGCAGGTACCGCTATCCCCAGCCAACTTCCCATGTTCTCCTGTGATATCATCCCATGGCCACGCCAACGCCAACACCCACGCCATCAATGGCCAGAACAACCTGAACCGACCAGGCACTCAGCGCATCTCTATGGCCACTCCCAGAGGAACCATCCCACCAGGGTAATCTTTGTTACGATACTATTGTGTTTCTCTATATTCTCTGTGGTGATATCCAACTACAGTATTGTAGTTAAAATGCTGGTCAGTGGTTATCCAGAAAATGCCTGAAGTCCTGCTGGAGAATCGCATGTGTGTTTATTGGACATGGTTGTTGCGGCGTAATGAACTCAGGGTTTCCTCTAGGATTTTTTGAAGCTGTGGTGGTGGGCTGCATGGGAGGCCGATGTTGTGCCGCCTCTGTGTCGCTATGGCAGCAATTTTTGTAACATACTTAAATTTACTGTCTGTAATAATGTCAACATTAGGGATGTTTTCATGGGCTTGAACAAGAAATGCAGTAATTAACTTGAAATACAGTAGCTTTCTCTCTGCCTTTTCCTCTCCTTGTCTGTCAAGTGCCAACACGGCAAACGGGCGTTTTTCAAAATAAAGCATAGTGAAACGTTTATGATATTTGATATTATTTCAAACTAATTGTGGTCAATATGTAAATAATACGCTATAGTAGGGCTGGGTGATATGGACCAAAACTCATATCCTCATATATTTAGGTTGAGTATTGATATACGATGTACATCCCGGTATTTTTTAAGTGAAGTGAGTTTAGACAAAATCAAAGCCAAATATGCGTGTCAAGTTGTTTTAATTCAAATAAATACTTAACATGAAGATGTTTTGGAAATGTTAAAGCTTAATGCAAGATGCACATAAAAAAATCTTATCTGAAAATAGCCTCTAAAATAAAGTAGGCCATTCTCTTTTTGAAATAAGTAATGAAAAATTAAAATATTAAAATATAATCTTTTTTAGAACAAACCTTTCGCTATGCTCAAATCCTCAGCTAATAACAAAGAACAAATTATGGAGTGCCCAGTTTAAGAGTAAATTTTAAAATTTCAGCAACTCAAAAATACTTTAAATTGAATAGTATTTTTTAGGTAAACATTTTTAGAAGACACGTCCTTATTTTGTGCCAGCAACCTGTCCACTGCATCAAGCTTAGCAACTGTCTGTCTAGCTTCCTTGTACTGTATTTGTAGTCGAGCTTGTTGTGCTAAATAATTGTGACTGCGAAGCTCGCTGGACATGGTTTTCAGCAGGTTTTTAAAGCCGTTTTTTTCGACTGTTGCAAAAGGGACCATATTTTAGCAACGTGATCGGACACCTCTTTATAGTAGCACACCACTTTGCTTTTCCTTTATGAGGAACACAACAGGAGTGTGTATTGGAGTTTGTGCCAAGTTTTAAGGTGGTGAAAAAGATTTTTTTTTATGCTCTGAATTCAAAGAACCTCCACATTACTGAGCTAGCGCTTATTCCTTGCTGCCCTCCTCCCTCCTGCATGCAGGGATGAGGGAGATACAGCGCAAATCTAGTCTATATCGATATCAACTATATGGTTGGTTTTATATGGGGACAATATGCAAATATTATAAATATTTGTCCAAAACTTGAGAAAAAGATCCCAAAATTCTGGAACAGGATGAAACTATAGACAGGAACACTAATTCAATGTTCCTCACTGATGTGACAAGAAGGAAATAATTGACATTGTTAATAAATGTAATCTCTCTCTCTCTCTCTCTCTCTCTCTCTCTCTCTCTCTCTCTCTCTCTCGATAGATAGATAGATAGATAGATGCTGCATTATATAACAAGATGGAAGTTGCATTGCATTATTATAGTCAGGAAGTACTGCAGCTTTCTTTTGCTTCTCCTTTGAACTAATTTGTCACTATCACACTGTACTGTTGCCTCACGGGATGTGTAAGTGGGTGATGTCATTTGTGGACTTTCTGGATTCATTAGCGGCATGTCTGTTTTGTTTGATCAGTGGTTCTAGGGTAGGCCGTGGAGACCTCTTAGTCATGGAGGTCAGGATCCGCAGGAACAAATGAATAATAGATTAATAGAAAAATTAGGGTTTGAGCTGAGTGTTTTGACCAATTCAGTGGAAGGATGCATAGTGTGTGTCTTGTGGAAACACATACATGCACGAGGGATGTTCTGATCGATTGGCCACCGATCAATATTGTCCGATTTCCATGAAAAAGCACGTGATCGGCATATACAGATAAACGCATTTCAACGTCGATCACAAAAGCCGATCACCTCTGGCTCGCACTATTGCAGCATGCAGCCTGTAGAGATCATCCCCCGCCCGCTTTCCTTCACATCGCGCAGGCGTGCCAAACCGAAAACAAACACGTCTGCCGTGTGGAACTTACCTGCCGTTTGTGAGAATGATATAAATTTTGCACCCTGCAAAACATGCCATGAAAAATATCTCACTATTGTAGCACGTTAAAAAGCTTTAATTTAATACGGCATTTGAAGAAAAAACACTTGACATGTGAGTTTTCGAGGCTCATGATGTGATCACCAGTCAAACGGCAGATAATGTAGCCAAAACGCTGGACAACACTCGCCCCTTTGTGCATGACAGCCAGAAGTCTAATGCAAATAACCCAAAAAATGATTGAATTCATTGGACTAGATGACCAGCCTCTCTCAGCAGTGGAAGATACTGGGTTTGCCGATTGCTCTCACTTGGAGCCCCGCTGCATGATACCTGTAAGTGCTGCTAGAACGCCATCAAACTATGTACTCTCACATTCAAACTCTTTAAAAAGAAGGCGTTTCAAGATTCAAGGGTTTTATTGTCATATGCATAGTAAAACAGGCAGTTATGCTTGCAATGAAATTCTTATTCTGTTCATACTCCCAAGAAAAGAAAGAAAACACAAGAAAGAATAAGAACATAAGAAACATTAATACCAATAAATTAAGCAACAACAACAGAAGAGACATTAATACAGATAAATAATACAAATAAATGAATAAATAAGTAAATAAATAAAAGTGCTATGAGTGTGTGCGTGTGTTGCATGCGGCGTGTGTGAGTGCTTTGTTGAGAAGCCTGATGGCCTGTGGGTAAAAGCTGTTTGCCAGCCTTGTGGTCCTGGACTTCAAACTCCTGTAGCGTCTGCCTGATGGTAGGAGTGTGAATAATGAGTGTTGTGGATGTGTGCTGTCCTTGATGAGGTTGTTTGTTCTTCGTAGGACTCTAGTTTTATAAATGTCTTGCAGTGAGGGGAGGGCTGCCCCAACAATGTTCTGTGAGGTCTTGATCATCCGCTGGAGTGCCTTCCTATCACGTGTTGTACAGTTACCGTACCAAACAGTGATGGAGACGGTAAGGACACTTTCGATGGTGCATCTGTAGAAGCAACTAAGATTTTGGTGGACATGCCAAATTTCCTCAGTCTCCTCAGGAAGTACTCATCTGTAAGTTTCACAAGTGATCAATGTTCTCTTGAAAAAGTAAGTCTAAATTTAAAGTGATTTTATGGTGCCCTTTTTTATATCGTATAGCCAATAGCAGGGGTGCAACCAGGAATTTTGGGCCCCATGGAGGGGGAAAAAAAAAATCACGTTGGGCATTTACGTATCATGGGGTGTTGCTTCTTTAAGAATTCAGTGAACGCTAAGGTATCGGGACCTTTTTCACCTTGTAACACTTTGGACAGAGAGCTTGAGAGAAAAGTCTGAGGTTAGGCAGAGTACATCAGTTCTCAGCCGAGTGGCTTGACATACAGGATGCATGAGGTTTACGTACCCTCAGCAGCACGCTTGCACGTGTGCACAAACACAATCTGAAAAACTCCCTCGCACTTTCTCACTTGAGGGAGGCATACGGATTTCAGGAACCTACACTGAATGCAAGACATCAGATCTTTTTTGTTTTGTTTTTGCCCACACCCAAATATAGAAACAGTTTCGCAGCTTTGCACATATCCATGTTAGATCAAATTATACTGTGATCATTTAATAAAAAAATATGGTATACACTCATATTATTATGGTCTATTAGGTACAGATATTAGGAGCTCACTTCAAATGCCTGAATTCCATTGACTGAATTCAGGCATATGCAGTACATGAATATCTTTGAAGAGTCACAATATGCTGGGGATCCTAATTAGTGTTATTTGGCCTTAGCGGAGGTCTGTGCTTGATGGGTGGCAGAAACCTACACAGAATCTTATGACATCAGATCTGTTTTTTGGTCACAGCCGAATCTAGAAACGTAGATACATGGAACTCGTGGTTTGTTTACATGAGTCCATACTTTAAAGATATCCAAGTTACATTAGCGTGCACATGATTTATGAGAACGTCCTTGAAATAATTGAAATTAAATCATTCTTTTGGTGGTAAATGTGTGTAATAGGATTCAATAAAAAAAAAAAAATCCTGCCACAGCAACGCAGCAGCGGCACAGCATAGCCTCCCATGCAGCCCACCACCACAGCTTCAAAAAACCCTAGAGGAAACCAAGAAGCGTATGTTTTGACCTGGACACGCCGCACTAGATGATGACGTCACTAAGCGTTACTGCTACTTGACCGTAAACTACCAGGCGTACAAAACGTCCTTACTTTGCATATTGTCCCCATAAATGTCACTTAAAAGGAGTTTCAAATAACGACAGACGAGTTAAATATGAATACTGAATGAAGTGAATTACCTGACCAAAAGGCATCACAGACTGAATTTCTTTTTTGAGCAAGTATCTTTGTTGAGTGTTTATCATTAAAAGTGCTAAACACACATTGATGTAGTTGGATCGTAGGAATATAAATTGATGCATCGATGTAGTGAATGAATCTTTCCACCCCTACTGAATTATATTGGATTTTCTCTGATTTACACTGATGGTGGTGCTGAAGTTTTCAGTATGTCTTAACTCGACAAGGCCAAGCTCTATTAATTTCTTGCTGGTGATGATGATTGACTGCAGCTGATAGTTTCTCTTTGGCAGCGTAAAATTTGTAGGATTAGCACTCATTGAATCGACCAATACGAAGAACAATGGAAAGGTCCCAGGAAACTTAGTGAAGATCTAAGAAAAGTCTTTTGGAGTCATTTCTATAAACCTGCAAATCGATTCCAACAATTGTACATATGTTCAAGTTATTTGGATGTGACTACAAGCTTCCGCTGTGGAACACACATAAACACGATGGCCACGGCGCTCCATCGTGGAAGTAGATGCAAGCGTCTTCGTCGCATACACAAGAACGGAGAAGCGACAGTGCGCAGGGATAAAGTGGGAGAGAGATATAACACTGAGCGATTTGTGAGGTCTGATTTTTGTTGTAGTATTTTTGTGTTGCAAATGTATTACTCTTTGGAACGCATATTGGTTTGAGAAGCCAAACTCCTTACTTGCGAAACCCCAGCGACTACCTGGAACTACGTTCTTCATCACCGAAATCCGACCAGACCAGTTTAGGAGACCAAATGGGGGGTGAGACACTGTTGGACTACACTGCTGATGGGGATGTCATACAATTTCATATAAAAAAAAATCCAAACTGTCCCTTTAACCTGCATATCATTGGATGCGTGATGAATACAATTCAACAGAAAAATGGATACTCTCCACAAAATCCCTTTAGCCAAATTGTACTTTTGAGGTTGGATGTAAAACAGACTAATCTGGGCCAAAGTGTGGAAAGCCTTGTAGTTGTTACTTGTGCATTATAAAGTGTTGTACTTGTAATCCCCTGTCTAAATAGTGGGGTGTTGCGCTTGTTTCTTTCTCGGGCTATTCTCATCAATATGCAATTGATTAAGTTCCCTCCATACACTAGCACAAGCCACCCTTTCCTAGCAAGGTGTAACATAGCCTGTGTTTTTTGCCACAGTCCTCAGAGAATAATGGAGTTTCCCTCAGGGATGGATGGATGTTCCTAGTCTGCACATAAAGAGGAACAGCGACCTTCTGGTCCTGACCTGACAGGCCAATAATTAATAAGCTGTTATGGGCTACAACTGCAGGCCTGAATTTATCACCTAATTGTACAAGGTCAGCATTTGATGAGACCACCAGAGGGATTTGTTTGTTGTTGTTTTTTTTACCGCACATAGAAAATTGTTTCATGCGAACATGCAGCGGGTTAGAGTTCAAGTTGCAAAGGAGATGTACAGATTGGATCGAAGAGACGAACGAGACAAAGAGGGAAAGCTAAGGTGGTCAGAGGTGGTTGGGTTCAGCTCGGTTGACTGAATGGGCCTAGGTCAGAAGTAGGGGTGCAACGGTAATGTATTTGTATTCTGATTTTTTATTACGGAGCCTTTGGTTCGGTACCGAGGCCTAGCAAATTCTCACGTGGTAAACATTACAAGAGAAAAAAGGGAAGTGTTTCTTGCATCATGTGCCGCGGAGTGGAGATCCAGACATGCAGGGCACATCTACAAGCCTGGAGAGTGCGCGTTACCGCTGGCCGTGAAAGGCGAAGAGTGGAACTACCAAAATTGTTTTAAAATGGTAAATATTTAAATATTCAAATACACATCTAACACAGGAAATATGTCTTATTTTTCACGGTGCAAATAACAAGATTAATGTGTTTTGGTGTCATGAGCACTTTAAGGCCTTAATAATTTCGGTTCTACTGTACTTGGATACTTTTATTTTAAAATCTTATTCATTTTTTTTTTATTAAGAATTTTACAGTTTTCAGCGTATTCTTTATGTACAGTGTGCACAGAAATTTGGGTGATTCAGCACTGGTAGACTACAAGGAAGTGACATCATAAATCTCAGTGCCCAAGGCCAGACAGGCTCACTTCCTGCTGAGGTGTACATCTAAAGCAAAAAGATAAGCGCCAGAGTGCAGTTTTACAAAATGATGAGCTGCAGTGCAGTGCTGCAAGAGACAGTTCGTCCTGACTTAGTAAGAATAAACAACATAGATGTGTTTGATGCTTGCTTCAGTCTAGCGCACAATGATCATGGTTGGCTGCTGTATGTAATGTTTTGCAGGTTTAGAAATCACAACGTATGCAGCTCTTTTGTCACATTGCATATTTATGATGTAATATTCTCTGAGGCTCATTGTGTGACCTTTGTTTCAAGTGGATTGCAATGAAGATGAAAAGCAACCCTAATTAAAGTTACAAGCTCTCTGCACTGTAGGCTCCGAGAAGTTTGTGCACAGTGTGCACAATGAGCTTTTTCTCTGCTGATGTAAATTATTTGTTTGATCACTGTACTCTCTGTGAACACATAAGATTATACACCCACTCCTGGTGGGTTTTTGATCTAATTTAGGCCTAAGTGCATGTTTTAGTGAACGAGGACCTCTCCAAGGGCTTCAACCTTAAATTCATTTATGTTGAACTGAATATTCTGTTTGAGCTGCATCAGTTTCCTCCAGCATGCTTTTTCTGACTCATGTTTGTTAAAGTGTGTAACTTCCTCAACTTGACAGTAGCTTAAACACATCACTTTCCGGACAGACAGAAGAGCTGACACAAGCATCTCGTGTCTGACATACAATCTGTGGACAAATGTATTAGTACATCTGGCCTGCGCACACACAGGAAGTGAAAATGTGAAAAATGCCGGCATTTATATTATTGTCCAGTATTTCATGTATTATTCATACACTACTATTTATTTAGTTATTGTATATATACTATTTTATATAGCTCTTTTACTATATACTTCATTCAGACTATGAGGTGGCTCTATCTGGCTTTTTCGAGCAGGAAAAAAAAGTATGGTACAGCAGGTCCTGGTCTTTGGTCAACTGCTGTGCTACAGTATCAACAGGACGCAGCAGCCTCAGTGGGGCTCTGTGCTTTTTTATTTTTTTATTTTTATTTTTTTTACCCTCAGCTTTCTGAAGACCTTCTGCTGGCACAGCAACAGAGGCTCGCACTTACATCAAAGCGGTCAGTTGATGCGGATTTATGAATCCCTCATGGTCAAAGAGCTGAGAGATTTAAAAGTTTGTGCTGGTGTGGGGTGGATGAAGTGAGCCACACCACCTTTTACGCATGGATGCTTCCATCAATGGATTTACAGTTGCTTCTTGAAGGTTGTTTTTTCTTTTTTCTTCATCTTCATCAAGAAGTTGGTATTCTTAACGTAAGGTTTTCTGTTCTTAAAGGAAAACTGCACTTTTTTTTTTTTTTTGCCCATCATCCACAATCCTTATGTGCTACATAAACACATACAGTGGTGTGTAAAAGCATACTGTTCCTGACTTCTTATGTTTTGCATGGTTGTCACTCTTAAATGTTTCAGATCATTAAAGAAATGTAAATATTAGCCATAGTCAATAACAACACTAATGAACACAAAATGCAGTCTTGAAACTTATTAATGGAGGAAAAAAATCCAAACCTACATGGCCCCTGTGTGGAAAAAGTGCCCCCTGCAGTGAGCGCCATTATCCACAAACGGTGAAAACATGGAACAATGGTGAACCTCCCCAGGAGTAGGGGTGGGAATCTCTGGCCACTTCACGATTCAATGTGATTATGATTCAGAGGCCAACTCATTTTAAAGCTCGCATAGATGTTGTCCCCATTTTGGGCAGAACTCATGATGGGCAAATGTAGGTGTTCTAACTGGCTTAAAAAAACCCACATATATAAAGACTGGTTGGCTAAAGATTCCAAATGGACACACACAAGCTTCATTTAGCTTTGTGTGTCTTTTGACATCTGCAACATGGAGATGGCTGCGGTTTTGAGTTACGTGCAGGGGAAAGAGCACCTCTGGTTGCCACCTCCTCTGTTGCAGTTTTTTGACTCCGTTTTTGACTCAACCCAGTGTGAGACCAAGTCCGACCAATTCATCTTGGTTTCGTCTTGGTCTGTATGAGCTGCATTACCTATCTATCATCTCTTGGAAATAATATGATGACATGATGGCATACGTATTCACAATAGGGGTGTATTGATATCACACATTGTGCCGATCTCAGGGCGAAAAAAAAAAAGCATCGGATTATATCGGCCTACATCTAAAATCTCAGATACTGGCACTCCAATACATGAAATCTATTCCAGATTCTGCCCCAGCACGTCCAGCCCACACGATCAAAATGGGCCACCACAAGTAAATTAATTTATGGGAAACACTGAGTGTTTCTTGTGTCTCTAGCTGAGGGCAAATAGCTGCTGCTGTTTCACTTGTGCACTATGCTCGAAGGACACTTGCATAGTTCATGTTACAAATGGTGCAAAAAAGTGAACAGTGACTATAGGATACTGTATTTTGTACATCTTCAGAAAAAATCACTCTTTTGGTGCTTTTGTATCCTTGATAGACTTTTTATAGGTTAGGAACATTTATTTTTTTAGTAAAGAAAAGCCTATGGAGTACAGTTGTCTTGTAATCATTGGGCTCTGTTCATCAAGTTGTGTCCATGATCATTTATTTGAATGTTTTCTTTTTTTTGGAGGATTCCTGCTCTCCCAGTCAAGAACCTGACTGGATCTGGACCAGTGCACCCAGCTCTAGCAGGTTAGATTGCAACTAAAATAGTACATTTTGTGGTAAATGGGCAATTGCAAAGCCACTCACAAACGTTGTTCACTTCCTCCATGTGTGTATTTGTGTTTGTTTGTGTGTGTGTTGTACATATGCATCAGGTATGACCGGTATCCTGATGTGCGCTGTAGGTCTGCCTGTTTGCCTGACTCGAGCACCAAAGCCCATTCTGCACCCACCACCCATCAGCAAGAGCGATATGAAGCCTGTGCCTGGGATCAACGGTATGCGCCGCAAGACAAAGAAAAAGCACCTGAGGAAAGGTAAGATGGAGGCAAGCACAGTAGGACAGTTGCAGGTTGGGGCATCCACGGGAGGAAAAACGTACCATCAAGATGCCTTTTCTGTCTGATTAATGGGTAAAGGTCTTGTAACAACTTTGTAATGGTTGCATGACATGCACGCTGAACAAGGCAGACAACTAACTTTTCTTGTCATCAGCTGGTCTGAGAGCAGCGGTTCTGTGGGTCTGAATGAAAACGGGTCGATGGAAGCCATGGAAACTGTGGTCCTCCCAAGGGAATCTTTGTCCTAATTGATCAGTGAGGCTTCCATCCCTATCCCACGCTGCACTCGCCCTCTTAGTCAGCCCTTTAGACTTCACCATTCTATACTGTACAATACCAGTACTATATTTGTTTTTTACCACCATCTCAATTTTGACAGTATTGGAATTTTGCCGAACACGTCAACGGGTCTTCATGGACCAAGGAAGAACCCATTACATTTTTTATGTTGTTCATCTTAAGTTATGTTTGCAAGGTTTACACAGTTTCCCTAAAACCAAAACATTGTATCCCTCTTCACTGTGCCTCAGTTTGTAGTGAGGGTTGGGTCTTTCAACAGGACAACGCTGCTCAATCTACACATAGCCAGCGGCCATTTGATGCCACTGCACAGATGTGAAGTTTCATCTTTGAGCCTTTATCTCGCAGATGCCATCTTATCGGTATTGGGCTGCAGTCAACATCAGTAAGAGCCTTAATTTAGATAAACAATCAGCCTGTCTTCACGGACACCTTCAGAGCAGGTGACATTTTTTTTGGCCTACCACTCGACTTTTTGTCGATAATTTTAAGAAATTTAAAATCTGTCTTACTGCATCCAACCTCAGTATCAGTGGTGCATTGCAAGAGGGATTGCTTGTGTAGTTCAACAATCCTGCCGCCTTCAAAGACAGAAAGCCTTTTTGCCTTTGCCATCAGGAGGTCATGACGGTGTGAATGCCTGGCCGAAAATGACACAAAGACCAGATTTTAGCGCAAACGTTTGATCCTCCAGTGCTTGTTTGCATTTTGATGCTATACTTAGAGTCTGGTTACAACCCACCAGTGCAAAATCCAAATCCTTAAGATTTTGTTCAGGAGTGCATTGTCTCCCATATCTTGGCTACATCACCACAACATCTGTACGTGTGTCTTGGGAAACAAAACATCAGATAATCAGTGATTTATTGACTGTGTATCTCGAGGAGGCAGGCAGGGTGGTGCAGTGTTTATCTATTTATTCCAAGAACCATTTATGTCAGATAACCGGGAGCAACAGTATGTTTGTGTGCTCATCTTGTAAAGTTGTGCTTTTTGCTTGTTTGTGACACTCGCTCCCATTCCTTTGTTCACATCTTGCTGCTCCCTGTCCCTCTGTTTGCCAGCTGAACTGAATAAAGAAACACCCTGGGGGGGAAATAGCCTCCCTGTAAGCGCATCAGGGGTCTAAGCAGTGGGTGTACACTTAGCCATGCTCCACTAGTTGCATACACACACGCACACACACCACGCAGGGATTATCAGAGAATTCATGCTAGATAGTTATGCACTAGTCAAAATGTGACTTCTTTTTCACAGTGGAACTTCAGGTTTTGATGCCACTGAGGCTGTGCATGACGTCACGCAAGAATTTCACATACAGTATCTCGCTAAATATTGCCAAATATGAGATGACCTTATTTCATGAGACATCAGATGAGTAAGCATCTGTCTTCTGCCTTAGCTTATTTTATATGTTAGTTTTTTTGAGTGCACAATGCCACCACAGACGGGTACCATTCTTGGCGAAGATTAGCAATGTGAGAAAGCAGTGTGCACAGTATAGGGACCGCCATTTATTTGGTTTTAAAGGAAAACTGAACTTAGTAAAAATTTTCATCATCCACAATCCTTATGTGAGACATGAACACACGTCTTTCTCTTTTTTCTGTACGTTCTAAAGATTTAAAAAGAGACGGCTCATTACTGCACGTAATGGGACACACCTATGCCGCCTACAAAGACCACTATTAAAACACCTCCAACAAGGTTTTTTGGTTTTATATACTGTACATGCTGTAACCACGTAGTAACAGGTACACTCATGGTAACATGTAATATTTACAGTATTTTGTTTTGGTCCTTTTAAGTATTACCGGAACTTCCTTTCTGGGCGCATTGATTTCCCATCGCAACATAGAAACAAACACCTACACCTAGCATTAACTTTGCCAGACTCAAAAATAAAAACCTCAGCTCCAATATGTAGCGTTACCTATCGGTAATGGCCTGAGGCGCTGAGAGTGCAGCACTGACGCGCCGTGGGTGAGTGTGTGTTGAAGCTAGCTCGTGTGGTAAGGTATCAATATACCAGTGACGTAGTTCAATTGGTCTAACAATGTTAATAATGATAATGGCAATGTTGCTGTAGCTTGGTTAATATGTACATCACATGTGTAAAAGGAGCGTTGTTGGCGCTTTTTGGAGTTTTCTTCAGAAGTCTTTATAGGCGGAATAAGTGTTTCCCATTTATGTGCATACATCAGCAAACTCAACCTTCCTCCTCTGCCCACACACACACACACACACACACACACACATACACACAGAGTCACGTTCATGGCTTCATGGCATGTCGGAAAATCACAAAACTGTAACACTACACATACTGCCAGGTTCCTACAGTATCCTTGAGCATGTTAGAGAATCTGCTCTTGTGAAAGTGACAGTCATAACAAAGAAGCGTAGTGTTCTCTTTTTTCCTTTTTCATTTACGGTAATTGTTGGATTTACTGTTTTTTACTGTATTTTATGTCCTTAATGTGTTCTATGTAGACACTGCAATATGTACTTACTGTAAATGTGCTGGTACGGAGTGGATGCCGATGAAGTTGTTGTCCTTTAAAGATTTAAGCATTATTTCATTATTTTAAAACTGCCATCCGGTGAGTCAGCTTCCCTTTTCTCATAATTGGTGTTTATTTATTTATCTTTTGTGTGACAAGGGAAGACCCCAGAGGATGTGGTCAGAAGATACACTGAGAAAATTAAAGTGGTGCCAGATGAGGTAAGACACACACACACACACACACACACACACACACAGGCATTATAAGGATGTGAAAATATGAAAAAATACACAGTTATGGAGCATGACGGCTAAAGCGTTGGGTTTGGCTGGTGTAGGACTGTACCATCTGCATGGAGAGGCTGGTCATGGCGTCAGGCTATGAAGGCGTCCTGCAGCACAAAGGCATCAAGCCAGAGCTGGTGGGCAAACTTGGCAAGTGCGGCCATATGTACCATCTGCTGTGCCTGGTGGCCATGTACAACAATGGCAATAAGGTGGGTAAAAGCTTGCGAGCCAGCCGTCATGATGTCACTCTCTAGGCTCGCATTACAAACTCGCTGTCTTTCGGCTTGACTGAGCTACATGGTACTGGCATATGATCCGGCGCCACAATTGTTCTATACAATTGGGGATCACTTATTAGATCACTGGTATCCATCTTGACAGCCCGGTGTTCGGACTTGGAGGAAAACTGCTATGAATTCTGCTCATTGTGGCGCACTTGCCTGAAATATTAACAGCAACCCAAAAAGCACATGAATGTGAAGAATCATCAATGACATTGAATTACTATTAAAACACACACAAACTATAACAATAAGATTTCAAAGGAGAAGTTGCAAAAGTTGTTATATTCAGTAATCCCTCATTTATCGCAGTTAATTGGTTGCAGACTCAACTGTGACAAGTGAATTTCCGCAAAGTAGGATTCCTTATTTATAAATGGAATGTTTTCGTAGTTATAGCATAGAAAACCTGTTTGCAGCCTTGTAAATGTTTTTTAACATTGTTAGAGCCTTCTATAGTCACCTTTACTTTCGTAATACCCAATATATTAACTGTAAATTCTAGACTATAAGACATTAACTACTTTCACGTGCTTTGAACACTGCGGCTTAAACAAGGATGCTGCTAATTTATGGCTAATAGAACTACACTTCTCATGATACTTACAGTGCAGATTCAGGTAGTTCAAGTAGTGAATTGAAGTAGTGAAGTATATCTCATTATAAAGTCTGATGGAGCGATTGTTTTGATCTCAGTGTAGAATTACTAGACAAGTGTATTCTATACTGTACATGTACCAATTTTTTCTTTCTCTTTTTTTTTTCCTCTTTAAAATTGGAGGGTATTGAGGTGCTGAGGTGAGGTGATGGTGATGAGGTGCCAATTGCATTCAGGAGTTCTCAATAGTCCAAAATTTACAGCGTTAGACATAAATAAATAAGACATAACGTAGACTCGCACACTGGGAGAGTTCTTTGGCACTGGCACAGGTTACACATACTTTACACCTGTTAACGACCAATTTACTCATTGGCACGCCATTGCCGCGCAAAATTGTGTACCTGCGGGCACCGAGCGCGTGCAAGTGTAAACGAGGCTTTTGAATGCTTCTTCTGAATGCCTTATATTTGTTTGTTTTTTTTCATTTAGCTATTTTTATTATTGAAAAATGCTTAATTTTTCTGCTAATAAGCCCTTGGCAACCACAGAACAGCGATAATTTATTATTTCATTTTGAAAAACCGTGAGAGTGAAGCTATAAAATTTGAAACGGGAAGTGGCGAGGGACGCCTGGATTTATATTTATATATAAACTTGCAGTAGTTTGCCAAAAAAAAAAACAACAAAACAAAATCCATTGTAATAGTTCAACCCCAACAATATTACAAAGCATCACTAGTTGTTATAATATTGCAAGTGTGTACATTTTGCAAATGTAATTTCAGAAAAGGTGAAAAGCCAGTCACACAAAGCTAAGCAAGCACAGAGCATTGGTTTAAAAAAAAAAAAATAAATAAAAAAAAAAACATTTCTGATACATACTGAATTTCTTTGTGACCTGCTGCACGTAAGCAGCCACAAGCGTGTCATTATATAGAATGATAGGGTCTGATTAGAGGCCACCTTAGGCTCAGCCTTGAATCCTGTCTAAACTGCAATAGCTCCAGCTCACATAATACTTGAAATATAGCAACGATGATAATGTGGCAATCATATTCTCACTCATAAGTGCATGAATTTCACCCAAGCAGGATGGTAGTCTCCAGTGCCCAACATGCAAGACCATCTATGGGGAGAAAACAGGCACTCAGCCCCCTGGGAAAATGGAGTACCACATCATCCCTCACTGCCTGCCCGGCTACCCAGACTCCAAGACCATTCGCATCGTCTATGACATTCCTGCCGGTGTCCAGGTTGGAATGATCAGACTTCACTAATCTGTCTTGCTTTTCGTGCTGTGATCCACTGGCTTTCTTTTGCAAAGTGTAAGCTTTACTGCTTCTGCTGTATCCGCTTAAGTTTGATGATTCCTGCAGCAAGGTGAGCCATGTAAGTCGTCTCACAATACCGCTTAGTACCCTAAATTAAAACAATTTTCAGAGGCAAAGAAGGATAAAATTGTCAATCTGCAGCTGATTTGGAATAATCCATTACTCATTTTGTGATGTTAGAGAAATGGTATGTAGTGTAGAACAGTGTAGTGTAGAAGGCTGCTGCCTATTTCATCCTGACTCCCAAGTGGAGTTATAAAATCATCAAATGACCTTTTTTTAACCAGGAGAGCAGGCTCAGTCTCCCAAAGGCGACAGCACTGCTCAGTTGTCACGTCAACGCTGTGCGATGTAGCCACATGCTACATGGAAGCTTTCAGCTATGACAAGGGTGTCCAAATGCGGTCTGTGGGTGACTTTTTTTTTTTTTGTCCAGCAACTTGTTTTTTATTAGCAATTGGCATGCGCTATAAAAAAAAAAAGTAATATTAATTATATGTTATTAGATTTTTACTCCAGTGCCTCTGCACACCCCTCACCCCTCCCCCCGGTGGTGCAATGGGACTTTGGCTATCACTGTTCTGCTGCCGCTAATGTTTGGTCTCTACTTGCTACCTCAGCAGACAGACAACAGATTTTCAATAAAGGCTCCAGTTGAATTCTCTGTGACATTCAACAAACGAAATGCATGCAAACAAATGTATTTGCTCTATGCTAATTTACATTATTACGTTATTGCCAATGTCTCACCACTCCTGGCTCAAACATTCACCCTAACACACCTTGTAACAGATGTGGCAGCAAGTTGTCTACGAATTTCCATAGCCAAAATTCTTGCCCTCTTTCTTCTGAATGCTCTACATGGAATCATTTGGTTGAGAAAATATTGACTACCGTTGCACAAAATCCTTGAAATTGCCACAAACGTGTTAAGGAGAGCACGCTGGTAATGTGAGGATCGAAATATTGATACTTCCGATACCAGCTCTTCATGCTCTAAAGCCAATTCTGAAATCACAATAGTGATACTTTTGATACATCAGATATGATTTTGTCCTGTGTTTTTTCTGATGTTGTATATTAGCTTGGCTTTATTGTAAATCGCTCCACTACTTCAATACACTTCATGGTTTAAAATAAGTCAATAAATTACTATGATCTCTTGTACTCTTTATGCTCTGATTTGAAATAATGTACACTACTTATTAGCACATTAGGTGAATTTACACATGGTATCGGATTGGTATCGCCGATACCAGCCTGAATTTTACCAAGGCCTCAAGCTGAAACCAACTTGGGTTCTGCAGCAGGACAATGATCCAAGACACACTGATATTTAAATTTGATCTGAAACATTTAAGTGTGGCAAACATGCAAAGAAATCAGAAAGGGGGGCAAACACTTTTTCACATCACTGTAGCCTAGCATGTATTGACCAACATCTTCAATGCACGAAGTTTGTCAAATTTTTGTGTATGCGGCCCTCGGTGGAGAAGGTTTGGACACCCCTGATCTATATTGTAAAGGCACCTTTTCTCTCGAACCACAGGGCCACTCCACCAGTGTTTGGAGCTACGCTTATAATAATTGGTATTTTTAGATGCATTATGTAATAAGTGATTTCATCCATATTTTGGTTCCAAGAAAAATGTTATCCTCCATAAACATGGCAAATGACAACCTGATGTGATCATAGCGGCAGGTGTCTGAACATTTAAAATGAGATTGGCTTCCAAATGTGCAGTCTTGGTCAGATCTGAATGAAACATGTTTTGATATTACATCTTACAGCTCTGATACACATTTAAGATTTCAGTCATAAATGTACGGGTTGCCACCCAATTTTAACATGAACATCCTTATCCTCATCGTTAAAAAAACTACCAAGCACCTTAATGGGACAATATGTAAGTTAAGCATGAGTCATTTGCATATATCATAGTGAACATTTACATTGTAATTTTAATAGATGATTGTTTATGATCATTTCAGACCAATGAGCACCCCAACCCTGGGAAAAAGTTCAGTGCCAGAGGTTTCCCTCGTCAGTGTTACCTGCCAGACAACGAGAAGGGTAGGAAGGTAAGAGCCACCTCCAAAAAAGCTGTACAGCTATTTCCAATAACTTGCTGGTACATTGTGCTTTGTCAGAAGAGTCCATGGTTAATACACATGTTATTTGGCACTAATACAAATGTAGTTGTGTTCTGTCTAAAATACTCACAGCCATCTTAAAGGGTCCTCTCCTACATTTGCAACTTTTCACATTTATGTATATGTTTAAAATATTGCACACTTGTTCAACATGTGCTCTCCAGAAGTATCGGAACAGTGAAGTCAATTCCTTTATTTTTCCTGTAGACTGAAAACATTTGGGTATGACATCATAAGATGATTACGAGACCCAAGAGCAACATTTCAGCTTTAATTTCCAAGATCGGATGCACATCTTAGAACATGACACCTTTAGTTTGAATCCACCCATTTTTGATGTGAACAAACGTATTGGAACATGTGACTGACAAGTGTCTTTTCTTCCCAGGTGTGTCCTCTTACATTGCTTATGCAATCAATAAATAGCACTGAATGTCTACACTCAGTGTCAGAATGGGTAGGATAGGTTTAGCCTGTATAGCCTGCATTTAGAGGTGGACACAACATCAAAATCAGAGAGCTGTCTCTTGGTGGAAATACAAGCTGAGAGAAGATGGAAAGAACTAAAGCGCTGGTGGCCAAGGAAAACATCAGTGGTTGATGACAAAAATGGTGAGAGCTGGAAAGAAAACTGTTGGAATGAGGAGTGAAGGTATCGCTATCTACCTCTTCACAGAAGACTTCATGAACAAAAGCTCAGTGGCTACACCAGAAGATGCAAACCACTCTTTATTGAGAAGAATAGGAAGGCCAGGCTGGAATTTACCAAAAAGTACAGAGATGAACCTAAACAATTGTGAGACAAAGGTTTTATGGCCCGATTCAATTTTTCAGGCTAATTTCTGTACTAGCTCTGAATCCGACCAATCGGAGTAGGCGTGGTCTGGGATGGAGGCTGCCTAATCCGAGCGTGTCGGCCAAAAGGAAACTAATGCAGATTGACCCTGTGCGCAACTTGAGATGTATGGAGTATTTAATAAAAATAAACTTACTATAGTACTGGGCTCTAATATCATTTTACAGGCCCATTAAACGAGAAGGATAGGGACCCTTTAAGCACAATAACAGGACATTAATTTGTTTGTAATGTGTGTTTTGTCTGTCCACTACCAACACTTCTCCTCCTCTGCGCCCCCAGGTACTCAAGCTGCTGATCACGGCCTGGGACCGGCGCCTCATCTTTACCATCGGGACGTCCAGCACCACAGGCGAGTCAGACACCGTGGTGTGGAACGAGATCCACCATAAGACCGAATTTGGCTCCAACCTGACAGGCCACGGCTACCCGGATCCCAACTACCTGGACAACGTCTTGACAGAGCTGTCAGCCCAGGGAGTCGGCGAGGACAACCTAAAGGACTGAAAGGCTCCTGAGCAGTTGATATGCAGGAACACAAACCATCACGCTCCACTGTCTCCTCGGTATACGCTGGATGAGGGGCCAACATGCAGCCCCGCTACTCTTTCTCCTCCATACGAGACCCTGTACAAGTGGTGGCAAACTATTAGACTGCTTGATCTTTTTATTTTGATGATCTTTAGCGTTAAGCCTGGAGCATGCTGTGCCCTCAGAGGCTTGAGACACATGCTCAGTGTCTGTCCTGATGCCAGCAAATATGTCAGTGGCCTCTTTTTAGAGTCAAAACGAAGCATCTGCACTTGTAACGCAACAAGGCGGCGTGATGGGGCCAGATTTCATGGCCCCAGCAAAATTGCATAATGAATGTTGAGTGAATTGCTGCAATAAGATGAGGTGCCAATGAAGGACAGTCACCTCTCCATTTTTTTCTAAAACATCTAATATTGCAACACATGTTGAGACTTTTTTAGTTTTTTTGAAGGAGAGGTGTTGGCTCGAGGTTGTGCCCCATCTCTGCGATAAGGGCTAAAAGAAAGTGTAGTGCATGTACTAGATTCCAGTGGACAAAGGCTTTAAAATTGTAATATTTGCTAATAAATGTACGTGGTGGTGTTAATCTTGTGGGCTGCCTCTGAGACGGGCCGTGAAATGAATAGCCCAGCAGATATTTGGATGCTTATGAAGATATGTTGGACGTGCCATTGCTACAGTTCAAGGTTAACCTCATTTGTTTTGTCGACACCTTGATGACGCTAAACTCTGAACAAAAAGCCTCGCGTTATCATTCTCCCCGTTGGAGGAATTTGGAGCCTCGGGTCTATCCGTCATGCTGCTGTGCATGAAGGATGGGGAGTTTGTGCATCGAGGTGCTAAGAGGTTGGAGTTTTCACCTCGGAGATCCATCTCGTGAATGTGAAACTCTCCTCTTGGGAGCAGAGATGCATTGTATTTGACCAAAATGTGCTTGGTTGATGTCCAAATGCTTTATTGCAGGCTGTAGATGCACCAACAGGAACCCTCACCCCCCCAAAGATGTTATGCCCAAGAGCTAAAGTCTTTTGAAGATCCATGTTGAGGTATCTTTTTTTATATACTGTATATATATATATACACATATATATATATACACATATATATATACACATATATATATACATATATATATATATATATATATATACACATATACATATATATATATATATATATATATATATATAACTTTGAGAGGAAAGCTAGGTCAGCGCTGCATATTTTTCCCTGGAATGCGTCTGATCAGCTTTAATTAGCGGGGATGTTGATGTAAAGTTGTTGCGGGCTTCATTTCAGACAGAATCGCAGTCTTCCATAGCAAATTGAGGCAGCATTTATGTTGAAATTGCATTGGAAACATTTGTGTTTCTAAATCAACTTGCAGTGCTTTGAAATATAAGCTGTTATTTACAAAGGTGGTATACCCTACAATTCAAGCTCTGTTTGGAAGTATGGTGTGTGTGTGTGTGTGTGTGTGTGTGTGTGTGTGTGTGTGTGTGTGTGTGTATATCATTTATTTTTATACTCTTCTGTATAAAAGAACACAGACTTGGCCACATATCTACACCAAGACCGATGTCAACATGATTCTGTTGAATGATCTCTGACATGTTAATGATGTCTAATATAACAGGTAGTTAGCGTATGCTACTCATGTAGAATGTGTGTAGTTGACTCTAATAAATGTTGTCAATGTACCTTTCATTAGCCGGGGAGCTTAACGAGCATGAGATGTCATTCTCCCCAAAAGGGTCGGTGTTTCACTTGGCTTGAACACATGGGGGCAATATTAGCTGGGCGGGATCATTTACATTTTTGAATGACAACCTGGTTTTTCTTTTGCTTATATTGCCACACATGTAATATGACCAAGTCTCGTCTGTCTTCGTGTTATGCTGTGAGTGGTATATGCAAATGAGCAATGTTTAACTTTGCTTGCACCCGTGTGCTAATCACGGAGGAGCACTGCAGCTGCTGCTGGACACTCCAAAATCAATACAGCCTGTTGCCATGTTGTCAACTGCAGCCAGCACAGTGCGAGTGCCGTGGCAGTGTTGTCTTGTATTGCTAATATAACATTAGAGAGGTCACCTTGGATGGCCAGTGCGTTCTGATCTTTTGTGGTTCTCTTTTCAGAAAACCTATGTCTGCTTTTTCACTGGATTTTTAACATCTTTAGGCTTTTAATGGAGGGTGTACAAATTGTCTGCAGAGATTTATTGTTAGCACTCTACTGGTAGCAAGTCTCAACCAATCCTCTACCTTATTTCAGGGATTATTGTTTTAATGTCTAAGGAAGAGCCCTATACGTTTCGAATGATGTTGGTCGTGTCAGCACATTTCAGTGCTCGACCGGCCGCAATGTTCAGCCCATCTTTTGGAGGAAAGGTAGACCACCAGGTATTGGATGCCATTACATTTTGAAAGTGATTATAATGTTGCTTTATTGGTAAGATTAAGCAGTGGAACTTAAGTCGATCCTATTTCTGTCGCCAACCTGTCTGTTGACTTTCTCATCAAGACCCGGTCCACCGTGTTATTATTAAAAGTATATGCTTAGTTTATTTTTCAGACAACTTTTTTTTTAGGTATATTAAATGGTGTTTTACCTTGATATGTTTTGGAAAGCTCAGAGGATGGCTGTAGGTGATGGTCGAAACATGCCAATGTAAAACACCATCGAATATACCGAAAAGGAAAAAGTTGTCTGAATATAAAAAAACTAAACGTATATTCAATAAGAAGACAAAATGAATCATTATTAAAAAGTGTCCACGTAAGCTCATGTAAGTCATCATGCATGGTCGACCGCTTTTGTTGACATAAAATAGGAGTAAAAGGAGTCATTTTTATAACAAAATGGGTTTATGTTCACGTGTTATATTATCAAGGGGACATATAAAAATGGGAAGTCCACATTTAAAGTTTAGAACTGAAGAAGCCTTTTGGATTAAAGGTAAAACGTTTTCAACCAACAAGAAGCGTCCAGCTGTCTCGATTCAACCTTGGACCTGGATGACGGGGAATTTTCACAGACATGTTGAATGATCAACTTCTGCATTATCGCTAAGCTTGTTAAACAACAAAGTAAGTACGGTCTACTTACACAGCATTAAAACGTGCACACAGTGACTTCCTGTTCAGTGTAAAATAAGCATCAAATAGAAGCATGACGGTATTTAACCATACATTTTTTTTTCTAGATTGTTGGTCATCAGAAGACAAATATGCGCACGTACGAAAGCTTTAGAAATTACCGCTGCAGCTCTGTTTGATAAGAGCGTAAAATATTGTAATGTCGGAGGAATGTCAACGAGGCATCATGAGTCTACAAAACAGCACACTATAGCTGCTCGAACTAGCAGGCCAACACCAGTGCCCCCAATAGCTTAATCAATGAATCACAGCTCAGAACTATACACAATACTCCCGTCGCTACAATATCTTGTGAAAACGGAAGAATCCAAATAAAAATATTCCCAAATGGAGGAAAACTGCTGTAGGTTCAAAATCCTTTATGTCCCCTTCGGCATTCGCAAGTAAGTGTGCAAGCAATGGTTAGCATCGATTTTGATTTCGACTGTTTCGACATCCGCTTACGTTGACATCAGTCGGGAGGCCATTGAGATAAGTGGGTTTCACATGTACAGTGTCCTAAATTGGACGATACCTGGTGGGATGCATTGTAGTCCTCTACGACTGTGCATTTCAACTTAGTGAGTGGCAGTTGGTCAGACCCACACTATGTCTGGAGTAACTGCGCTGAAAGATCAGAACCTCATCGCGGTTTTCTTCTTGTAGTCATTAAAGGTCATACAGCGTGCTGTGCTTATTCCTTGTGGCATATCTTAGGTCATACATGGATTTTGCATCAGCCTTTGCAACCTTCAAGCGTCTTCGCTTTCTCAATGTGTTGAAACAAAGGGAATTATCGTTTGGTCCAAAGTGGAGCACTGGGTCTCCTCTTGCTTGCTCTCGACACGTGTCCTCATTCCCACTGAAGGACACAGCTCTTGTGTCTCTATATGCAAAAGTCTTTCTAATTAAACCTTTTCTAGCTGATGAGAAACAGGTCATTACATTTCAAAAAGGCTTGAGGAAAGAATAATAGCTGTAAATGTAGACGTATGCTACATGGAGATTTGCTGGTTATGAATGACCCCACCTGCCTCCCTTTTCATGTGTTCACATCTTCCACAATGGCCAAGAATAACAATGCAAGTTTATTTATGATCTGACGTCCAACTTTCTGGCACGTATTGAATCTGAAAGACAGTGAAAATGAGTTGTTTCCTCCACTTTCCGCGGCCCTTTTGGAACTATCAGGGACTTTTCCATGTCGAGATCCTTCCTGAACATTCTGTCGGCCCTTTAGACTTTCAGGTGTGTACAGACTTCTATGAAAAGGTGGTTTATGAGAGCGCATTGGTGTTTATGCAATTTACTATTTTTGACATGTGAAAGGCAATTTGTTTGTAGCAAGGTGTTTTCTCCTCGTGTGTACAACTAACAAAAGAAGACATACTATAGGTGTTGAAAAGCATATATTTTTGAGGTATTTTCTGATCAATGATTGTCTTAATATAACCTTTTCCATTGGATTAGAACGTGAAGATGACTCAACATTGTGTAGTATTTCCAGTTGTAATCCCACGTCCTAAACGTTGACTGCAAAGTGTTTCAAGTATAAACATTTAGTGTGTCCCTTTGTACGTCGTCGTCTGTTTGAGTGTGTACTGAGTGTGCATCACGTCTTTAGTGTTCTCCTGGAGATGCATGCTAACCAAAGCGGGAGCCGCCCTTAACGGCAAAGGTCAACAAGATGATGGACTCGTATTTTTAACACGGCGGTCTGCATCTTGCCTCAAAACTCCTTTTCATTTTTTTTTTTTTTTTTGTTTTTTTTTTAGTCGAGTGTGGAAGACCAACAGCGTTTAGCTGTTTTTTGGTTGTTTTTTTTTTTTTTTCCCCCACTCTTGACGTGTTCAGCCTTTGGACTTTTATTGAGAAAACGAGTCACCAACTGCAATCGGCTAAAAGCTAAATAGAGACTCTGATTTGACTATAAAGGGCTTCTTAATCCTGGTCAGTCTTTATTGAATCGTGATGACCTTGTTGCATGTTTGTGTCTTTCCTGTAGACAAATATTGACAAATAAATGTGCCCTCAACAGGGATGACCTTTGGCACTTTGGCCTTGTTTTTCTTGCTTTTAACACCAACATTCCCGCATCTTATGTAGATTTATGGGTGCTTTATTGGTCATTTTGTGTCTGACTATTGTACTGTGTATGCGTTTGAAAAGTCTGTGGGACCGGGGGTGTCCAAACTTTTTCCAGTGAGGGCTGCATACAGGAAAATTGAAGGATGTGGGGGGGCACTTCGATATATTTTGTATAATTAAATTCAGTGTATTCACGACCCTGCAAAAATTAAACATTTTGGTAAAAAATAAAAATTCTCTCTGCAGAGAAATCAGTAATTTATAAATATGTAACAATACAGGGGAAATGTACACCATACATGTACTACTTACAAAGATCACCATTTTTACATGTTTATGTCTTATAATATATATATTTTTTTTTTTTCTTGGTCAAGTGTTGAGATTTCGCACTTTGTTCAGCAGTCCCACACAGCTGTGTGCTCTGGGACGCAAAAATCTGTTTGGCTATGGAAGCACAAGCTTCAACAGTCATTCAGGCCACAACTTGCAGCGAGGTGAACACAAGTTCATATATAATCATGACTGGAATCTGCGTGGATTGTGTAGACAGGGCTTGGAGAAGTACCATCTCACTGGTGTCCAAACGCATACAGAAAAATCAAAGGATGCGGGGGGCCCCGCTCTAGCACTAGCCTGCCGACCAGGCTAAAGGCTACACCATGACTCCAATTCCATCTGTTCATCCATCATCTTACATTATCATTCATTAGTGGTGAGTTCCTTTACATTTTCTTTTTGCCTTCCGGCTCAGCTCTCTCTTCACCGCGACAGTCCGATACAGGGACCGCATTACTGCAGACGCTGCGCCGATCCGTCTGTCGACCTCACACTCCATCCTTCCCTCACTTGAGAACAAGACCTTGAGATACTTGAACTTCTCCACCTGGGTCAGGACCTCACTCCTAAGGCCCCCAAACCGGACCCTCTTCATGCCGTGGCTGCACCTTGAAATTGTCCATGAAAATGATGAACAGAGTCGTTGACAAAGGGCAGCCTTGACGGAGGCCGGGCTCCTGCTGTGATTGTACAAGCACCGAATGGCACGTAGTAGCGCACCACCAATCCCGTACTCGCGGAGCAGCCCCCCAGAGGACACCGTGAGGGCCACGGTCTAATGCCTTTTTCAATTCTACAAAGCACATGAAGACCGATTGGGCAAACTCCCACCCTTGCAAGGGTGTAGAGCTGGTCCAGTGTTCCACGACCAGGACAAAAAACACATTGCACCTCCTAACCGAGGTTCGACTAACGGCCACACCCTTCTCTCCAGCACCCTGGATTAGACGTTCCCAGTTAGGCTGAGGAGTGTGATCCCCCTAACCCCAGCCCGAAGAAGCCACACGGGATTCCCCCCCATAGACCCACCACCTGCAGGGGCAAGCATAAGGGTCCGGTGTAACGTGATCAGGGTGACGATCGAGGGCGGGCGCCTGGGCGACCTGGTCTTCGGCAGCCAAATGTGGAGCGAGCCATGTGTCAAAAATAGACATTTTTATGGGTGCACCAATTACAGTACCTGTGGTTTTTTGCCAATCCCCGGTGCATCCCAGGAAAAGCAGGGATCTACAGTACCTCCTTAATAATGAATTAATTATATTTTTAGAACATGCCGAGAGCTAATAATAAATGAGCTGCGGGCCTAAAATGGACTTTGGACACCCCTGCTGTCTCAAATTGGTCACATGTGAGAGGCAGACGTGTAGGGTGGATGAGTCTGCTGCATCACTGCAGGTGGATCAGCTCTCACTAGCATTGAAATACAAACATGGAAGTTCAATTACATGAAATCATAGTAGTGTGTAATAGACACGGTACTTGCTCGAGAAGGGTGACGTGTTCAGTTTACAATCATTCCATCATGTTGAATGAAGTAAAAAAAAAAAGTTTTTCCGTCGCAAGTTAATGGTGTCTTTCATGACATGCCTTCACCTTATGAAGAGGTGAATCTTTTTAAACATGTGAAGACAGTTCAGACCAAATAGTTCACCTTTTGCCTGAAATAATCATTTGATGATCTACCACGTGTACGAGGATGAACGTGTCTTCTTCACTGTCAGAAATTAAACACTCGGTGTGTTGGAAGTGTTCCCAAAATAATGCGCTTGTGTTGAATTCACAGCTAACAGTTCACTTGAAACAGCGTATGCAGTCATACTGTATCAAAATAAAAGCGCGCATCACATTTTGTATCCCTTGTGATCGCCGTGAATGTTTGCGGTGTCGTAAGTCTGGGGGAAAAAAAACGCAACGCGAAAATACGAACGCTCAACTACTGATTGTCATTCTGCTAATATTCTACAGCACATGAATGTACTATTTAAAAAGGTAAATATTACCCACTGACTAGACAATGCATCCTCAAGCACAAGGATGCCAATTCCTAACATTTGGTTGCTGATAGCACCAAACAGAAGTTTAGTTTAGTCACAAAAGGCCCAACATTTACACAACCGTAAATTAGTACTTGTGCATGGTGTGGCACATTCATATGATGATCACTTCTGGTCAAATTGAACCAATGGCAAAAAGCAATATACTTGTATTAAAAAAAAAAAAGTGAAGCTCACATTACAAGAAGCGTTTGCATAAAATGTGTGATACGGTGGGTGTCCTGTACAAAATGTCCAAATATAAAAGCTTCTTTTCACATTTGACCACAAGAGGTTGCAGGCCATGCGACACGTAACAAAACATGAAATCCCTTTCAGAAATTGTCTGCTGCATTGTTCAAGTCAGTGGCACTCACAGAATACAAAGCATGGCCTACATAGTGGGGAAAAAAACACTACAAAGGACGCACCCTGCATCCATTTTTCCTCCATCACCACCCCCAAGTGACACTGGTGCCTGAGAAAGATTCATGGGAATCCCTGCCCCAGTCCGGTCTAAGCGTTCACAATCACACTGGTGGAGGAGTCCTCTTCTCTGGGCTGGAAGCTTGCGTGAGCCTCTTCTAGATCCTCAATCACCGCTAAGAGGCGAGAAGCAAGGCCCTGACCCGGCTTCACTTGGTTACATTCTGCACCATCTACAGTGGAAGAACATGTACAACATTGGAACATTTACAGTCGCTTTGCACAAGAAGAGACTCCTTAGATCACCTGGGTTGATGTCAGAGTTGTCGGCCATTTGATCTGCATCAGCCTCTGGAAGATGTTTTTTCCTGTGGGAATATCATGACATCACAACCCTTCCTAAGGGACATTCATTACTTCAACTGTGTGCAACACCGCCCTCTACTGTCTACTCAGGGTACTGCACCCACACTGGCTTCTAGGTGGACCACTGACCTTAGTTTGTCTCTCCCCTGGAGAAGCTGCTTGTAAATGGTCTGAGTCTCTACATCGGGATCAAGGGGGTCACTCCAGTCCCCCAGAGTCACAGCTGAGTGGGTTCTACTGCAGCCTGGAGCTGGAAAACAAGCACACGACAAAACTACTACATTATGTGGACATGTCTGTATCACTTCAGTCATCATTCAGGGGTTGGACAAGCAAAATTAGAAGGCCAAAACACTTGAAACAAGTAAAATAGCATCAGTTATGTTTTTTGCTGATTATTTTTGCTTAGTGTGAGTAACATACCTCACATTGTAGTAGAAATGACCTGAAGTAAGGCAAATAGTCTAACATACTGAAGGCGATACAGGGAGTGTACTGTCTGAGGGACTTGTAGGAGAAAAGATATGATAGCAGGCCAAGCAGGGATTTGTAATTTGAATGTTTTCATATTTTTTTGACTGGAGTTTATCTATCTCAGAGTTCCGTTTTTACAGTGTGTGTATTGGAAGTAAACGACATGGGATTACCAGCGCGGTCCGTCTGCAGACAGCACGTCCACTTGCCACCCCGATATGTCCCTGGATGGAAGGAGGGCAGCATGCGCTCATTGTAGATGCTGACTTTCCTGATGGCCGACAGCCACTGGTTCAACTCATTCACATTCTGCGCAGACGCATTCACACCAAAAACAAATAACCTTTAGTGGTGAAGGTTAATTACGGTGGTGGTAGTGTTTGTCCCCTCCCTGATTTTTTGCATGTTTCAGATCATCAAACAAATTTAGGTGATCGCCGTTAAAAAAAGCATGCTAATTCACGGAAATCGGCCGATACTGATCGGTGGCCGATCGATCGGAGCACCCCTACTTTATTCCCATAATATTTTGACTTTATTAATAACATAACTTTTGCTCCAAGCTAATTTTCCAAAAATGTTAACTTTCTTTTGTTTATATTAAAGAAGTAACTTTTATAAAATATGTCTATGCTACTAAAATGACATTTTTCCTCATAATATTCCAAGTTTATTCTTGTTTTTGCCTCGTTAGAATACTACTTTTTCTCTTAGTATGCTGACTTTATTCTTGTAAAATTACTGGGGTTTTTTCATTTCTGCTGTTTTCTCTAATCTCTCCAACTATTTCCAATTTATTCTTGTAAATTTTCTTCTCATAATTTTGACTTTATTCCCAAAATATTTCGACTTTATTCTCGTAATATTATAACTTTGTCCACAACTTAATTTTCCAAAAATTACAACTTTATTCATTGGTTTTTTTTTGTTTTTCATAATATTACAACTTTTAAAAAAATTAACAAATTTTTTTAATATTTCAACTTTATGCTACTAAAATGACATTTTCAGCATAATATTCCGATGTTCTGGGCCTTCACAACGTTCTCCTAAAATTACTATTTTTTTCTCTTATGTATGTTGACTTGATTCTTGTAAAAGTACGGCTGATTTTTGCATTTTTTTGGTTGTTGTTAAATTCTATCTTTAAAATGTGCCGCGGGCCAATAAAAAACAGCCCTGGGCTGCACTTTGGACATCCCTGATGCAAGGAATCAGTGCTAACCAGTCATCCACTTTGCCGCCCATGATTGGATATACAGTACAACAGTCTGGTGGAGGTAGCAAATGTGCACCTTGCACTGGATGTACATGGTGTGCAGCTGCCCATCATCGTCCTGGGTGATGACCTGCATTACATTCTGCTGCTGGAAGGCGTTTTCGTCCACCCTCTCCACCACGCACACACAATGAATGGGCAATGAGGAGCGCACCTGCAACAATTGAGCCACAAACCACAGCACCAATTAAGATGAGCAGCTGATGGCAACGTGTGTTCAGGTTTGAGTGAAATAAAAATGGTCACAGCAAATCAGTCAAGCAAACTGTTATTTTTGTAGGAAGTGTGTGAGAAAAGGATGTTGTGAAGATCAGATCAGCTCGGCAGCGAAGGACTTTTAAGTGTAAATCAGACGCTTGACGCACTGAGACTGGAGAGCTCTAACGTGGAGGAAAAGGGCCAACACATTGTTTACAATCTGATTTGCAATGTTAGCATGAATATCCACTACCTTCAATTAACCCTGGCCTTTATTCCAGTCACACAAAGCGGAGACTGGCTCAAAGAGAACGCTTTCTACCGCTCTCTTCTCTGACAGGCTCTGGCTGGTGAATGAGAGGAGATCATTATCACAAGGTTAGGCACCACATGGTTATAACGCTAATGATGATCTCACAAGGAGGGCAACACAAATCCATTCAAAGCCAGCTGAGGATGATTCAAATGGTTCCAAGCTGCTAAATGTCCTAAAAGTGTCAGCCAGTCATCATCAGAAGCCACACCTCCTCCTGTGTTAGGGTGTGGTCCTTTCATAACATTTCATTTGTTTTTACTCTAGTTTGACTTTAATCAATCCAGTTACATGCCTCATTGAATGACTTAAAAACAGAAAACAACCCTTTATAGGGCATTCATTAAAACACAGTGGAACTTCCACATTGGAATGCTCCAAAATGTACAAATTGGACTTAGTGCCCTCAAAGAGTGAGTAGTTTTACTATTATTAAGTGGTTCCCGTCTCTCATAAAGTACTTGTATAACAGTTATGGAACAGATTGTATTCAACTCTGAAAGTTCCACTTACTTTTTAATTTTAACCCGATTCAGCAAAACATTCTTCTTCCTCCTAATGGGGGCTGCAGGGTTTGGACCCCATTTAAATGACCAAATACCGCATGTATTCAGCCTGGTAAAAGGTTGTAGCTGACTAAAAGATAAAATAAACATCATACGCACCCTGAAAGGTGGATGCAAAGGTCTCCTTTATTGAGCCGTTACCTACCTGCCAATCAGGTGCCTTGGCGTAAGATAGGGTCTCACTCGTTAACCAGAAGTAGCGTTTCTTGAAGGCAAAGCGAGATAGAAGTTGAGCTCCTTCAGCCTTGTGTTTGTGGAGGTAACCTTCTTTGACGATGACTGAGGGGAGGAACACAGCCCTCTGTGGCATTTCAGACACTGCAGAGAAGAAGACAAAATTATCAAACCATGTCATACACACCTTATGGACTTATGTATAGGAACACCTGGCCATCACACCTGCAGTAAAAGGGAATAGTCTGCTGGGTTGGGGCACATTTTCCCAGGAGAACACCAGCGAATTGCTAGAAATCGCTAGTAATTGAGACGCCCATAAAAATGTCTATTTTTAACACACGGATCACGCCTGCTCCCTCCAAACTCTTTTGCTAGCTTAACGCTGACCTCCTCCGATTTCAGATCAACATTTGCAATAAGAGTGACTCCAGAACCCTCCCCCGTCTCTCTTCAATATGCCTCAAACACTTATTAAACACATTTGAAGTATAAAATGTGTAGTACTCGCCACTCATGAACAATATTGTTAAGAAGATCCATGAACAGACCATCAACAGTTGGAATCGTGCAGAAGGAGGACAAAACACGATAAGTCAAACGGGAAAAATGTTTGTCAGCACCAGCAAGCGTGGCACGTGTCACTCTCTGCCAACTCATGAGCTGCATCGCCTCTTTTCTATGCTGATTAATATTTCACCACTGGGCTACATGTTGTTGAACCCTCCTGTTATGTCAGGAAGTTAGAAAAAAAAATGAAAATCTAAAATCTACAAATCTAAGACAACAGCTTGGATAAAGATAGGTCCTCTGAATATTTCTCAGTTTATGGCCAAGCGTCTCAATTTTGTACACCACCCTATGTAAAAATATATAATGTTATATTTAGAGTATAAAATGTTATGTGAAAACAGTTGTTCAATTATTATTTCTGGGATTTTGCAATGTTCATGATGTTGATGAGGTTTCTTCAACATGAGTTACCAATGTCATGATCGATGTCAATCAACTTGTCGAGGAAGTCCTTGACAGAGGCCACACTGCGAAGGATGATGGGATGGAGAGGCGCCATCCACTGCTCTTTTCCATGACCTAACTGAAGGCCCAGGTTCCCCACACTTTGTAATGCCTTTGTAACGACAACAATAAATGCACAATGTTTATTCACATTTAATGATACCAAGATGCTCAATGTGACCTCAATTTGACCTGCCTGCTCAATAAGAGCAACCGTATAGCATATATCTCAAAGTCACATATCAAAAAGCGTCCCTGTGGTCAAGCATGCAGTGAGGCCCTTTGTCCATGCCCCATCTGGCCGTGGGAGAGGAGGAAGTCTGTCTGCCCCCTCTCTGATGCTGTCTTTGAACCACACTGCTTGCTGCACATACACATGTAAAAATAGCCCTTCCCTTTCATGGCAAAAGGCCCATGGCAACAGCACTTCAGCACCATGGACAGTGGCCATGAAGGCCACACGGGACCAAGGCTGCATTTCACTTGTGCCTCTGACACCCTTTCTTATGTTTACCGTTTGTGTTATACTGTACTCAGGTGGCATTCATCAGCTTCAGCTTCAGCTTTGTCTCTCCTGGACGAATGTAAAGTCTGCACATGAATGACTGATGCGTGAGTGTGTAAGTGTGATGTAAATGATACCTTGGCCAGCAGTAACAGTGTCCTGCTTGTACGTGTATCAGCGTGCTGGTCCCTCAGCTGGAACAGTTTAGGTGTGAGGATTGCAGGAGCAAAAAAACGTAGGAAAAAAAATCCACTGATGGCGAGATATTTCACATCCTGTTCAACATAAGGTGAAGATAGCAAGCGTTACTGAATTGCAAATTTATACCTGGGCTCTCGCATGTGATAATATTTCACATGGCACGTTTTCATTCGCTGCACACTGACCTCATTTTCAGGTTCAGCAAACTGCTCCTCAACACGCTTGTGCAGCTGTTTGAAGGCCACTCTCATGACAGGAGGGCATTGCTCAACCGAGCCCACGATTGATTCAATGATCCTGCTTAAGTAGCTTTGCAGCATCTCCACACTGCTGTCCCGCACCTCTGCCTCTGACACTGCACCTTTAAATGAAATCCGTCTTCCCAGAGAACAAGGCACTTATCAAAGGACTCTGTCCAAGACGGTTTGCAATCATGACTATGGATTGGCATTAGGCAACATTTCCTAGATCGGCACATACGAGACTATTCTCAACTCCCGTTTCCGTTTCCGTGCAGCAGAATAACACTATCACAGCGCTACATCACTGCAAGAGCACCTATAACAGTACTGATTATATAGCTGCTAAATGTGGGAGCATCCTGCTCGCAATAGTTTCTACACATATGATCCCAGCCTTTCAGTATTTGGTTTATGGTGTCTGGAGAGATTTATAGACAGGGAGTGGAGACATTAAATAAAATGACAGCAGGCACAGCTACTGCACAAGTACAGGATCCTGGATCTCCCTCCATGTCATAGATTGACATCTCAGGGGGCTCATAGCAGTTGCCAGGCAACAGCCATCCCCATTCTCACATTCTTTTTATATTATTTTATTCTCAGATTCATGTAATGCTTTCAAGAGGGAAGTGTAAAGGATGTGGCACTTTCCTATTGCCGCATTTTTGGTTTTGTACATTTTCACACATAAATTCATGTATACAGTATATCGGTATCCAACAATTCAACGTAATATATAACAATTGCCTTTCTGGATATGATTTGATGTGCCGTAGGTCAGATTTACCTTGTGTGGTTCAGGTCAATCTTACACGGGTCCAGTTCAATGTACTTCTTCTCATCAAAGATGCGGTTGATGATGGGCTTCAGTACTTCATGTAAATACAGCATGCCAACAGCCTGAGAACAATGTCATTTTTTTTTTTAATGGTCGTTTACATCCAGCAGGGAATGTTGCCATTTTGATCAAATGATACAGTAACATACAGAAATATACTGTACTCTATATTTCTATTAAATACACTACTTTTAAATTGATGGACTATAATTGAGTGGTTTAAAAAAAACACACAACTCACCTTCATGAACTGCTCCATGGCTTTGGAAGCAAGAGAGTTGGAGCGGAAAAGAGTGTTTGGATCAGCTAGACAAAATAAAAAACAAATTATTCACACATTATAATACAATTAGTGGGATTATGTGTTATTATGTGCAACATTTTCCCATGTCACTAAAGGATTTTGTCGTGTTTTTTGTCAGTAGTTTGTCACTGCCGCTGCATTTTTGAGCAACTGAAAGAGGATCCGTTGCAGATTTTAATAGGAGCAAGATGATTTCATGGGATAATAGTTTTTTATTCACACAAGGCTACCAATTATTCCTGATTTAAACAAGCATCTGGATCGCCACTGACGTTTCTTACCAAGTGCTATGATGGTCATGCAGCCCTCAAAAACTATCATGTAGGTGTGCAATGAAATGTGTCGCATTGAATGCTGTATATTCCAGACAAACAAGTTACCGATATGCTCCTGCTGAGTTGCCATGGAAACTTTGGCAAGATGCTCATTATCTCAAACTAAACAAACAGCACACAAACACCAGAGCCCAACTCTGTGTGAACTATACACGGTCATGTGATGCGGAGGCAGAAGCATGACTAACACAGACTAGAGAGGGAGTCTTTGGCATAGATGGTTGTAAATTTAAATTTTCCTTCAGACCATGACAGTAGCACGTAGTGGTCTGAAAATCAATTTATAGGTAAACAGCAACAACCTACCAAGAGGCTTTGGAGAGTGGAAGTAGTAGGCGTATCCCAAACTCTGACTAACATCAATACTGACTCATAGAGACCAAGATAGGTCTAACACACGTGTTGTATTTTGCCATCCCAAGTCCAAAAATCAAAGATAAAGCCAATTTAGCTCAGTAAAGTGTATCATTTTTTGTAGAATATCAAAATAACTGATCTATACATAGTAATCCCTCGTTTATTGTGGTTAATTGGTTCCAGACCTGATCGTGATAAGTGAATTTCCGCAAAGTAGGATTCCTTATTTATAAATGGAATATTCTCGTAGTTAGAGCATAGAAAACCTGTTTACGACCTTGTAAATATGACTTTGAACATTATTAGAGCCCTGAGACACAAACTAACACCCTATAGCAGTGGTTGTCAATTATTTTCTGTCATGCCCCCACTGGGGGACAGAAATGTATTAACGCACCCCCCCATTTTGAAATGCTACTGTCAAACTGCTAATATCTATTTATTTATCCGTACTGTACAGACTAAACTTGAAACTGTAACCTGCGAAATGCAACAAAATGGAGAGCAGTGAAGCATACAAGCATATTTAAGAGTCACATTGTACGACAAATTCACACATAGTGGCAGGTCTGCACTAATATTGAAAGTCCTACAATAATAAGAGTCACTTAGCCATTTAAGACATAAATAACACTTACGCTCATGTGTGCTGCTATGAATATGTGGGAAGTAGAGTTACTGTAGTAGCGGACAGAAAGTGACGTCGGAGTTTCAGAGTTGAGTTTCATGTTGCCATGGGTTCCGGCCGCAACAGTTGCGTGTGTATTTATTAGGGATTATTGTGTCTGTTGTGAGATAATTCAAACCTGCAATTAAAGTCTGTTGTTAAAGGCAATCAAGTCTTGTACTAATCAAGGCTAGCTTAAATATGCATGTGTGAAAACCGTGATGAAGCCGCAAAATTCGAACTGCAAAGTGGCGAGGCACGACTGTAGTAACATTTTCTTTCACACGGCCGTCACCAACACTGAGGTTCCCGAGATCTGGACGTCTGTTGGTTTTCCTCTGAGGCAAACGCTTGCTTCATGTGTGTATATGAATGGACAGACATACTGTATGTGCAATGTGAAAAACAACGTCAAAATTGAAAAAGTACATCATTCCAGTTAGACTGTGTACCACTACGATACAAGACGTTACAGCTCATCTCAATGAAGCATTCTATTAACAGTTCAAAAGAAAGTTATTGTGGTCACATGCAGCTTTCGAAAGAATTCACTCAAAGAGTGAGAGAGTTTATCGTTGTGAAACTGAACTTCAGCATGTTGAGCTGTTTTCACTTGTTTCTGCTTCCATCTTACTTGTGTGGTTGACCTCCCGGGTGTTTAGATAATCTAAGAAAGGAACCACCAGGCCTTGACCCAAGTAGATCTTCACCAAGGTCATGGCCACGTCTTGTCGGCTCTCAACTGTGGTCACCTCCTCCAGCATGGTCAGCGCACTGCTGTCCTCCACCTGGGGAGAAGAAGGCTTATGTTACGGTGATGTGGCAAAATAATTTTTTTAAAAAGGGAAATAGAAAAATCTCCTGACATGAGCATTTATTGCACATGTACACAGTACTTGAGTATCTGCTTTAAAAAGAAGACACTGACCTCAGCAGGGGAGATGACTGACTCAACCAAAAGGTCAATGAGGGGCTGATAGTACATAGATGGCAAAATCTGATCCTCAACCAAACGCACCTTCAGACGCAGTGCTCCCAACTTGCCACTGAACACAGACAAGAAATGAATAGCAGGGCTGATATGTCAATTTTGTGAACGTCATAGCACAGAGGGTTTAGGAAAATCTATGGCACTTAATTTAGTAGCACGGTATTTTCTGGTCAAGAAAAAGTAAATCTGATCATACAATACAACAATACTCATGCTCACACGTTATTTCCTTACTCTACTAATATGAATGTTGGCTTCTGTTATGATTGTGCACTGTGATGCTTTGCAGTTTGATACTATTATTTTGCAGTTTGCTTGGTCTTCCTTTCTTGCATTTAATTTTTTTATTACAGTCGTCACTTGCCACATCGCCGTTCGAATTTTCATGGCTCGATCACAGTATTTTCAAAATACGGTATACGGTATGAATTAATAAATCATGCTGTTTCGCGGTTTAATTCAGCCTGTCAGCAAAAATATATGCATATTTAAGCAAATTGTACATAATGTTTGGCCGAGTGGTTAGCATGTTGGCCACACAGTCAGGAAAAGACGGGAAGACCTGGGTTCGAATCTCCACTTGGGCATTTCTGTGTGGAGTTTGCATGTTCTCCCCGTGCATGCGTGGGTTTTCTCTGGTTACTCCGGTTTCATTCACATTCCAAAAACATGCATGTTAGGTTAATTGGTGACTCTAAATTGTCCATAGGTATGAATGTGAGTGGGAATGGTTGTTTGTCTATATGTGCCCTGCGATTGGCTGGCGACCAGTCCAGGGTGTACCCCGCCTCTCACCCGAAGTCAGCTGGGATAGGCTCCAGTATACTCCCGCGACCCTAGTTAGGATAAGCGGCATAGAAAATGGATCGATTAGTTTTGACGTGTTTAGTCGTGTTTTTAATGAGATTCCGCCATGATTGAGCGGCCAGTTTGCGTGGGGAAATACTTAATACGTTCCCTCTTCTCACGATGAAATAATTTCATCCACGTCACTTTCCACGAGATTCCCCGTTTATAACAGTAGATTACATTTTTATTGGCCAATTTCCTCGATTCCGTTAACGCAGAAATCATAGGGCCCTACTCTCTTCAACGCAATAGTAATTGACCGTCCATAATATAAACAACAAGCAGTTACAGCGGCACTTCCCATGACACAGCACGGAACTACCACTGTAGCTGTGGAGCTGTGTCCAACGTCCAACATGGACAACTTCAACTTCCAACTTCACCACGGTAGACCGCGCACATGTCTGCATGGTAGTGTTGCGTTTTCTTCTTCTTGCGAGTGGCGGGAGTCGAGAGGCAACCGGCTTTAAAGGCGCATTACCGTACCTACCATGCTGGAGTGTGGCCCACTTACGGACATTATACGGCAACCGGATCGTGGCGGAATCCAAGCTTCAAAAAACAGCGGATTGGCAATCCTGAAGATTGCATCGGGCCATCCCTACTAACAACTTACATCACAGTCTAGCAAAGGAACCCGTTTGCAGTATGCTGTCCAATGGGAATGTTTAAAGATAATGACCCCAAAAGGCTATCATTCATCAAAGTGTGACAGAGATCAAACAAGCGCACCAATAATCCTCACCCCACATCCACCTCATTGTTTCCCAAGGGTAGCAAACGAAACCAGCTGTCTAACAGAGAGGTCTTACGCAAACAAGCAAAAGGGATTTCCACCTGCGAACAAAAAGACTGATCAGACTCATACAATGAACATGTGAGATGTGTAATATCATAATATCACAACATATCCTCACCTTTCCCAGGAAGTCATTTTTTCCCACCATGTCCCAGTCCCAGACCTCCACAACAATAGCCCCCTCCTCACTGAGCTCCTGAGGATCCAAGTCCAGCTCCAGGGTCTCTCCCCAGTGAGGGAAACGGGTTTTCTTAATAATCTGAAAACCAGAGGGTGTGTCTGATTTAACCTCATGTCCCTTTCATTTCTGCTGCACATGAATAACAAGAGCTCACCGAGGTCTCTGCACTGTGGTTGTTGTAAATAACTCTTGCAAATGGATCGGAGGTTCCAGAAATGTCTCTAGGAGCCAGGTCTCTGTAATGTCACATGACCAAAAGACAGAAATGTTGATGCATCAAACAAACTGATATTACCAGTTCTCGTCACATGCAGAAAGAAAGTAAACATTTCATTTGACCTCATTCTTTCAAACAAATTCCACTTCACTAGGACAGGATGGAATAACACTGTCAAGCCCTGAGTGATGTGCTCATTAGCGCCCTGTCTGAGAGGGCGAGTGTGGAGGAGACCCACAGATGGGGCAGTGAGAGGTGTGATTGTGGGCAGATGACTCAGGCGGGAAGAATGGAGGCCTACAGCGTGACGATTATTAGATTTTAGCACAAGAATGACATTCCCTGAGAAAAGGACATAATGAAAAAAAGATGTCGCAGCCCTCAGAAGGGAAGCCTTTAATGACAGTTCTCCCCAGAAAACACAGCTCATACAATACCTGGCTTCAACGACATCACATCGCAGGACAATCTTCTCTGTGTGCTTCAACAGCTGAAGACTCAGGTGGATCTCCCCCTGGACTTCTTCATCAGGATCGAGCCTTGTCAGGTTTATCCAACTGTCCAGCCCTATGAATTCACCACAGAGAGTTATGATAGCAAGATATAAGACAATAGCCATGATATATTCAATTAACTGCCTTCAAAGTACCTAACTTCTACAGATTTGAGGTATGTTTTATATACCAATAATGCCAAAAAGACAACAAGCATAGCATTAGGAGAGGGCGGCAATTAAACACAAAATAAAGCGTTAAATGTATCTGTTGTTTTCATTACATTTTCAAAAGTCTACATAAGATGGTACATAAGATGGTTTTAATGTAACAGATTTCTGTGAAGGCGATAACTGATCACTATCAGTGAATCGCAAGCATTGAAGACCATGCCAGGACACCTTCAGGTGAGTTTGGAATGCACCCCGAATAAACTGTATATGTAATATTATACTACATAAGCATGTAGTTTATAGTGCATGGGCTGGCACTGAATACTCTGTAATACTTTACAGATACTTTGATTGCCTATTCGTAGTTCTTCATATGCTTGTTCTTATTTCCCAGTCAGTACAGATTGGTGTCCCATCGCATTGTTTTGGAGTGGGCTTGGGTAACTCTCGGTAGTGGCGTGAGGCGTTGCATCACTACGCCAGAAAAATAATTCTTCTTCATGTTAGCTGCTACAATAACAATGTCGCTGTAGCTTTGTTTATATACAGGTCAGTTATGTAAATAGGACATTCTTAGAAATGTTTAAGAGCTTTGAACATTGTTAGAAGTGTTTAAGAGCTTTACTGTAAAGTCGAAATAGTTGTGTCCCGTTACGTGCATTGTTAGCTCCCACATGCTAGCTGTTTCTTAGCTGTTTTTCTGTCTTTAGAACGCACAGAAAAGAGAAAGACGTGTGTGGTCGTGTTTCACATAAGGACTGTGGATGATGGGCAAAATTCCCCACAAAGTTCAGTTTTCCTTTAACCAGACATTGTCAGTAATCACAATTGTTAGAGTAAGCAATATGTCCATGAGCATGCGAGTTAGTCAAATCACTGTACTTTAGTAGTGCATTATTCACACATTCAACCAAAATACTCATTCCCGTGCTTGTCATGATCCCTGTGTAGTATGACTCATATTACAAATACACTATAGACCCAAAAGTATTAATTCATCCATCAAGAATTGGACAAGATTACTTATTTCGACCTGAATCTTAATTCTTAATCTTACCGATACATTTTGAACAATTGTATGCTTCCAACTTTGTGGGAATAGTTTGGAGAAGGCCCTTTTCTCTTCCGTCATGACTGTGCCCTAGTGCCCAACCATTTCCATAAAGGCATGCTCAAGGCCATCAAAGATACTTGTGATGAACTATAACAACCAGCAGGGTTCAAGGGTCCAACATCGTTGACCTTTGACATCACAAATATTCTTCTGGCTGAATGAGCAGAAATTCCCACACTCTAACATCTTGTACAAAGTCTTCTTAGTAGATTAAAAGCTGTTATAGCAGAAAAGTAGGTACCAAATATCAATGTTTTCTTGCATTTTCCCTTCCTGTAGGTGTCCAAAAGCATTGTCTACAGTATAGTTCAATAACATGCAGTACAATTGGGAAATTGTATGAACAATGCACAATAAAATGAAAATATTCACACGCACATGCAATGCAATTCAAAATGACAATGATTCTTTTTACCTAACAAGCTGCATCATAAACAAATAGGGGTGTAACCATTCATCCACTACATCGATGTATCGATTTATATTCCTATGATCCAACTGTTCTGCAAGTTGCCATTCCAGACGACATATATCGATCTAACATTGTTTCAAAGGTAATCAATCGATTGAATCAATACTAGAAGATCAAGCATTGGATTTAAGCATGGCAGGCTTTATATGAATGTGTGTTTTTCTAGCACTTATAATGAGAAAGACATTAAACGTTACTCGTGTAACATCTTGATTTGGCGTAAAGGTGATTAGTCATGCCTGTTGCGTGGGGCGCACGGATGACGTCATGTAAAGGGCAGCTGTTGTGTTTACTAGGTGTTACTGTGTGGTTGGTACATGTGCAGTTGAATAAACGGAGATGACACGTCCTTTCCAAAGAGCACAAGTTTGTGAGTTTTTTGTCCTGTAAAGAGTCACTGTAGATGCCCTACACCTTGGACGCTACACTCAATTCAGTCTGCCTGTGATGTCATCACCACGCTTTATACTGGATATCTACTTAAAGTATATACCGTACTTTATATAGTGTTGGACCACATCGAGTCATACGAGTGCTTCAAAAGTCCAACTTTAAGCCTTTCAAACTCATGGATTGAAGCTTCAGGACAAGATAAAAGGTATGTAGGATATAACTTCACTTTGATAGCTATCTCTAGATGAAATTTCGTAAAAATCTGATGGTGCAAAATCACTATTTCCCATTCTGAAATTTGCTCTAACTTCTTCAATACTTGGGGTAGAGAAGTGAATGATCAAATTATCAAATTAATGTTCAAGTCATGTTTTATCAGATAGAATTAATCACAGACTTGATTTAATTCAATCAATGTTAATTGAACCTGAAGTGTTGGTTGCACTTCATTCAAATAAAATGTGAATGCATTTGCCATTAATTGTTGCTTATTTGTTGGTTTATATCCATAATTAATTTGTGCCTGATTCCCTTACCAAACACAACGGGAAACTTCACCTGCACTGTCCAGTGTCCAGGTATTTATTTCACAGTCAGGCTGGTTGAATTTTTGGCTAAAAAGTTACTGAATCAATTTAAAGCTACTGAATCCTTTTGGATTGTATCGTTCTAAATGAACCAATGTCGTCCTTGAGCCATATCGTCAACCACAAATCGTGATACGAATCGAATCATTATTAAAACAAATCGTTACACCACCGCAAACAAACCGTACCGTTTTACTCAAGGACACACGCTGAACCGTCATTGGTATGACAGCCAACACTTCCTGCTCACTCTCCCCGTCCCCCAGTGAGCCTCACCAGCCGGGGCGAGTCACCTCCACTACTACTACTACACAGTGACGGCGCAATCGCATTGATGAATTTACTTTTCATTTGACTTGTCTTTATTATGTGCATGATTGCACTGTCAAGTGAGCAAGTATGCCATGTTTTTGACTAGATACATTTTTTATAATGTATTTTTATTCATTTCTATTAAAAAAGTCCCCCCCGTCAATGGTCCTTCCGGATCCTCCCATGGCAAATGTTAGAAAGACCATTGGAATGTCTTTAAAACAAATCAATACTGTACAATGAGCAGTTTAATAATAATGAGAATAATATATACATATATATATATATTTTTTTTTTAAAGGTTTCTTTTAAAAACATACAACATAGCCCATAGCCTAACATGGTGTGTATGTGTGTGTACACCCGAGCGTGTGGAAGAAGTCGTCCCAGACAACTCGAACCATGATTCACATTTTTTTGCGGAATCATGCATGAACAACACATTCAACACAACAAACACAATCAAAATATGGTGTGATTTATAATACAGTTATAAGAGGTTATTGCTTTCTGTGTAAACACGGCCACTGAGTGTGTTTTTTAAGTTTGCAAAATGAGCAAGAGCATACACAAGAAACAACATTCCCAGAGGCTTGGTTTAAAAAAGGCGCACGCTTTGACTCATGACTCCTGTCATGTAAATCTATATCCATCTAACCTCAGAGCTGGTGTCATGCACTGCTCGCCCTGCCCTTCCATGTACAGGAGGCTTACCTTTAGCTTGAGAGCCGATGGCTTCTTTGGTGAGCGAAATCTTTCCAATAACATCATCATGGCTGTAGAAGAAGATGAAGTTTCATCAGATAAGATCAAGTTAAGAAGTGGTACAGTTGGAAACTTATGGTGACGTGATTAAGTGGTGAGACAACCTTTGGACTGGTAACTGTCTGCATGATGTTTGTTTATTCTGAGCCTTCTTTCCAAAACATGCAACTGTACATGAGGCTTTAACCTGACTACATGAGTTGATGAGCCAAGTGAAGCAAACACTGAAGTCTTACAGGAACCACATGGGACACATGGGATGCTGACATAATTTTGACGTAATGACTTTACCCAATCGTATCCTCATCCATGACATGGAAGGAGAGGGAATGGAAACCCATTGGGAGATGCAGCGTGTACTCTTCACCCCAAAAAGGATTAAGATTTTTCCACACAGTAGCAGTCCTGAAAAGAGAGGTTACACTTGCTTGCCAGCTAGCAAATTTACATCACTATGCACTTGTGCCACCATAATAACCAAAATGCATATAACTGGAGTCACTTTGAATATGGCAGCAGTATGTATTATTTCTACTTATATTAGAATAAAGACAAATCTACAATCTACGAACTTAATAGTTCTAATTAGGTAATGCGTCATCCAAATCCAAATAAAAACAAAACACTGCATCGGAAGACTCCATAAGCAGTAATATATATATATAAAAAAGACTTTCATAAGAGAGGGATGCATTATTGGGTAAAGTCAACAGCATCACTCATGAGTTAGGAGTGAGTGTTTGCAGTGAATCATTGTGTCACTTCTCAGATTCTTCCAGATGGAACAATTACCACTGAGTTCATAACGTGTCCTTGTCCAAACCCACTGCAGATTCATAATCAGAATCTTCTTTGGAAAAAAAAGCCAATGCTTTGGGCTCGGAGAAGATAAATGACAAAAGTGCATCTTCAGCTACTGGAGCTGCATGCAACTATTGATGCATCCTCTCCATGGTTACCTACGGTCTTAAAGGCCAGACCAGTATCAGGTTCTCTGTGTAGAAGGGGCCACACTGTACCCGCCACCACCTTGATCACTCTCCTCTGTCTGGCTTACAAGTGTGCAGAATAGCAGGTGTAAAAAGTAGATAAATATTGGTAATATCTCAAGTGCAGGTGAACAGCAGATAAATGAAACTCACCTGGCCACAATTTCATTATCAACTTTCACTATGCAGTATGGATCACTGGTTCCAGACCTTTAACATGGGAAGAAAAATATATGACAGACTATACATGAATTAAATATGATGCTGACTATGGACAGTCTTGACTTTCTATCGCTTTCTATTTATTTTACTAGGCAACAATAAGCAAGAATGTCAAATATAAGAAGAACTTTTCTAAATTGAAGAAAACTGACAACTACCCTTTTATTCAGTTAAGATAACACAAAACCACCTGCCCTGGAACCTATGCACAAATTACTTACACGTCTTTGGCTGGGAGGTTCCTGCCCTCGACAATGCGAAAATATAAGGATGTATTTTTGGCCATTTTGCCGGTGACAAAGCTATGAATCCAATGCTCCAATGCGCGATGCCCTTGTCAAAATGTTTGCTCCTGCATCGTTTTCATCTCGCTGAACCTTGAGAGCATGTCACGCACACGCACGCCCCGCCAGTAGCGGCAGCGCGCGACACGGGTGAGGTAGCCTGCGGGGTCGCAGCGCGGGCGTCGGCTCGGTAGGGTCTTAAAACTGCCCGGTTTTTATTGGCTCTCCTGATTACCTTCACCACCACCAAATAAACAAAAACAAATATTTAGACTCGTGCTTCTGATACCATTGTGACAGTATTTTTTCACCAGGGTAAGCGAATTCACATAAAGTGTATTCTTGTGCCACCTGGCGAATTCACGGAGCCACTACATGTTTATTTTGACTTTACATGCAGGCATCTACAAGGGCAGCTCAGCGACACGCTGGGGTCTTCTTTTGAGCCTGTCAGAGCTAACATGTCTAGCAAGTGTAACGACTAACACACATACCGCACAGTTTCTAAAATAATTTTCCCCATACCGAGTAGAATATATGGTTATAGTGTTCTCACCTATCATACATTTTATCCAGAAAATAGCTCATTGAGTTGAAGTGTTACTTAGTCGCATGTATTTGATATAATTTCGATGATGGAGGGCTATCCTGTAGTTACAGACGGTGACTCTACCAAACAGCAACAGCGGCATTACTACCTCTTGTCAGAGTTACAAACTCTGGTCAAAGATTTACCAAGGTACTGTCACTTCAAGAATGTGTGTATAGGCGTGCTATGTTGACTGCTTTCATTAACAACTGATTCAGTGTTGTCTGATGCTATTTGTATTGTTTTCATTGGTAGCTCCTTCCAGCAACGCCTGTCCTACAGTACACTCGGTGACCTTGCTTTGGCTCTCATAGATGGGACTGTTTATGAGATAGTGCAGGGCCTCTTGGATATTCAACATCTGACAGAGAAAAATCTGTACAACCAGAGACAAAAGTTGCATTGTGAACACCAAGGTTGGTTCTCAATTAGAATATGTACATCAAAGAATGCCATCTTGCTGACAGTTATAACATTTTTATATCACATTTTGTATTTGTAAAATGTGAATTTTTACATGTCTTGTACAATTTTTGCATGCAGCCCTCAAGCAAGATCTCATAAGGAAGCACAAGGATGCCCTGCTATCATGCAAGTCTCACAACCTTGCGCTCCTCAAATCAACTCAGCAAGCTGAGCTAGAGGTAACGAGAATTTTTGGATAACGCGATATATAGCCCCATTATTCCCTCCTTTTGTAATAAAGTATTTTCTTAAAGGCGTTGGAAATTCGTGTACGAGAAGAACAAATAATGATGGATAAGAAGATTGTGGTGGAAATTGATCAAAAAGTGATAGACCAACAGAATACTTTGGAGAAGGCTGGAGTTCCTGGATTTTATATCACCACTAATCCCCAGGTTAGCAGGGTAATGCAGCTTGATAGCTAGAAGGAACATTAAGGATTATTCAGTGATTGAAATAAATATGGAAAGTGTCTGAAGCATATCCTAACTTAAGTCTCTTTGTGTTTATGTCAGGAGCTGACAATGCAGATGAACCTTCTGGAGTTGATCCTGAAGCTTCAACAGAAGGAGTCCCAGGCTGGACTTTTATGACAATGAGGCACAAATCAGTTATAACGATATATAACGATATATTTGTATATTACAGTTTATGTTGGATGCAACATTACGCATTTCAAATAATTATAAAACATCTTCAACTCTACAACAATCAATGAATGTTTACCCCTCGCAAAGGTGTTTGTCAACTACTGTGCATAATGTCCCTTCAAAACGCTGCTTGAAAATATGTCAATACATCAGTAAGACATGGATTTTAGTTGTTGTAGAAGTCAGCCCTTCTACCCCAGATCAGTGTAGCTTTTGTTTCTGTACTACAATTTCCTGGTGACTTTAGAGAGGCCTCAATTTACAAAGGGTGAGTGTGACGATGCCTGTTTTGTTTTGATTGATTTGATGGCATATTTATTTTCATAATAATATTGCGATACACTTTTTGCACATCTTTTGGTAAAAATCAGTTTTATGTTAAGTTATGGTACAGATTGAACCAACTTGAATAAATATTTTTGATACCCTTAAACACAGTGTATTGTTTTTGTCTTTTAAATGCTTGTTGTCAGTGGTATGTGTCTAGGACACAAAATCATTGCAACATTTTTTAAAAGTATGTTTCAGGACAGTTTTTTTCCAGGATGCTTTGCTACTATCCTTTGTAGCCTCTCATATTACAATAAGTGAGAATGAAAAATATATAACCTTGGTAGCCTAAATGTTACTTTTTGTTTTGTTTAAAATGCATTTAAAGATCTAATACCAGATACACCAAGCATTACAAATCTTAGGAGTCTACTAAAACTACTTAAATTGGGTTAAGACAGGGGTCACCAACGTTTTTCCTTGTGAGAGCTACTTTTACAAAATGAAAATGGCCAAGAGCTACTCATTTTTGTAACATTTCTTTTCAGAGCTTATTTTAAACCCAAACAAAGCGAATATGCTTGTTTTACCAGAACATTAACAAAATGCTGGTGTCCACAACTCACATTTTGTATTTCAGAATGCATTTCTTTCTACTGTTCTTTCAACTGAAAACCTGAATGAATGAAAACCTGAATGAAAAGCATGCTTGCGGGCACCTCATGTGGTTGTCGGGGGCTACCTGGTGCCTGCGGACACCACGTTGGTGACCCCTGGGTTAATAACTGTCCAACACATTTTTAAGAAATGGAAGGACAGTGGGGAAACGTTGCACAGTGGTTGGATACAAGGTCTTGACAAAGAATTAATGCAACTCCGGACGACCTACAATCTTTGTCCTGTGATTTATTATAATTATAAACATGATCAACAAATTAAAGGCAGAATTAAAAAAAAATCAAAATGATTTTTAAAAAAATCATTCAATGACCTTGAACATGTTCAAGTAAAAAAGTATTGATATCGAATCGATACCAGAATTTGCACAATCGCCCAAACTACTCTTTGATGAGTGTGGCCGGGGCCATGTGGTCATGGCCTTTAGCGGTAACTGGCCCTTTAAGACGCGTGTCATGATGGCTTTTAGTCTTCCACGCTCATCCTGCTTCCTCCATCACTGCTCGATTCACTCAAGCACCCTCCCACTGAATATAACACCTGCAGGCGCAGATGGAAAACAATGAACTGCAGCGGTAAATTGATTTTTTTTTTTAAATATTTACCAACATTTGTAATCTTACAAAAGCGCTATGATATTATCGGCTTTATGTAACTCGCATGTTGCAGGACAGCTCGTTTCCACCCAGGAGTAAGCTTACCTATAAGATCCGTCTCCACCTTGTTGTTAAATATTAATTTTCAATTAAAACGACGTTTTTGTTGTTCTTGTGCAAACCATGTCATGGATATGCGCGCATATGAAATGATGTGTATCAGTTGTCGTGGCGATGACAGATATCTTACTTGCATCAGTGACGCGTTACGTAATTAAACTGTTTTCGTCGAGAGTAGGAAGAGAACGTTACATGCAGAAGGCTTTGTGGTAATATTCTGTGGTCAAATAAATGTGGACGAAAAGATACACTGTATATGATCAGTTTTTATTGCATGATAGTATATAAGCTTGATGACGTGGCCTATCGTAGCATAGCCACATATGTTAGGGTGGCTCGCTCGTCGTTTGTTTTTAATAACGTCACAATGTTATTATCCCAGTTTTTTAGCACAACATTCAGGCCTCATATCAGCTGCCAGGTGATGAACTAGTCCCTTTAGACCCATGGGTGTGTCAGCCGCTTCCCCATACAGTTCAAATGATAGCTCTTGAGAAACAATGAACCAAACCATATACAGTAGACAATACTAGGTCTATTTTACGTTGGCTTGAGCCATGAAAAGCCCCTTATCCCACCCATTCTTATAGCTGAAACGTTTACGGAAGTAATAATACAAGTTGTTGTTTACACAGTGACATCCTGTTCAGTACAAAGTAAGCTTCAAAACAAAAGGATGCCATTATTAAACTGGACTGTACCACGCTGGGCGGACGTTTCGTGTCATTGATTTTTGTTTAAGCAAAGGTAAAGATCCTGAAGTCGCCAATGGGTTTTTATTTGTTAGAACACGACTACATTAGCATCCAGTTTTTCACCTATGAAATTGTAAGTTGATGTCAGGATTTGTTACTGTTATGTAAAATGTACCTGTGTTCACTAGGAGAATAAAATGTGGTGGCTCAGTGTTTAGATAACTAACTAATAAATAATATCCTGAGGACATAGGAAAGGAAAGGTAGGGAGTCTTCGAGGAAAGACAATGAAGGAAAAGATAGTGTGCAAAATAAAGTCCTGATAAACACTCTTCCAATAATGACTTAAGTAATGAAGTTTGATAAAAGCTCTTCCAATAATGACTTAAGTAATGAAGTCTGATAAAAGCTCTTCCAATAATGACTTAAGTAATGAAGTCTGATAAAAGCTCTTCAAATAATGAATTAAGTAATGAAGGCAATGTTGGTGAGTGGTAAAAGTTTAGGCTTGCACATTCTTGGATACACACCTACTGGCTACACTCCTATCTGTAATCCACAAAAACAACAAAGTTGTAATATAACTTCCCACGTGAACCTGTCGTCAACATATGTAGCTTTTGATTGGGCTTGTGCTCTGTGCTGTTCCAGGTCAGCTTATTAGGATGATAATGGATCAAGTGTGACGACTTCACCCTCCTGCCCAGTTGGCCTACCTAACTCTGTAACTATGGCAACTTGTCAGAGGGGCTGCGCACCAGCTGTGCGCTTTTGCCAGAGGCTAAACCGACTCAAGACACTTGATGACGACATGATGGCCACATCACTGAAACGCTGTCTCTCCACCCTGGACCTGACGCTGTTGGGTGTTGGCGGCATGGTGGGCTCTGGGCTCTATGTCCTGACAGGCACGGTGGCTAAAGACATGGTCGGACCTGCTGTCATTGTATCCTTCATTTTTGCAGGTATTGCCTCTTTGTTGGCAGCCTTTTGCTACGCAGAGTTTGGAGCGCGCATTCCCAAAACAGGATCAGCCTACATGTTTACTTATGTCTCTGTGGGAGAGGTCTGGGCCTTTCTGATTGGTTGGAATGTCATCCTGGAAAATATGATTGGAGGTGCTGCTGTGGCGCGAGCATGGAGTGGATATCTGGACTCCATTTTTAACCACACCATCCAGAACTTTACTGAAACCCACATAATGCGGTGGGATGTGCCCTTCCTTGCCCATTACCCAGACCTACTTGCTGCAGGAATTCTGGTGGTTGCCTCTCTTTTTATTTCCTTCGGCGTTCAAGTGTCCTCTTACCTCAATCATATTTTTTCCACCATCAGTATGTGTATCTTAGCTTTCATCCTGGTCTTCGGATTTATACTGGCAGAACCAGCAAATTGGAGTCAAAAGGAAGGAGGTTTTGCCCCTTTTGGATGGTCTGGAATCTTGGCTGGCTCCGCCACCTGCTTCTACGCATTTGTAGGTTTTGATGTGATTGCATCCTCAAGTGAGGAGGCCAAAAATCCCCAGAAGGCTGTACCCATTGCCACAGCAATATCCCTTGGACTGGCAGCAGCAGCCTACATCCTGGTGTCCACAGTGCTCACATTAATGGTTCCCTGGCATACTCTGGACCCCAACTCAGCTCTGGCAGATGCCTTTTTCCGTCGAGGTTACAGTTGGGCTGGGGTTATTGTGGCTGTGGGTTCCATCTGCGGTGAGTCAATATGTAGTACTACTACAAGTACTTTTCACTTAACAGAGATACTGACTTTCTAGTGCAATGCAGTGGAACCTCTAAGGTACCTAAATAAAACCTTTTATTAATGGTACAGGCAATGTTGAAGTAAGATGAAGTCTAAAATATATAGCATATAGTATTTCACACCTGTCTGTTTTGGGCCAGATTTTGAATCGTCCTCCATTTTGAATCGTCCTCCATTATACCTGGGGCGACCATTCAAACTTTGGCCCATAACAGACAGGAGTGGAATGCCTTTGTTGCCGTCCTACATGCCAGACGGCATTGCGGGCATAAGTGAGTGAGTGACGAAAGTGTAAAATAAAGTTAATCCCTGTTGACTGTAAACCGTAAAACTATTTACTCATCCTGTAATAGTGAGTGACGGACAAGTTGACAAAGGGAGATTACTGTTTGTGTGTTATTGTTGTCTTAGCACATACAGTATACAGTATACTTAGCAACCAGTACAGAGACATGAGTACAGTGGAAGCGCGGTTTTTGTATTCCCCGGTTTTGGTAGGATTTGGTTTCCAACAAAACTTGTTGCTAAGACTGTGGTTTTCAGACATTGTCTCGGTTATAGTAGGACCAAACAACGCGTCTAACAAACAAGTCGAGTGCCCAAACGTGGCATTCACGCGTTGGTGACTCAGCCTCTGTGAAGAATGGATAGTGGTTCTTTTAGAGCTGGGACACAACAGATTCAAGGCCAGGGAGTCATTTTTATTATGTGTGTGTTTGGGTGGTTTATTTGTTCATAGAACGCATACAGAAGAATGACCAACTCGTATCTGTCCCCTTCCTTCCTCCTAATAGTCACAGTACGCCGATAGCTGATGAGGTGTTGTGAGTGCTAGACGAATCTGTGGGTTTTTTTTATGTACGGCGGCAAAAAACTTGCACTATTGCATTCAAGAAAGAACTCGCAGCAAAGTATGAAGGTAGCGTCTGCTACAATAGGACTGTAATGTAAAGGTAGGAACCTCTAACATAGGTTGCAGGAGGAACGGTTTAAGAGAGACGTAACAGAAGGAGAGCCGGGACTGTGTTTATGTTTGTACCTACTGCTGAACTTTAAGTTCAAGTGCGCACGTATACAGACCTAACCATCCACTCTTTAAAGTTACATTTGTAAGACTAGAGCAGGGGTGTCAAACTCGTGCCATGGAGGGCCGAGACACTGTAGGTTTTCTTTCCAGCCAGTCACTAAAGCAGGTGATTTTAATGATCACCTTCAGTTTGAGGGAAGGAGCTCATCAATTAAATCACCTGCTGAAGAAACTGGTTTGTGAGAAAACCTGCAGCGTCTCGGCCCTCCACGAGTTTGACACATGTGGACTAGAGGCTCTGCCGTCCCCTCCCTTCCTCCCTCCACTCATCACCGTGTTCACTAACAAGTCTTCAATAAAGATAAAAGTGATGTTTAATGTTGAGACAGTATATCAATTTCATTCGTCATTGATATGTATTTAGTTTTAGTTTCTGTATGTATAACTATATTTATTCTCTGTATAATGTGTTTAGTGGTCATAATGTGTTTTGTGTTTGGAACAGAATAATTGGATTTACCAAAATAAATGAATTTCTGCGAAATAGGAGTCAATATTAATAAATCCTTTCTCAAGTTCATGTTTGCTAATGGCTTTCTGTCCCCCTTCTAGCCATGAACACTGTGCTGCTGTGTAATCTCTTCTCCCTCCCTCGGATTGTGTACGCGATGGCAGAAGATGGATTGTTCTTCAAAATCTTTGCACGAGTCAATCCTATCACCAAAGTCCCCGTCAATGCTATTCTGGTTTTTGGATTCCTCATGGCCACCCTGGCTCTCATCTTTGACCTGGAGGCTTTGGTTCAGTTCTTGTCCATTGGGACCCTTCTGGCCTACACCTTTGTGGCTGCCAGCGTCATCGTTCTTCGCTTCCAGCCGGAGAAAACCAGCTCCAAAGGGACTTCATCCACATCTCCAAACACTAATGCGGAACCTTCTCCTGCCCCGTCAGAATGTCAGAACATATCAGAGGACAGTGGTGAGCTGAAACAGTATGAGTCCTTCTCTGACAAGCTCCAGTTGGTAGAGAGGCAGAAGACAAGGGAGCGCAGAGGAGTGGGCCAGCTGAGGGCCTACTGGGAACCTTATCTGGGCAGGCTGCTTGGCAACTGTGAGCCCGGCGAGGTGGTGGCCCTGTGTGTGCTGGGTCTGATCGTGAGCTCGGTGTCCTTTTGTGCTGTGGTGGTATTCGGAACCAACCAGATGCAGCTGCCACAATGGAGCTTTGCCACTCTGCTGGTGATTTTCAGCCTTGCTTATGTTATTTGCATGGGACTCATATGGGTTCATGAACCACAGACTAACGCCAAAACATTCCAGGTAAGCTCCATTTATCATGTAGTTTGGCACACAGGCATTACAGTATATTTAAATAAATACAATAATTTATACAAATGATATGTATACCTCTGCATACACTTTGTGCGCAAAATGACATAAGGTCTTAGGCCCTCTTTGAATCACCCATTAATATCAGTGTGGCAGGTGTAGAACTTTTATTTATTTATTATTTTTTTAGGTACCCGTGGTTCCGTTGATACCAGGGGCCAGTATCCCCATTAATGTGTTCCTTATGATGAAGCTCAGCCCTCTAACCTGGATTAGGTTCACTGTATGGATTGCCATAGGTAAGTGGATACCTTCTGTTTTTATTTTATTACTGTTCGGACCACATTCTTGTACAACACCACAACATTGAATATATAGTCTCTTGCTCTCAAGAAGCGCTTTTTCTATCGGAGTGTTATGCTAAAAAATATTTTGTCACAACTCAGGAATCACTAAATACCTTAAATCTGTGTGTGTGTTTTTTATTAGCCCTCAGCATATTCTAAATTACAATTGAACAAGAAAATTTCAAAAAAAACAACAGCAAAAATGGAAAAAAGAGCAGTAATTGTAACAAGAATAAAGATAAAATATTAGGAGAATTAAAGTCATAATGTTAAGAGGAAAAATGTCTAAGTTGAAATACTAAAGTATGTCATTTTTGGAAAATTAGGTTGGTTAAAAGTTATAATATTATGATAAAGTCAAAATATTATGACAATAAAGTCACAATATTACAAGATACAGTAAAAGGTACGGGAAGAAAGTCTTGCCTGGGCTGTTCTTCAAATCCAGGCAGTGCTGGCCTTGCTCTCCCTCCGGTTGTCTTCTTGAGAGGCATCTTGTAGCAGTGTTGTTCGTTCGCTGACAATTTGGCAAATGCCGGGACTAGGCACGCTTTTCGCACTGCCGAGTGCGTGAAATCAATCTAGATTATGCTAGTGGCAAGAAGATTATGTATGCCAGGAATTTTCAACATTTCAAAATGTTCTTTACGGACTGGCACAGAGCCCTGCACAGTTTATACATACTTCACATGAGTTGACGACAAATTTACTCATTGCCACATTGTGGGGACAGAGTTTGCGCAAGTGGCTTTAATCTTACAAACATGACATGTAACATACGTTGACTTAAATCAAAAAGTTCATGTTTTCATGGCTTTGCAGGTCTCTTGGTGTATTTTGGCTATGGGATTTGGCACAGTAAAGAGGGCATGAGGGAGCTGCAGCCGAAAGACATGGCTGCCCGGTACGTCGTGCTCCCCAGCGGCAGCCTTGTAGAAACCATGGAGTCTGTCCAGCCCGATGCACCATTGGACGCCTCGGCACCTCAGGTGAAACCTTCAACTGCCCTGACAACTGAGGAGTATTCCGAAAGGAGGTGATGTGTAACCAGACAAACTGCCTGCTGTCTACTATCCTTATCACTGTTTATACACTTTGTATGTCACACCTGACTGGCCTGCTGCTGGTGTCTGTACACATCGTTCTGCAAGTTTAAGCACACCAACGGATGGGGTGTAAATCCTCTCTTATTGTGAAGTTCATTTGTATACTGTATCTTGTAATACTTCAATGCAAAGTAGAGCGCTTTCTTACGAACCTGCATCTCTTTTGTCACATATTTCAAAACAATATGAGGTTGTAGGTTATGTGCTGTGAGGGTGCTTTTTCTGTGACAACGTTTTGTTATAACCTTTGACACTATTTTGGATAAAGTTGGGAACTTTAACATCAAACCAAAAATATCATGTTGAGTATAATCAGCAATTATGTGTTAAATATTTTTAGTCGGTCAGAGATTTTTTATTATTTTCCATAACATCTTCATTAAACCTCAAGAGGAATTAAAGGCTCAAAGAATGTGGATCTTTATGGTACATTCCAACTGGTTTGAATTTCGTGGATTCTCACAAATTCTTTAACTTCAGATGATAAACGGTTTGTTTATATTTATATTAGAATTCATTTTGATTCCTATTATTACTTTTTTGGGTCTGTTCATGAATTAGTGCTGTTTTACACCAACTTTTCCCTGAAAGAGGAACACTTCGGTGCTTCACTTTAATCTCCTAAATCTCATCCCATGACCCTGATCTCTTTTGTGTCACAATGAGTTTATTTCTTCATGCACTGCTAAATAGCACTCATTTCTCTTGCTACTAACATACTTACAGATATCGAAGCACAGAGGTTAATCAGCCTGTTTAACGTCATACATCAAAACTGATTTTAGATACAAGGCGAGCACAAATTGACTGATATTAAATGTTTGCAAGGGGAAAATTCCCAGACGGTCGGTTGTGCTAAACTGCTTTGTCTGTAATCCAAGCTAATGTGCAGCAGTTTGACCTCTGCTCCAGATGTCTCCTTATATACATTCCCACAATCTAGTATCTGATGTATACTCTATTTGTTTTCACTTCTTGTCTGCGTTTGAAACCGATGGCCTTAAACATATAAATCAAGGAAGCTTGATTTGTAAAGTTGAAGTGGCCAGGGTGTATATGATCGTTGTACTGCACAATAGATTGTATACTGCAGCTATAGCATGTTACATTACAATACAATCCTGGAAGAGAATGTAAAAGGTATGGCTTTGGATGGAGGCCACATAGAATTTGCACACTATTTTACAACCCGTTTTCCATGCTTGTTTTTGTTTTTGTTGCACCCAAAAGCACAGACATTATTCTAATCCTTTCCAATGGTGTTGCTCCTGCACATTACAGTCTCCATTTGTCGATTCTGTCTGTATGAAAGTGCTGTGTCCTATATGTGAAATAAATGTTTTGAAGCAGTATTTATACAAATCTTCTTGAATAATATTGATGCAGTATGCAGTAGCTACTTTGATACACTCGTGATCAACATTTTAAGAGCAGTCGAAAAAAAATTACAAGAATTTACACTTTGCACTGTTGGATCTTAAGGAGGTTCTAAGTAGAGATTCAAAATGAAAGAAGAAGAAATGGGAGTGAGACTGCCATGTTCCGCAGGTCAGGAGCGAACACTTCCTGTCCTGGGCTCTTATTTTGGCGGGCTGTACGTCCTGTTGGGAGGAAGAGGCAGCTGGAGGGCCAAGCACGTGACAGAGACAAAAAAAAAATAATTTTGAGTAAGCAATTCATTGCAAACAAACAAACTGAAATAGGCTGTTCATCAGCTGATCAAACGTTTAAAACCATAGCTAAAAAAAAAACCCTGAAACTTCCCTAAAATAGAAATAAAACTCAGTAATGAGTACCTGCACCTTTCTTGTTAAATCACCATAAAAATTGGTTTGGGTATGCTTGATACCGGTGTTTCCAGTAGGCTAGTGGAAATGTTGCTGCAGGTGGTGAAGAGGGCATCCACTGTTTGGAATTTATGTCCATTTTTTATAAACCTACGTTTCCATCCATCCCCAAATGTTCTCAATTGGATTTAGATCAGGGGAACACGCAGGATGGTCCAAAAGAGTGAGGTTATTCCTCTGAAGAAGTCCGTTGTCAGGCAAGCATTGTGAACTGCAGCGTTGTCCTGTTGAAAAACCCAGTCATTACCACACAGACGAGGGCCTTCAGTCATGAGGGATGCCCCCTGCAACATCTCCACATAGCCAGCTGCCGTTTGACACCCCAACACAACCTGAAGCTCCATTGTTCCATTGAAGGAAAAAGCATGATGGTGCCCCCTCCACTGTGCCGTGTGGTGAACAACTCATGTGGGATGCCAGTAACGTTGGAAGCCATCAAGACCATCATAGGGTGCATCAAAAAATACAATTTTTGAATTTTGATATGGCTGGGTGCTAAAAGTGTTCCAATATATGTTTTAACACGACATGCAAAATATTTTTCCAATAAATGAAGGTTTAGGGGTGCCAGCTCACATGTGTTTCTGTAGATAAAAAGGGGCAACAGTGCTAACCGGTCACCATAGAACTCTGACGTTAAAAAAAAACAAAAAAACTGCACTTCAGGAATACTGAGGAGATATTTATATTTTTGTGTTGGGTATGTATACTCTCATTACAAATATGTACGCAGTTGTTTCTTTGTGTATTGAAATACTTACAGTGAAATTTAGTCATATTTCGAGGTTTTTGGTGCTCGTTACATCTAAGATTAGCGTGCTAGCAACAGTTTGCTAGCCACAGTTAGCCAGCTCTGTTAGCTAAGCTATTAAGCTTATCACCAACAGTATTTCAGAGTAGGCAATATCATGTTCAGAGTATTCAAATAACATTTTAAATAAAGGTTTATTTGTCAGTGAAGCTAGTTACTCTGGTAGTGATGTTACTGTAATTGTAATGATGAAGTTAGGCTATGTAGAGCTTAGATTTGAGGCTTACGCATGCATGGTACATCATAATTGAGTGATATTAGGTATGCTATGATATGATTGTAAACCCTATCCTTGTCCTTGTATCCTTTCTTTGTATTCTCAGGCACTCTACAACACAACAAGCCCCAGGATTCAGCTAAGATGCTGCCCTCACCTACTGGTCCCAGCCAGACCCAGTGTGGTCTTTGGTGTGGGCCCGAGCATCACCAGTGAGGATGGCGGCATCACTGGCGCCAAGCTGGCAAGTGGTTGCCAGATCTTGAGATGCATGCTTGTCAAGCAACCTGGTGCAAATGGAGGATTGTCACAGTTTGAGGCAGCCAAGGTCGTCCTGGAGCAGGTGCGGCCATTTTACAAGAAGGCCAACATCCCAATGGTGAGCGATAAACGTGCATGCCACAAGATGGTAGAGTTGGTCAGTTCCAACAACAAACTGCGGAAGATCCCCGAGGTCGATCGCTTCAGTAAGACAGGCAGGCAAAGTATAAAAAAGAGTTCGAGGAGATGACTGCAATGGCCAGCATGGTGATGGATTATGATGAGGAGCCATTTGAGGATGCTGATAGAGATAACACAGTCTGTCCACCATCTGAGAATGCACCATCCCACAGGCATAAGAAGACTGGAACAAGTTTCTTTGCTCCATATGACATCCTTAGCCGACCAAGGGTTGTGTCACTGGCTGCAAGGTTGAAGGTGTCTCCGATGCAACATGCTGCCTTCACATGCGGCCTGATCGCAGAGTCAGGCGGTAATTGTGCAAGTGTCTCAAATAGTCCGTCATACCTTACAAACTGTTTCCTTGTATATGCATGCGCAGTAGTGCTAGGTGGCAGAATTCGATGAAGGCACACGTGTCGTCATTCCACCAGTACGGCCGCGCGGTTGTCGTCATTGTCGGTCAACATATTACTCAGGTTGAGGGTCATTAAATGTGGAGATGGGTTATATTAAATAGAATGAAATGTAGAATGTCAAAGATCAGTAAACTTGATCTTAAAACAGCAAACGTTATTAATGCCAGTGAGGTCATTTACAAATTACAATGTACATGTTATATTTACACAGCATGTACTGTAATAACAACACAGGGTGAGAAGCACTGTCATGCAGGAGAAACTCGCAGTAGAACCGCTGCTCCTTCGCATTGAGCGGATCCAGGTGAGGTGGCTCGGACATCTGGTAAAGATGCATCCTAGAAGGGGAAGTGTTCATGGCACGTCCGACCGGTAGGAGACCTCCGGCAAGACCAAGGACATGTTGGAGAGACTATGTCTCTCAACGTCGCGGGATCCGCCTTGAGGAGCTGGACGAAACAGCCAAGTCTGGGCTTCTCTGCTTAGGCTGCTGCCCTGCAGCCTGACCTCAGATAAGTGGAAGATGATGGATGCATGGTAAAAACAACACACAATTTGAGAGGCTCCACAGTTGGAGGTTCAAGTCTGTTTGGGAGTTGGTCTTCTGCTCGTTTAGTCCAAAGATGTTTTTTTTGGTCTCAGGCCACATTCTTGTCAGCCATGTTTTTACCAACTTTTACCACAGAACTCACTTCAAGTAGAGGTTCATTCATTTCCATTTTCATTTTTTTCTCTGTTTGATGCTCCTGGTTTGAGGTAAATAAGAGCTCTTGTGTGTCAAAGCAGTAGAACTGATGTTGAGATGGAGGTTTTGAAGGTTCACACAGGAGGGGTAGACACGATCTGCTGCATGAGTCTCCCTACCATGAGCATCTCTTGCGCTACCTCCTTTGTCACCCATCCATGAAGCACTTCTGGTCTTTCTGCTGCTGGAGAGGAGAAATTGAACAGTAGCAGAAACACTGCATGATGATGAATCATTTATTAACAACATGGAACAGAATGGAGCATGACTCAAGTGAATGAAGTAATACTCACAATGGACTCCATTGCATCTGTGTAAGGTGCTCTAGTTGTTTTTCCACCAGTGTGCTGGCCAAAGAGTGGCTACATGTCTGCGGAGGTGAGCTGTCCTGTTTAATAGTTTTATTAAATTAGAACAAAGCACAACACCACCTAAGAGTACTTCTTTCTAATCAATTTGTAGTGCAAGGCTAGGGACACCCCACATTACATTCACCACAAAGACAGTGAATAGAACAGTACAGTACAGTGTAATACATTCACACTGCACATACTGTAGTATGAATGTACAGTTGTCTTTTTTTTGCCTCACGAAACTTTGTGGGTTAAGGTGCACCTACTACTACAACTACATTGTCTCTCTCTCTCTGTCTCTCTCTCTCTCTCTCTCTCTCTGTCTGTAAATTTAGAAGAAAAAATTTGTAATATTACAAGAATAAATTCGTAATATTACGTGTCATCCTGTCATAGGGAAAAGAGAGCATAGCTCTTCAGGAAGGAAGGAAACTTTCCTCTTGCTTCAGGCAACACCATCTCCAAACGGTGAATGCACATGTCCAACTGTTCATTGTTTCAGTAATTTTATACAACTTGCTGTTGTCTAACAAGGAGCTAAACTATTAAATTTATAACAGGTGTGTAAATTACCTTTCAGTAGTGTGATCTCTACAAATATGGGATCAGGACAATCCATCAAGCATATTCAGTACTAGTTTTACAAAAATGCATTAACGTTACCTTAACAGCATTGGGTTGTGTTGCCTCCCTCAATTTCACAAGGCTGCTGTGAAGGGTAGCATTCTCCTTCTCTAGGACTCGAATGCGTATGTAGTTTGCCTGTCTCTGTTGCTCCATATCCAAAAGCACGTTCCCTGTACCTTTAAGAAACCACATGATATCATTCAACCAAACCTAAATTGATTATTCACAAGATTCACATTACAGTGGATCCCCACACATTCGCGATTCAGCATTCACCCCGCAAATTGGCAGACTTTTGGTAGAATAATAATGGTAAATGTACAGCATACATGTTCCACTGTTAGAAAGTCCGCAGTTTTTACATGTTTATGTCTTTATGCCTCACTAATAATGTTTTTCGTCAAGCACTTTGTTCGGCCGTCCTTGTACGCACCATAGCTGTGTGCTGTGAGACTCAAAAGTTTGTTTGGCTACAGAAGCACCAGCTTCCGAACACAAGTTAATATATTATCGTAAAGTTGAAGCAGTGTGGCTTATGTAGAGGCGGCTTGGAGAAACGGCTTCTGTAGCCTGCTAGTCTCTAACACTAACCCGACATCGTGCCTCCAATTCCATTTGTTCATCTATCATCTTACATTATCATTCATTGGTTGTGAGTACCTATACATTTTATACTTTGAATGTGTTAAATAAGTGTTTGAGGCATTTAGGGCTTAAACCTGAATTATGTCACGGGTGAACAATGGTAACTGAACAGGGTGCAGGAGCTGAATTGAATCTAATAATTACAACAGTCACTTTTATTGTAAATGTTGATCTGAAATTGGAGAACAACATCAATGTCAAGCTAGCAGGCGGGTTGGAAGAGGGGGAGTGATTCGTGTGTCAAACACAGACATTGTTATGGGCATATTAATGACTTGCGTTTTTCCGCCATTCCCTGTTGGGCCCGGAACATAATACCTGCATATCTACAGTACTGTATACTTTTCCCTATAGGTGCAAGAGATCATCATCTTGTACATTGCAAAGATGGACTAATGAGATAAGTGCATACTCTGTGGTTGGGTGTGTGCCAGGGGGCTGAGCTCAGGGAAAGCCACCAGCAACCTCTCCCTGTCCTTCAAGGATTTCACACTTTCCTTAAGGGTAGTCACAGTGCTCTTGAATTCGTCTAAGTGTGTTTCTAGTGCCTGCTTTTCACTTTGGAGCTGTGAACAAATATCCTGAACAGAGAGGACACCACACATTCATATTGGGTAAAACAAAGGTGATGAATTGAGGGTGCTCTTTAAAAAAATACCTGATGTGAAGTGATTTGCACTTGTAGTTGTTCATTAACCTCTGACATCTGTTGAAGTTGATTGTGGAGGTTGAGCTCACTTTCCTCCCTCTGTCCCAACCGCCTTTGCAGGTCCTCACATTCTTCATCGAGAGCATAAAGTCTCTGCAGCAAAGATGTCTGCTTTGTTTCCATTGACTGTACAATGAAACAATAACAGTGCAAACATTGAGCTATTTAAAAACTTTACTGGTCTGACCGTCAAGTTGTGCAGAAGAAAACGAGGTGTGTCTTACCTCCTGGTGATGACATGCACTGTGGTATTTGGCCTTCTCTTTCTCCAGAAGTAGTTCAGTTACAGAGATTTGACTTTCTAACTGCTGGATCCTCTGATGTAGTTCCGAACAGACCTTTTCTCCTACTTGCAACATCTTCAATTTCTCCTGGAGAGCATTTCGTTCACATTCTGAAAAGAAAGTATTACTGAATCATGTTGTGATTAATATCATTGGATATTGTGAGGAAAACACACCAAGAGCTTGCAGTCCATCTTGCTGTATTGCTATTTTGTCTTCCAGACTGGAATTGTACTTCTTTAGGGATGCATATTCTGAAAATAAATGAACCTACTCATATGTAAATGTTTCCCCATTGCATTTATTTGATTTGTGATGTTACCTCACCTCTCCTAAGTTGTTGATACTCCTCTGATAGCCTTTCCTCTGTTTCTTTCATGGTTGCCTGTGCTTTCTTTAACAAAAGCTCCATCTGAAGAACTGTGGATTTATGTTTTTCCACTTCTCCCTTTAGTTCCTTTTCTGCACTTTCCATGTCATATCGTAATTTGATCTGCTCTGCTTCTGCTGCTGCTAGTTTGTTTGTAAGAGGATCTACTGTATTTCGGACCTGCTGTACATGTTTTGCGAGTCGTCGCATATCTCTGAGCTGCTCGCTGGCCCACTGAGCAACATCACCCGATGACATTTGCCCCTTGTCCACAGTGTCCTCCACAGCAATTAAGAGTTGCTGTAAAGAGGACGGCAGGCCCTCACCTTGAAGAAGTTCTACCAATGCATTGCCTGTCTTTCTAATAGTAGACTGCACTTGATGACATGCACCGCAGGGAGCAGAGGCTGATTCAATAGTCTGGGAGCTTATATTGCAGGTGTGAACTTTGGGATTGTATAGGAGGCTGTGAATATCACTGGAGGGTGCCTCATCTGCTGGCAAAAACTTGATGGAGCTCGTTGAAGACCAGGCAGAAAAGTCATTGATGCTGCTCTCGTTCCGTAACTTCATTTGTGGTGATGTTGATGTTACACATTCATCCCAATCCAACATCTCTGTTTTTAACTTGTTTTCCATGCACCTCACCTGGCAAAAATTAAAAAATTAAGATACATATGAGTTTTTCACATTTCAAAAACCTTGTGAGAATACAAAACCGTGTCTACCTTCATGTCTGCAAACTCAACTAAATGTCTCCAGTATTTTTTGACAACAAGACCAACTGACATGCAGTCTTTCTGATGGTGTTGTTGCTTTTTCTTCTTAGTGCTCAGTTGCACAACGTACGCACTGGAGGCTTGAAGAAGAAGTAGTAGTCTTGTTTGGAGAAAAGGAAAGGGTGTGTTATGGTTAGATTTATTTTGAACATGCATACAAGGTTACATTAGTGCACATCACATATCAGTGTAACGATTAAGCATGTCCAAAAGGAGTAGGAAAAAGCAGAGCTTCTTCTTCTTCTGTGTTATATTGTACATCTATACCAGGGGTGTCCAAACTTTTATCAGCGAGGGCCGCATATGGTCAAATTTAAGGATACTGGGGCCACTTTGATATTTTACATTTTGTAAACCAACCCATGTTGATAAGCTAACAAGTTATATCTATTTAAAGAAAGAAAAAACAGCCTGCATCTCAGCTTTGAGTTATAGGTGACAGTATATTATTACTTTTTGTCCACTGCTCGTTTTTACATGTTTGCTCTTGTTTTTCAATTTTACAAATATTTCAACTGTAATTTTTTTTCAGAACACTGTGACTTTATTCCCATAATATTTTGACTTTATTCTCATAATATCACAAGTTTTTCTCAACCTAATTTTCCAAAAATTGCAAATTAATTCTTTGTTTTGTTACTATCCATCCATGCATTTTCTATGCTGCTTATCCTCATTAGGGTCACGGGGGAATGTTGGAGCCTATCCCAGCTGACTTTGGGGAAGAGGCTGTTTTGTTACTAATATTGCAAAAATTATTGCCGAAATTATTGTGAAAATTATTTTCTCCCCTCATAGTACTGCGACATTATGCTTGTAAAATGTACTGTTTGTAATGTTACAATTTTTACATTAATATAATGACTTTATTATAATATTTCTACTTTATTCTAAGAAAATTACTGCTCTTTTTTCATTTTTGTTTTTGTTAGTTTTCTTGTTTAATTGTATTTTTACAATGCCGAGGGCCAATTAAAAAAAATTAGCCATGGGCCACACTTTGGACACACCTGGTCTATACCATTGACCTCATTGGATGTATTTTAGGGGTGGCTTGAACCTCCCTAAAAATTCCAATGCACCACTATAATTAGCTTGATTTTTTCCTTTTAGAAATTAGTTCCCATGACTTAACTCCATTGACGACGTCTCTGGCCGTACAAATATTTACAAATGTGCTGTAAAGCTGTAATTACCTGTCGATCACCAGCTCCAGTAAAACGACGTGAGAATGCTGGTTAAATTCATCCTCTCCGTCCATAAAGTCATACTGCTCCAGATCCAAATCGAGATTGCTTGACAGTTTGTCCGGAAATTTCCACGAGAAAACGCGCACCTGACCAGTTGTTGAAAACACGTCCAGAATGGCAACTTGGAGGTCGGCGACATCTTTCTGGAGACTTTCTATACAGTCCTTGCGACCTAGTAACTGAGACATTTTCAACATTTACCGTGCGATAGTTGCTTGTTGATACCTCAGCTCCTTGGTAACATTGGTGTTAGGCACTCCCAGTCCCACAGTTCTTTGCGGCATGTGTCCGGAAGTTATACGCCGCCATTGACGGAGGGTCATCGAAGGTACCACGCAGTAAGTTTTCAACCACCAAATTTGTTTTAACATATATTTATGAAATACCTGATTGCATATGCATCCACTTAAAGCCATACACTGTCCAAATCTATTTTTCAGGTTTGGCTTTAGGTCAATAAAAAGACGCAGTCATGCCGCCTGGCCCTGTTCAAATTGTTCAGCCGGAGCTCAACAAGGTAACGATACCAGTGCTAGTTAGCCGATGTAAGCTAGCTAGCCAGCTGGCTAACCTACTGTAAGAATTTATACAATTTATAATTCATGTTGTCTGTATCAACAACAATAGGGATAATTGTTTACGATTAATTTGTTATCCAAGTAATTTACCAATAATTCTACGTCGATTAGCATAAATTGTTTTAAGGCTACCGCCATTCTTTCGCTGTTTGGCAGAATTAACATTACCGCTGTTTATTCATCATCTGTAATGTATCGTATTTCTTTCTTTAAGGTGTGTTTTGACTGCGACCTGTAGTACCTTTCATGATTAAAAAAAAAAGTATATGTGCTTCCGTGCGATATTGGCTATTGCTCAGGCCCACTACATGAATCACACTTGCAATGAAATCTGATACTAAAGTTGATAATATCTGTCAGAGATGTATTAGGGACACCTTGATGCTCCAGATATATAGGCATTATTAGATGTCATAATAGTTCTCTTGTCAGACTTTACGGGCGAGTGTGTGGTGAAGCTAGTAGCTAGCCCGTGTGGAGTGCCAAGGTTTCAATACATGAGTAACGTAGTTTGATCTGCGTCACTATGTTAATAATAATCATAATAACAATGTGTCTGTCGCTTGGTTAATATGTATGTCACATTATATGTAAATAGAGCATTGTTAGTACTTTTTGGAGTTTTTTTCAGAAGGCTTTATTGGCGGAATAAGTGTTCCCCATTATGTGCATTCTGATATGCGTCTTTTTAGCTGTTTTTTTCCCCTTTAGAACGCACAGAAAAGATGTGTTCATGTCGCACATAAGGACTGGTGATGATAGGCAAAATTTAAAAAAAAATGTGCAGTTTTCTTAAAAAACACATGAAATATTAACGTTGCTATAATAATGTAATGCTTTTCTTCTTTCATTGTTAATTTTGTTGACACAAATATAATTCTGTTCTACAGAATGATGCAACAGAAGAAACCCCAGCCACTAAACCCATCGTTGGCATTATATACCCACCACCAGAGGTCCGAAACATTGTCGACAAAACAGCCAGCTTTGTCGCCAGGTTGGTTTGTAGTTATAAGTAAAATGTACTTATATTGTTTACATGTGTATTTGTATTTAAAAAATATCTTCATAATGCTTAATAAAGTTTTGTCAATTTTCAGGAATGGGCCGGAATTCGAAGCAAGAATTAGACAGAATGAAATCAACAATCCAAAGTTTAATTTCCTCAACCCAAACGACCCATACCATGCTTATTACCGACACAAGGTCAATGAGTTCAAGGAAGGTAAAGCCCTGGAACCATCTGCAGCTGTGCCTAAGGTTATGCAGCAGACCATGCAGCAGACCCAGCAACTTCCTCAGAAAGTAGGACATTGTTTTTCAAGGGTTTCTTATATTAGTTTGCCAATTAAAGATATAAAACAAATATCATTTCATGTTGGTTATTTTGCTTGTCCAAAGGTGCAGGCAATCCAGGAGGTACCCAAAGAACCACCTCCAGAGTATGAGTTTATTGCTGATCCTCCATCGATCGCTGCATTTGATCTGGATGTTGTCAAACTTACCGCCCAGTTTGTTGCCCGCAATGGCCGCCAGTTCCTTACTCAGCTCATGCAAAAAGAACAGAGGAACTACCAGTTTGATTTTCTACGGCCCCAACACAGTCTTTTCAACTACTTCACAAAATTAGTTGAACAATATACAAAGGTGGAAAAAATGTTGCCTCTTTTTCCTCTATATCTATTTTGACTGTATGATTTTCATGCAAAATTAATTTGTGTTGTCCGTTGACTTGTAGATTCTAATACCTCCCAAAGGCCTGTTGATAAAGCTGAAGAAAGAGGCAGAGAATCCCAAAGATGTTATGGACCAGGTAAACAATGACTGTTTCACAAATTAGTGTTTCTCAGCTTGGGTTTATAAATCAGTGTTTCCCCTCTGCACAACAACCAGGTAAGGTACCGTGTTGAATGGGCAAAGCACCAGGAGCGTGAAAGAAGGAAGGAAGAGGAAGAAAGAGAGAAGGAACGAGTCGCTTATGCTCAAATCGACTGGCATGACTTTGTTGTGGTCGAGACAGTGGATTTCCAGCCTAATGAGCAAGGTAATGCAGTACAATCATTATGTTTAACTCTTAGCATAGAGCAAAAAAACTGAACTGAATGGAATTTGTTACTGAATATTGACCTTTGGATATGTTTTTTTGAAGGCCACTTCCCCCCACCAACGACACCAGAGGAGCTTGGTGCCCGCATCCTAATCCAAGAGCGTTATGAGAAGTATGGTGAGAGTGAGGAGGTTGAAATGGAGGTCGAAAGTGATGATGAGAATGATGAACGGGAGGTACGAAATGCAGGCCACGCCATACAACCTGATCAAGACACACAGGTTCAGGACATGGATGAGGTAAGAGGATGCTCAAAAGAATTGGGTCTTGGCAATTAGTAGGGATGTCCGATCTTTGCATAAAAATTAGATACCAGATCATATCGGTATTGTTTCTTTTGCTGATAATGATATAGTAAGTAATGAACAACAAAGAACAACAAGCTCAGTGTGTTCGCGGTGTGGAATTATTTCCTAGTTTGGCCTTCGGATGGTAAATATGCCTATTTGCAATGACTGTAAAGTGTTACATTTTGCTATTTGCGCATAATGCGGTTCCACCTACTGCAAATTGTTGCGTTGACTACTACTACTGAGAAACAGGTACAGCTGCACGGGCTGTGTTATAACTGCAAAGCAGCTGCACATAGCACCAAACATACAGAAACATACATACCTGTACTTACAGAAGAGCAAAATACGAGCATAAAACAGGAAACATAAAAACGAAGGAAAACAAAGCTAGTGGAACATGACATAAAGCAAGGTAGTGATACAGCTTCCTTCAAGACTTCTGATCTAATAACACACCTAAGGAAGAATCACCCGGAGTCACACACTTCGCTTTTTTTTTTTTATACCTTGCATTTTTGTCTATCGAGACCATCACATTTTGCACTAACAGTGTTTTATTTGTAAACATCACAGTAAAAGAAGCATAATGTGTTTATAACATGAAATCAGTTTGAGGGAGGTGCTGCTTCCTATTCAGTATAGGTTGGTAATGAAGTACTGGACAACATCGGTAGTTGGTAGTTGTATAAGAAGCAATCTTTTGCCAATATTGTTTATTATGGAAAAAGAACCATGGGGCTGTAACAATATATTTGTCAATCTTTCATCCTAGGGATCTGATGATGATGATGAAGGCATGAAAGCACCACTGCCACCCAGCAACCCAATGCCACCCCCGCTACCCCCAACCCCAGACCAAGTTATTATTCGTAAAGATTACGATCCAAAAGGTAACATTTGTTGCTGTTTATACGCTCTCACTAGCTTGCCACTACTAAATTTCACAAATTATTAAGTGTATGTTGATCTGTTGCTATCATTTCATCAGCTTCCAAGCCTCCAGCTCCAATTGCAATTTCTGATGAGTATCTAATCTCGCCTATTACTGGTGAGAAGATCCCAGCTAGTAAAATACCAGAGCACATGCGTATTGGTCTGCTGGATCCGCGCTGGCTGGAACAAAGGGACCGTAGCATCAGAGACAGGCAGACTGAAGATGAAGTTTATGCTCCTGGTTTGGATATTGATAGCAGCCTGAAACAACTGGCTGAGAGGCGTACTGATATCTTTGGTGTGGAGGAGACAGCCATTGGTAAGAAGATTGGAGAAGAAGAAATTCAGAAGCCAGAGGAGAAGGTGAGTACAGTTATGGTCTTGTATCAGAAAGGCAACATGTTTGTTCTTTTTCATCGTTTTTCTTTGTTGCTTTCTCTTCAGGTTACCTGGGATGGCCATTCTGGAAGCATGGCACGCACCCAGCAAGCAGCACAAGCTAACATCACCCTCCAAGAGCAGATTGAAGCTATTCACAAAGCCAAAGGGCTGGTGGGAGAGGATGACAATAAGGAGAAAATCGGTCCAAGCAAGCCCAGTGAAACTCACCACCTGCCTCCCATTCCATCATCTGCACCCAGTTTGCCTAAGCCCACCCCTCCAATCACAGCACTGCCTCGCCCCCCCACCACTGTATGATGTGTATACAAATGGAAGGTTTATCAAACAAAAGACAGTTGTTGCTTTACAACAGTCCAACATGTCTGTTTGCAGGTGGGCCCTCCAGTGCGTACAACTCTTTTGTCAGCTGTACCAGTAATTCCAAGGCCCCCAGTGGCCCCTGTGGTCCGCCTGGCTCCAGGACAAGTTATAGCACCAATGCCTCCCATGATTCCTGCTCCTCGCATCAATGTGGTTCCCATGCCACCATCGGCACCTCACATGATGGCTCCCAGACCACCTCCCATGGTCGTTCCAGCTAGTAAGATATATCTTTCTTACACATGTATTAATCTCCCTGCTGCTAAGATAGTGACTTGAACTGTGTAAAGTAAATGTTCCCCTCGTTGCATTCTAGCATTTGTTCCTGCTCCACCGGTACCACAACCCCCAAATATAGCTCCGGCACCACCATCCCATCCACCGCCACCTCATGAGGATGAGCCACACAACAAGAAGATGAAGACCGAGGACAACCTTATTCCAGAGGTGGAATTTCTTCGACGAAACAAGGTCAGTGAGAGTGGTGATACTCTGTTTTTAGTTATATTGCTTTATACTTAACATGCAGACACCCCAGAAACTGTTACCCCTAAAGTTCATAAATACAACGTTAGATGCACAAGATAGTAAATGACAGCTACACAATTATCAATATGAATGGTACACATTTTAAAATGTATTTATTTGATTATGTTTGTGTTACTCCTACTTTTCATCAGTAAGTCGTCCTTCGTAACAATACACATCCCTACACTATGGGGGGAATATAGTAAGAATATGTTAAGGCAGTCCCAAATTCAGACTTTAATTGTTGTATTGTTTATTTCAAGGGTCCGGTGGCAGTTAAAGTCCAGGTCCCCAACATGCAGGACAAGTCGGAATGGAAGCTAAATGGCCAAGTGCTCAATTTCACTGTCCCACTCATCGACCAGGTAATCCATACACTCCTTTTTATCTTGAATTATTTTTTAAAAAGTGCCTTCTTACCACTTATGTGTCATTTCTCAAAAGGTGTCTGTTATTAAAGTCAAAATCCATGAAGCTACAGGCATGCCGGCGGGAAAGCAGAAGCTACAGTTTGAGGTAAAGTCATGCTTGAATTTAGGGTAATAAACTACATTCTATAATATATAGTTGCAATATAATTCAGGCATCATCCTTATTGGCCCAAATGTAAATACTGTATGAGTGAGTGACTAATGGTCTTTATTTCTATCTTTAGGGCATTTTCATCAAAGATTCTAACTCTCTGGCTTATTACAACATGAACAATGGATCAGTCATTCACTTGGCATTGAAAGAGAGAGGTGGAAGAAAGAAGTGAACAAACCATCTGAAAAGATCTATGTTCAAGCATTTTTTTGTTGTTTTACTTTATCTTGTCAAGATTTAATTTTCAGCATAGTTGTAGTTTTAGTCCATATTGTGTAGAGCTTGTTTACATATCCATTGTCATGTAATCTAATTGAAAGTGTTGTTGTAAATCACTGACTCAATTCGGTTGCTCAATAGTGCTTTTTCATTAAATAAAGCTGGTGGGAAACGGTATGAACTGGTCAGTAACATCAATATGTGTGTAAATAATAATAGTTTGGTAAATGTATGAAGTACCAAAAAAAAAAAAACATTTTCCAAACACAAATTGTCGTAAACAAAGTAGCCACTAGGTGTATCACAACCATTTCAATCCACAGACTGTAATCACAGCACCGCTGCACAGGACTGCTGGTCGAAGCAGAATTTACTGTGCGATGACAGGACATAGAGCTCAGCCATCACTGTTAGAAGTTGACATGTTTAACTTTGTAGTCGGTTAGTTTCTGGCAATGAATTCCAATATATCATTACTGGACTGTGGAGGCCACGTAGAAACACTCGGAGCGCGATTTCGAAGCTGTTAATGTAAGTTTGCGTTAGCTTCCAAGCCAGCTAGCTAACCTTAAAGCTTTTTTTTTCCCGTTGAAGTTGCATGGTTCGGTTGTATAATTTGATTTGTGGTCGCGTGACGCCCGTTTATGATTAGATGGGGGGAAGCTTCAGTTACATACAGAAAGAATGGCGTCGGGGATGTTTGCCTCGATATTATGTGCTTAAGGAGCAGTTTTGACTTGGGCTTGTCAACAGACTCGCTGGCGTTGGCTAACCTCGGTAGCCTGTTAGCCGCCTAAGCTAGCATGGCCAACACGGAGAACGGTCGTCACTCCGTGGACTCAAGGAGCATCAGGACCATCAGTAGCAGCCGCATCGACGACGAAAGCTCGCTGGGCTCCGACTCCGAGATCAATGGCTTCACCACCGACAGACAAACTGATAAATACGGATTTATTGGTGGAGCTCAGCAGTACACGGAGGCTTCGTAAGTTTTGAGTTTAATTTCTACCTAACAGTTCTGTCCTTTTATAGACTATCTAATGTATAATTTGAGGTAGCCCAAGTAAAGCTGTTTTGAAAGCATAAATGACAGCAGAGTAGGGAAAATATGGATATCTGAAAATGGGTGTGCTATCTGGAAGGCAGTCTGCGAGCTGCGTGGCACAATGCGGTTTATTATACTCCGTGTTTGCCTCGCTCCAAAACAATATAAGCACTTTGTGGAGTCCATTTCCGTCTTCATTCAGTTATTGCACCGTTTTTTTTTTAGGAAAAACTATTCTGTTCAGTGAGTCTGAAGTGGCTTTAAACGCAAAGAATGTAATTTTACAGGGTACATTACATTACTATACTCAACTACGGTGGCCGATGGAGGCCAACACGGATGCAAAACCAAAAACTGAAAAAAAAATGCTGCGAATGCCAAAAACACACAAATCACCAAATGACAAGGTAAATTTGTCTTTGTGAAACACATTCTCATTCTAAGACTAACATTAGCCACTTCAATCAGCTGTAACCAACATTTTTTTTTATTATGGCCAAGTAGTTTGACAAAAGAAATACCTTTTCATTCTTGCTCTTCAAAAGTCAGACAACTTTCAGCAGGGGATGCTAATCATGTTTTTAAAGATGACGCTCCCTCAGGTTTGGCTCCTCAGGTAGCCTGGCAACTTCTGTTTTGTTCCTTCAATTTGCAGGATTTCTATCATGCAGTTGTTTTTGGCATTTGGAGCCTTTGTCTTTTGCATGTGTGTTTTATCCGGCAGCGTTTATGTGATTTAAATATTTGCTGTGGATTATGGTGTTATTGCATAATTTGTGTGTTTGGAGCGTTTGGCTATTGCTGCGTGTTTGCCACTGAATGCCACCATACTTTTCAGCAGAAGTTGTATGAATAAACTTCTTTTTGTCTACCAATTGCCACAGTTTTGCAGATTCAGATTTCTCAGAGTTATCCTGAAGCTGCACTGTAGATTTCAGAAATGTTATTTTTCATGATGCACATGTTCCAATAAGACTTTGTAAATAGGGAGTCACCTAGAAATAGCCCCTTTTGAGGCAACGTAAACCTTCAATTACATGCTTTGCTGATGAGATAATTGCATAGATTAAAAAGCATCAGACCTCACTGGTAATGTTACGTTAGAGTTGTCTTCATTTTCCTTTTAAGTCGAAGCGTTTTATGTGGGTGTCTATTTTGGTGTAGAAGACTGTAAATACTGTTCTTGAGTTGTAGAAAAGACAGCAAATACTGCAAGTCTTCAAGTTTTACCAAAGTTTATTCTGACATGTTTTATTGTCTACTTCAAACAAGCCTTCAGTTGTTAAACTGGCTGCCACACTTGAGCAATTACCCCAAATTCAGCTGTGAAATAAAAATGTCACAATTGCAGTTCCTTTTGCTTTTAACAGACATCTCTGAATGTTTACACTTTACAACTGACAATTACCTAATGCTTACATCAAACCTTTTATAGTTCTGTTTGTTGAACCAAGTAACATGTGTTTACATAGCGTGAACTAATTTATTCTCTCTCTTCATGTGTACCTCCAGAGCTCTGGATGTGCCTCCAGCAGTGCTGAGGCAAAGGGAAGTGAAGTGGCTGGATATGCTCAATCACTGGGACAAGTGGATGATCAAGAGACACAATAAGGTCAGGCCTTAGTGTTAACTATATAACGCAACATGCAATGTTGTTTGCACTTTGCACAGGTTCAACCCTTTAGGTATGACTTGCTTCTGCACAGCTGTTATCTTCAACACCATCATCTCCAGTCATTTTTGTGCAACAGTTTATTCATTCATTGCAAAAAGCCTGTATATAGCTATATTTTGTTGTCATTGCACTCAACAATACATTCAGCCCATGTTTTAGTATTAGTATTATTTAGTGTTAGTATTATTAAAGGGTTTGTGTGTCACAGCAGGATACTGCATTTTTTTCAGTTTATTGTTTCATGTAATAATATGAAACAGGTTCACATTGTCCGGTACAGTACATGTAATTGATCGTGGCGGTGCGCCACTACAAAATAAACGCCGCCAAACCTTAAAATTAGGTTTTATTTTCAACTTGAAAACAATGTAAAGTAATATATTGTATGAATCTATATATGTTCTATACAGATACCTTTGTAGCATATTATTTATTCACATATTGAACACAGTTAGTTTGAAAACCATTTAAAATATCATTAAAGTGTTTCACTGTGCGTTATTTTGATAAGCATGCACCGGAATCGCCTGTCTGCCTGGCTGGCAGTTGCACATGTGACCAGATACGCGACACGTCTTGTGTTGACTTTCACTTTGTTCCTTGTTATCGGGAGAATGAACAATAGCCCGTAAAATGTGTACTCAATTGACGACAGCTTGTGACATACTAAGCCTATCCATGCCCGCGTGTGTGATCGCTCACATTCCAATCTCATTCCACTTTCTGGCATTTTTGTTGACATGCCTGGCTGGTGGCATCTAGCTAGCTCGTTTTTGCTGAGCTACGAGCATCATCACAGCTTACTTTTTGAAAGTGTCACTTAACAATCTTGCTCTCTTGTTATCGTTATAATACATATGGCATGTTGTCAAAACACTAGTTGTGTGTCACTAGTTGTGCAACAAAAACACGCCGTGTGTACAGCTTTAGACAGTGGCGCTATCACAGGGTCTCCAACAGGTAGCTCTTATGCTAGCAGTAGCTCACCAGCTGATCTTGAGTAGTTCACCAAAGAATATTTGCTTCACCTCTTACTATTTTTATAAGTCTTCTATTCAAACATGACACCTGTATTTAATGACAAATGAGCACACTGACTAGAGATGTGTTTTATAAATAAAGTGCAATTCAAATGTCGGCAGTGCTCTCAGCAACTTTGCCATTAAATCAACAGTTTTGCAATGTTCCCGGCTCATGTTCTGCTAGTTGTTACAAATAAATAAATATTTGTTAAATTAAAATTTGTTATATAAAAAAAAAATGCAGATGCTGCAGCGGAACAACACAGCGTCGGGAGCCCGACCTCCCATGCAGCCTCCCACCACAGCTTCAAAAAACCCTAGGGGAAACCCTGTTAATGGTTGAGAAAACTGTAAGAACTGCAGTGTTTCCCACAGGACAACAATCTTAACTGTGGCGTTGGGTGGGGGCGCAGAAGACATCGTCGTCAAATTTGCATAATTGGCCATGGTGTAAAACTCCGGCCAGAGGGGCGATTTTCAAAAATCCAGTCCAATAAACTAAGTATTCGTCCTACATATCTTATTTCAGCCGGCTGTTGAGACCCTTTGAACTTGAGCTTTACTTTTGTCCACTTGCAATCGCTATGATTTAAATTAATTTGCTACCAAATCGAAAGGGAAAGTTGAACAAACATGATAAAGCAGTATGCAAAGCACAAAAATATAAGCAGCGATAAAGCCTAATTTTCAGGGGAATCTACACTCTGTCATCCTGACAAGCACATACATTGACAGGTTTTCACAAACCAAGTACAACAGTTTGTTACGTACACCATATTGAACGCTAACCAAGCGGGTGAACAAGCGGGTGCCAAGGCAAAATTTTAGCAAAAATTTTGGATGTTAATGGGAAAACGCACAAATTCGAGGTGCCACTGTATTATGTAGTATTCAGGTCACTAGGTGTCAGTGATGTTACATTGATGAGACATTTCTTTACATTACAGTACCTTAGTTTGCAGCCATGGATCCTTGCAGTCCGACATGACATAGTGAAAAAAAGTTCTCCTCCCATTCCATGTGGTAGTGGTACGTTTTTGTTTTTTTACTTTGTCCTTCTCGACTCAGTTTCAAACCTATTCTTAAGTTTAAAATAAATAAATTGGAGGCAACTAGTTAGCTTGGTAGCTTGCTATTATAAAAGTAGCGGCTCTTTCTTGTGTCACTGCAAAGATCCGGTAGCCTGCATATCAGCGGTGTGCAATATGGTGCAAACAAAGCTAGCAGTATTGTCAGTTTGCATATATGTATCCCAGATTCATGTTAACTTGGCTGTCTTGTATGTCACTCAAGTGACAAACATCATAGTGAGGATGGCTGTCAATATATATATTTTTTTATGCCATGCGATCGACCCACATTACGTACAAGATACTACTACTACAACAAGAAGGTAATGCTAACGGTGAGTTATGTTACTTAATGTTAATGTAAAAAACTGTTTTTAGAAGGTCATGAACAGGTTTTCTATGCTCTAACTGTGAAAGTATCCCATTTATTAATATTGAATTCTACTTTGTGGAAATTCACCTATCGTGGTGAGGGCTGGAACCAATTAACTGCGATAAACAAGGGACGGCTGTAGTGCCAAATCTGTGGTGGTCCATATTTATTTGTGGGAGGCCACCACAAATAAATGAATTTATGGGAAACACTGAACTGTAAAACGTCTCCGCTAGGTACACTAACATCACTGTTACAACCTTTTTATTTCATTACTACTGGTAGGATAGGTAGATATTTCATTTAAGAAAATTGTATACCATTACCAACATCTACAGGCAGATTAATTATCTTCGAAGTTCAATTAATTGATCCTAAAAAAGTCATAATTTCAAATCATTTTTCTGTTTGTTTCAAACAAAATCATCATTTAGTGCTTTTTTTTTACTCTGAATAGTGCAGGCCTTTACTTAATCAAGGGCCAGATGGTTTGGTTTGGTTTGGTTTGGTTTGGTGAAGTTTATTTGAACATGAAGGTTACAATGGAATACATCTCATGAATCATTCTTTCACAGTTCCACATGTCCAAAAGGAGTAGGAAGAAGCCCGTGCTTTGCTGGTTGTATACGACACTAAGCAATTTAACACAGAGCTGCAACTTTACATCATTCCCATGAGTCAGCAGCAAGGCAGGACTTGACCTATCCCTTCTTTTTTACAGTACCCATCATGTGACAAAAAATACAGTGTCATATTCAGGGTGGAGCTCAAGTGATTTAATATGAAACTGGTAGGACAACATGCTGGTCAAACTGTGTGTGTGTTTTCCTAGTGCCAAGACAAAAGTGGATTGAACTGAACAATGGGTTAATTTGCTTATTGTGTAGCTGCTCATGGTTCACCTGCTCACATGCCGCCAATATCAGGAAGTAAAGGTCACACAACACAACTGTGTTCTCCTTTTTAAAGATATGTGTGTTAGTAGACTTTTAATACATGCAGTTTTAGAAGGTCAACCATTTTATTATGTCAACACTGATTTATGCATGGTAATAAGCACAAACTGCACAAGTAATGTGCAGGTTTGATTTTGTACTTTAACAACAGGTCTTTCTGATTGGTGAAATATTCTTTTTTTTTTTTTTTTTTTTTTTTAAACACCTATTGCGTACACTTTTGTCTTGTGGTTTGCTTTATTTTGTGACTCTGTTTTTCTCTTGGGTAAAGGTGAGGCTTCGTTGCCAAAAAGGAGTTCCTCCTTCCTTGCGAGGCCGTGCATGGCTCTACCTTTCAGGGGGGAAGGGAAAGAAAGAGCAGAACCAAGGAAAGTTTCAGGTCAGGGATGTTCTTGTTCCACTTCCTACTCAAAGCTCCCATTCATGTTATGGTTTGGACTCATTTCAAGGTAATTTGAAAGTGTTTCAGAAAGTATTGTATTGTTGTACAGTAATGCTCTATTAATGTTAACCTATATAGGTCTTCCATGCTCTAACTACGAAAATGTTCCATTAATAAAGAATGAATCCTACATCTTAGAAATCCACTTATCATGGTCGGGTCTGGAACCAATAACGGCGATAAACGAGAGATTACTGTATGATACCTTAATGCAGTTATTCCTTGGTAAATGTTGGTGAATAGTCTCATTCATCCAGGTCATTGTGTTCTCAGGGCATTGACTCAGTCACAACAGGACTTCCTTGGTAAATCTCACTCTAGAAAAAAGTTTTGAAGTCACTTTCACGTGTTCCATTCTAGGAGTTGGATAGCCAGCCAGGCGACCCCAAATGGCAGGATGTGATTGAAAAAGACCTCCATCGACAGTTCCCATTTCATGAGATGTTTGTGTCACGAGGAGGACACGGGTAAGCTCTCTAACCAGATGGGAAATGACATCCATAACAGTTGGATGTATGATTCTAAATACTCTTGTGTATCTGTACACAGGCAGAAGGACCTTTTCCGTGTTTTGAAGGCCTACACTCTATACAGACCCGAGGAGGGATACTGTCAGGCACAGGCTCCCATTGCTGCTGTGTTACTCATGCACATGCCGGCTGAGGTACATCACTCCCACACTTCACCACCAAACACTTGCACTCAGTATCGTTTTTATAGGAATGTGCTGTCAGTGTTTTTTGTTGATATTGCACAGCTCAGATTTAGTGTGACCTTGATACAATTTAAGCTTAATAGCAGAAACAAATGATGTCATCTTCATACAAAATCACTTTGCTTTGGGAGCTCCAGTACTCAGAATCAAATCTTAGTGTTCTTCATCTACTGCTCTTTTCTGGACACAAGAGACACTGGTAGCCTAGGAGACCATCTTGCCCTTTACCAGCTGCCGCCCCAACACTCAAAAGTTTAGATACATCCTTAACTTCTCACTTCCACTGGATTGTTTTTTGACAGCTCCAAATGTTGATGAACTTAAATTGCAGCTATTCTCATTTCTTGTTCACATTTTTTTTGTAGACCAATGTGACCCTCTTTGTTTTTTTTGTTTTGATAGGATAATCCACAGCGCTTTTTTTTTTTCCATTTCTGCTTTATATTTTGTTCTACATACACGTTATCATGTAAAAGCAGTTTTTAGTGATTGAGCAGAATGTGTGACTATGCATTCATCACCTGTAACTAGATGTCCAATTGCAGGATCTAATGAAATTCTATTCAGAATGTATATTTATATATAGGGCCATGACAAGGGCAAACTATAACTACCATTAATAAGCTTATCGTTAAATGAGTGTCTCTCTGGCGTACAAGACAGTGTGGAGTCTTCACTATGAATACAGATAAATAAATGGATTCAAACCACAAACCTGTTTCCCACAGGATGCCTTCTGGGGGTTGGTGCAAATTTGTGAGAAGTACCTTCCTGGCTACTACAGCCCAGGCCTGGTGAGAAACACTGCAAGCATAACAGAGAAATATGCTAGTGGCTAGTACAATTACACTGAAGCAACAGTACATTTTGCAGCACATCCAGTAGTTTGGTACAAATAAGTATGATACAAAAAACATAATTGGTACGCATAAGTATGATACAAAGAACATAATTGTGTAACAGTCATGTGGTTATAACGAGAAACCATTTGGGTGAATAATCCTACGTTTAGATTTCTCGTAAAGCCGTCACTGTTGTCCTTTGACATTATTCATCTCAAGTGGAAACAAGATATACTGGTAGGAAAGATGATGTTATGTAATCGCCACTGTCATGCTAAAGCTTGCTGCAACATGATGCGTTTGGACTGGTTTATAACGGTGCAACAGTTTCAGGCAGGCCAAATCACGTTTGATTCATTTGATTCCCTTGTTAATGCCTTTTATGTTTGTCTCTTAGGAAGCTATACAGTTAGATGGAGAGATCCTATTTGCTCTGCTTCGACGCGTCTCCCCACTAGCCTACCGTCATCTGGAGAAACACAAGATTGACCCCATCCTCTACATGACTGAATGGTTTATGTGCGCCTTCTCCAGAACGCTGCCATGGTCTTCAGTGCTGCGTGTCTGGGACATGTTCCTTTGTGACGGTAATTCTTGATTTTGTTTTGTGAATCCAAATGATATCGGACAGAGGTGCTCACACTTTTTCAACCTGCGAGCTCCTTTTAAAAATGACTCAAGTCTCAAAGCTCTCCCTCCTTCCCTCCTCATACATTGACGCTACGTGTGTAAGGTTTATGGAGGGTCACTCGTGAAATTGAGATGGATACTTTATCGTCCTGTGCAACGACAGCGACAGCAGGGTTAGCAAATGTCGAGAATGGTGGCTTCTCGTCGTGTCTTGGTTGTTTCATGAAATGTTTTTTGCCCTTATGATGGACAATCTTAATAATGGCATTTTCCGAATTACATATTTAAATGACTAGTAGTAGTTCTGAAGTATAGGAGATGTCACGAGATTGGAACATGACCACACCAGGCATCATGGGAAATGTTGTTTTTAGCCACATATTTGCCGCACGGGTATAAGCCGCAGGGTTCAAAGTTTAAGACAAAAGTAGCGGCTTATACTCCGGATTTTACGGTAATAAAAGTATATATTATCTGTGCTGATATCGGATTGATATTGGTATCGGTCGATATTCAAGGCTGCAATTTTGGAATCAGATCAGAAGTAAAAAAGTTGTATCTGGACACCCTTATTGCAAATGTTGATCCAAAATCAGGGAATGTCAACCTAGCAGAATGGGCGACTAAATTACTTGTGGTTTTTCTTTTTTAGTATTCGCTGGTGGTCCCAGAACATAATCCCCCCAAAAGCTACGATCTACTGTATCCTACAAAATAATTTTTAACAGGTTCCACCCTAAAGTCACTTGTTCTTCTCACAGGTGTGAAAATAATCTTTCGAGTGGGCTTGGTGCTACTAAAGTGCATGCTGGGTAGTCGTGAAAAGCTGAAGGCCTGCCAGGGCCAGTATGAAACCATGGAGCTTCTCCGAACCATACTGCCTCGATACATGCAGGAGGGCTTCCTTGTTCGAGAGGTAAGAACAGCAATATGGCAGATGGTATAAATAAGATTTGGCCTACTATTAAGTCCATGCAATCCAAACAAATGGGGGTCATGCTTCTGTTTCACACATTCATTGTTAAGTTTTCACTGGAACTTTCAGCCAGTGAGTTCTGACTAGCTACTAGTGATGTTTCACTGGTTCAAGATTCAAGAGAGTTTTATTGTCATATGCATAATAAAACAGCAGTTATACTATGCAATGAAAATCTTATTCTGTTCATTCTCCCAAGAAAAGAAAGAAAACACAAGAAAAAGAATAAGAACATAAGAAACATAAACACATAAACATATATACCAATAAATTAAGCAACAACAACAGAAGAGACATTAATACAAGTAAATAATACAAATAAATAAATAAAGTGCTATGAGTGTGTGCGTGTGTTGCGTGCGGTGTGTGTGAGTGCTTCGTTGAGAAGCCTGATGGCCTGAGGGTAAAAGCTGTTTGCCAGCCTTGTGGTCCTGGACTTCAAACTCCTGTAGCGTCTGCCTGACGGTAGGAGTGTGAATAATGAGTGTTGTGTGTTCTGCGTAGGACTCTAGATTTATAAATGTCTTGCAGTGAGGGGAGGGCTGCCCCAACAATGCATGACCAATAAGCTGTCATGCAAGCTTTTAATATGCAACATACGGCGTCTCCATTGCATCATGCATTTTGCATGATGCACTAATATATCACACACATATGCAGTGGTAATGAATTTGCACAGCAATAATTACATTTTGCTCTTTAGAAAAAAGGTTTGTGCATTTATGTCAGGAGTATGTCTGTTTAATAAAAAGAAATACAGCATCTGTACTTGTAACAACACAATATTTCACTTTTTTAACAGTGGGGAGTTTCATGTAAAGCTGGGTATTTAGCACTAGTTATTTACTGTCTTTCTCTTGTACTATAATACGATTTAGGAATACTGTAAATGTCATGCAGCATCTCCTGCAGGGCAGAAGCTCACAGGCTTTAGTTTATCATTCTTAGTGAAGTGATGGACTAGAGAGAATAAGGGGTGTTCATATCCAAAAAGGCTCACCCAGTTTTTATACTGCTGCTGTGAGTGTCCACCCTTATAATAAGCCGTCTATGTGACTTGACAACTGGTGACCCTGCCAGAGGCCTTTGGCATTCACTTGAAGTTACAAAGTTTAACACAAAGGCCATACATGGAAAGAACTTGCTGTGTTTCCTGGGAAGGGTTGGTCTACCCCTCACAAATGCTCTCAATGATTCAGTTGTGTCTGAATCACGTGTCTTCCTGGCACAGATCCTGGAGGTGCCAATTACGGCGCGGGATGTGGAAAGGGAGCATCACACCCAGCTCAAGCGCTGGAAGAAGAACCACGGAGAGCTCAATTTCAAATCTCCCCCGAGGATGCACGGCGCCCGTCTCATCATGTTGGCTGACCCGCCGAGGCGCCAGGACCTGCAGCAGCACCCCACTATTTTAGTGGAGGAGGTGGAGCTCAGCCAACAGCTAAAGAATGCGCAGAAAAGCAAAAAGAAAAGTCTGAAGAAGTCCCAGCTCCCCGAGGAGATCCCAAACCCTTATCCTCTTCCCAGTGCTACACCACCACCACCTGCTTATCCACCAGCCCCACCTCCAATTCTAAGCAAGCACCCAGAGACTGTGCCACAGACACATCCACTTCAGCAGGGGCACATGCTTCCTGCAGAGGTCCCCCCTGCCAAAGAGACTCCCCTTCAACGATCTACACAAAGCCTTAGCAGCACAGAGCAAGATACCTACCTGTAACTCTGAAGCTGTGTGTGTGTGCGTGCGTGCGTGCGTGAGTGTGTGTGTGCGTGCGTGTGTGCACGCGCGTATAAAAAGCACCAGCATCCTTCAGCTAATGACCAGCCATGGATGAGTGCTGGACTCATCTTTTAGCATGAAGTGTACAACTACCATGCAAAACTGTCACTTTCCTCTTGACTGGTGCTGTGTGATGCTCTCTTCTCCAAACATATCCACAGTATGTCCTCTCCAGGGGACAGTTGTCACCGACTTCCTGGGAGACTGTCACCACTTTTTGGTGTTTGGGAACAAACAATTGCCAAAGCTAATCTGTTTCATGTCCACTCAGATCCAACACTACTGTGGTATTTTTGAAACTGAAATCCTGTAGGAGTGAGTAACCTTGAATGGTTTTCACAAAGGGGGCAACCTGGTAGCTGCCGTTCCTTCTCTAGTCCCTGTTTGTGAAACTTAACACATCCAAGTTGGGAGACAATATTTATCTTTTCAACACTTTTTTTTGTAGTCTTGCATTTACATTCAAATCTGTCTCAGTATTGTACATCTGTTGATTTTTCCATCAGTTACTCATTCTGTATTCTGTGTCACGAAAGCCTTGCTGATGTACAAATTGCCTTCTGTCCTTCCAAGACTTAAGTGTTCTTTGAAGTGATCCACTTAAAACCACACTCACTGTGCCATGTTCTGCAGCTTCGGAGCAGCAGAAGTTGACTTTACCAAGAAACTTAGCAACAAGAGCACCGCACAAACATTCTTGTCATCTTAACAGCTAATCAGCCTTAACATGCTTGCTTGCCAAATGCTAATCAGTATACTGTAAGTAATGACTTCATGCATGCATTTCCTGGCACAACTTAGACATTTTATAATGGTGCTGACCTTCGTTTTGGGATTGCTTCGAAATTCTCCACTTGGAGCATTTTTTTTTAATCTTGCTGAAAATCCCAATGCAGATCGAGCTGTTGTAGGCTTTCATTTGTACAATAATTGTGATTTCAAGCCTTCCTGGTGGGTTTGAAGCCATTTTTGGTTTCTTTCTTCAACTTTGGTTTGGTATATAAACTTGAACAATCTTTTTTTTTTTTTTTTGGATGCTTTTACAAAGCGACAGGACAGGATGTTTCTTTTCCACAGTAGTTTTCCCTGTCTCTTCTACTACAGACACATTTTGCTTTTGTTCCATGAACTTAACATTCATTATGTAGAACTGACAGGATATTTTGTGATGAAATCTTTTATTTTAGTGTGTGTAATGCAAAGCAATCAGAAATGTCATTTCTACATTTTCTACTTTGTATCAACTTTATGACACTAGGGGGATAAAAGCATGGATGTCACGGAGTGGGCAACAATCATATGTACTATAAATAAATCTCTTTGTGAAAGATATTCTGAATATTTTATATTTTACTTTCCTTACAATGACGTGTGGTCATTGAAAAACAAATAACCTAAAATAAATATAAATATTTGTCCATTTAACTGTTGAAAATGTATTGTCTGCCTCATTCCGATCGTTTTTTCACATTTTCTAAAGTGAAACTCGCTTCATTTGCACATTTCCTCATCAAATACAGGGCAGAAATGTGAGATGAGACTGCGGCGGATCTCTCCTCTTGGCTTAAGTGTGCGAGTTGATCCTACCGTCTGAGTGCGCATTTCTGTTTGTCCACGTCGCCAATAATAACGTTGAAATGACATTTATTATACACCACGACTTTCTACAGCCCGTGTAATGCCACGTTAATGTGTGACATCATTCTTGCAAAGCAACAAAATACAGAGAAATGTAATACCCTGCGGCACTGCAGTACTCCACCTCACCGTGAATGAAGGGAGGCGTGGTTGAGCTGGAAGGTGCGTGCCCCTGCCGTCCTTCTATAGAGAGGATAACCCTGTGCTAAGCTTTTTGTTTTTACTTTACTGAAATACACAAACAGTAGCATCAGCTAGAGTCAGCAACAAGTCAAATGCATTCAATATTTTTATACTCTGCTGAATGAATGAATTTGACTGCCAAGATGGAGGATTATACATCCAATATCAACAGAAAGGGATCAACAAAGTAACAGCTTTTTTCTGGAGAAGGTTAAGGTGCATGTGCTTCATATGTAGATAAAAGGTAAGCCCACAAATGTTTTGCAGGTTATAAAAAAAAATAATAATAAATGGGACTAAGAAGTATTTTAAAGTGAATTATCCTCATCTTTTCTTGTTATCCTCTAAAGAAAAACCAGCATTAACATTTAAAAAAGGAGTCTGTGCACCTCACTGCTTCCTTAGTTTAGATTATAAAACAGACGTAAATGACAACCAAGAGACACCAAGAATCACATTGTTGTTTTTTTTTTTTTTTAATAAAATGTTGTTTAAAGCTATTTGAAAACATCTCTTTGACGTCAGTAGAGTTTTTTTTAACCAATAATGTAGCCGGAGTTGCACTTTTTGGTTAGGCGCCATGTCTTGTTTTTACCAGCAGATGGCGCAGCGTAGTCGCTACTGAAACTTAGCCTTGGGTGTTTGATGTGCGCAAACATTAAATATTATTTTTCCAAAAAATATATACAGTATGTACGAGTAAAGCTTTACTTGCGAGTCAAGAGCAACAAAAAGCTCAACAACAACATCAAACATTGGTTTTAAAACCAAATATTTGCATCCTGATTATCTTGATCACAGCCTTACGCTTAACTGGTTTAACATCCCGGTAGGTGCTCCTTATCCAAAGATATGTTTGTTTTTCTGAGAGGTGCATTTCCAAGCATGCCGTTTTACAGCAGTTGAGACAAGATGTACACCGGCTGACAGGTGAGTGTACTCATTATTCTCTTTACTTTTAGAAAAAAAAACACAGATTGTATGTGTATTTTTATTCTATTTTAACTTTAGTGATCAAGAATGATGCGGTGTGATGTTTACTTTAATAAATGGAGCCCTTGCATCATGAAGGAAGTGCACCGTGTCAAATGTGTCATCTCAGATACTGCTCATCCTTATACTGAAACATTAATGTTTGTGTGTGTGTGTGTGTTCATTTGTTGCACAAGTATTTGACCTTTCAACACCAAGAGGCTCTGTCCCTCATGAGGTCAATCCTTGTGTCTTTAAACTAACGACAGCCTTCAATTCTTGTCTTAATTCACTGTTTGAATAAGTCCAACAGCCATTTTCTCCACTTAGAGGTGTGGGGCACTTAGTGTGCTGCCCCAGGCTACAAAGAGTTCACTGCAAGTTGCCACCGTGGTCTTCTAGGTAAGTCGTTTCTAATTGTCCGGCTCGGCGTGAGTTGCAGCTGTTGACCTCTGACCTATGGGGCTCAGGTTACAAGAGATTTCCGAGAAACGGCAGCGAATTCCACAATCATTTTTTGCTTCCATCGTGTTGACAAACTCCTGTTTTCTCATGGCGTCCTTCCACTCCGGCCATCACGGTGTGTGTTTGCCTTGTGTCGGCGCGTGGCACCGCAACAGTTAACGTCGGGCAGCCCCAGAGGAATGCATGCACCGTCACGCTTTGCCCCTTTGCATGGGACACCTGGCGCTCTTTCAGTGCCACCGTGGAATTTACATGTCAAAGGGAGAAGGCTCTCTCTGTGCTCCAGAGATGATCTGATTTATCTCTTCATCAACGGAAATATATCCTTCGAGTGGGCCATCCCTGCCTCCCGTCTTCGGCCAATAGACCTCGGAGAGGGAGCAGTCAAAAGAGAGACTTGTGATGCTCCGTGTGATCCCAGACCTAACGGACCGCTGTCACAATGCTTGATTCATGTGATGCAAGGGACGATCTCAGTGTGTAAAAGCACTGTTATGTTTGGGGGCTTGCAGCTCAGGTATCCCGTCGGCCGCTTTTGAACGAGCACGACAGGTTGAAGTTACAAACATAGTGCATGTGAGCGCTGTCTAGCAGAGGGAATACCAAGTTATTTATTACCCCAAGGGGGAAACATTTGTCTTTGTGAAATAAGAATGAAGATAAGATCTGAACCGTGAGAGCCGGGGAGGATCTTTGAATCATCCCAAATCTGCTGCAAAAGGAAATGTCAGTACTTTTATATTCCCTCACAGTGTCTTTATCAGGTACTATGGAGTACATATTACTTCCAGTATATTCATTGTACACAACCACCAGCAGTAGTGCACACACATCCTCTTGCAAATTTGCACATTTTTTCTCTGAAAATAGGCTGTTTTTATCCGCAGAAAACACCTTTCATTCACATTCAACTCGGTAATCATTTATAGATGCGATAATACAGGCAAAATGTTAAAAAAAAAACAAAATTCTTACATGTTTTATGTATTTATGCTTCACTGATAATGTTTTTTCGGCAAGCGTTGAGATTTTGCGCTTTATTCGGCGGTTCTTGAATGCACCGTAGGTGCTGCGAGACCCAAAAGTGAAACGTATATATAACAATCCAGCCTCAAGACTTGTAGCGAGGAGAACACAAGTTAATATGTGATCATGAATCCATCCATTTTCCCAGCTGACTTGGGGCGAGAGGCGGGGTACACCCTGCACATATACTGTAGACAAACAACCATTCATGCAGGAAACCGGCGTACCAGAGAAAACATGCAAACTCCACACAGAGATGCCCAACAGAGATTCAAACCCAGATCTCCTGACTGTGTGGCCAACATGCTAACCACTAGGCCACCGTGCGGGCCATTGGCATGCATCTTTACTGGAATTACAACAGGCAATATGTTGATGTGGCTTGGAGCAACCCCTTATCCGACGACCCAGCAGCCTGCAGAGCAGAGCAGAAGAGCCTCGTGCTGCCGCTAGCCGCTTCAGAGTGAGGTGGAGGCGGCCCCGTAACAGACGTAAACTCGGTTGTCGTTCGAGCCCGTGACTCCAGTTCATATGTTCTCTTGATCATCTTCCATTATCATTCAGCAGTGGTGAGTACTCGAACATGCGTTGAATATGTGTGTGAGGCATATTTAGGGCTTAAACCTGGATTATGCATTTAGCTTGTTAGCTTCCGCCACTAGTGAACGATGGCAATTGAAGAGAGAAGGGGAGGGCTCTGGAGCTGAATCTGATATAACAATCACTTTGATTGCAAATGGGACTGTTTGGAGCGGCAGGATTGAACCGTGTGGCAAAAATGGGCATTTTTATGGGTTCTTCCCACAGATAATGTGGGCAGATTTACTGCAAACATAGCGTCCGTTTCACACGCGAACAACATCTTGTTGTTTGTCCTTGCGACCAGCGTGTTTAAACATTTCTCTTGCATTTCTGCATGAAAACATGACATCTCTGTTCACATGACTATATCTCCTTATCAATATCCATGTGCTTTATCTGGCTGCCTCAAACAGAGACTGTACTGTGACATGTTTCTTTTATGTTTAAGTCTGGAGCAGTAATTCCAAATGGAACCTTTGAAATGTAGTTTTAGCACCTGCGATGTTTCCACTGTGTTGCTTCGCTTCCATTTATGGTCTACAAATGGCCGCACATATGGCTCGTGGATGGTAAATTTAACGTAGAATAACAACCTAAGATTCTCATGGGTGCATTCAGCAGAGTACTTTAAATGTCATCATGGCTCTCTGTTCGCTTATTCCCAGTAGAGACGTGCTGCCTGGATTAGAATGTTGTTGGAAAAGATGCTTGATTTTTATTGTTGCAGTTCATTTCAAGCAATAAACAGATCAGCTTTATTTATGTTGCCATAACACAGGCGTGTCCAAAGTGTGGCCGGTGGCTGTTTTTTATTGGCCCTCAGCACGTAGATAAAAATAAATGAAACAAGTTAGCTGCAAAAAAAAACAGAAAAAATGGAAAAAAGAGCAGTAATTGTAAGAAAAAGACATAATATTGATACCTAAGAATAAAGAATACAAGAATAAAGTCAAAATATTTTGAAAAAAAAATGTAATTTTTGAAATATTAAAGAAAAAAGATGTGGTGATGTTATGAGAAACAAACAAAACCGTTAATGAAGTTGTGATTTTTTGGGGTGGAAAATTGGGTGGGAAAAAGTTATAATATTGCAAAAATAAAATCAAAGTATTATTTTAAAAAAACATAATGTTAGAAGCATAAAGTGGAAATATTAAAGCAAAAAGATGTCCTAATATTATGAGAAACAAATAAATAAAGTTGAAAATTTGGGGGGGAAAATTAGGTTAGGAAAATGTTATCATGTTATAAGAGTAAAGTCAAAATATTATAAAGAAAAATGTGTAATTTTAGAAGCATAAATTTGAAATATTAAAGATAGACGTCTTAATATTATGAGAAACAGACAAAACCATGAATAAAGTTGTTATAATATTTATAGTTATAATATTACAAGAGTAAAGTCAAAACACTATGAAGAGAAATATTTCATTTTAGAAGCATTAAGTTGAAATGTTAAAGAAAAAATGGGTCATAATATCATAACCAAAAGAAAGAATAAAGTTGCATTTGTTTGGGAAAACCAGTTAGGGTTAGCAACCAGTTTTTGCTCTACGTGGAAAAAGTATGGACACCACTGCCTTAACACATAATTTAAAAAAAGGTCTTATGTATTAAGAGTAGTCATTTTTATGTCTTATATAACTTTGTATGATTTTGTATGATGAAAAAAGTGTTACCTTATGGAGAAAAACAACACAATCTTTGCAGAGAATTTGTTCCAGTTCTAAAGAGCCACACCCTTTACGCTTGTGCGTGTGCGTGTGCGTGTGCGTGAGCAGCAAGAAGGCAGACGAGGCAGAGTAAATGTGCAGGCTAATTACGTGCTCGATGCCGTGCCTGGAGGATATTTTCTCTCCAAAAGATGGGCGTGTGGGGGTTTATGTGTGTTGCACACCTGCACTGCTCCTTGAGGACTTTTAGGCATTTCATTTCATCTCCGTCAGTGCACCCCCATCCGCCCCACTCTCCCTATCATCCCTCTGACCTCTTAGCTCTCCACACCTCCTGCCTCAGCAGTGCCAGAGGCAAACACGCAACCGTGCCTGGAGGTCTCATCAAGTAAATGAAGCGTAAGCAGCCGACACCTATTACCTGACACCCGCCAAGGCTAAATGGCCTTTGCCTGACACATGTAGTATTTCTCAAAAGATGAGGCGAACTAAGCCCTAATTCACACATGACAGTCCAAACTCTCAGTGGACACGAGGGACATATTTTGCCTTTACAAACCTTTTACAGTAGATCCTCACTTTTCACCAGGGTTATCTTCCGGGACAACCAGCAAATGGGAAAAAACCACAAGTACTTGATATGCCCGTAAAAATGTCTATTTTTGACACACGGCTCGCCCCACCATCCTCCATACCCTTGTCCTCGCTTGACGTGATGTTTTACTTAGATCAATATTTGCAATAAAAGTGACTGAGTCATTGCTAATTACACTTACACTACAGAACCCTTACAGAACCCTGCCCTTCTCTCTGTTAACTCGCAACCCAATCCAGGTTTAAGCCCTAAATATGCCTCACACTCTTATTAAAGGCGTGTAAAGTATATCATATGTAGGTACTCAACACTAATGAATGATAACGCACGACAGTGGTCACCCACTTTTTTGAGATCCCTTGTCTAGGCCGTGAACCTAGACGAGCCATTTCCATACATGTGCCAGCGGTTTCAGTTGTTTTTGCACTCCTGAATGGGAGTACTTTTAAAATGGATTTCTTAAAAAGTTGATAGTTTTTACTTGTGTGCTCTCAGGTAAACTTCCCCTGGAGGGAAGGCTGGATTCATAAGTGTTTATTTTAATGTCTGTAGTGATTGACGTGGCTGTGTTTGCATTCACTCGACTCTTGCAACACCCACCTCAAATAAAGTTCTCCAAATAAAATTCTGCCGAGGGCCCTGCTTCCATCAGTCTTTCTTCGATCTTTGATCTCTCCAAATGCAACTGGTGGCTAGGCAGGTTTTTTTCCAGGTTGAGCATTGTCGTAAGAGTCGGTGTCCTCAAAGCTGTTGCTCGAGTGGTGTTCTATTTGGCCTCTGTATGGTCGGAGGCCGGCATGTCCAAAGTGTCACCCGGGGGCCATTTGCGGCACATGGTTGTTTTTTTTTATTGGCCCACGGCATGTTCTAAAAATAGAATTTAACAAGAAAAAAAAAAAAACAACAACAGCAAAAATGGAAAAATTCTGCAGTAATTTTACAAGAATAAAGTGTAAATATTAGGAGAAAAAAGACGTGGCAATATTATGAGAAACAAACAAAACCATGAAATTTAACAAGAAAAAAAGAATAACACCGTAGTATGAGGAAAAATAACATCATTTTGCAAGCAATAAGTTAAAATATTAAAGAAAAAAAGACATGGCAATATTATGAGAAACAAACAAAACCATGAATAAAGAAAAATAAGGTTGGAGAAAAAGTTCTAATGTTACAAGAAAAAGTCAAAATATTAAGAGAAAAATATCGTATTCTAAGGGGGGAAAACGTCGCAATTTTACAAGAATAAACAAAAATAATGTTATTTTAGTAACATATTGTTGAAATATAAAATAAGTTGTAATATTATGAGAAACAAACAACTAAACACAGTTTAAATTTTTTGGAAAATTAGGTTGCGGAAAAGTTATAAAATTATGGGAATAAAGTCAAAATATTATTCCGATAAAGCCATAATGTTACGAGACGAACATTTACAAAGCTTATTTAAGACGGAAGTTGACATATTTGGAAAATTGAGTTCATAAAAAGTTCATGCTAATAATAAGCTTGTTAACCTACCGTGTGTCACAAAGCTGACATGCAGTTTTTTTTATATATCAATAACTTGTTAGCATATCTACAGTACATATGTTGGTTTGCAAAATATCAAAGTGGCCCTTGCATCCTTTCATTTTTCAGCATTTGGCCCTTGGTGGAAAAAGTTCGGACACCCCAGGTCTAAGGAGTCTGGTCCTCAACTACTCCATATGAAAAGTGCCCACAATGTTGTTGTGATTTGTCTCTATATATTAATAACATGAAATAAGTCCGCTCTCTGCCGGCTCCAGCCCTCCTGCGCGTTGAACAGCGCTGATAATGACGAACTAACATGTGGCCAGGTAGAGAATTAGCCTATAAATGGTTCTCTCCGGGTGTTTGTTTACTCCAGTGTGAGCCTGCGGAGGCTCCAGGCCGGTGGGTGATGAGTAACAGACACAGATGGTGGGCATCAGCAAGCAGGTTGGCGGCAGATTAGCCGCCTCTTGTGTCTTTGCAGTAGCCCCCTTCCACTGAGCCCCCGAGGAGTGGCTGTCTGTAACTCTACTCGCTTTGGCAAGCCTCATGTGTTGATGGAGCCCAACCATGGGCTTATCTCGCCTCATTCCACCACTGCTGGTCCAAGCGAGGTGAGGAGGGGATGGCCTTCTTGAGGAAAACATACTTGTTTTTCTACATTTTGCCTTATCTGTAAAACATTTATAGTATTCCTCTGCGTGCTTCGTTATTCATGGGCCAACTTCCATCCGCTAACCCTTAGTGTGTAGGAGTGTGCCACCTCCATGGGGATATGTTGGTAATCTCCTCTTCCCATGTATAGAAAATGCAGACAGTGCATATTTGACCATGATGCCATGTTGGTGGCGCACTGGACAGGAAGCCTAGTTTAAGCAGTGGAGATCAGAGGTCAGCCAGATGCAATGTAGAGGGCTCAGGTGGGAGGGGGACCGGGCAGGTTAGTGTTCAGGGCCCTGTTTATTTTATAAACAGTGAGAGAAGATTAGTACTGGAGCCAGACTCCCCCCCACATCACCTCCACCATATGGGGAGGATGTCCTCTGTGTGAGGAGGCTCTCAGCAAGCCATTGTGTTCTTTCACTTGGCATCACCACTAATGATGAGATAATGTACATGTGGACCTCGGGATGTGGACGTGTCTCCACTACTTCCATTGTGGGCACGACTGGCTATTGAATGAGTGTGTGAGCGGCGCCTTGCAGGTTTTGACTCATTACTGGCGTTGGCACACGCAGGCCGTCGTCGCCGCTTAAAAACAGGAAATGGAATGACCCACCACGCTCTCCTCCAAACTCAGCGCCAGTTTAACAAATCGTGCTTAAAGATGTTGATGTGCGGCTTGTCTTCTGAAGACTTATAGGCCCTTCCTGCCATTGTTTGGGGCTTTTGTCAGATACGTGGCAGTAAAGTCTCTTTGATGACTCTCACTGTCGACGCTCGGCTGGACCGATGACCGTCTCTCTGCACATTGGAGGATTTACGTAAACATGCGGCTATTTGATGGTTTGTGCTTTCATTAGCGTAACAGGAATGCATATTTTAGGAAGAGAGGCTCCAACCCACCAGCATGACTCACCAAACAGTAATTGTTTTGCTGATTTGTCCCCCTGCTAGAAAACAGCCACTTGCAAATTCTTTGTAGCACATTGTGTTGTGATGCTATTTTTAACTCTCTATACCATCCTCTTAAAAGATCAGATGTCTCATCCAAATGCACCATTTTGTCTCATGGGTGTTAAAAGAAGACTCGAGTTTCACTGACTCACGGTTGCTCAAAGAGGACTCCAGTTTCACTGACTCATGGGTGTTCAAAGAAGATTTGAGTTTCACCAACTCACGGCTGCTCAAAGACGACTCCAGTTTCACTGACTCACGGTTGCTCAAAGAGGACTCGAGTTTCACTGACTCATGGGTGCTCAAAGAGGACTCAAGTTTCACTGACTCACGGTTGCTCGAAAAGGACTGCAGTTTCACTGACTCATGGGTGTTGAAAGAAGACTTGATTTTCACCAACTCACGGGTGCTCAAAAAGGACTCGTTTTTCACCGACTCAATGGTGCTCAAAGAGAACTCCAGTTTCACTGACTCGTGGGTGCTCAAAGAAGACTTGAGTTTCACTGATTCACAGGTGCTCATTGAAGACTCGAGTTTCACTAACAGGTTGACAGAGACTCGAGCTTCACTGACTCACGGGTGCAGCTTGTTGAGCATGGAGTACCTGATTCACTGGGGGGCTTGTGTGGCACATGTGTGAGATTCTGCGTCTGCACTTTGTGACTCAAGAGTGACTCAAGAGTGACTCAAGCGAATAAGAACTTGAGTCAGTAAAAGGAATAAAATTTCCTATCACTGCTACGCCAGGGGTCGGGTACCTTTAAAAAGAGCCATTTGGCCTCCTCTTCGGCTTCTGCCATACTAGCAGCTGTTGTTGAGTTTGGAGCGTTCATCAGCTTCTTGAAAGCATGTTTGGTCTGCTCAATCTCCCATAATAGCTCCGAAATGGCTCTCTTACGCCCATCTGCAAACGAAGATTGCATTTTTGTTGTGATAAACACATAACAGATAACAAAAAGAAAATGGTCAAAATGCTGGATGTCCTCTATTGCTGCTGATACAGTTAGCACCATCCTGCTTACACACCCTCACTCTGAAAACATAAGACAATAAGATCATATGTCTTCATGCTGAACCAAACTTGATGGAAACATGGCTAAAGTACAGAACGAGGCGGACTTTGGCTTTCCTGGTGTTACCATTAGGGTTAGAGCTGAAATGGTATCCAGTGTGTGAGCACAGTGAGCGTTATGTCTTGAGAGCTGCATGCACAGAGACTTCACCTCCAGGCTGAGGTGTGATTAAGGAGGTTCAGGATGTGTTGAGACCCCTGTTTTAAGTTATAGCCAGTGGGCTGGTTTGGTTTGTGGAATATGGCTTGATTTTATACTCTGGATTATGACTCACAAAGATTGATCGTTAAATAAGTCTATTTTAAGTACTCTCTGGAAGTGCATATTTCATTAGCACGCCTTTTATGCCAAATATATGAACTAGTCTTTGTATGCACTCTCAATGCAGCCAATGTTTCTTTATGTCAGAGCAAAAGCATTGTGGTTTATAGAAGGATTAGGCTGTAGAGCAAGAACTACACTGTTGGAGGAGAGTCAATCCCCCAAACTACCCTCTTATCTGAATGTTATAAATTCATCACACATCATGGTAAATTGTATAAACACTATAAAACCCTTATTCATACCAAGAGACGATGTGTTTCAAAACACGTACGAAAGAATTATATTTAAGGTGATTATTCATTTCCATGAATGCCCGTATGGAAATTCCAGTTGGGTTTTCGATATTAATGGCTGACATCTTTGACTTTTATATGCACTACATGATGAAAATAAACCTCCTTCGAGGACCTAATAGCTTAAATCAAACCATAGACCTATTACCAAAGCACATGCATGGAGTTCAGGTTTGTTTGTGTATTCGTAAGAACTCATTTTTGCTTGTATATCATTTTTTCACTTAAATGTAACCCTGACACTACAGCTGCTTGGGATCTGTTCTTTAGACAAATGTAACAGTCTTATTGCTACAGATGACTATAAAGTCATATTCCTTAATAACACAGTTACACATAACCATATGGCTTTGAATTGTTTTATTATGTATTTACAGAAAATACTACATACAATTACTGAATTATACAGTGAAACCTTTTCTTAATTATCACACAAGTGTACTAATAATTGAAAAACTGTTCATCACAAAAATTCCTAAAACACCAGTGAAACCGTTTCCCACTGGATCGCAATGTATTTGTGTCAGTCGTCGGTTTGGGCGGCCCAATGACGTCATCGTCTAATTTGGCTAATTACCCATGAAGCGTTTACATGTGCTGAATTTTGTGGCCGGTTTTTCAAAAATATATTAATTAATTAATCCATCCATTTTCTATGCAGCTTATCCTCATTAGGGTTTGTGGGGGTATGCCAATTAACCTAACATGCATGTTTTTGGAATGCGGGAAAAAAACGGAGTACCCGGAGAAAACCCACGCACGCACGGGGAGAACACAGCAGAGATTCGAACCCAGGTGTTCCCGATCTCCTGACTGTGTGGCCAACATGCTAACCACTCGGCCGTGGTTGAATATGTCCCATTATTAGTAAAAGAAAATATGCATATTGAAGCAAATAAAAAAAAAAAATTGCCTAAGCATTTTCGATCATAAAACTGGCTAAACGAACTAAAATGCAAATACATGACATTCAGAGGAGGCATTCAAAGACGCTGTGAATGATATGAAGTATTAAACACAGGTCACTAATCCCTAATAAAAATCCCTAAATAAACTACTGTTGCGGCCGCAACCCATGCCAAGCTAAAACTCAACTCTGAACCCCCGATGTCACTTCCTGTCCACCTGCTACTCCGTTTAAAACATTCATAACAACACAATTTATGTCTGAAATGGCTTATTTACTCTTATTATGTCTACTATATTGGGTAATATGAGTCTAAAGGTGACTGTGGGGGTGTTAATTCATGTCTGGAAGGCTCAAATCATGTTAAAAAACTGTATTTAGAAGGTTGTAACCAGGTTTTCTATGCTATAACTACAAAAATATTCCATTTATAAATAAGGTATCCTACTTCTCGGAAATTCCCTTATCGACTTATCGGTCGTGTCTGCAACCAATTGACCGCAATAAATGAGGGATTACTGTAATTGTAATGGACGCTGTAGGAGAGAAGAATAACGTGGGAGACAAAAAGTGACTGAAAAACTTGGAAAGCACAACAAATTTCTTTAGAACTGTCAACTATGGCCCCACAGCAGCACCTGCTGCTCGTTGAGAAGAGCAATACTTGCTTTCATGTCAGAGTCTTTGTGAGAAAGCCTTTTTCAAGTCTTTTTTTATTGACAATGTTTTTCATCAAGCATTATGATTTAGCATTTTGTTCAGCGGTCCTTGAACACTCCACAGTTATGTGCCATGAGGCACAGAAGTGGGACCTATACTGTACATAACTTTCCCCGACACTGGCACAGCTTACTAAATTGACCAAATTGAAGACATGCCTGTTCTTTTACTTGAACACACACACGCGTACATGTAAACCAGTTCAATCCCAGGAGACGTCTAAATGGATTTGCGTGTGATGATGCTTGAGGATAAGCGGCATAGAAGATGGATGGATGGATGATGATGCTGGAGTCGTACTGATGTCAATTATTCGCCTTTTGTCACAATCTTCTTTACACCCCTTGATGAGAAAAAGCTTTTAAAAAATCCAAAGAAAGAGCAAAAACAAACAACATGTTTGTGATATGATGGCGGTTTGATGTCAGTGTTTTGTGCGGCTTCACATGGATATTTTTTTGAACATTTGTGTCAAATTCTGAATCGTACGACTTGAGGATCGTTCAACTCTATAGCTTCCACTCACAAGGTGAAAGCCTGAGGCTGTAGAGGAATTATGTTGGGATGGCGTGCGAGCGGCGCCGGACATGGAGATTAGAACGGAGAGGAGAGCAAGGTGGCGCTGCCAGTGATAACACCAGGAAAGATTATAGAGGAAAGGATGTTTCCTGTGAGTGTTCCCACCGCTAAAATGATCTTCTGTTGACGCTTTTGGATTTATATGAGGCTAACATATTGATGTAGAGTAAACGCATGCAGGTGCTTCTTCATCTGGTCTGCTGAGATCCGGTTGTGTGTCACATCCAGCCAAGAGTGACAATGACTCAGACGGTCCTTGTCCCTCTCCTGATGATATTCACTATTGTCCTCATGTTCCGCTTATCTCAAGATGAGCTCATGTTATTCAGCTTCAGCCTGTCCAGATGTCACAGGTGCTCCCGAATGCTCTAAAAATGAGCTGCTCAGATGTCTCACCGCTAACTTCTGGGGGGCAAAATTTCATCTGAAGCTGCGGCGCACAGAAGAAAGTTTGTTTGCTTTGGCCGTGTTCTCAAACTGTTGGTTCCAGTCGAGAGAAAAAGCACGGCCCGGATGACTTCTCATCACACTCACCCGACCAGTGGCTGGCTCACTTGGTCATGGACGTGTAATTAGATGACAAAGGGCCCCTAGTTGCTGCACATATTGATGGCTGACAGGTGAGCGTAGAATTATTGATCAAAGAAGGAGGCCCCAGGAAAGGGGAGTGCGGTGAAACAGGTCCGCTAGAGATGCTTGGCGTGTGAACAACAGGTGGCAAACATCTTGCAGGCTCAACTGGAGCTTCTGTGAGTAATTAGACCGTAAAAGAGAACTTACCACCCAAGAAAAAGCGCCTGTGGGAAGTTAAAGTTGTTAAAGTTTAGAATGAAATCAAATTGAAATGCTCATTATTTGCCAATAAAAGGGGTGGAACAGGTTCTCGATAGATGTTAATAGAGATGATTTAACAAGGAAAACCACATTCAGAACTTTAATTTGGAGCCAGATGGTGCCAATATATAAACCAATGTGATAGTTTTCTAGTATACATTATTGTACAGCGGAGCCAGGCAACATAAACTAATGATTAAAGTTAGCAAAGCTGTGCAGGAAGAGAGTGGGTCGTGGTTGTTCTGATCTGAGCCTCTCCTACTGAGCAGCACACGACAATTACACAAAAATATAGTGGAACCTTTAACGGTGAATGCAGTCTGTAACAGCACGCTGGTCAGATTCTGTTGTCAAAGGTCAGATGAAAACCAAAATATACAAAAACTCAAGCAATTTTTATAAATGAATAAATATAAATAAATGCAATGATTTCATTCCAGACATCCATAACTGTTAAGAAAAACAAAATGCAAAATAATGCAAACAATGCAAAATAATTAATGGATAGATGAACATGAAACATAATTTTTAGACTCTTGATGGCGAAGACGGCAAGAACCGGAAAGGGAGCAGGAGAGGGGAACGCCATCTTTGTATGCAATGAGTTCTTTCTTGAATTTGATCTTCTTATCTATCAAATTGCTGACACTTGCAACTTTCTTTGGCAGGTTATTTGGTAGTCACACGCAATAAAAAAAATGCACGGACAATGAATTAGCAGGGCCTAGGGTGCTTTGTTTATAGTTCTACGATAATGAAGACATTCGTAAAAACAAACACCGTAAACCAGGGGTGTCCAAAGTGCGGTTCAGGGGCCATTTTTGGCCGCAGCTTGTTTTTTGTTCCTTGTAGTGAGCTGTATTATTAGATATTACACTAATTTGCTTTGTCACCGATAACACAAAGCTTACTGTAATTTGCGGCGTATAAGACACACCGGTGTTTAAGCCACACCCACAAAATTTTGTCTGTGAGGACCTGGCAGCTTTTTATTTGACAGGAGCCAATCATGAGCTATGAGAAAACTCACAACGAGCTTATCAACCCACTGGAAATCGCAGGAGGTCATTAGTCAATATAACAGTCTCACTCACGATGTCGTCTTAGATGGTAGACTAAATTCATCACACAGCAACTTAACACTCAAAGGTAGCTAATATACAGGACAAGTACCAATTTGAGTTTAAAATAAAAACAGCAACTTTTTAAACTTCTTCCCATAATGCAAATAAGCATGTTAGGTAATTGGAGACTCTACAGGTATGAACGTGAGTGTGAATGGTTGTTTGTCTATATGTGCCCTGCGATTGGCTGGCGACCAGTCCAGGGTGTACCCTGCCTCTCGCAGTCAGCTGGGATAGGCTCCAGCATATCCCCGCGACCCTAGTGAGGATAAGCGGCATTGAAAATGGATGGATGGATGGATGTTTGTCTAGTCATATTTTTGCTTTTTTTTTTGTCCTGCCCAGTCAATGGGTCAGAAGATAGTATTGTTGATCTAAATGCCCTTACCTGCTAAACAGATTTGCTCTGTCAGGGAAAAGTGTAAGATACTCTTCCCCTGGTATATACATTTTTATCTGACTTCATTTGATGTTTTGTTGTCATGTAAATTTGGGGCGGCCGGTCCGGAGCAGGAGGGGATAGAAAAGGAAAGAAAAGCGCACAAAGGGGGGAGTGCAACGTTGTTATTGCAACGACAATAAGAAAACAACAGGAACAAACAGCACTACATCAGCAAATGTCTATGACGGCTATAAAGATTAGAATGGAGAAGAGAAAATCATATGAAGAGCCAGAGTGATCATGCTGAATTGAAACAGTCCAACATGTTAGTGGTAATAATAGTAATGAAAATATTAACCATGATAGTTCTATGATAGTCATGATGATAGTCATATTTTTTCATTGTACTTTTCTTAAAATTAATGTTAAAATCTCATCCCCCAATCTCATGCATCGTCTCGTCTCATCAGTTAGACGTCTCGTGACACCCCTACTCCTTATCATTAACGTCTTTGAATGCATCTTCTGAATGCCTTATGTTTGTGTTTGACTAAATGTAGTCATATTTATGCTTAAAAATGTTTCATTTATGCAAGAACATTTGCTTAAATATGCAAATTTATGACTAATAAATGACCGAGAAAAAGCATAATTTATTTATTGATGTATTTTTTTTAAAACCGTGACAGAGTAAAGCATGTGAAACGAAGTGGCGAGGGATGACTGTACATCATATTATAGCTAAAAGTAGCAAAATAATGAATTTAAAAAATAAGATGCGAGAAGTGCGGCATTTTGTGTGGAACCTGTCCTGTCCATACTAAGTTGTAATTGTATAGTGTGCGATGAAATCTACCTGAGAACCGTCCACACATTAGGACGGTGCATGGCCAAGTTGACTGTAGTAGTATCACACTGTGCTGCTAACACCTGTGTCTTTCCTATTTATTGTTTTACAATGTCAGAATGACTGCCGTCTAGAGAGTGTCTAATGTCCCATTCAGCCATGCTTACCTTGACTGTGGGCTCCCCATCTGGTGTAAAACAGTACAACCTATATTATCACTCTCGCTAAATTGGAAAAATAAACACATTTCCTCGTCTTTCTATTGAGAGACTGCAGTGAGTTACTGAAGCTAATGAAGCAGAGAGCAAGCCAAAGGTCATGACATGCTCTCTGTAACTATCAGTGTCATGTTTCTATCTGGCAGAGGTAAGGAGACAAGGCTTCCCTAATTGAAAACAACCATTATTGTAAAGCTGCCTGTTTTGTGGTCAGCTGCATTAATACAATGCAATGAGCTCATGGAGACAAATGTTGCTTTATAGAACATCCAGGACCACGATATGATTTCTTTTATTTGATTTTAGAGCAAAAAGTGCTCTTTATTTAGCTGTGTCATCTGATTCATCGATGAAATGATTCATTTAATTTATGAATTGAGTGTTCTTTCACACTTATTGGTCTTCAGCATTAACCAAAGTAGACCCAAAGACGTCTGGTACACATTCATCACCTAGCAGTGGTGTCTGTTAGGTGCTGAAAATATCCGACACCAAGTAAATAAAGAATAGCATCAGTATTGCCGATACCAGTAGTGATACTGATACCTTTTACATGAAATTTCCCCAGAACATTGAATGTTTTTGTGATTTTTGCCTTGAATTTGTTGATCCTGATTATAATCAGAATAAAACACAGGACAAACAAAAGTCAAACATAAACATCAACAAACGTATAGTATGTGAACAATTTTACAATATATAAATACAACAAAATAACACGACGTAAATGATATATCAATAAAATAGTCAAATGATTCCCTTGTTCTCTTTTATTGAATACATTGTTAAATAAAATACATTGCTAAATAAAATACAAATTTATTATTCGCTCTCTTTCAAACCCTTTTGATTTTTACGACGTAAATGATATAGCAATAAAATAATAAAATAATCAAATGATTCCCTTATTCTCTTTTATTGAATAAATTTTTTGCTAAATAAAATGAAAATAAGAAATTATATACAAATTTATTATTCGCTCTCTTTCAAACCCTTTGGATTTTGTTCCCCCCAAAAGCTCTCCTGTGTCCAACAACGCACTCCCAGAGTTTGTAAACCGTATAGCAACATATATCTATCATTATGAACGCAACAAAAGAAAACAGATATTGGTGAAAACATAAAAGAGAGCTAATCTACACTAAAGAAAACATCACGCTTGTATCGATCCTGTAGACACTATCCTTGATATTGATACTGATGTTCATATAAGTATGTGCACTTCACTGAGCAAGATGTGTAAACTACAGTAGCTCATTGCAGTATGACTAATCGAGTGTTGGTTGCATAGATGTGGGGGTAGCTGCAGCGCACATGTTAGTGCTTTGTAAGGAGGCCTGGACCCAGATGGTGTGGTGGAGGTGATCCAGCTGTGGTCTCACGTCTATCCTCTTTAGACATGTGAGATGGAGTCCCTCCTGTGGCCTGTCTTCTTCACATGTACCTCCGATACCACAAGAAAAACAGGCGTGGGTTGATCTGGGAGCCTCCATTGCTTTTGAGTGGAGGTGAGAATGATGCATAAAAGCGGAAGGGAAATAAGCTTGTTTCTATTTTTCCTTCTTCTTGTGGTATTACTAAAACTAAAATGAATACCCACCCTTAACTTTGATGACGAGTGATGAATTTGCAGAGGGAGCATTACAGTTTCTGCTTGGGAAGTGAGTCTTTTCACATCAAGACTAAATGCAGCTCAGTCTGCGTTCTTCTCCTCTTGGCCGCCATGCTCGCATTCCACAGCTGTATAGCGACAGGCCTCCCTAGAACAGTAAAGAAATGGATATTGGATATAATTGGATGAATATTGAAGAATATTGAAGTCGCTACACTCCTTTTTTTTTGCAAAAAAGAACATTCCACAGAGAAAACAGTTATAATCTCTGTCAATGTTTTGTGATAGTCTAATTTATTCAGTGTGTCTGCAGTCTTTATGTCTGTAGATGAAAGCTTGCAGCGTCTTCATCTCTTTCTGCTTTTATGTGGGTAAACCATGCGTGTAGAACGTCACACACATTTGGCCCATTTCATGACGTCAATCATGTGTACTAATGTTCCACAGATTTTGTTTTCCTCCTCAGATGTTCACTTACCATCCAGAAGAGGATCTCAGACATGCATTGTGAGTTGTTCACAAACCCATAAAGAAAAGATATATATAAATATTATAAGTTTGTAGCTCTTTTGTGTGAAACGTGTACTCAGAAAAATATATGAGAAATGATTATCTTGTATGAAAAAAACGCAAAAGTGGCCACTTTCAAGAATAAGCCTTATATGATGCCCAATATATGAAACCTAAACTGAAGGTGACTGAAAGTTTTTTCTATTTCTTTTCCATATGGGAAGATACTGTGCGGTGTATCACTTTGTACGGTAACATTTGTGACTTTGGTTATACTTTAGGTCGGACAGCAGTTTTTTAACTCTACAAATCGGCCTTACTATGCTCCTTTCGGCTCCAAGCGGCAATAAATTCCTACCACCTGGAAAGCAAAGATAGACTTTTAGAAGCTTAAAGAGATATGTGTTATCCAAACGCAAAGGCAGATATTAAACTTACATTGACCAGGTGGACAGACATTAATGATGATGGATGACGCTCCAGAACTGCCTGATGTAATCCATCTGTTTGCCAACTGTTCTCTCGCCATAACAACAATAATGGTTTCATCAAGTAGTACAGTTTAAGTCTTGGTGTTTCTCACTGTAGTTTTTACTTTTACTTCAGTGGTGGCACTAGCTCAGTCCGTAAGGTCTTGGGCGTCGGAACTGGACAGTCCTGTTTGTTCCCCACAAAAAGAAATTGCAACTACCTTTAGTTGTTGGAGAGATGCTACTCTGCTAGCTGACCAGCATGCCTGCATGTGTGTGTCCTGTTTATCTGGAGTGCATCAACTTGACCGAAGTGTACCGTTCACTACCTTTGACCCTGGATATTGGTGTACTGAACTGGTGGAAAATTAGGTGGATTAGAAGAGAAAATTTGGCCAAGTAGTGTGCCTCCACCCACTGAACCTACACAACACAATAGACTGACATCTCAGCTTTGTGATATACAGGTAGGTGAAAAAGCGTATTATTAGTGTAAACTTCGCTATTTTGCTGTTTTTTTTCTTTATGGTTGGGCTTCAAGTCTCGAGCATCGATGAGAACCGGGTTTAACGTTGCGATTCTCCCGGGATTGTTCACATTTTGACTGTTGACTTTTTCTTTACAACTACTTGTACTTCAGCTTTGTTCTTGTAAATTTTCTTCTCGTAATTATGACTTTATTCCACAACATTTTGACTTCTCTGAATTCTCGTAACATTGTAACTTTTTCCCCAACCTCATTTTCCAAAAATTCCAAATGTATTAGTTGTTTTGTTGTTTCTCATAATATTATGACTTTTTAAAAAATGACATCTTTCTTCTTTAATATTTCAATTTTATGCTACTATTTTTCCTCATAGTATTATGATGTTATTTTCATAATATTACGACTATTTCTCATTAGATTACATCTTTTTCCTTTTGACTTAATTCTTCTCATTCGGATTTTTCTATATTTGCTGTTGCTCTTTTTTTTTCCAGTTTTCTTGTAAAATTATATTTTTAGAGTGTGCCGCGGGCCAATAAAAAAAAAAGACTGCAAATAAAGTATCCAAAGTGCGGCCTCCAGGGTGTGAAGTAAAGCATGCAGCATGAATATACATGCAGCACAGTGACATTTGAATTTCCCCCTGGATAAAAATTCATTAACTTCTTTTCTACGACTTATCCTGTTCACGGTCACAGGTGAGCAACAGCCTGTTCTCCTGTACACAATTTAGGGCCTCCAGTCAACCTGACATGCTTGTTTTTGAACTATGGGTGAAAACCAGAGTACCCACAGTGGCCCCACGCAAGTTTAGGCAGAACATGCAAACGCCAAACTGAGATTAAAACCCAGCACTTTCTTGCTATGAGGCAGACTTGCATCGTGCTGCCATGCATTATATTATGAAATATCCTGTGTTCATAAGAATTAAGTGGACAAACATGAATGATCCACCTTGCAGTATTGCATCTAACCCCTCGGCCTCACCTTCACCCTTTTCACCTCCATTACTGCTCCCATTCTCCCCTTGTGAAAACAGGAAGAGGGCGTGTTTGGAGAAGCAGAGTCAAGCCGTCCACCACTCACTGACCGTATGTGTGTGGGTGAGCGTGCGCGCGCGTGTGTGTGTGTGCATGCCAGTATAATTGCTTTCAGGGCATAATGCAGCCTCCGAGTGCACCACGCTTGTTTCTGCAGTACCTGCCCCTGGGCACTGTGCCCCAAAACATCTTGAGCTTTGTGAATTTGACATGTTACCTGAAATGTGCTCAGGCATGTGGATCTTACACATGCAAGGTGGGAGCAAACTGTCCAATCGCTCACATGAATATTTTTAACTTGTTGACTATCATGTCTTTCACTAAGTAGCTCCACGGGGGGTTTTCCTGTGGTCTAACAAGAGCTTCTGCACTGTTGGGTTTTGCAGGAATGTGCAGCAACGTAGGCTGCTACCGGCCTGGTAAGGCCCCCTCCCCTCCCAGTGGGTGCTGTCATGTCAGCTGTGGCATCTTGCTGCTGAGCTTGAGTCCCACCGGGTGGTGGTCAGGGGCCAGCGTCAGGTCACTCCGCTGGTCACATGGCCGCCTCTCACACAACGCACCGCAGCCAGTGTCCATACGATGTGACAACCCACGCCTGTGCAACAATAGAAAAGAGGGACGGGACATTCTCCATATTCACTACTGTTGGAACGCATTTGTCTGGGCCATTATTGAGAATCTGGAGGGTTTTCTTTTGTGATTCCGACTGGTGTAACTGCAGATAAGCCATCAAAATTGTACACAATTTCCACACGGGTTGGTATGCACATAAGTAGTTTTATCACAGCAAATTAACTTTGTACTACTGCATTTTTTGTGAGTAAATGACCGAGCTTGGTAGCTAATTGCATGCTGTCGGTATTTTGTGTGATAAGATGTTCCTCAGTGGGCGTACCTCCCTGTCTGCCCCATGGTGCTTGTTAGCTGTGGAATTTGGTGGGTCTGTTGGTGCGAAATGGAGGTCAGATAGAGGCTGAAATGGAATGAGAGATCTGTGCACATTTTTCCAGAGGCAATGGACTGCAATGGCGATAGCGGTAGTGAGAATGCATGGAGTTGATCTGCTGCAACAGCTGTCTGAAACTTCAGTGGCCCTCATTAATGGCAGACGGCGGCTGTATGGAAGAAAGGAAATCTCCACATCTGCCTTTGAGCTTTGCTGGATGTGATCTAAAGTCTGCCTGCTGGAGCATCCCCCGAACAATACCAGCAGCAACAGCCAAGCTATTAACAGAACCGTCCTCTACTAGATCCACACTCACTGTCACTGCAGTAATTGTTCCTGTGAAATTTATTATGAAGACTATAAATCCTGCTAAGAAAACCTCTTATTCTCTCCCTTATGCACTGCAGCTGGGAAGAACCCGAGTCTTGTGTCCCTTTGTTGGACTAGTCAAAATGTTTGCTCTGATGACTACGGAGACAGTCTTTTACTACATTTTTAACCGAAAACAGCAGGGGAAATGTATTGTGATGGACCCTGAAAGCATTTGAAAATGTACCTGGAATTATTCGAAAATATTCCAGCATATGTCAACACCTTTGAAAATGGGAGAAGGAAAGAACGCATGTTAAATGTTCAGTCACCAACAATGACCCATGGAACACATCGTTGTACAGGTCGGTGTTTGTTTCGTGCAATTCTGACAACGGTGTAGAATTGATTGTTAATGAATTCCATCTTGAAGGAACTGAGGCAAACTGGAGTGCAGTGCTCAGCAGAGGCGCTTTGATTTGTGCTCATAAAATGTGTTTGTGGTCTAAAGAAGAACAAGCAGACTGCAGCGAAGGCCGACCTCCAGGCTGATCAATAAAACACTGGCACGGAAACAGGAGTTCAGAACATTCAGATTGTTTCATCCCATTAGAAATAATTTTTAAAAATGAAATTGATTGATGAATTGAGTGAGAATGGCCCCCGTTGTCGTCAAAGGGAATGCAGCCAAGTACATGTCCTTATTCCGAACCCACTCATGCTGTGTGCCAACGAAGACTATTCATAATCAGCTTTTCGATACATGTGCAGTCGTCCCTCGCCACATCGCAGTTCGAACTCTATCACGATTCTTCAAAAATATTAAAATTAATTAATTAATGACGATCTTTTGTGGTTAAATACAGCATATGACTAAAAAAGTAAGAGCAAATTTTTTTTGTTTCCCAAATGAAGCATTTTCAAGCATAAAAATGGCTGAATGAACTAAAATACACATATAACACATTAAGAAGACGCATTCAAATTGTGATATGCAGTATTCCACACTGGTCACTACATGTCAGTAGGTGAAACATACAGACTCGATAACCGGACAAGCAGGCTTTATAATAACACGGGCTACTGTTGTGGCTGTAATCCAGGTAAACTCAACTCTGAACCCCCAACTTCACTTCCTGTCTACACATCCGGAACACATTTATTGCAACACACAAGTTTAATGATGTCTTAAACTGCTTATTTTTTCTGATTATGCCTACTGAGTAATGCCAGTTTACAGGTGAATACTACAATATTATTATAATAAGAATATTATATATCATGCCCAGAGGTCTCTAATAATGTTAAAACCCGTATTTAGAAGGTCGTAAACAGGTTTTCTATGATCTAACTCCAAAAATATTCCATTTGTAAAGAAGGAATCCTACTTTTCGGATCATGGTTGGGTCTGAAACAAATTAACCACGATAAATGTACATGTCCATATTGTCAACTATTGGCCAGCCATGCGTGTTTACTGTGTTCTCACTTGTTTTTTGTGTTAACCAGGATTGTTTTTGGCAATATTGTAATCTGTACATGTAACTTGTTTTTAAAAGTAAAGTAAAAGTAAAAAAGTAACTATTTTTACTAGATTGTTATCGTGTAAACTTACCTGTTTAAAGACATAATGGCATCCTCCCAGCCATTTCCTCCTACTGTTTTCACATTTCCCACCTTTTCTGATTGACCTCATTCAGACGCTCCTTGAAAGGTGAGAGGTCACAACAGAGGAATGGAAATTATCGCCTGTAGTGATTGTGATGGAGTCCTGCTGACCCCGGCATTGTCTAAAGCCCACTCAGGTTCAGTCCACTGTCAGTTGAAGTAAATGGTCAGTGGTGCGCCATCACTTAATGCACTGGGAATGTACTTTGTGCTTCGGTAAAATTGCATGCCTGCCGGGGACACTTCAATCTTTCTGTCTTTGTCAATGATAGTAATAATCATGACCACTAATACAGCAGATCCCCACTTTTTGTAGGAGTTATATCCAAAAACCAATGGTGTAAATCCGCAAGTAATTAATCCGCCCATAAAATGTTTTATTTTTGACACACGGCTCGCTCCCGCCCTCCAAAACCTCCTGCAAGATTGACGTTGACATCTCCGATTTCGCATCGACATTTGCAATAAAGGTGACTGTTCCAGAACCCCCTAGCGTTTTTGACTCGGAACATACAGCTAACTTAGGTAAATGCTAAATGCACAATCCAGGTTTAAGCCCTAGATACGCCTCATGCACTTATTAAACGCATTTTCAATTATAAATGTACAGGCACTCACTGCTCGTGAACGATAATGAAAGATGATTGCTGAACAGATGGGATCAGAGTCACAGCGTAGGAGCTATAGTTTACAGTTACAGTACATTTATTCTATTTATAGTTCAATTCTGAGTCGCACAGCACCTATGGTGCATTCAAGGATCGCAGAACAAAGTGAGAATTCACAACACTTGACGAAAAAACATTAACAGTAAAGCATAAAGACATGATTTTCACGTATTTAGAAATTATTACCAACTTAGGGTGAATGAGATGTGTTTTCTGTGGCCTATTGTGTGGCCTTAAAACCGCCTATTTTGGAGGGACAAAAATACATTAAAATTTATATTTTTTTACCAAAAATCTGCGAATTTGCAGGGCTAACTACTTTTTTTTTTTTTTTTTTTTTTTCACCTGTCCTGTCCAGCCTTTAAAGCAGATAGAATTGTAGATCTAAATGCTAACTACTAAATGCAGGGCTAACTACTTATACAATAGTTATTCAAAAATAATATATATAATAATATAAGACATTATTGTTTGGCCTTTGTAGAGGTGTGCATATGTGATTCTGTTTTACAAATTTGCCCTTCTGCACTTGTGTCATGGATTTTAATGTCTGTATATAAGCGCGAATATCTGCTGTATAATGTGTTTTGAAAGAGCAATCATAATGGCTTTCTTAGCGTGCAAGCCCAATTTATCACCTCTGAGGTTTGATTGGAAGGGAAGGAAAGCAGCCTCCTGTCCAGAGACCAAACTGCAATGACAGCAAGACCAGCTTTGTTGTTAAATGAAATCGTTCCTGTTTGTAAATTCTCCCTCGCTATTTTTAATGGAAGATCACCAGTGCCAGCACAGGAGCAGCACTCCCTGTTAATGTAAGGTTACACCCTTGGTAACATCTATCCACAAACAATGTCCATGCAGCACAATAGACCCGGCAGACCGTGACACAGTTTCTCAGAGGCCATCGTTCACAGTTTGGCCTTCCAGTTGACACTATTGAGTTCAGTCTCCAGACCTTGTGTGATTTCCGCCACCCGCTCAAGGAGGATGCCTCACTACTTCCTGTTTATATTGGAGACCAAAGAAAGTTTAGGTGGACCGAGGAGGAGAAACTGCTTTAGCACAAAAGGAGCAGCAATCTGTTTGTAGACGGCAGCCCTGTGGGTGCTGCACCCAGGAGAAAAGCTACACTGCATGATAGAACAACCTCCTGGCTGGAGATGATGAAGACTCATGACATGCTTGTTAAAAAAAACCCTCTGACCTCTGTGAGGCTTCAGGAAGTTTAGTAAATGTTCAAAAACAACACAATTTTAAAGATTGCTAATAGTCCAAATGTAAACGTAACTGTTGCTGTGTTCCACATTGAGTGTAACAATTTTTTTAAATTTATCTCTACCAATAGCAATGGCTGCTTTTTGGTTAAGGGTCAGTTTTTAACTAAAAAAAGGACAAAAACTGTTGTTTGTGGCTACTCGTTTATACTTTAACAGGGTTTCTGAGATTGAAAATACAAGTTTGAAATTGAGTATAAAACACTGAACTCGAAACTGAAACCAGCGAAACAAAATGGAGAGCAGTGAAGCATACAAGCGTATTCAACACTCAAATTGCATGCTGAGTGCTGAGTACTACAAATTCATACACGTTGGCAGTTCTGCACTAATAACAAAAGTTCTCCATGCCTCTCACGCCACCCTGACAGTTCACCGCGACCCCCGCCCTACTATTTGAGAAGCACTGGGCTAAAAGGTGTGAATGCATGTATGAATGGTTGTTTGTTTGTATGTGCTCGGAGATTGATGCGTTACCAGTCCAGGGCGTAGTTTTCTATAAAGTTTTATTTTCATGACTTAAGACATGTATGCGTACTATATATGTAAAACGTCAACCTGAAATTTGTCAACTGGTACCAGCAAGTTTCCTTAGCGTATGCATGCACTACTAATTAATTTATTAATTAGTTGACACATTTAAATCTCTTTTTTCCTACTCTATATTTCGCTTGCCATAAGCACAGACTGGGTTTTTTTGGTCCTTGTTGTCCAGGGTAAAAGTGGCATGGGTGCAGACTTTGTTTCTATGGGATGGCTTTTGTGGACATCTGACCAATGCCCACTTCTCTGCTCCGAGGAGGTCTGACTGATGGATGGCCTCTAATCTGCAGCAGACAGACCTGCCACAGGAAGCAGCTCCCCATCACGTTTACGGAAACCAGTCCTCTAGAGACATGCTGATTGCCATGGAGGATGAGGGGGAGTGGGAGGACAAAACAATTGCGCTCTGATTTTCAACAAACTCTTAGTTAATTGTAAATTTACTGCGTGGTTCCACCAAATAGTATCACTTGTAGTCCAGTAGTTGGACCAACTGCAATCAAATGCAAAAATGATTAGATACATTGTGCTGATGTTCCAATGCTGGCCATGCAAAATCCCTACAACATTTTGGAAAAGATGGAACGATAGTTTGCACTGTATATATCACCTATAACCTATCAACTATATGGAGATTTTTTGAGCAGGCAAAGAAGTTCATTCCCCACAATACACCTGACTGAAAGAATGTAACTGTTACACGTAGCAATCCAGTATCCTATGAGATCCAAAACAAACGCTCGATCAAATATTCTCCCTTTACAGAGCTGATAATGCTCATATTTCATGACTGGGGGTGGAACTATTCGTTTTAATAACAATTTCATATCACGATTCGTGGTTGCCAATACAATTCAAGGACGATCTTGGGTCATTTAGAATAACTTTACTTTAAATCGATTCAGTAACTTTTTAGCCAAAAATTCAACCCGTGTGACTGTGGAATAAATACCTGGATACTGCACAGTGCAGGTGAAGTTTCCTAGATTCCTGTTGTTTTCTGTTAGGGGATCAGGTATATTAACATGGTATGTTAATATATGGTATATTCATTATGGATATAAACTAACAAGTAAACAACAATTAATGGCAAATGCATTCACATTTTATTTGAATAAAGTAAAACCAACACTTCAGGTTGTATTAACAGGAGGTAAACCTGTTCTGCTCTCATTTTCAATATTCAACAGAGTCAACAGAGTATCCATTTACATTTTTTTGATCATCAAAAAGTCCAGTAATGACAATCCAGTAAAAAACATTTGGATAGTCTTTTTCATGACTCGCACACACATCTCCACCCTTTCATTTGATCAATAATCAGCATCTGTCCTGTCAGATTTCGTTAGGTGCCTCATGTCTTGGCCTTTGGGCTTTCTTACATTGACAGGTGAGGCCCCATTTTGGACCACCACCCCCCAGCTCGCGTCAGGACGAGCAAGGCGATGAGTCGCCAGTCACTCTGCTTATGAATAGACGGGTCTGCCTGTCATGTTGGAATGTTGAAAGCTGTTTGCCTTTTTCAGGTCCGTGAAAGCAGGTCACTCTATAGTGTGGAAGCTGGAGATTATCCCTGAAAAGAGACTGGGTGTTGTCCTTTCTCTCCTATCCATCCCCCATCTTGTCATCCTTTGTGGCCTTGATCTTGCTTCTCATACAGCCTCCTGGCTTCACTTGCATGTTTAAGAGGAATGTCAATGCTTATTAATGGCTTATTTTTCCCAAAAGAAGGTGACCATGGGACGTTTATTTTCTGCATCATGGCTGTATGAGTGCATGTGTGTGTTTGCAGGCTTGTGAACAGCAGATCAGGTTTAGACTTGCCCTCTAAGCCCTAATGCTAAAAAGCCCTCGGGCTTGTATCCAGCTCAACCTTCTGTTGAGAAAGCTGTCAGTTTCACAAAAAAATAACTTCAGCCAGGTTCTGCTCAATTTACAAGTAAAATAGACCAAACGTTAGCTGACAGTACAATACAAGGCAACGGCTGATCTTTCTGGAGGAGCCTGTAGAGCAGGGGTCATGCGCAAGGCCGCCCCTGGTTGATGAAGATGTACCACCCTAAACAAAGTCCAACAAAGACAGGAAGGGCTGAGCCACTGAACCTTATACCCAAGCCAAATCCTCCCTACCACAGTTAGAGGGTCTGAGTGGTGTGTGATGGGTAAGGAAGATTGTTTTTCCTGTTGTAGAAGTTATTCTCAGAGGATTGCTCATGTGAAAGCACAGGCTAGAACGTAAACAACCTGACCCAACAGCCCGACCATCTTAAAATGGTCTCACATTTGAATGCTTTATGGGTGGAGAACACTAGTGTCAGATATTTTATGGTTCTGGAGGGACAACTTGGAAGAAATAGTTAAGAGCATGCGTGAGCATCCTGGCCGTTATAGTCTCCTTGCATGCACTGGCTTTTAACATGGGAAAGGTTAACTTTTATTATTGATGTGTGATTTAGTGCCAGCCGCAGGTCAAAGTTTTATGTTGTTGAACACTTGACTACATTAGTCTCAGTAGACATTGGTGCTCTGTGCTTTTGGCACTAAACGTTACTGCAAACCAAATACGGACAATCTCGGTTTCTGAGTCAAACATGATTCTTGAAGATGTTACAGACGAAAGCAAAGGAAGTGACAGAGAAAGTATTGATAGACACTAATGTTGGAGATGAAATTCTCCACAACCTACTAAAGGTCAAATGACCACTTCGGAAAATTCATTAAGCCAATTTCACCTCCCCCTTACGTGTTCGTTAATCTCCAGTTATGAGTAGGAAAGAAGACTCACACACCAAATTAGATTTATAAAATGTATTGAAAAATATATCAGACAGAATAATTTCGCAGTTACAGAGTTACGGACCCCGTCTCATGCACCGGTTCCCTGCTCCTCCAGCTGAATGAGAGAGCGTGCCCCGATCGATCGTCCCATCTGCCGTAACATTGCCCCGGATTCCTTGACATAGTAGGGTGACGCCAACAGGTGAAAGTGCCGAGTTGTTTTTACTCCATTCTGGACCATGTCTGGCTGTTGACCCTGGCTGGTGCAAGCTGTTTATGCATTGATATCTTTTATGCTCCCTCTTCCCCTTTCACCTATTTAAACCAATGTTCATCTGTTCAGATGACAGCGTAATAAAGCATCATTTCTATAAACTACTTGTAATCACTCACTAAGTTAGTGGATTAATTGAATAACACTTGTATCTATACTGTACTTATTTTAAGGCACTCAACAATAATTCAATCAGTAAACATCAATGTAAGCAGTTATTCTAAAAACTACATGTAATAATTACTTAGCCACTCAGTAAATTACATTTTTGTCTACACTAAGTATGTCTTTTTATTAATGATCTTTTGTGCAATGCTAATAGGTTCATAAGAGGCTACACTAAACTGATTGTTGTGAACGTTAGCATCCTATGATGCGAATGTTTGCGATGTTTCATGTGTTTGCGTCCCCACAGAGTCACACAGAGTCTGACAGTTTATTATAACTTTATCCTGACACATCAACAGCAGCACAACTCCAACACAAAACACAAGATCCAACACAAAATGCGTATCGCTGCTGCGCCTGACCACTCAAAACATAATGTGACTCATGTTGGTGTTTGTAAACTACTGGAAGGTTTTTAGTGTGTGTGTAAAAGCCTGCTAGCGTGGCTGAAGGCGATATACTGTAGCTCAGACAGACTAAACCCTGGTCTTAGTGTTAGGTTTAAACCGTGCACGATTTGTTACAGATAAAAGTAAAAAGTGAAACTGAATCATTGCTCGGCTGTAGTGAATATGCCTGCCCACAGCAGGATATGGAGATTGTCTTTCAAAATAGTTCCTCCAGATTGCTTCACAGCTAGCTGGCCATATGGTCAGCATATATTATGAGTGAGATGTGAACCATATCTCGTACAGTGTGATGTACATGTATATGCAGTACAGTATCACACTTGAACAGTACATAGGTCCATAAATGATAAACTATATGAACGGAAGTATTTGAGAATTGGCCATACGGCGGTGTTCCCTAACTTTGTAGCTATAACTGCCCCAAAAGAACATTTTTTGAGGTGATAGGTCACTGAAGTTGCCTCACATCATTACACCGTCTCTGTTCTACTTCATTCCAAAGGTGTTTCTGTTTCAGGGCGTCTAGTCACTTCCACACCAAACTTTGTATGGACATTGTTTGCACTGGGGCACGGTCATATATCTAATGCAGTGATGATGTCCATCATCTGTTCAGTAGATTATAGGAATTATACACCAGCCACCAAACATCTCTGCAAGAACTTATTCAACATCCCAGCAGCTCAGGGATTAGAGCACATGCTGAATTAGTCTGTGGTCACCCTCCAAAATCTTATCATAAAGTTAGAATTGCTGTCTCTATTTATTATTGATGCAAGACGTCTCCTTAAATCCCTCTAGCTGTGTTTTCAAGCCCTACGTCCCATAACGAGGGAGTGCGACAGCATGTGCCGAGTCACGAAGATGTGGATCAGTCCATTTCAGAGGCTGAAATAGCACACAGCTCTGTACAAATATTTTCTTAGAGTCCCAGCTTCATTTTGGAGGCGGTTAGCAAGGTTCACAAGACTGACACACGGCTTTGACATTGACTCTGTGCCTGTTTTGGGATCGTTAAAGGCCAATTTGTCAGCATTCACCACCAGGGAGACGGTGAGATGTGTTTCAAGGGGCCTCACATCTGGACCTTTCTGTGTTTTAACAGTGTCCTGCTTTCCCTTTTAGAAACCTAAAATACTTGTGTAATGGGAAGGCCACGTTCCACAGCCCCTTCATGCGCAATCCTACCCTGGTCACCTGGTCACATCGTGTCATAACAATCCCTAATGTCACTATCAGCTGATAAGAGAGGTTTGGTGCCGGTAAGATTGAACATGAGTTGTACAGTAAGAAGTGGTGCAATCTTGTGTGGCAAACAGTCACTGCAAAGGCGATTTGATTATAGGAAATGGACTGCGTGGAAACTTTGAATGTGTTTTCAGTCTGTCTGGGTGATAGCAACAGCAAAACAGATGCCAAAACAATTAGATGGAGTCAGAGGATGTTTTCACTTCCACACCACACCACACTACCACCATACACACACAGACACACTCTGATTGCACATCAAAGTTGTCAACAGAGTGTAAAAGTTGATTTTATTGTTTGCTCCCTAAAGCAGTTGTCAGAGGCCGGGGCCTTGGCCTCTGTCTGTAGACATGCTGAGAGGCCAGACAGCCTCAGAATAGAGCAGCCCACCCGCTATGGGGCACAATGTCAAGGCTCTGGCTAGCTCAGCTCTTATAATGCCTGCTTCAATGAGACAACTCAACTTTCATATCATCTCAAAACTTTCATCTTTCGCAACCCTGCTTGTCCCGCATGATGAAGAAAGTGGACGGCACACTGTCAGGCAGAATACACAAACACACACACGCGCACACACACACACACACACACAAACACAGTTTGTTTGCCGGAGTGGGACAGGGCCAGGCTAGTCTCAGAGGTGACTGATTTACAGTTTGTTGCTGTCTGTCAAACAGCTGACAGATGGGAAACATCACAGCCCTTGACACAGCGTCACCCCTGTGAGACTCTTGAAGTTTCCAGCAGTGACAAAATACGGTGCTGTCTTTCTCCAAGACATTGGCCCATTCATCCAACTTTTCTCATTTACCTGGTATTTTGAAAAACCTTGACAAATTTCCACCGACTTTACCCAGGTAAAAAACGTTTCCCCTCCGAGTACCCAGTGGGTATTTTCAGAATCCCAGGCACTTTTCAGGAACTTTGAGGTACAGTGGAAACGCAACCCACACAGATTACCAAGAGTTATCTTACGTTTCTGATAATAAAAGTTCCTGGGTTGAGATCAGGGTTCTCAAGTTCTTCCACATCATACTCATCCAATCACATTTCGTGCACTGAGGGATAAAAAAGATCCTTCCCCAAACTGGTCCCACAAAGTTGGACGTTTTTCCAATATATGACTGAGAGGAACCCAGAGGTCCAACCTAACCCCTGATTGGTTCATAAAAGCAAGAGTGCATATACTGAAGCTCCTTATCTGCCATCACATCCCCTGGGTGTAACTTGGGCTGTTTTTACTTTATTATAAATACTCTGCAATATTTCTGGAAGATCCATGTCACAAGACCTCATTTTAGCTGCTTTTTAAAGTTTTCTCTGGCAGAGCTTTACATGCCATAAACCTATCTGCGCTTTTAGTCTGCTGCAAAGAAAGCAGCTGTGTAAATCATTTCAAAGTGTCACTGAGAAAGGAAAACATATAAAGGACACAAGTTTGCTTAAATTCATATTTGTGGTTTGGCTCAGGTGTTGGCTTCTGGTCTTTCTCAGTGTCAGTCAGCTCTGTGACAACTCGTCCATTCTTGCCCTGAAGGAAATCATTGCATTTACAGACCAAAGCTGCGGTCACATATTGGGAGACTTTTTCGGGGGTTGGAAATTCTAAGGAGCACCTGGTGTTCACATGGCCCCCTGTTCAGGGCTTTACCTTGACTTCTTCTCAGGCTTGGGATGTTAGGGTACATTTAAAAAACCAAAGAATCACAACTGGGGCATGAAGTTCTCATTGATCATACAATCCAGATGCTTCCTGTCTGAGCAGAATAAGCACATACTTTTACAAAAAGAGTTCAGCAATATTTATTTCTGTGGGTCCCCAAAATGTGTCCCCTGCAAATGTGTAGATTTATGGTAACATTTTTCTCCAAAAATGAGCAGGTTTTTTTCCACAGAAAAGGCATCTTATTCATCATAATTTATAAATACGTGATTATACACATATAATGTGCAGCATATATATACTACTGTTAGAAAGCCCACCGTTTGTTTTTTTTCATTTTTATGGCCCTCTCAGTTGCTCCCATTTTTTTGCCATTCGCGGGTTGTCTTGTAAGACTTAACGAGATATTAAAGCAATATCAAGTATTATATCAGTATTACAGACGTGCACACAATGTCAGTAACAGTGTTGATGTGAGTGAAGCCCAATCTTCCCCTAATTGAGCCACATGGTTTTTGTTTTGTCATGAGATTTAAGGCCAAATGGAGTCAGGTTCCCGCAGGTCTCCTGAGGTGGGAGGGCCCAGCCGGAGTCTAGCAGAGCCTTGAGATCCCAGCAGTCCCCGGCCTCTAATCCCTGTCATTAACTCAGCCTCCCCAGCAGCAACTACCCTGTCATCAGCTTCAACACTGTCCCTTTGTCCCTGTCTTTCTTCCCCAACATCCTCTCTTTCATTTGACTCATCTGCCGCTTCTTTATTTTCTCCCGTGTTACTGTTTCCTACTTTTTCTACATCGTTTCCTTCCAGGTCTTCCCCTTCACCCCACACATCTCCTGTGAGGCACCTCAACAACACGCTCCAAAACGTGTGTTGTATGTACATCTGTGTACTGTTATTTCTTGTCTTTCTGGCTTGTCCTACTATAAACACCTGTAAAACACAAGTGCCGAGGACAAACTGTCCTATTATAAGACATCCTGTGGTGCTCACTGTTGAGTCTATTGATTCACACATAGGCGCATATATCAGGGAGAGGACGGGCACGGGGGTGGCCGGGGTCCCCGAGTGCAGAGAAGGGAAACACCTTGTGACCCTCTTGCCCCTGGCCGAGCTACCATGGGTGCAGAACAACAAGGATGGATGGACGCTGCAGTTATTGCAGCAAAAAAGAGAAAGTGCACACTTTGAAGTGCTCAGAGTTGAAAGGTCACAAGAAAAAAAATACATACCTCTTGTAGCAAGTCAACAAGGAAGAAAGACACATATTAGATCAACAGTCATGGTAAAAACAAAAACCAGCTCTTAAACTGTGTTGTTTGTATTTTCATGTGGACGTTAAGCACATTTGTCTCCCGACATGTGGACAGTAACAGTGTTCCTCGGAAAATGGTGTGTGAATGCTGAGAGATGTTGTTGCAAAGCTGAAATAAAATGTTTAATGCATCACACAGGCATCTCCGGATGACCATCATCGTCTGACATGCAGTGGAATGAGCTGACCCGTCTATGTCAAACAACTCGTAAAGTCCCAGTCCGCTGAATTATTACAGTAGATCCCCGCTTAGACCACCCGCAAATGGGAAGGAGAAATGTGTGTTTTTGACACACTGCTCGCTCCGCCTCCCACTCCGGCTAGGTTGACAGTGAGGTTCTCCTCTGATTTTGGTTCAACATTTGTAAGAAGAGCAACTGCAGAACCCTACCCTTCTCTTTTTCATTATGCTTCACACTAAACACATTTTAAAGTTTAAAATGTATCAGTATTCACCTCTAATGAATGATAATCTAAGATGATCCATGAACAGATGGAGTCTGAGTCATGTTGTAGAAGTTTTGCAGCTCACAGCAACTATGGCGAGTTCAAGGACAGCCAGACAAAATGCCAAATCTCAACGCTTGACAAAAAAACATTATCAGTAAAGCATAACAACTAGGGATGTCCAATAATATCGGCCTACCGATATTATCCACAGTCCACAGTCTGGAAATATGTCCAAGTTTCGCCTTTTGTAAATATGCAATTTGCAGTGATTGTAAAGCTCTTCAAAGGGGGAGTAAGGTGTCTGATTTTTTGGTCCAGGAAGCAGAAATGATCAATTTAAATGGAGTGGCCAAGTGCTAATTGAGGTAAAAATATTGGTGTGCATTACAGATGACCTCAAGTTTAAGACTAGGACCAACGTGACAATAGCCTGTGTAGGACCTTTACCGTTTTTATTAGGTGATGCCTAATTGTTATTGCGCTGAAAACGCGTACGCACATTAGTACAAGTTATTAGACACAACAAGAAAGGCAGCAGTGCAGGTTAACAAGAGGCTCTGCCAATCAGCAAATATTGGTGCATGCACATGTAAGGGTGTGCCGCTGGCTCCGCGGCACGCCAGTGTGACTTGGTCTGACACAGCAGAGTCGGCACTTAGCAGGCTCATGTGAACGGTCCGTGGCTGTGACTCCAATCAGGATTCAAGCCTAGCTGAAAGACAAATCAGAGCAGCGTGAATGATTGTTATTTTCATCTGATAGAAAGTGTTCAGCAGGCGCAGAATGTGCACGTCGTTACCAGCTTGATTCAAGTGGCACTGCTCTGTGACCCTGGACCCCCATGCAACCTCTGACCTATGTGAATGATTTGTGGGCGCTCATTGGCCACAAATCACATACAGGGGAGTGCGTGCACCACAAACAAGTCTGACTTCAAACAATCCATACAGCAGTTATTTTATCTGCTTCTCTGATCAGACTGGAGTTTACATGCAGGTAATATAAATGTTGGCCATAATTGAATATAGATGAATACTACCAACTTATAATATACTTATAATAGTCTTTGCAGCAGCGCTATGGTCAATGCAGCTATAGCAAATGACGTACACTAATGGCAGACTCTTGTCATTTGGAAAGAAAAGTGAGTAAATCCTCACTCCCAGATAAAAAAACCACACTCCCACTGGTGTAAAACTGACCTGTGGATCAGCAGCAGGACCTTATCTGACCACCTATCGGGGCTATGATTAACAAGTAAGGAGGTCTTCAGAAGATATTCAAGACAACGGCCTAATCTGACCATCTGTTTCTTATCTTCTTGCTTTTATTTTTGAAATCTGCAAATTTATTTGTCCAAGGGATGCGAGCAGCAGGCGGCCAATCCTCTCCCTGGGGAGGGAGGTTGAGGTGGGACCCACCTGGTGGGTGGCTGCTTGTGGCCGTTATTGCGTGACAGAAAATGGAATCATTTCTCAAATGAGACCATAGGACAGGGGTGTCCAAAGTGCAGACCGGGGGCTATTTGTGGCCCACAGCTGTTTTTTCACGGCCCACAGCGCATTGTAAAAGTATAACTGAACAAGAACACTAAAAAACAACAGCAGAAAAAGATAAATCAGCAGTAATAAAGAAATAAAGGAATAAATAGGAATAAACAGGAATAAAGTCAAACTATTAAGACCAAAAAGTTGTATTCTAACAGGAAAAAAGTCACAATATTATGAGGAAAAATGTCATTTTAGTAGCATAGAGCAGGAATAAATAAAAAAATGTTTTTTTTTTCCAAGTCGTAATATTATGAAAAACAAACAAAATAAAGTTGTTGGCTATTTTAGAAAATTAGGTTAGGGAAAAAGTCGGGAAGAAAATTTACAAAAAGAAGTTGAAATATTTGGAAAATTTTAAAAACAACTGCAAAAATGTGGGAAAAAAAGAGCTAAGACCAACATTCATATTAATAATTGGCTTTTTCACCTACATCACAAAGCTGAGATGCAATTTTTTCTTGAAATATATCAAACTTCTTAGCATATCTACATGTGTTGGCTTAGAAAATATCAAAGCGGCCCTTGCATCCTCTCATTTTTCACTACGTGGCCCTCAGTTGAAAAAGTTTGGACACCCTGGCATAGAATTTGTGCTTTCTATATTACATTATTATGACCTCAAAACGTCTGTGACCATCAATCTATGTTGATAAAACAAAGACTGAGAATAAAGTCCTGTGCAAATGACTCATTGGCTGCTTACATCAGGGGCGGAGTTACCATTAGCCAAACACAGGTCTAGGGCCCTGAGATTTCCAGGGACCCCCAAACGTCTCATAAACCCTCTTGGAGAAAAATGAAGCGGAGTTACCCCAGTAGAATGAAGAAGACAAGGCAAGAGGAAAACAGCTTTTGTCAAACAACCGAAAGTGTCAACGTTTTTCACAGTCACAACAATCGTAGACACACAACGAGGATAATGCAGTAAGGATGATGCATTCAATCAAATTAATTATTATTGAGATATGTTATTAGTAGGGATGTCTGATAATATCGGGTGATGAATACAAGTGATGACATGCTCCACACAGCAACAATCTTGCTAGCTCAACATGCCCGCGGCGTGGAATTATTTCCAAGTTTCGCCTTTGTATAGTAAATATGCAATGTGCAATGAAAGTTCTGGTTATGCAAGAGGGCAGTAAGGCATCAACCCTGGCATGCTGAATAAGCATGCCAGGGTGTATTCATACACAGGGTGTATTCATACACAGCTGCTTGCAGCTTCCCAAATTGTATCACTGCTTGCATTATTTAATTGAATTCTTATTTGTGAATCTATTAAGACTAACCTGTCTTGCTTGTTGGTAGTAAGAGAACACGTCATTTTTGTTGACTATTGGTGGACTTCTTGAATGACTTATGTTGAGACGTAATGTTTAAAAAAACTGACACTTTTTCTATAACTTAAATTGCATACTGCAGTATTTGTCTTAGTTTGCACAATGAGTGTTTATTTGTGAAATGCATCCAGTGGCATCACAGTAAAAGCAGCATAATGTGTTCATTACATGAGATGTGACCTGACATTAGTTTGAGGAAGGAGCTGCTGCCTATATCGGCATCCACTGATGTCATTTAAAAATACTGCTGGACAATATATCAGTATATTGGTCTGTTTTGTTCAGATAGCTTAGCATATATTGACATACATGGGATTGGATTTAGCATCTTTAATGTATGAATGTGGCCCTGCATCCTTCAATATTTTTCTGTACAGCCCTCGCTGGAAAACGTTTGTGGACACCTCTGATGACAAGGGTTTAAAAAGCACATCAAAACCACAGTGTCAACGTGAAGTTTCCTTTTGTTTTTGTTTCCAACCTTTGTGTTTGTGTGCTCTTTTCTTATGGAAATCAAACCCCAGACTTGACAATTCAATTCACACACATCCTGTTGACGTTTAATCTAATCTTCAAACACTTTGCCATTCTACCTGCAATGACATCACTTTGCAATATTTCCTATAATTTCAGGCTTGCTGTCGTCTGTGCACAATATTTATATATATATATATATATATATATATTTTTGCATCACTTACTGGCAAACGTCTTCCTATTACCACTTTTAACAAGCGACTAATTGGTCTTATTGTAATGGAAAAGACCAGCACAGGAAAAGTCAAGACATGTTCTGCTCAGGTGCAGAATCACCCGCAAGACTGAACATCTTCAACATAAAGTTGTCCAATACTAGTTTAAAGCTTATTTTTCAACATTACGTATGTTGTTTAATTAAAATGGTGATTAAAGTTAATGATCTACAAAATGATTTGTACAAAATAGTACTAAAGTAAGATCGTTTGTGGAGTTTAGTTCCTATTCCTAAATTATTTATTGTAGGAGAAAGCTGAAGAATTAGCATATGACATGAAAGGGCTGACTCAATTAACTTACTGTAAACTACTGCAAGTTTATAAACAAATAAATAATTCCCAATCATTTTGGCAATGTTAATCCAAAATCCAAATTACTTTTTGAGTGTTTGGGGAGCAAAAACACAATCCAGATCTGGTTTGACCTGCCTGAACAAGAAGAACATATTCCTCAGAGAACGAGGGAGGGCTGTAAGATGTTTTACTGCAGAAGGGGGAGGGGAGGAGAGGAGTGTTGGTGTGTGTGTGTGTGTGTGGGGGTCATCTTGGGGGGGCATGGGGGTGTGTGTGTGGGGTGGGTGGGGGGCTGGGTTTAAAAAGGCAGCCAGCCGCCAACAGTCACTCACACACAAGTGTCCCTCTCCTCCGATTGCTGGCAGCAGGACATCCAGCTCCTGTTGTGTTTGCTTCATCTCAGAGGCCTTTAGGACCTGTGCAGGACTTGTACTTTCCAAGGGGATTTTTGCAGCATGGAGACCCCCACTGCGGAATACATCGATAACTATGAGTACTATGACTACAATGAGACAGTGTGTGACTTCTCAGAGTGGGAACCCTCATATTCCCTCATCCCTGTCCTCTACATGCTCATCTTCATCCTGGGCCTGTCGGGGAACGGCGTGGTCATCTTTACCGTCTGGAGGTCCAAATCCAAACGTCGGGCGGCAGACGTCTACATCGGAAACCTGGCGCTGGCTGACCTCACCTTTGTGGTGACCCTTCCTCTGTGGGCCGTGTACACAGCTCTAGGCTACCACTGGCCCTTCGGCGTGGCTCTGTGCAAGATCAGCAGCTACGTGGTGTTAGTCAACATGTACGCCAGCGTCTTCTGCCTCACCTGCCTCAGCTTTGACCGCTATCTGGCCATCGTGCACTCTCTGTCCAGCAGCAGACTGAGGTCGAGGGGCACCATGCTGGCCTCACTGGGCGCAATATGGCTGCTGTCCGGCCTGCTGGCTGTGCCCACGCTGCTCTTCCGCACCACAGTGAACGACCAGAACAGCAACCGGACCACTTGTGCTATGGACTTCAGCCTGGTGACCATCAACCAGAGGCACGAGTACCTCTGGATCGCAGGACTCAGTCTGTCTTCCTCGGCTCTGGGCTTTCTCCTTCCCTTCCTGGCCATGACCATCTTCTACTGCTTCATTGGCTGCACCGTCACACGCCATTTCAACAACCTGCGCAAGGAGGACCAAAAGAAGAAAAGGCTGCTGAAGATCATCACCACACTGGTGGTGGTGTTTGCCATCTGCTGGACACCCTTCCACGTCTTGAAGAGCATGGATGCCCTCTCCTACCTGAACATGGCACCCAACTCCTGCGGCTTCCTGCGCTTCCTGCTGTTAGCTCACCCGTACGCCACCTGCTTGGCCTACGTCAACAGCTGCCTCAACCCGTTCTTGTATGCATTCTTCGACCTGCGCTTTCGCTCACAGTGCCTGTGCCTGCTCAACCTGAAGAAGGCAATGCACGGCCACATGAGCTCCATGTCATCCACACTGAGTGCCCAGACTCAGAAGTCGGAGATTCAGTCTCTGGCCACCAAGGTGTAGAGAGGAAGGCCGAGCACATTGAGGGACCGACCCAGCTCCAACCACTGGAACACTTGTCGGAAAAAAATACAAACTTTACGTGTCCCTTGCCCAACGCTGGTAAGACGAGAAGATGAACTTTGACTTGCTCCCACTCGTGGACTTGGAAGGCTGGAGCCAGCTGGCTGAGCTCCTTCGCTGCGTTCGTCCTTACTTTTCTCAAACTGTCATTTGAAAGAGGACGTAGTAATGAGCTGTTTGAATGGTGAAAAAAATATAACACTGGATGAAATTAAAAAGGTGTACAGTATTTTCTTACCACAGCATTTCTCCAGAAGTCTTACTGTTTTGTTTTAGAAGCACTTGTTCTGAATTAAAAGTCACGAAAAAGAAATAAGAGGAGCAAAGGTGTTGCAGCTTAATGATATAGTTTTTGCAGGGGGCGGAGGGGGGTGCAGTGCGACAGATGGCAGTTGACAAATGTTGTTGTTGGGGAACAGGAGTGGAAGGGGTGGGTGCTTCTTAAGGTGTCCACAGCACTGAAGGGGGCATCAATTTGTATATATTTTATTTTTGACATCACTGTAACTAACTACTGTATTAAAGATGTGTTCTATGAAACCAACATCTCTCATTCATTGAGTGTTACTCACTTTCCCAGAAAACTGCAGAACAAAATGTAGTCATTCAAAGTTTCATTAAACATGGAGTTTCACATCAGTTTCATGACACCATCCTCTTATTTGGATGGTAAGCATCTCCAGAGGGTTCAAGCTTTGTTATGAATGCCTTGCAGTTGCTTTACACCTTCAGACTAATAGATCTCTAATCTCTATTGTTTCACAGTCAGTATCCAGACTGTAACCAGATTATGCAAAGGACGGGCCATCCTGAACGTGTGTATTCAGTGCTCACCTGTGACTTCCATCACAAGGGGCTCTAACTTGGATGGGGCAATATACTCAAATACCTTTAGTATATCCATCAGAAAACATTTTATAACTATTTTTATCCACACTTATTTTTTTTAATGGATTCAACAAAAATATATAAAAAAAAAAAAAACATAAATCAATATATTTAGTAAATCAATTGGAAAGGATGTTATCTCCAAAAACATTAAATTAAAAATTTGTATCCACATTTTTTTTTTTTATGTTTTGAAGAAATGGATGAAAACAAAAATGAAATAAAACATTTTAGATGGGGCAGTATATTCAAAAACATTTAGTAAATCAAACTGGATGGATGGATTTTTATTCACATTGTTTTATTTTAAAAAAGAGAAAAAATGGATTAAACGTAAAAGAAATAAAACATTTTAGATGGGACAATACATTCAAATATATTTGGTGAATCAGTTGAAAAGGATGCATCCGCAGATACATTCTTATTAACTATTTTGCCCACATTTTGATTTTTATCTAAAACATTTTAGACGGGGCAATATATTTAAATACTTTTAATATATCGATTAAAAAGAATGTATCTCCAAAAAAAAATTCTAACATTTTTTTCCACACGTTTTTATTTTAAACAAAGAGAAAAATAGATTAAACAAAAATAAAATTAAAAACTTAATCAGTAGAAAACCAGGTAATTAATTAATGCTTTAATTAAGTTGCTGAGACAGATGAGTGTTTATAGACACTGGGAAGGGAGGAAGTGGGACTCATCCTGGCAGAAGCTGAGCCACTGAACAAGTCAATATTTGTCTGTGGTGACAAGAGATAGCAGTTAGAGCGGTTGTTGGGGTGCAGGGGCAGGGCGGGGCAGGCTGACGAGAGAGGGTGGGGGATTCACACATGGGAACGCAGGAACTCAGCAAAGGAGAACTTCGGGGGGAACAGCTACACACCTGTGTGTCTTGCATCACATCTGAAGTCAGCAACATGTGCATGCAACTGTCAAGTCCAATCATTCATCTGGTCTTTGGTGCATGATTGCTCACATGTTACGTATTTGTACTTCCTGGTCAAGGCGGCGGTGGATGTTGAAATCTCACATTGTCCACTCACTTGAAGGCCTTTTGGTTTGGGATTTATGAGCGCACTGCCATATCACAAGTTTAAAGGCAAACAAACTCCAAACACAGGGTTTTACAGCACCCTTAAACAATATTACCATGAGAAAGCCCTCATGTGGTTCATATTTACACTTCACAGCCAATATCATATCAAGTGTGAGGCCTTGGGGGAGAGGGCGGAGCCAATCATGCAGGCAGGACAGGATGAACTTGATGTTGTTGTTAGCGGGATAAGCTGGACTCGCAACTTGTCTGATGCTGTTAGCCTCGTGAGTTTAATTTGGGCTAAGTCACCCAGAAGACCAGCTGACCCAAGCACTGTGGAAGGGGTGGAGGGGAGGGGAGCAGGGTATAAGGGAAATGGCCCTGCTCAGAAAAACAACAGTTGTATGCTACAGAAAACACTTAAATGTTGTCTATGCATGTGTGTGGTCTCAGCGTGTGTGGGAGAACAATCCCAACACTCTGTGATGGAGTTCATCTGTTCAAGATGATTAGTTCAATTTCAATTTGGAGGTATTACTTCAAGCCAGGGAGTTTTCCTCAATGTTTTTTTGTTATTTAACAAGATTACATTGAAACTAGTTAAGTACTTTTCATGAAACGTGCCAGAGTAGGGCCAAAGAAGGAATTCCATTTATTCACATCAATATTTCAGGAATAACATATTTCACCCTGCTCCTAAATCTATGATCAATCATTCATTACATATTAACATTGGTTTCAAATGTGCAGGAACATCTCCTTGATGACATCATGTGAGAATATGCTCAGTTTCCAAAGACTGATTGCATACATACTGTATACATTTCTGCCTACGTGGTACTGCAGTTACATCCATGTGACCTAAAGATGTTTCCACGACAATCACACGTCATAATATCCAATACGTACGATACATTCTCTTTTATTAATAGCAACAAAACACACTTTCAGGCATGTCTGAGCATGTTTGAATGGACAATGAAGGTGTCCTATGGCTGTCAATACAAGTACATATACTGTTCAGTCGTCAGCTGGGACAGGCCCCAGCACACCCCCACGATGCTGGTGAGGACAATCGGTATAGAAAATGGATGGATGGATGCAGTGAAATAATCAGTATGTAGTGTCTTACTAGTATTGTACTAGTATTTTTCATGACTGTAAATTATTGTAGCACCCTTATAAGTTTTATAATTTTGAGACAAATTGTCAATGACTTATAAACAATGAGTTGCTAAATCCCACCCAAAGACTTTTGGGTTGATGGTGACCATATTTGTCAACCATGTATTTTACACACATGTACTTGTCAGTCCCTAAAGGTTTGTAGAACAAATTGAGCCGTGTGAGAAATTTCAAGTCAATCGGTCAAACTTTGGCGTTTAATGATAGCGCCATCTTGTGGTGTATCATTAAGAAAAATGAAAACACAGGCAACAGTAGGGGTGCATGTTTTGCAACTGCTTTTTGTGCAGTTCTTCAGGAGTAGAAGAGTCAGCCTGTGGGGTGTCTTTAAGTTACTGTTACAGTTACTGTTATGAAAGTAATGTGATGAGCACTTCTTGGCTGTACATTTGCGTCAGCAGTGCAGCTAATGAGTTGTTAATAGTTTTTGGACAGCAGCAGAGAATGTGGAGGCCAGTGTGTGAGAGTTTGACTAAACAAACGCACGCAGGTGCCTGCTCCTGTTGTCGTCATGTGCGTTGTCACAGCCCAAATGGGCCTTGTGAACTGTGCGACCAAAACACAACCGTTTGCCTCTCCTCAGATCTCCCTGCTGTTCTATCCCACCCAAGCAGCACCAAATGCACCCTTTGTGAGCGTGTGTGTGTGTGTTAATATGCACATGGACACTAAGATCTGATACATTCCGCAGGCTGTCAACACTAACCCGACTTTCTCTGTAGCGTTCGTCCACCTGTTGCCAGAACACACGCACATGCAGACACAATTAGCACCTCATTCCTCCAGTTTAGTTTGGGCTTATATGTAACTAAATGTGTAATTAAGTTTCATTAAAGCTTAGTTGTTGTCATCATTTAGCTCACAATTGAGGGAAATCCCTTTCTTGATTAAGGATCATCCATTTTGTAGTTTATCCACCATATTATAATGTGACATAATATTATCATTATCATTATACTCTATTAACTCTACCATTACACGTCTTTATCCTTTTCTTTTATTATTAAAAAAATGCTAAACTGGTACACATTGAACACAGGAAGTGAACAAATTATTAGTCATTGCTGTCACATGGAGAAGGGGTAAGATTAAAATAAGATCTGCTTCTGCCTACTCCTTTTCGGACATGCTGAATTATGAAAGATTCCATGTAACCTTGTTATGCATGCTCAAAATAAACTAAACTATTAACATTACCATTTGGGGTTTGGACCAGTTTAAAGAATGTACATTTAGATAATTTTGTCATCAGCTGTTGTTTTGTCAGAGGAGACTGCTTCTGCTCAGCGAGGGACTGACACCTTGTGATGAGTAACTGTCCAAGGGATTAAGACTCACAATGTACAGTTAATAACATAAAGTGTCTTAGCAGGGGGTCTGGGAGAGGGGGTCCAGTGGCAGTCTAGACAATAGAGCATCTCATCCACCAAAACAAGTGCTCCCATCCTGATGCAGACCCCTCAAAATAACATTTTCTATCCGTCATAACCGAACCTCTTCATCCTAGGGCCGCCATTTTTCCAGTTTTCCTCAGGCAGTCTACAAATTATTATGTATATGTTTAAGCATCATTGCCTTATTGCATTATTGCCTAAACTCTACCATTTGTTGAATGGTAGTCTTTACTCAAGTAGTTGATGTAGTTGATACTTACATTGTGCATTGGAATAAAGCAGAGTGACTGTTGAGCTCCACAACCGTCCCCTTCTCTCTCCAATTGCCATTGTTCACTCACGACACAATCCATGTTTAAGCTCTAAATATACCTCACACACTTATTAATCCACATTTTAAAATATAAAATAGGTAATCACCACGAATGAATGACAGGGAGTCACGGTGTAGCCGGTCACAGCACACAACTATGGTGTGTTCAGGGATCGCCGAACAAAGTGTGAAATCTCAATGCTTCATGAAAAAACATTATCAGTGAAGCATAAGGACATAAACATGTTTTACGGTGGTAAATGTACAGTATGTTGTACATTTTACCTGTATTAACACATATTTACAAGTACCACCGCCTTATGGTGAATTAAATGTGTTTTAAATGACATATTTTCAGAGAGAGAAAAGAATCTATACATATTTGAAATGCAGTTATTGGAAAGTGAGACCAACTATGGTTGGACTATGCTGCATGTGCAAATTCGCACCCTTTTGCAAAGCTTGTCTGTTGACCTTGAAGCCACTTATCACCATTTATCTTCACACACTTTCCTGTTGATTGTATCAATTAATAGCGGTGACTGCTATTCTTGACATCTTTGAAACCAAAAGCAAAATTGCTGCAAATCTTATCAATACTGTATACTCAGGTAATAGGGTCCGGTACATGTCTAATCATGCCTTAAAAACAGCCTTCTCACGAGCACACAAATATACATACCACCTTCCTTTTTCCCATTCGATGGCAACGCAAGGCTACCACATCTGCTTGAGAATCACAGAAATCAACACTTCCATAAAAAGAGTTTAGGTCTCAAGAATAGCTGAGGAACGTGAAGCATTAGCATCAGTTTTAATGGTAACTTAGCTTTTTGTGGGCAGGAAATCAGGCTTTTCAAATAATCTAAGTGGTCCCCTCCTATCATTGTCATTCAGGGTAAGGATCACTCCACCCGTTGGAGTGATAAGTGGTTCTACATTAGGATTGTCAGATGATTTATGATGACAAATGTAACTAAATATACATTCTAGAGTATCTCCTTCCCACTGGGGTCATTTGTTAGCACTTTAGAACTCAACATGGGCTAAAAATGGCATCTTTCTTGATTTTTTTTCCTAAAAGATTCATTGTCTATAGACAAGAATCATCACAAGAATTTGAGCTGTAAGAAAGGTGACAACGACCGCAACATTAGGCACAGAAACCACATTTCAGGGAGTAGAAGAAGCAGCTACCATGAGATGCAGGACTAGTTTGTGACAAAATGCCAAGTTGTTTCATAAAGAGTGTAAAGTGTGTAATCGCACTCATTCTTTTTAAATAAACAAATGTAGACAAGCCAATTTGAGGATGCATAATCAAGAATTATTACTACATGCAAGAAGCAACATCCTGCAAACTATATTATTTGATTAGTATTATTGGACCCTGATTGCACATATATCATGCAGTATATAATGCATTCATAATGCTATAATTGGATTGTTTTAGGTTAAATGTTCTGCCATCTCTTTGAAGGAGAGCCCACAGAGGCGCTGCATGGTAATGAGCAGAGCTGCTGGTTATCATTTAGGCCAGAGATGTTGCTTCCGAAGACAGAAATGGCTTGGCCAGACCTGAATGTGCTGCCCTTGCGTCTCTTCCGGATACGGTTGCTCTCTGGGCTCATCATCCCTTAGGACACAAAGATCCTCTTCACGCACTTCTCTATCCAGCCCATTGTGGGCCTTGCTTGCTCCAGGCCTAAATGCAGCTTCTGTCACTATAGCTGGCCCTAAAGCCAGTTCAGCTGCTGGGTGGTGCATTCAGTGCTCAGGTCTCCATGTTAAATCACCAGAGGTTAATAAGGCTGGATTAACTTTTCAGCATAAACTATCCTGAGCTTTAATGGATGTATTATGACCACTCATGCATTGGCAGGTAAATGTAGTATGTCTGTTTCAAATATCATATTAAGGGTCTTTGCATATTCGGGAATAGTGAGGAAAATATACATCTAAGAATTTTGTAGGTTGAAATCAGTGGTATTATTTATTCGACAAGAGAAGAAAGAAAGCAAGGTCCATCCGTGCATCTACATGAAGTCAAAAGGTGAATGTGATCTACTTACGCCAACAATCTGCTGCCACCTGGTGGTAATAGAGGAGATATACATCAACATTGTTTTTTTGAGAGGTCTTTGTGAAAATGAAAGAAAATATGGAATTCTGGGATAGACATTTTGAAGTGTCTGTTTGAATTTTTGTCCAGAGGTCACGCAAGAAGGTGTTTGATGGGTTTGAGGTCAAGGCTCTCAAGTAAGCACAGTCATGCTGGAACAGACGTCCCACAAAGTCGAAAGCATACAATGGGCCAAAATGTCTTAATAATTATTATGATTCAAAGAGAACTACAAAAAAAAGCTGATTGAGAGGCGTGCCCCAGCACTCAAAACACAAAAAGATGAGCGTCTTTGTTAACAATAATAAATAATAAAAGGTCAAAGGAGGCTACAGATTATTATTTAGGTTAGATATTGTAAGTGTGTCAGTAAACAGAGACTTCTTCACAATAACTACTTATAGATGTTTTCCCATGACATGGCCTTTCATTGCCTATCAAGGGTCAAGATCTGTACCCTATTTCTATTTAGATCTCTATTCTATGTCACACGATACGACTCATGTCGCCTGGCTCTATTACTGTATATTGGTGTGTCTTAGGTCAATGGTAATCAGATCATACAGGGAGGTAAAATGAATGTAATAGTTCTCACACTTTCTAAGGACTGGCGTGAATGTCAAATCTGTGGACATGCACCAGAAATTACCCTAAAATTCAATTTGCAGCTAGCAGGTCTGGCAAGTGTCAATTTTTTTCAACAGTGACAAGGTGTAATCTGCAGGGGCCCCCTCTTGGACTGGAATAAAGCCCGTTTCATAGGTGCGCTATTTTTCGTTTTGATATCTTCGCTGTTGGGTCATTTATAGTGTACTGCGGTAATTTCCCAACCGCTTTGTCGTGGTACATTAAACGTTAGGAAACACTGGTGTAGTGGTTCACATGGCTGACTTTCATACAGCCAGCATGGGACTGATTCCCACTCGATGACCACAGGTGTGACTGTGAGTGTGAATACTTGTTTGTCTATACATGCCGCGGTGCAGTATGTCTTGGGCCCAGTCTGCTTTTCTGGTAAAAGCTGGCGCCATTTTCAACTTTTGGTATTGTTTCTACATTTTTTTACAACTTAGAAGGCTACAAAAGATAGATCTGTCTTCAGAATGTCCAAATAATATTATCTTACCACTTACGTTTCCCACAAAGTGCTCATTATTGTTTCATTATTGTTCTTTTCTTTGTCTCGATGAAAAACATTTGTATTTTGTTTAATAAAACCGACTGCATTACGAAAGATGGAAGACATTTTAATTTAGATCAGATTTTTATTGATTTTTTATGCACTACATCACTAACTCCAAAATAATAATGTACAGTATGTCTTAATATCAGATGGCAAAGCAGATAGTTACACTTACATGCTAACACAGCATCAAAGAGTTATTTCAGTTGTTTGTTTGTTGTTATTTCAACGCCATTGCATGGACTGCTATCTCGTCAGTTGCATACTTTAGGTTTTGACCTGACGCTCCTAATCTGGTGCAATGGTGGGCAAGTGGGTGGGAGGGGCTTGCGACTCTGGTAAGACCTGCTCCCTGTTGAAGAGACCACCGGACCTGTCAGCAAAATTCGAGAGTTTTCCCTTTTTGAAGAGGTCAGAGTCTCTGATTTGGCACGGGGGCCAACAATGACAGACACACAAGTCTTGGGGATGATGGTGGTCATGGTCCGGGTCAGGGCCCGCCCTCTCCTGGACAAAGTCGTTGCTGAAGGCTTCTGTTTCTTGTCGGGACCTTTTCCCTCTTGTTCTTTGAGCGTGGCCCTCTGCAGCTTACATTCCAAGTCTTTCAGGGCACTGTCAGTGTAGGCTTGCAGCTCTTTACGCGCCTGTGAAATCTGCTCTTCAAGCTCATCTTTTAGAGACTTTTTGGTGTCTTCAAGCTTCTTTTCAAAAATAGCACACAACATATCCTCTTTGGGATCTGATTCATCCTTGCGCTCATCTTTTTCTTTCATGTCGTCACTCATGACCTCCTCCAAAGACTGTCTGTCTTTGAGTCGGTTCACCAGCTCTAGTATGCTGCTTTTCGATGTCCTCACGCCCACTTGTGATCGGATCTGGCAGCGTACCTGCTGGAAAACAGACTGCACTTTTGCCTGCATCTCCTTGTCTGCAGTATCGCATTCATCCACATTTTCCATATCCGGAATTAATGTGTTGCTCCGCTCCGGCGCCCTTCCTGCTTCTTGCTGCTCTTCATTATTTATCTGTATCTGTGGATACATCTCAGCTGATGGTTCACTCATGTCTCTTTTAAGGATGTTAGGCGTTTACCAGTTGTTCTACTATGATATGACTACTGTTGGCTTGGGAGGAGTCGAACTGTTATTATTCCCTAGGGAGGCTGAACACTCAGGGATTTGTCACTACAGTCTAGTGTAATGCAATATGTATTAAGATGAATTAAATAGACATTAAGTGTCAGTTTAATTAGAATTATAAAAGCTAAAACACGTTCCATGTATCATTGTGTAATGATTCCTTCCATAATGTAATGTTGCTTCACCTGAATGTACAGTTGTGAAGTGTTGCGTCCCATGACAACAGATGGCCTCCTGGTAACAACGGGAAAAACAAAGATCCCGAGGGACTTTGGTAAGAGAACGCTAAGGCAGTTCAGTGGTGGTTTCTGTATGGTTTGTGTTTGGAATCAACAGAAATATTGGTTCAATCATGGGTTTGTTTTAAATGAACACAAGTAAGTACATATTGTATTAAGTCTGCCTTGGGTTTAGTGTCTTCCTCCCTTCTCAGTTCTTGATGGATGCTTTGCATAATTCAGAAGGATTTATTCGGATTTTTAATAATTACTGTTTGACTTCAAGGATGGGAAAACCTGGCTTTGCTATTTACATTTTTACTGTTTTTTTTCTTCTCACGCAGAACAGATACAGTGCATAGGGCCCCACAATTCATGGAGCCCCATTTTGCATGCAGGCTTGCATTCTCAGCAAACGTGTAAACTCTGTGCATCGCTGTCCGCACCAAGTCTGCCCAAGGCAGCAAAGGCAAAAAAAGAGACGTAGCCACAATGATTAACAGCATACTGCTAGCAGCCCTCACCTGTCAATCAGTCCCTCGTAGTGCAGCTTTTACCTTTCAAAACGGATGTTGTGGGTTTGATCCTGGCCCTGAACAGTTTTTTTTTATTATTTTGTAGTTATTTTGCACAAAAAATAATTTCTTGAACAAATTACTCCCCATGTATTTTGTATTACTCCAAAACATGCTTCTAACTAAATTCACATTGAAGTCGAATACTGTGGTATGAAAATGCTCTCCCAGCAATCCAGCTCACCCCTACGCGTTCTTCTCTCGTTGCCTGTCTCGCTGCTGAAACTAATTGCAGCATTGGAAATCGGGAACTATACTGGCTGTCATTCTGGCTCTTGGCTGGAGGGATACATTCAGCCTTTCGATGTTTCCACAACAACCTCTCCTAGATCTGCTTTGCTGAAAGGATCAACTGCCACAGCTGATCTTGTTTCTTGGCCATTTTAATTTCAACTTTACATACACCGGAGTCCTGCAATGGCAAACCCAAAGCTCTGATTAGGATGTTCTACCTGCCAGAGACTCACAGTACAAGGAACTTCTACACTCGCCCTCCGTTATTGTTGGTTCTCTATACAGTGGGAGGTGGAGAGGTGTGTGGAAGGCGGAGCCAAGAGCCTGCCATTTCCTGATGCTGTCCTCTTCACTGGCTGTTTGTTGTTCTCCTCATCTTTGCACCAGAGTGCTGGTGTGAGGCCCACCATTCCTGCCATCCCAGCACAGGTTGCACCTTATTCCTCCTGAAACAAAGGTCCTAGTGGCCCACCTTATCAAAGGACACCAAGGCGTTCGGTGCTGCCTACTCTGCCTGGATCCGGAGCAAGACCTCTAATCAGCCTCCTCCCTAGTCACATATATCCCTAGACTTCATTACTGGACAGTCCTGTTCTAAGGCCTATTCTTACTATCATGGATAGGTTTTCTAAGCTTCCACCATAGAGACCACCAATCTACTTGTCAAGCAATGTTTTCCTTCTCATTTTCGACATTTTCCTGTTGCATGTGTTTTATGTTGTTTGTGTGTTTTTGGTTTTAGATCATCTCTGTGTTTGGAACGTTTGGACGTAACTGCACGTTGACAGAATGTTACAATGAGCACTATATGAGCACTATATGAGCACTATATGCTTTGTACGGAGGAGTGAGCTGACAGAGAGCCAATGAGAGTCCTGAAAGGGTGAGCCTCCTCTCCCCGCTAAACACTACCATATGGACTTCTAGAAAAGCTTAGCAGTAATTCTAAACCTGTGTGTGTCTACAGACTTTTTTATGCAAACCTTCCACACACATAATATACTTGGCTCATTCGATTTTTACCTTGTTATTATTATTTTATTATTATATTTATCAGTGTCAGACTGACACAATGTGGTGGTGAAGCAATCAGCAAAATTTGTTTTGGATGAGCTCTTACTTGCATGTGGACTTTTGTCGACTCTTAATAAGACGATTCTCAGTTTCTCATCAGTCCAATGGGTAACTAGTGTGTGTTGACATGATTTCCATTGTCATCATTGTGTAACATAGAGTGTACCACTTAACATCAGCACTCTTCCTCATCTCCACTCCTCCTCCTCTCAATCTCCTCCTCACTTTCTGGGCATAGGTTTAAAAAGGTTCAAGTCAGCTAACTTAAATTCACAAGTTCATCCTGACAACCTGGAAAAACATGGTGAGTGATTTGAGATTATTTTGGATTATTCATTGTATTTACCCACAACTGGTCACACAGTTGCTTTATTTTGCTATTTCATTAATAGACTGGAATTTTGATTTTCTTTTTGTTTGCAGACAACATACACTGACAAAGGCGAGAAGGTAAGGAAATGCATTGTGCATTTTATTCTTAATGTTCTTTATATAACATTTATGAACCAGTGTGGAGTTTATCTATTTAATTATATATTTAAAGGACTTGCACTTAGAGTTACCATTATGTTTCATTGTGTCTAGCATGAGCTGGGACAGTTCCTCTGCTTTGATCACTTGACATTCTGGGTTGGGAATGCAAAACAGGTATGTCATATTGGGTCCGTTTTTATTGGCTCAGTGTAGTGGGGAATCTTTCTTAGGCATACTTGTTTTGTTCTTTGTGCATTCATTTGCCCATTCATATGTCAATTGTGATGGTAATGTTACATATTGAAAAAGTTTTGTTTCACCAATCTCTGTGTTTTAACTATTTTTGGGACCCACTTTTCACACAGCTAAATAGGTATACAGCATCACTATTGGCTCTCTCAAGGGGTGGTGGGGGGGACCCAGCAGCATAGAATTTCCGTCATCATTATCAATCTCACCTACCACCGGAAGATGGCGCAATATGTCCGTTGAAAATCAGCTACTGTATTTGCAATTTTTTCTTGTAAAAGACAATGTTAAGCACAAATCTTCTTTCTTTCAACAGGCAGCATCATATTACTGCAACAAGCTAGGATTTGAGCCATTGGCTTACCAGGGCTTGGAGACAGGCAATCGAGACGTGGTGTCCCATGCAGTCAAACAAGGAAAGGTAGAGACTTGGAAGCACGCCATCACTCCTGGAAAATAATGAAAATAGAATTAATTTCATTCAATTCGTCTCCACAAAAGTACACCCGTTAGTTGAATTTATGCTGTCCACTGTTTTTTTTAAATTGTGAACACAAGTAAAGGGATTAAATAAAAAAAAAAAAATAATAATAATCATAAGTGTACTTTGTGTCCACAGATCATATTTGTGTTCTCATCTGCCTTGAATCCTGGAAACAAAGGTACAACAACTGGCTTTGTATGGGATCACAAATACACAATTATGAAGACTCGTCATAATTATATATGTATATTGTATCCATGTTAACACGAGTCAACTGATTTGGTTTTAATTAATGTCTGACGTTTTTATGCATCTTTTAATCGTACTGTAATGAGATGCTGCCACGACAAGCTATTTTTTGCAAAACAAAGAAGTTACATTTCACAATGACAAATAAACTTAGTAACTGTTGAGCAAGCTACGTTAACGATGGACATAGTTTTAACTGTGCCCTTTTCACAATGTGTCAGAAATGGGGGCTCATTTAGTCAAGCATGGGGATGGAGTGAAGGATATTGCATTTGCAGTGGAGAATTGTGACTTCTTAGTGCAGGTAACGCAACATTCTTTTGCAAGGGCATTTATGACTAATTTACTGAATACTCACCTCACTGATATTTTGCAGAAAGCCAAAGAGCAAGGAGCAGTAATTGTCAAAGAGCCCTACAATCTGGAGGACAAGCACGGGAAAGTCAGACTTGCTGTGCTGCAAACAGTAAGAGAACAGTCATTCATTAGGTTAAATGTTTAAAAACTCTTGCCCAACATGATACATTTGCTTGTTCTGCAACAGTATGGCGACACCACACACACATTTGTGGAAAGGACAGGATACAGTGGTCTCTTTCTGCCTGGCTTCCAACCGCCTCAATTTAAGGACCCCTCCTTAGCCAAATTGTCAGTATGAGTATGTTATTGCAGTGGTGATGGACACATAATATGATCAGATGTGTGAAATGCTTGCTTGTCTTCGTTTTCACTACAGACCTGAGGGAAAACTGAACTTCATTGATCACGTTGTAGGAAACCAACCAGATGATGAAATGGTTACAGTGGTGGAATGGTAAGTGATGACTTTAAATAAAGGTGTTTTTAGAGGCTAACTTGTGGTTGTAGAATTATACTTTCAGATCTACAATGGCTAGAACTTGTTTTAGAGATCAGCGTGACTTGGAATTTCTTTTATGGGCCTCCGGTGGCTCTCCACATCTGGACCATGTTTAGCCTGTAAAGAAAGGCAGTTCTCTAAATGAAGCTGATGATTGGCTGATCCAGTAAGGAGGTGGTGCCGCAGAGGGATGCAGGTTCTGAGGCATTAAAAGTTCATGAGGGCAGTCAAAATGACTCATGTGTCATTCAAGTAGCAGCCACGGTGGAACTCTGGACAGTTTGAAGACAGAACCAAAAATACATTCATAATGTGTTTGGGCTGACCTCTTTTACCCCCTTTAACACCCAAAAGGTACCAGAAGAACCTCCTCTTTCACCGCTTTTGGTCAGTAGATGACAAACAGCTGCAGACAGAGTTCAGTGCTCTTCGTTCCATTGTGGTGGCCAACTATGAAGAGACTGTAAAGATGCCCATTAACGAGCCTGCCATGGGCAAGAGAAAGTCTCAAATCCAGGTCTGATTTATGAAAGTGGTCGATATAGAACCAAAATGAATTCATTATTGCATGTTCTTGTAACTTACAGGAGTATGTAGAGTACTATGGAGGTCCAGGAGTGCAGCACATTGCCATGAACACGTCAGATATTATCACAGCAGTGAGTTCATAAAAACTGAATTTCATTCCCTAGAAAACTGGGGAAAAAAATTATTTGAATGAAATTTTTGCAGATTATCAACCTAAAAGAGCGTGGAACAGAGTTTATGTCTGTGCCAGACACCTACTACGACCAACTGAGGGAGAAGTTAAAACACTCCAAGGTGAAAATTGCAGAGGACCTGGATGTCCTGCAGGTAGGACAAAACATTTGGGGAAACTCCTTACATGTTAGCCAACAATCTGACCAGAAGGAAGTGTTACATTATCGATCCAGGAGCTGAAGATCCTGGTGGACTATGATGACAATGGCTACTTACTTCAGATCTTCACCAAGCCAGTTCAGGACCGCCCCACTGTCTTCTTGGAAGTCATTCAGAGACATAATCACGAGGTTAGCACAATTTTGGCTATATGGGCAGTATTGTAACTCAGTATTACTTATTCCTTATTAGTAGTACATATTGAAATGGCAAACCTTCCATTTACTCACAGCTAAGATACATTATCTTTGACCTACAGGGTTTCGGTGCAGGAAACTTCAAGTCTCTTTTTGAAGCCATTGAAGCAGACCAACAAGCCAGAGGAAATCTGACCATACTGACACCCAATGTGTGACCAAGAGCATGTGATCCATCAACAAACAATATGTTAGTAGTTAAAAGTGCTTTACTTTTTGAGCATATTATACAAGTATGGTCGCGCGGTGGCTAAGTGGTTAGCATGGAAACCTAAAAATCAGTGTTTCCATGTTCTCCCTGTGCTTGTGTGGGTTTCTCTATGTACTCTGGCTTCCTCCCACATTGCCCAACTAGAGACTCGAAATACTCCATAGGTGTGAATGTGAGTGTGAATGGTTGTCTATATGTGCCCTGTGATTGACTCGCTACCAGTCCACGGTGTAGCCCACCTCTCACCCAAAGTCAGCTGAGACAGAGTCCAGCTCACCCGTGACTCCAATGAGGACAAACTGTAAAGTAAATGAATGAACAACTGATTCTGGTACTTTTTGATCTCATGTTTTCTTCTAATACAGTGTTGTGTTTCTTTTACATCTCTGTGGTTAAAACAATTTAAAACCTGAAACAACTGAAAAATATCACTGAGTCTAGACTCAAGGAAAACACAACTGAAAACGGTGTGTTATCATTTTGACAATAAGGCCAACACATCATTCAGTTATGAAGCTACATACATACAGTACATACTGTGGTTTACAGCCAAACATGCCTTTATAATGTATGACCAAAAAGACAGCTTTTACATAATTAAATAATTTACAAAAGTCAGGAGTACTCATCAACACGTATTACACAATAGCTTATACTGTAAGTGCTGGTCAGAATAGTCTATTAGATCCTGATTGGTGTAGCTCTCATCTTTTTTTTTTAAGTCCAGTGAGCGCCTGCACTTGTCTAAATATTACTTAAAAAGTACATCTTCAGTGGCTGTGTTTATTTTGTACAGTACCTCAGGCAACGTGTGCTCCTCTCTAAGATACAAGCAGGACACTCTGGCTGTGATTAGTTCAAAGAGCCCCGACAGCTTTCAACTCCACACAGACAAGGAATCTTTGTGTCCTCAATGGGAAACTTGTAGTCGTACGTAATTTCTTCGTTGATGCCAATCGGCTGACGCGAGTAAATCACTATCTTCTTCTGAGACTCTACGGTGATGATCTTTGCATAGCAATTGGGCTGTAGGACAAATATACATAATTTTGGAATGAAGTTACACAATATTTAAAATCTAATGGAACTTCACAAACACAGCAGTAGCAAGTCGTACTCACATTACAGCTGTGGTTGATGAATCTGGCTAAATTCCCACATTTAGTGGCGTCAATGATGGTGTCTTGATCGACCCGAAACAAATAGCTGCTTCCAATACCCTGCTCTTCATATCTGTGCTCTCTCATGTCAGCGATGTTCTGAGGAGAAAGACAACACACAAATTAATTTCCTGACAGTGTTGTTAAAATCAAAATCATGGAAGGTCCTCAGTACACTCAGGAGTGACAGATAAACAGCAACGGGACACGTTCATAACTAATAACCAGTCTGTGTTATTAAATGCAACATGGCTATTTGTAGTTGGGGTTTGTACATTTATTGTGTCTCACCTGTCTGATAATTTGGCCTACATATTCAATCACCATTTCATCAGCTGCTATATGCTCCATGGCAAAGAGACCCCAATTGTGGATGTGACTTTGACCGAAGCGAATCCTCTTCTTTCTGAACTGAAAGATAAAAATATAAACACTACCATAAGGAGGTCAATATGCAAAACCTACATTGTGATTCCCAACTCACTGCATCTGTTAAATCCTCTTTTACCAATTAACACATCACATTCATTTATATATTATTAACTACATAATTACAACAAATAAATAGCCAGTGATGTCACAGGTAGTGAAGCCTGTTATACCATTTGGGATAATCTTTGACTGCACAAAAGATGTATCTTGTTTCACTGCTTCCTGTTAGGATCAGGATCATGCTTCATCCAAATTGTTTGTGTGTGTCACCATCCGCTCACTAACCTTGAGCTGGTTAAACTTGACCAGGTCACTGTCACAGCCGAACGATGACAGCAGACGACGCTGTTCCGACCTGAAGTCCGATCCAGCACGAAGTAAGGTGGGCTGTGTCGAAAGACCTTGCTGGGACACGACACACACTTATGTTACTACAGTCAGAGCGGCTGGCCCACAAGGCAACATAGGCAGCTGCTAAGCAAGCCGTGGCCTCCAGAGGGCGCCAAAAACGGAAGTTAGTTATTACTAGGAACTCTTAAAATGTAAAAGTTCACATTGATTCAAATGAAAAGCAATGCTCAATTGGTATTAATTTTTGTACATAGTTCATGCATTTAATTGTAAATAGGTCACTTTTAAATAGCTCTTGTATACAGTTACTGCATCGTGTAAATTTAGCTTATATAGAGTGTATTGTGCACAATCTGTGTGGTTACTTAAAGTGTTTGATATTGATTGTTGTATTGTAATTTATTGCTATCATTATTTATTCACATATATAGGATTTTTGTTTTGGGGGGCATTTTCATCGTATTTCAGATTTTTTATTTATTTGTAATTTGTTAACCATGTAAATTGGATGACTGTCTCGTATAAACATACATGCCTGTAGAGCGTGCACATATACAAAACCAATCTCAGAGAAGCGACGGACAATTTGATTTGGAGTTCTTGTGTGGTTATGATAGGCTATACATTCAATGATTGTGAACATAAGCAGCTAAAGTTTGCCAAATCGCTGATAACAAACATAACTAAGACGCGTCTGTGTGTTATGTGGGGAGTGACTTACAATGTCGGAGCGGAATATACACATTTGAAAGTTAGAGCCCGATGCAGTACCTAACCAAGGCACATAGCACCTTTAATACCTGAGAGATTGCAGAAGGAAGCTCAGTGCTTCTGGCTTTGTTGAGGTATTCAAGTTTATCCCTCCAGTGGATTTTGTAAAAGCCTTCACTGCGGGCTGAACCTGTTTTGTGGTTATGCTGCCATAATTGGAGTCCTTCATTCTTCTCTCTAACTTTAGTCAGTGAGTAGCAGTTAAGTGTGCCAAACACAAAAATTGAACTATGACAAATCTACTAAAATCTTGTATGTGTAAACTAGAGACAACATACAAAAGGAAAATTACGAAATAATTACTTCATGCTCACAAGAACTTTGAAGAATAAAAGGATATGTGGATGGGGAATCCAGAGGGTGTCACTTAGCCAGCTGCAACCATCATCCTCCTCTTGTAGCCTTTCATAAGTGCACTGCAGCAGCCTCGCATCCTCTTCATCCAGACCGTCCTTCCATACACTCTGAAGTATCCTGCTCTGCTGATGCACTGAATTCCACCTAGGAGACCGATTGCAAGAGAAGCGGCGCTTCCTCCAACCCCTTTTTCGTTTGTTCCACAGTTTACGCCTCACTTTTGTGTCTCTCCAATTTCCCTCATTGAGAAGACCCGGCATGTTCTCCAATCCTTGGAGGGGTATCGCTCTCACACCTAACGAGGTTCGCACTCCACTGCCATCAGATGAAGAGTCAGAGAGGCTACATGAAGATGATGTTCCAAGAAATTTGTCATCTAAAAGGGGTTGTGAGGTATTCACTATTTGAGTCGTTTGCCTGTGTACTGCAGCTCTTCGTGGCACAAAAATATCTCTCCCTGGAGTCTTTGGTGCCGATAAAAATGGATTGCTAATTGATGAATTAGACAATGGGTTTCTAAACTGTGGGTATGTTGGACTGGTATTCTCTGGTGCAAGTTCCTCGCATTCTGCTGTGCCTGGGCCCCCAACCTTATTATTACACCGCCATGGACTTGTGTCTTCTCTACCTGGGGTTTTGGGTGTTTCCTGGAATAACAAGGCTGCTGTCATCGATGACGACAGATGGAACTCGCTGTTGGTTAGCAAGAGGTCATCTGCTGAGTCTTCATTTCCCAAGTGAACTCCTGTGCCCTTGCCTGGTGTTTGTGGTCGTTCGACTTCCTCAGCGGCTGGAGATGTTGGTTTACTTCTGATCCCAAGGTCAGGGTCACTGTCAATCATGCTGCCAGTGGGAGTGAGAGGTCTCATGATGTTCTCTGGAGACCCCAAGGCCCATTCATGGCCCTCCATCTCTGCATCAAGTTCAAGATCAACTAATGCAAAAATGATTGACAACAGCACATCATACAAATGCATGTTGATATCATTAATTACTTCAATCTGCAGACAAATTACCTGGAAGGCCAATAGGTGACTGGGGCTCTAACTCGTGAGATCCAGTGGTATGCAGCCCCATTATTACATCTTGTTGGTGCATGCAATGGTTCACCTCTGCTTCCTCGCTATTATCTGACCACTCCTCTAGGATCAGTTCCAGCTGAGTGCCAGGAGTGAGGGGGGCTGAAGGAGTTACAGGGGGCTCAAGCTCCATGGTCTCCTCATCTGATGATAGTACAACACATTTGTCAACTTCACTGTTCATTATATAGTCTTCCATATCGTCATCTTCAGTGTACGGTGAATCCTCATAGCTCTCTGAGGTACAAGAGTCTGAGGAGTCTAAGTTGGACAAGCAGTCACTTTCCTCTGAAGAGCTGCACTCTGAGTATGTCTCTACAAAGACACAACAAAAATAGGTCAACTTACTGATCGCAAGGCATTCATTTGTGAGCCATCAGCATGCATTAAACATACCACTGCTACAGTACAGCACTTCAGAAGAAGCCTGAGACAAGTCTTCCCCCTGCTTGTGTTTTTCCAGTTTCTCTTTCTCTTCTTTATTGTTGGCAAGATCTTTTCTGTCAAACTGATGTACAGAAACATTATCGTCAATAACCTCTGTTAGCATTTGTTCAGATGAACATTTGTACAAAGCAAACAATACCCTTGCTGTTTTGTTTTGTAACTGCTCTTCTGAATGTATGCAATCGTTCCCTTTTACACACTACATGGACAAAACTCTTGGGACACATTTCTTCATCCTTTGATTAATCAATCACGTTTTGAACTCGACACACATGAGTTCACCCGTAATCTTAATTATTCTCTTCTGGACAATCTCCTCTCTTCCTACACTGTGAGATACTTTTAAGGAAGGCCCTTTTCTGTTCCAGCATTACTGTGCACAGCTACACTAAGCAAAGTCTATAAAAACATGCTGGATGAGTTTGGTGTGGAAGACTTTGAGAACACTGATTTCAAGCCCAGAAGCAGATCAAGGACTGTGAACCAGCAGGCTCTCTCTTGGGTCCAAATTCAGTGACCTCTGACCTCACAAACGTTCTTCTAAATCAATGTTACTTTCATTGACAAATCATTTTGTTATAGTTTTCGTCAACGAACGTACATTACAAAAACTACGACAAAATTAATGGACGTTTTTTTCGACAACTAAAAATGAGATGAAAATGTTGACAGACATGAAATCCAATTATACGTAACTAATTTTGTCTTTTAGATGGTAGGTCTGTTGTTCATTTACATGCGTCTATGAACACACCACGACCGGAAGGAAGTGTCTCTTCTTTGTCGAGACTGACTTATTAACATCACTAAGGTTATGAGTACAACTCCTGGTCACATTAGGTATTACAGTCAGTTTAACTGCTTTAACATATGAAAAACTATTTCAATGTTTCTTAATTTCAGGTAAAGTAATATATTCATAACAATAACACATTAAGGTCAGTGCAAAATTAATGACTTATTGATACAGTAATTGACAGCAGGTCAAATTTTAATGATACATTGTATTATTGACATGCTTTGCAGGTTGTGTAAATAAAGGTAGTTTCAAGGAAATGTTAAAGATGCCTTAACCTTTATACTTTATATTTCAGTTGATACGATATTACATTTTAGTCAAAAGACTATGACTCAAACTAAATTAAAACCTGCAAGTCAAAATTAACACTGTTAAATGAAGTTGACCAAAATTCCCCCAGACACACTCCAAAATCTTGTAAATAAAGTCTTGCAGAAAGAGTGGAAGCTGTTACTATTTATAGCACCTTGGGTTTTCCACAAACTATAACATTGTATTCATATAGCTTTGCTCCTTTGCATACACTTGCTTTTGTAAACAAAAAACAATAACCAAGTACAGTAATCAATTAATTTATAGTTACTTTTCATGCAACTCTTATATTTACCATATTGTGGATATTATCAACTATGGGCCCAGTTGGTTCGTCTTTGTCTTCTATACTTTGCCTTTCCTCCTCTTGATGTGCTTCATGGTCTCTATCTCCATCATCATCATCACTATCAAGCTCAAGAGGTCTTGCATGTCTGTGTTTACGTTTCTCACATGTTGGTTTCACCATAATGTCCCCTTCAGTCCTACCTAAAAACACATGGAACACAAACAACATATCAAGAAAGGTACTAAACATGGTAGTTGAATTAACTGAACTTACCAGAATGTTCACTTTCTATTGCTTCTGATATTTCAGGATTGACTTCTCTTTTCTTCTTTACCTGCATTGCAAAACATTTAATGATCAGTTCTTGTGTTTTTCGGTTTTCAGTTCCAATACAAATCTTATGTTGCTTACCTTGAATGAGGGGAGTGGAGGTTTTTTGCGCTCACCAGTAATGTCATTCAAAGGATTTCTAAGTTGTTTTTTCTTATCCACCAAAGGCAAAATTCGTATCTTTGGTAGAACAAAAATTCATAATAGTGAGTCAAGCAAGAGGTGTATCCCTAACCAAAGTGGCAAAAGACACCACTGACGATGAAAGGGAAAATAAGGATGAAACAGTTACCTTTGCTTTCTTCTCTTGATTGTCCCACCAGTATTCAAACACCTTAAATGCAACGCCCTCAATCATTCTACGAGTGATGTCCTTCTTGATGATGGACTTCAGTTCATCCATGAGCACATCTAAAACTTTTTCAACTGTTGCTTTATGAGGGTTTTCCCTCATATGTGGGTAGTCTGGTGGGGGCATTGAAGGATTGAAACAAGGGAAAGGTGGAGCAATCCAGGGTGGTGCACAAGGCCGTAAGGAGACACTTCTAAGCCTTGGTGAATTGCCCTTGTCCAAGTCACTTGGAGGTTGGAGGGATAAGGGGTATGTGTGCACAGAGGGTGACACCAAAGGAGCTGGGGGTACCAGGAAATTAGGAGGTGGTAGAATTGAGGCTGGGCGTATGCAGATGTTGTTGTGATGGCCTGGAGGCAGGATCCAGCCTGGAGGTGGAATGGGAATTATTCCATTTGGGAGGCGAGGTGGGGCAGGAGGAAAAGAAGGAATGGGGAAAGGTACAGGCGGACATGGTGGACAGAATCTGTCAGATTCAATGGCAGATGGAGGTTTGGACTGGTGAGTGTTACAGGGAGCCTGAGGAAGAGTTGCTGTCAAAAATTCGGAAGGTCCTTTGTCTTCATTTGATAAGTGAAGCTCCTGAAAGAGACAAGATTTGTGTGAACTGACAACTTAAGCAAGAGAATACACTGACTAAATATAACCCCTACTTTTGCTCGTGCGATATAAAGAGAAGTATTACCTTGGAACATGATGCCTGATGCCTTCCTGCATGTGTCTTACTGTTTATACCCTCCATTCCTTCAGACTCGGTGATATCTAATGCAGAGGGAGACTCTGTATAATTTTGGGAAGTAAGAAAGAAAACAGCTTGGGAAGTTTCATCATCTTCAGGAAACGGTGTTGGACTGACATCTTCCAAAGAAAAGTATGGGGATGAACAGGGTGAAGTTGGGCTGTCTTCAGCGTACACATCAGCCTTCAAGGTATTCCCAAGGAAACTGTCTGAACTTTGGCTGTTTGTCAACAAACTTTGAATGCGGGAGTCCAAAGTCTCTGCCTCTGGTTGGGGGTTTCTTGGGATACAGGTCTCAAGTGACTGAGGCAACTCTGCTCTGCTGGTTTGTGTGTCAGGTGGGATGATCGCTTCTGTCTGCTTGTTGGCTAAATCAACGCTCAAGATGCTCAAAGAGTTTATATGTGAAGCTTTTGAGGTAGTGCCAAACACATTCCTGGACTCTGCACCAGGGGATAGAAGTTGAACGGAATGTTTTTTGTCACTGCGACCAGATGTATTTCTATTGTCAGTCCATTGTGGAAGCCCCTGCCTGCTGCTTTGGGTAAACAGCGGCAAGGAAGGTTGGGGTTGGCGGTGCTTCAAAATAAACTTTACCTCAGAGACATCACCAAATCCCTCCCGAAACCTTGACAATTTACGACAGCAAAGCTCTCTTCTGAATGATTTGTGAATACTGTAAGTCGGGGGTTCGCCCTGTAGGATTGGAGTGCCCTGAAGACTGGAATAACATGAGTCCTGGGAGAGGGGAGTAGCAGACAAGCAGGGAGTATGCGGGGTTCCCTGTGAATAGGGCGTCAGCCCAAAGCTACAAGGCGTATCCTGACAAATACTGGAATAAGCTGTGTCGAGAGAGAGCGGGGTGGTGATGCTGTTTGGGCTCCCTTGTCCCTGTGTGGCTGCATTACACTGTAAGAAATGGGTAAATAAGATTTTTAAAAATCCGCAATGTTATCCTTAAAGATAATGTAGATAAATAACATAAAATCTTGGGATGTAATCTGCAGATTACCAGTAAATTGTCGATTAAGTTTTGGAGACTTTGCTCACTGCTGCCCACTGGTAGGGTCCGCAGAGTGTAGAGGTCACTATAGAGGAGCTGGAGGTAGCGCAGCCTGTTTTCACCTATGTAGTGATAAACAGTGGATCACCATCACATCACAAACATACAGTAGTAGCATTTATTCTTTCTGACATAAAACATACAAACCACTTCTTACATTACCTTTCGGATCAATTTCCACATGAATGATGTTGCCCATCACTGACGTTTGATTGAGGTGAAGAACAGAGTCCTTTGCAGCACTCACAGTGTCAAAAACAACTTTAGCGATGCCTAAATGCTTCTTGTTCTTTGGGTTGTAGAAAATCTCCACTTCTTCAGTGTTGCCATATTTCATACACATATTAGTCAGGAAGTCCTTGCTTACATTGTCATTCAATCTGGAAAATGTCACTTCTTTGGGAGGAATAGGGCCAACATAGCACTCATCTATCTAAAAGGACACATGTGAACAACACCACGTGTTACTATCACGTGTAAGATGTTTATTATGACTAATTATGCTGTCATAAAACTACCTTAAATCTAGGAACTACCAGGTCAGTCTGGATGCATTTGCTCCACAGGCGGCAGATGCGTGGATCCTTCACTGACTCCACTGGAAACAAGCCTATGTCGTCAACCTGAAGTGCAAAACGTCCGTTATATGTTTGTTTGTGGCGAACAAGTGAACTATTATGAATAAAAATTAATGTTGTATAGCGCTCACGGGTATATTAAAGTAGTGCCCATCGTAGCGGTACACTTTGTACAGTCCTTTTGTCAGAGCAGGATCAATCATCAACTTGCAGCTTCTCCAGGGCTGATGTGGCGAGTCTCTCTCCAAAACTTGTTTTTCGCTTTCCATTACGTTCGTGAAAACCTGCAAATATTATAAATACATAACACGAGCTGTTATTTGGATGAGGATAATTAGCGGGTAGCTAGTTCTAGCGATACACGCCCCAACAGGTGATGCGCTGATACTGGGATTTTTCACAAGATTACCACTTGATACATAAAAACGACACCTTCCAAATAGAGTATATTAACAGGCTTACCTAAACAGGCATTTTATCCCTTGATGGACCAGCATTCTTTTTCGGTCGTAAAATTTTTCGGTAGCTTTTCCGTTGCCCAGGTTGTTACAGATCCATCCGCCAAGAGTACTGTACATCTGTCATGTAGGCGGAGGAGTACACTAACTTGGAGGTGCTAAAAGGTCCTCTAAAGTCAAAGGCACACTATAGGCCACTATAATAGACACACTTGAAAAAGAATTGAAGATAACTTTATTGTCACTATTACAAGAGCAATGAATATCATTTCAGCATCTCTTCAGATTTAGCAGCATTCAAGATAAAAATATAAGATCGAAAACACACAATTATTTACAAGTTGAGAATATAATTATCTAATAACAACCAGTATATTGTCAGATTGTAGTTCGCAGTGTAGAATTTGCACTGCATCATACTGAGACGGGTAATAACTTAAATGACCCTGTAGTTAGATTAGTTAACCATAATATTAGATATTATATTACTATAATATTAACACTTCCATATGAGTTATAGTCTAAGTATTTGTGAGTATTATGGGAGTATTATATCTTCATACAAATTCAACAGGTTTTACAGGTGATTTTTGTAGCTACGTCAATTTGTTGAGCCCCCAAAAGTACAATTAACTAAACATTAAAAGCCATATAGTTATCCATCCATCCATCCATTTTCTATACCGCTTAGTTATGTTATTCATTAATACCGTAACGCTGAACTGTAAATGACATTTGTGGCGGCCCCTATAGGTTGTGCTCAGAATGCTTTGAAAGCTAGGCTAGCACACATGTAATGCAGATGAGGTACCTATGTATCCTCCTAGTGTTATAATCATTAGACAAATGGTCAATAACAAATAATGAGTGACTATGGGTTGCCCCCATGCCCCTGCAAATATATTTTGGTAGATCGCGGCCGTGTTATTCAACCAATCTTGCTCAAATTTTACAGACAAGTGCTTGTCAGTCCCCTAAAGGTGTGTACCATTTTTTTCCCATTTGACCTAACACCCTGAAGTTATAGTGGGTGTTTTGTAGAGGGCATTGAGCTGTTTAAAAAAAAAAATTCAGGTCATCCAACTTATGGGGTTTTAATAACAGTGCCACAATGTGGTTTATTTGTCTCAAAATTAATAGCAAAAGCAACACAGCAGGAGTGTATGTTTTGCCAATTTTTTGTGCAGGAGGTTCAGGAGCAGCTAACACAAACAAATTAGGACATCCCTTAGTAGTATGCAATGCAAATACAACATATTCTTATATGATAATAACATTATGAGGTGGAAGTGTAATTTTCCTCTAAAGACTATGGTCCTCTGCAGTGAGCCATTTACAGCCTTGAATATGTATGACAGCAGATGGAATAGAGTTCTGCAGAGTGTCTTCAGCGGGCTGCATTTTCTGTTTATCTCTGGATCAGTACAGAATATACAATGGCAGGAGCACGGATTTAAAGCACAGACAAGCCAGAAAGAATCTGAAGCAAACAGAACACACATCAACAGGAAAACATCATGTTGTTTTTGAACACTGCATGCAAATGAATGGTAACTCTGGACAGAAATAAATGTTGGGACATCACAGAAGCTTGTAGAAACTATGCCACGACAAATACATAATCAAAGCTAAAAAAAAGTCCAAATAAATATTAACGTGCTACCATGCCCAAATATGTTGACTTTATGGCTATAGTTTATAAATATGAGAGCCCCATCAGACGGCAGTCAGAGAAAACATGAACCAAAAACAGTCAAAAAGGAAATGTATTTTTGTTGTGGATTTTTTCATGATTGATTCCATTAGCATGTCTCTGGACATATGTTCTTTTAATGCAATTTTTAAAATATGTGCTGGTGTATGCAGGTATGAAAGTACCAATTCAGCTTAGTTAACTCCAAATGTGTTTAATTAAGAAATTGGCAACAAAAAAAACCCTGGTAAACCAAATAAGCTGCAGTGTCATCATACACAGTAATATATGTATTCAATTCTGTATATACACAACACAGTTGAATAAATAAACCACACATCAACTTAAGGAACAGGGCAATGTTCAGTTTGAAAGAAGGCGCATTAGTTGGGCTGAGAGGCTCTTTATCCACTTGATACAATAAGTGATTTTTATAATTGCATATATGTACTGTATATTTCATTTGAGCATAATCAAAGGCGTTGCACCCACACAAAAAACAGAATCAAAACACACAAAAAATAGCATCAAAACACTGTAACACAATTCAACAACAAACTCATACAACAGTTCCACGACATTGCTAATATGTGGCACGTAAGCATGCTGAAGCATGTAAACAAAAAACTACACATTAGAAACATTTCCAACGAACAAGCATGACTTTTTTTTCTTCTGGCTATGATGTTGGGTATCATTAACGATCAGACGTTTTTGATTCATTTGAATAATAAACTATTTGGATTACGAATTTTAGAAAAAGTAAAAAAAAAATTAAAAAGTGCTGCAAAGTATACATTGCTCAGTGAAATGAAGACAAGTCTTACTCAAAATAACGTACTCGATGAGACTGCATTACATTGAACCCTCCACAAGGTCACGACTTGCTCTGTAATTGTCTTTTTGGGTTGACTTTTAAAACTGTGCTTCAAATATAATTTATAAAACAATAATGTGTGTTGGTAAATCAGGTTTGATTTTGTAACATTTATACTGACATTTAAGGAACAATAAAAATGAAAAATACTAATTCCACCCACCATGAGATATTAAGTAACACATTGATACACCATCAACAGCAGTGGTGTGCTGTCAGGGCCAGCAAAGCATTCTCTGCTGGCCTAAACACTATCAGAAGCACTGAACTACAACTTAAATTCTAGTATTTGTTCCATGAAATTGAATAAACGCATTCCCCAGTCTATTATCTTCATTTTGTAGCATGTCTCTTGGCTGCACTGCTTCCAGTACGTGAATGCATATGTTCAATTTTTTTTTTGTCCAATCAGATTGTATTGTCAATCTGCCCACTGAATAATTTTTTGTGCACTTCACAATAAAAATGTTTGCTTGCAATGAAACTTTACACCACCATATTGATTACTTTCTACTTTTAACCAGGAGAAATTCATTATTAGTATATTAGTCGTTGTGAGGATCCTTCTATTTTGCACATTTTAATGTTTCACCAAGCTGCCAGCCCTTGCTCCAAAGTTAGAACAGTCCAGGTATTTTCCATTTGTGGTGCTTTAGCTGTCGGCATTCATAGCCTCCTTGAGATTTGGCCTTCATCTCATTTCACTTCTTTGTCAGGTATCACCTGTGTCAATTTGCAGACTTCACAACCTTTCCACCTTGGCAGAGGTCTTCACTCTACTGAGCTTACTTTTCCAATAGCATGAGCCATATGAAGCTATGTTGCTTTTTTACTCTTAAAACGTTTTGAAACTTTTTAAAATCCATGCAATCCTGTTTCTTTCATTAAAACAGTATTACATTGACTATAAACAATGCTCACTAATGTGGATGTGAAGTCCTTCCATGGGGTTTTGTAGACATGTTCAAACTCATAACAGGTTCCTATCAAAGCTACAGAAATAATTCAGCATGACCCAGGACTGAAAGGATTTTCCTACTAATTAATATTCACAGAAATGTGAGAATTCAGTGCTCAAAAGATGAAAATAACCAAAAAAGCCTTGTCCTTTAACTAAAAGCATTGGTGAATCTCCCAAGCTCTTGCAACTTCCAAACAAGCAAACCAATCAAGCAAAATGGCCTGCGGCCTTCAGCTCATCATTTTCCGTCCTGTGGTCCAGTTGGTTCTGCAGCCGAATGACCTGCTCCAGCTCTCGGATCTGCCGGTCCGTTTTGTGACTGACGAGTGTGCGGTAAAAGTGAACAGCGAACATAATAAAAACCACTCCAAAAGGCACCATGATGCAAGTGGAAGCGATGGCTGCAGCTTTGCCAGAACTTATGGTGCCGTTGTTTTCCGTGTTGCTTGTAAGGGGTAAGAACTTGACCCAGCAGAGCAGCATCACCTCTGTGAGGAAGAGGAGGGTGCCAATGACAGTGGAAAAAGCCCAGGCCAGTTCTATGTGGCGGTGCATACGCTCATGTGGAGACTCATTCACTGAGTTGAGGTTGTGAACATTGCTAACAGCCTCAAGATTAGGGAGGATGCAGGTGCTGATCATGAGCGCAAAGAGGTGTACTGCTACTAGCACTGTGGTGCAAGCACTGAATGCTATCAGCAACCCTGGAGGATATGTATAATCGCTTTCCAGTTGAACCTCCACCATGGCAACCTGGTTAAAAAAAAATACATCACATGAGACGACTGGAACCACAGTACAGTCTTCAATCACTTGAGTCTTCAGTAAGTGAAAAACATGCTCTATTGCAGGGGTCACCAACGTTTTTTCTTGTGAGAGCTACTTTTAGAAAATGAAAATGGCCACGAGAAATAAATATATATACACATATATATATGTAAAGACTTCCTCTAAAGACTATTAGAATAGAAATATATATATACATATATATATATATATAAATCCCCAAAATAGGCAATTTTTTCAGGAGAAAGCACATCTCATTCAACTAAGTCGGCAATAATTTATAAATAAGCCATTATCACATTAAAAGTACAGCATACATGCAGCACTGTTAAAAAAAAAACTCACAATTTTTACGTTTATGTCTTTATGCTTCACTGATAGTTTTTTGTCAAGTGTTGGGATAAGCCTATACTAGGGTTGTCCAAAATGCAGCCACAGTTAATTTCTTATTGGACTGTGACATATGGTAAAAATACAATTACAAACAACAACAAAATAGGAAAAAGGCATAATGCAAAGAGAAATAGTCAAATTCTTAATACTAATAACACAAAGCTGTCACACCAGCTGTTTTTTTCTTTCAATTTATATAACTTATTAGCATAGTCCAGGGGCGGCTAACAGCGGCCCCTGGACCTCATGCGGCTCTTCAGCCTCCTTGTTGTAGCTCCCTTCACAATGCTCAAAAAAATGATTAACTTAAGAGCGTTTTTTAAAAAAAGACTTTATAAATATCTGCCCTTTTGTAAGACAGGCTGAGCTCTGACTGGTGATTGGATGAGCGCGAGGAAGGGTGGGGGAAACGGTGTTTGGGTGCTTGCGTTCGTTGAGACATGACAGAGATACACTATATTACCAAAAGCATTTGCTCATCCAAATGATCAGAATCAGGTCTCCTAATCACTTGGCCTGGCCGGAGGTGTATCAAATCAAGCACCTCGGCATGCAGACTGTTTTGACAAACATTTGTAAAAGAATGGTTAGCTCTCAGGAGCTCAGTGAATTCCAGCGTGGAACTGTCATAGGATGCCACCTGTGCAACAAATCCAGTCGTGAAATTTCCTCGCTCCTAAATATTCCACAGTCAACTGTCAGCTTTAATATAAGAAAATGGAAGAGTTTGGGAACAACAGCAACTCAGCCACGAAGTAGTAGGCCATGTACTGTAAACTGCGCCTCAACAGATGCTGGGGCGCCTAGTGCAAAGAGGTCGCCGACTTTCTGCACAGTCAATTGCTACAGAGCTCCAAACTTCATGTGGCCTTCAGATTAGCCCAAGTACAGTACACAGAGAGCTTCATGGAATGGGTTTCCATGGCCAAGCAGCTGCATCCAAGCCATACATCACCAAGTGCAATGCAAAGCGCCGGATGCAGTGGTGTAAAGCACGCCGCCACTGGACTATAGAGCAGTGGAGACACGTTCTCTGGAGTGATGAATCACGCTTTTCCATCTGGCAATGTGATGGACGAGTCTGGGCTTGGAGGTTGCCAGAGAACGGTACATTTCAAACTGCATTGTGCCAAGTGTGAAATTTGGTGGAGGAGGAATTATGGTGTGGGGTTGTTTTTCAGGGGTTAGTTCTGAAAAGTTCAAGTTAGTTCCAGTGAAGGGAACTTTGAATGCTTCAGGATACCAAAACATTTTGGACAATTCCATGCTCCCAACCTTGTGGGAACAGTTTGGAGCAGGCCCCTTCCTCTTCCTCTGCACAAAGCAAGGTCCGTAAAGACATGGATGACAGAGTCTGGTGTGGATGAACTTGACTGGCCTGCACAGAGTCCTGACCTGAACCCGATAGAACACCTTTGGGATGAACTGGAGCGGAGACTGAGAGCCAGGCCTTCTCGAACCAACATCAGTGTGTGACCTCACCAATGCGCTTTTGGAAGAATGGTAAAAAATTCCTATAAACACACTCCTCAACCTTGTCGACAGCCTTCCCAGAAGAGTTGAAGCTGTAATAGCTGCAAAAGTTGGACCGACATCATATTGAACCGTATGGGTTAGGAATGGGATGGCACTTAATTTCATATGTGAGTCAGGGCAGGTGAGCAAATACTTTTGGCAATATAGTGTACCTTTCCCCCCCGCGGTAAGCTAGCAATAAATATATACACCCAAAAGAGGAACATGTCAGAAGAAAACAGAATTTTCAGTTAAAATTAATTATATAGAATAAATGAATAGTAATTTTATTCTACACAGACAGATTCCTTTGTCTTCTCTTCAACGATGCTGGCTTACCTGTATGCATTATATGTGGCGAGAAATTAGCAAACAACAAAAAAAGACTTTCTGAAGAGTAGTCATTTATTACAAAGTAGACCTCCATGTGCAACAGTGATTAAGCGTTAAATCGAGCAGCGTTAAGTCAAACAGCGAGTCAGCGAGCTATAGTAACAGGTTGTTAATTCACTGTGCTGCACATTTCTTAAGACGTCATCTAGTGAAGTTTAACATACTATCACAACTCTACCAGTTGGCATCCATTACACATCCACACTGAACTTTTGTTTGTTATAACTGGTAAAATTAAGATTAGGATTAAAACCTTTAAAAAACTGTATAAAGTGTTATGTTTTGTGGCTCCAGACTCCTTTTTTTTGTAGGCGAGGGGACAACATGGCTGTTTTGCTCGTAAAGGCTGCCGACCCCTGGCATAGTCCATTGGTGTGAGCCTTTGTTCACAAATTGGGAAAATGTGGGCACACCAGGCATATACTATTTTTTTGGCAGTACAACGCTATAGCGTAAGAACTTGTGATTTTGGTTGTTATCAAGAAAACCACGGAGGTTGCTAGATATCAGCTCTTAAATTAAACTATTCTGAGCTTTATTTGTTATCATCATTATATTTGTCCAAACAAATGTACCTTTAGATGTACCAGGCATTAAAATGGATCAGTAAATTGAAGAAACAAGGGTGGTCTAATATTTTTGGCTGTATATGAGTATTTAAACAAGTTTGTTAAAATAAGGAAACATGCAAGGAAACTACATTATATTCATGCACATAAAATACAAGATAAATGTATGTTTTAAATAAATGTGCTTGCTACTGTACAATTCACAAAGGCATTTACTCCCTTACTTATTGCTTATACGTATTACTCCCTTATGAGCTTGTCATTAAAAAAAAAGATCAGCGTATGGCAAGATAATTCAAGACTCGTGTGGAATGAAACCGTGTTGTGTTCACATGCACTTCTGCTTATGGTGAAACTTGTGAAACCAAGTGACGAAACAACTGCACTTGGCTTGGGCACCGCATTTTGTATTGCAATGTAATTGTTATTCAATTCAAAAATGCCTCCAGTGTTCACCCAAAAAACACTTGCTAGAGTACAATATTTAGGCCTGCAGAATGACAAGACCTTGAAAGCAGTTGTGTGCGTCACAGTCTAAGTGGAGTGGATCCACTTTGGTCCTCCAGGTAGAAAAGAAGAAATGAACTTACCATTGCGAATCCGGACAAAAGAGCTGAAGTGCGGCTAGTAGCTTTCAGTTTGGCCCGACTCAAGTACAATTTTCTCCATGACAGAGCCTGCAACGAGTGCTCGTTCAAACTCATTGCGAAAGTTGCGGAAGCTTTGTTTGGGGAAGAGTTCTTCTACTCCTTTGTGTCGATAAAAGCAAGCAGTGAAGAGCGCTATAGCTCTGCAGGAAGCACGTCCTGTCGAACAAGAGTTTGCTAAACGAGGAACAAAACGAGGTCGAGCTATCACAACATGTTAAAACTTTCCTGCAACAGCTGACTGTCAGAAACATGAGATACCCAGTCGGGGGTAGGCGGGTCGCTCCATATCGGTCACATCGATACCAAGGGTGGTATCAGCGCATACCTGTCAACATGGCATTTGAAAGTAAGAGAAATTTTTAAAAAAGGGAATTTCTGGTTTTGCTCCCCTTAAGGGCGTTGATGAAATGATCTTTGTCTTGTGTTATATTCTGATCCAAGGTATGATCAACAAACTAAAAACAAAACCATTCGATTATCTTGAATAATTGCAAGTAAGAAGTATCGGTACCAGTATCGGTTTTGGAACTCTGACCCTGCGTATACTTGGTATCGAATTGATATTAAAATTTGCAGTATCTCCCACCCCTCATAACCACGATTTAAAGCGTGCACAGTTGCACCAGAACGCCCCCTTGCGTCCGGACGGTGCAACATCAACCATCTGAGAAAAGTTCGAATTTTATGTCTGTGAATGACATGAACTAATCAGACTTGCATAAATGCAACAGAATCACATAATAATAGCTGCATCACAAATAATTATTAATTTGCAAATAATACTAATTGCAGTTTGGATCGACAATGCCAGAGGGACATTCATTCAATATATTTATTAATGTGGCTGTAGTATGCAGCAGTGTAAAAATTTGCTCTTCATCATATTCAAAGCTGGTTTTACTATTTTGCCCTGCAGTTAAATAAAGCAAGCAAATATTTGAAACAGTTCTCAGTATGATGCAGTGCAGTATTATGTCACTGCAAAGTACAACGAGAATAATAAACATATGTAAAACATCTATGCAAAGCATGTATTATCATCTATGTAAATGCAGCATTGTTTTGTTACCGCTATGTAGACTAGGTAAATGTGGTGAATTAAATGTCCAGTGAGTATTGAGCAAAAAAGGTCAGGAGCAAATCGGTTCCAAGATTTCACAATTAGGGACCCAATCTCAGACGAGACGAGACAAGATTAAATCTTGTCTCGTCTCGTTCTTAGACCCAATCTCATTTATCATTTCATCTCGTGTACTGTCTCGTCATCACTTTATGAGAACTAGGAAGAGTGCAGCTCTAATAATACTTTTCCTAACCTTACTTTTAGGAAAAGTACAATGAAAAAATATTTTAAAAATATGACAATATATTGCAGTTTACTAATTTAATTTCTACTACTTTAAACTCTTCTGCACACTATGTGTGTATGGTACCTGCCCCGCCTCCACCCACTGAGACAAAGAGACTGTATGACTGACAAATCTCCCTTCGTTCATGCCGTTGTTCTACGGAGCAAACACACCAAGGTGCTGAAACCAATGCAGTTAAGCCTCTTCCTGCTGTTTGGAGGTGGAGACGAGAAAAACCACTACGCATGCACATGGCAATATATTGAGGCAATAAATTATCAAGTTCAGCAATAATTATTTTTTAGCTCAGGATAACAAAATTAACAGAATAAAGTAGGACAAATAAATATTTTTATTAAATGTCCTGCTTAACTTTAAAAAGTATAAATTCAGTGTCCAGGTTGCAGGTTCTCTAACTTTCATCACTATTAGAGCTGTCAACTATTAGTGTTTTTTTACTGGCAACATTGAAATTGTACACTACTTTATTTACCAAGCAGAGCTCCACCCAAACAGTGTCTTTATGCTATTTTGTGTACATTTGTCCTTATGTAAAGGCATAAAGTCTGAATTCAACAGTTATAATTTTAAAAAGTACTACGAGTTAATGCAAAAATTCTTTGTGAGCTACTCAAAATCAGCCTGTGAGATAGGAGACCACTGTCAAAGTATCACCATCATAAGGCTGGACACACTTTGTATTTATGTTAATTAAACAACCACACACAAATAGTGTCTTGAGTGCAAGACATAATTAGTATAATGAGAGTAAAGTTGTTCAGTGACACTTGAAAAAGTTTGTACGTACCCCATGAGCGTGATATCCACTTGTGGCTTCCCTGTGGGACAAAAATGAGCTCTGAACTAACCGCATTGCTTGTTTGTTTTAAAAACAAAATGTCACTGTGGCAAACAGTAACATCTGGAGTCCAAAGATCAGAAGCTAGAAAGACAACGCTAGCTAGCTAGCCAGCTGCCGCTAATGAAAAGTACAGCCAGTGACAGCTAGACAAAGCATGTAAACAAAGATGCAAGAATAGTTAACCGAAGATAGGTTTGGTAAGGGAGTGATAAAACACGCTGGCATTGATTGGTTTAGCCTGCGTCAAGCTCAATACGAGACATGCCATTTTGTTGGCAACCCTACGTCACACAGCAGACATGTAGGATTTGCTGCTGTACGCGATCGTTTTTTGTGATCGGCTTTGAAAGGCTTTTATCGGCATACGCCGATCACATGTTTTTTTTAACGGAAATTGGCCGATATTGATCAGTGGCTGATCAATCGGAGTATCACTAGTCCTTAGTGAATCAGTGAACAGCGAGGAAAACTGGTTGGAAGTTGCACTGATTACCTTTGATCTTGGATATCACAAGCATCATTGACATGATTTCATCAGTTATGATCTGATAAACACAAATTACTGCTAAAAAAACTGCACGGACACTGACTTCTGACTGTGTGTCCTTAGGAACAAGTAGTACATTTGATGTCTATACGTATTCAATATAGTCTTGCTGACAGGGGATATGTCGCCTGTAGACAACTTGCCACATCCTAATGCTGAAGTGTCACAACTGTCACTAAGATGACACAGGCTGACAGTGACACTTGTTTTCTCACCTTGACGTTCCTGTGATCCTGTGTCTTTCTTCTGCAGTGTTGGATTCCACCCCAAGTATTAATGAGGTTTTAATTCAGATTAAAATGAGGCTAATTATAGGTGTTATTGATGTATTCCAAAGAATAAGGAAGACCTGACAAAAGCCAAAGCTGATATCACTGAAGTACATCATAGAGGCCAGAAAACTCACAAAATAGAAACACCATAAAGGTATCCTGTCACAACTGTAATGTAATAAGTAATGGAAGAGACATACTTCAGTGAATTAATTAAAAGCAACATTGTGGTGGCCATTGTTTGGGCCTTACTCTGCAATAATGCTAAGCAATGTGCTCATCTGCTTCTGTCTTTTTTCATTTTCCAAAACCGCCTTCAAGTAGTTTTTTGAAAACAGCATCTGTGTTTTGCCCGTGGGCTATATTACACCTGAGCCAGATTAGATGTGCACATTTCACAATCACCAAGTTGGCCTCAAAGGCAAAAACCACAATCATTCAGTGATCTTCAAGCATGGCCAAGTCAATCTGTGTCTATAGCAGTATCAGCTATACTAAGCCCTGTATTTACTTCGTATTAGGATCGATACCAAAATTTGTAATATCGACCACCTGTTTGGTATATTGGTGGAATTTGCTGCTGTTTGCTTAATTCTTGTATTGAAATAAGATTACATAAAACAGAGTTTGAAAATGACTATCTCTTAAGTGATTCAAATAACATTCATCGACCCATGCACATGAAAGGCCAAGGGGTGCGGTTACATAAATCATAACGTGTGGTTGGAAAGAACTATCTTTTGTTAGGTCGCTGTCTTTATTTCCTCGTTCATGCTACTCATGCTACGTTCACGCCCCTCGGTTACGCTGTTAGGGTCGTTTCATCGTAAATTGTTCAGATTTGGTTGGTGCATATCTTCACTAGCGTAAAGTTTTAGGTACATATGCTAGGTGTAATTACTTTTTGGAACATTTTATGTTATCGTTTTTTAAAAGTGGCGGCCGTGGTCATCGGTGATTCCGACGTTTCGGTCGCGTCTTGAACTCAACCTAATGCACTCTGCCAGCTGGCTGCATGTCGGCGAGATGGAAAGGAGGAGGGAGGAGGAGCCGGGAGGGGGGAGTGAGCTGTGTTCTCGCCAGTCGTGTTCAGCCATGTTAGATTTTTCTGCTTTTCGCCAACGATGAACGAGGAGCCATGGCCTTGTCATTAAGCGGAGACGATGAGGAATATGATTCAGAGTCCGAACAGGTCAGAGCTTCTTATTTAACCACTATCGTTATGTGATTTTTTTTTTACAATAATTGAAGCATAAATCTAATTTATATTTTAGCTGAGCGTTGTTTTCCCTCAATTAACGCTCTATCCACAAGCTTCACCTCGCTACCATGACGAATTGAAAGGAGAAATAGGTGTTCAGATTCGTTATGTGTGGGTTATATTTACTTGTACGCGTAATACCAACCGTTTAAGTGCGTTTTAGATGAAAGGAACCCGTTCGAAACACGGTGTCCTCTATGGTCACCGTTTTATCTGCTGCCACTGACCCATTTCGCACTGTCCACCTCTGAAAACAACACACAAGTTGGGTGACATAAAGAGTCACATGTCAATGGAACCCCGACGAATTGCTGCTGCTATTACTGTCTGTTTCTTTCTTCGATTTGTTGTTATTCACGTTTCCTCTGGAAAACTATGCATTTCCTAACACTTCCTTAAGTTGCACTGTCTTATAAGAAGGCATCAAGCCAAATGTTCAGAAAGCTGGGGCCATAGAGGGGGATGGGGAGAAGGAACAATGAAGTGTGTCTCCTTCTGTTGCATGTAGAACATTGGTCCAAATACAACCAAGTGACCCATTGGGCACAAGAACAAGTATACCCCCCCCCCCCCCCCCCAACACACACACACACACACACACACACACACACACACACACATGATTCCATGATACACTGGAAGGAACATTACTGGTGAAGTGGTACTACTGGAACTGTGGAACATTACTGGTGAGGTGTTACTACTGGAAGTGTGGTACTGTATGGGGACAAAGGTCATGTGTCCATAGAGCATCCATGGTTTTTATTAGTTATTCTTTCTCCCTTTTATAAAGCAGGTGAAATGTGTTACAGCATGTGTTTTACATAATGCACAATAAATACCCCTAAGGTAGGAATGCACTGTTTATTGCCAGATTCCATACTAAGCATGTTTGTGTGTTTACATCTTGGACATAGCTCACATGTAACATGTAATTTAACATGTCCATGCTGTTAATACAAAGTACATCTGTCTACTCATAAGGAAATTACTAACTTGTGTGAGTCATGTACAGTATGAGTGTGTATAGTATTGTAACCACAATTTGCAAATGCTTTTGGCAATCCATCTTCTATGAGGGTCGCGGGGGTATGCTGGAGCCTATCCCAGCTGACTTTGGGCAAGAGGAGGGGTACACCCTGGACAATCATCCACACTCACATTCATACATACCTATAGACAATTTAGTCGCCAATTAACCTGATATGCATATTTTTGGCATACTCGATTTCTCAGGGTTTCACGCATGCACGGGAAGAACATGCAAACTCCACACAGATGCCCAAACGGAGATTAGAACCCAGGTCTTCCCGATCTCCTGACTGTGTGGCCAACATGCTAACCACTTGGCCACCGTGCGGCCTTTTTTTTTGGCAATCCAAAATACATAAGACATGAATTGAGCATTTAAAAGATGGTTGATGCATAATAACAAACAACAATCCTTTTCACTGTGAGCAACATGGGATTTCATCACATCAATGTAATTTGACATCTAGTAAATGCTGTAATCTTCTGACGATTGACATGTCACCGAAGAATCGTCTGACTTAAGAAAAACAATTTTAAGTGAGCTAATTATTTTGTTCAAAGTGTAGTATTTTAAAACAATGTGGATGATTACTCAATAAGCAGGGATGCAAATAGAGCATTTGGTTTTAGTGTATCCTTTTTAAGAGTAATGATATTTGGGATAATTAATGTTTTCTCTCTCCCTACACAACACCCATGTACAGTGAGTTATATCACCTTCTCTGTTATGCACCATTGTCCCCCTGGTGTTAAGTGCAAGTATACGCGAGAAGCAGATGATGGGCCTTGTGACCTCGTTCCTCTTAAATCCACACTTAAGCAAAGTCAGAAGATCGCTTAAAATATTGGCCATTCTGTTGGTCATCGGCGTCCCCAAATTCTCAGCATAATAATGCAGATCTTTTGTAAAGACAGCTGATAACCTGCTTTTGAAGATCAGGATCGGATGCATTTCTGCATATCTAGAACGACAAAAGAAATAATGTGGTGACGGTTGTGGCAAACCTTGGAGCTTCATCCCTTCACAAAACGATGTCAGATGAATTGAAAGTTTGCTATTTGCAATACTAAACACTTTGATACATACAAACTTTTATATTCTGCCGATTTTCAACATATCAGAGCCACAAATCATTTCAATATGACACAGTGCACACCACACCTACTATGACCTCAGTTGTAAATATATAATAGAACATTGGCTTCCCAAGTGTGTGAAGAGAAATATCATAAAAAGTGTCTATGGTATTGGATGACAGTGTATTGTACAGGTGTACACAAACTATCCTAACTTCTCCTGAGGGCAAATAGGGAGTGTTTCTGTTACATGAAGGAACATGTTGTTCATTTAAGATAATCAGGGCAACATAAATAAGCCGACTGAAGCAGGACCGGCTTTTGCTGTCTTCCTACGACATGCCACCTAAACACAATGCTTTTTTTGTCGTTAGCCTGGAATGTCTTGACTGGTGGGTCAGCTGACAAGACATCTTTTTGGCTCAGCTCTTTTTCTCTGTCGGGAATTTGGATTGCTGTTGGCCACAGATAAAATGCAGCGACTCGTAACTTGCTAACCTGCTCAACCAATTTAACGTCCCATTGTTATACAGGAGGCTGTCAACAAAATCAGATGAGTGACAATGACGTAGCGACCAATAAACCACTGCTGTATGGGGAAGTATCTGCTTTCCCAGGCTTTTAAATGTCACTTGTTGTCAAAGAGTTGCCATTATGTTTGTAATAGTAGTTATACAACAATAGGTGAATGCTCACTGTAAAACAAACCTCTGCAATATCATTTTTCACGCATCCCCTGCAGTCCTTAAAAATCATATCCACTAGCAGAAAGGCGAGCGTGTTGCCTAGGTAACGTCTCCAGTTGGAATAAGGATCTCTGTAATGCCCTGTGATTTGTCATTTTTTTTCCCAGTGATTTACCATCCCTCCACAGCAACCACAGCGGTATTAAAAGGGATGAGAGAAATCCACATTATACTTGAGTGGTGTGTGTCATGATTTAGTCACCATTCTGCTTTTTGTTAATGTTATTTGTTTTGATGAGTCACTTAACCTGAGTGTAATTCATCATCCTGCCAAGAGGATCATAGCAGTCTCTTTCCCTTGGAGACTAAAATGCAGAATAATGGCAACAAAGAGTTAATTTTGAATGAGATTTTAATATTCGGCAGATGTATTTATAATCCTGCATTGTGTTACACTCTTGCAGCAGCGCGCAGCCAATCGTCCAAAGCCCAAGATGGCGACACCGTCGGCTGTTAAGCTGCCGTCCAGTCGTAGCTCGTCAGGAGCCAGACGGAGGAGAACGCGTTGCCGAAAGTGTGAGGCGTGCATGCGGACCGAGTGTGGGGAGTGTCACTTCTGCAAGGACATGAAGAAGTTTGGGGGTCCAGGCCGCATGAAACAGTCCTGCATTATGAGACAATGCATAGCGGTGAGTCAGCAGTTTTTTATTGTAATCGGAGAGGTAACACTGACAGTGTGGCAGTTGTGTGACATACTCAACAGCAGATTCCTCTATTAATAAGTCACAATAGTGTGAATAATACATGCAAGACATACAGAATTCCTATTCACAAAAAGAAGAATTCAAACATTTTTAAGTAAAATAATTTTTCTGCTCTCTGCGCTTTTTCCATGCAGCCCGTTCTGCCTCACACAGCAGTGTGTGTAGTGTGTAAGGAGGCTGGGAAGGAGGATACGTTGGAGGAAGAGGAGGACAAGTTCAACTTCATGCTAATGGAATGTTCCATCTGCAATGAAATTGTCCATCCCAACTGCCTCAAGGTAACAAACAAACCTGTGAAAGGCAGCTCCTTAGTCAGATCACTCATCTGATGACTCATTAGTTTCAGTTAGTCGTATGCCAGGAATGCCAGGTCATTGTAACATTATGGGAGTGACTCTGCACTTTTGAATTAAGGCGCTTGAGCAAGAACATCATTTTTAACCTGAGTGTGACATCATCCAGTGCTTCATCACATCACATGGCCAACTGTATCACAACAAAACTGAAATTGTGTGTGAAGGCGTGAAAATGTCACAGTATGATAGTTTAGTGAAACGAATCCAACCACACCCTGATTGTAATTTGTATATAAACACAACAGGTTGTTGCTAATATAGGCATGGTCAAACCAGTTCAACAACCAGTGTGGTCCTTTTACAGTGTGCTCCCACTTTGGTATCACTGACAGTTTCATATCTAACATGACAGTCTAGACCTCACCCACTTGTCTTTTTACAATGTGCTTTGTCAACTTGCACATTAAGTTTGGCTGAGGTTTAACTGTCAAACAGACACCACAGTCACTTCAACTTCCTTTGTGGTGCTTGCATCAAAGCAAACTTTACACTAGGGCAGCAACTAATTATTTTCTTACTCGATTAATTTGAAGCTTGTTTTGATTAATCAAGTTAGCAGTTAGGTCCTAGACGGACCAAATCGATAAGCCAATCAGACTGCAAACTATGGCATGGCTACTATGAATGATAATAAACGTAATATGGAAGTGGCAGTGTGCTAGGCATTATCGGAAGTACACATTAAGTGCTTTACACACACTTTAAACCCTGCAACCCGACCTAGCTTGGTGTTCCCAGCATCAGCGAGTGACATGTGGCTGTTTATTGATCGGCGTTAAACAGCTGCCGTGCGTGTTAATATCCAAGCAGAAGCTGTAGTAATTCTACATTTGATCTAAGTTACTAGATTTATCGGACCAAAACAGCTTGATGTTCGGACTGCACCCTTAATCACCATTACCATTAATCGTCATGAACATTAATAATGGCAGCACCAGGTCTGCTCAGAGCAGGTGACCGACTACCGTGCACCATGGCAACCACAGCAGGTGGCTCTCTCCGCTCTATACTCTGGTTCTCCTGACCTGCAAAGTGGCACCGGGGCTGCGTGGAGCACGTGTCCGACATGAAGGCTTAACGTGGCGACCATAACACACCTCATATGTAGACGAGATCCGCGTTAACAATTGAGCAACTAGGGGTGTGCATTAAAAGTGAAATCAGGAAGTGTTTCTTGCATCATGCATTTATTCGGTAATGAAATACAAGCGGTCCACAAAGGTGAAGTATCTGCCACGCAGGATCTCCACCTCTGAGAAGCAGATGCACTCTCCTTCACCTAGCACAGTGCTTCTCAGATAGTGGAGTGAACTGTCAGGGGGTGTGTTAAGGGCAGGGAGTATTTTCAATGTTACTGCAGACATGCCGACATGTACAAATTTATTGTACTCAACATGCACTCTGGAATACGCTTGTATCCTGCACAGCTCACCATTTTGTTGCATTTTCCTGGTTTCAGTTTCGAGTTGAGTCAGTACAGTACAAATGGATACTATCAATTTCTCAATAGTATTTCAAATCTGGGGGCGTGAAAACATTTCTGTCATGCCAAAAAATAGAATCACTGACCTAGCAGCACCTGCCTTCCCGGTGAAAAATGCAATGATGTCCAAAGTGTGGCCTAGGGGCCATCTGTGGAACATGGCTCATGGCAGACACAAAATAAGATAATAATAACCCACTAGGTTCCAAAATAGCCCGCAATAAGTGAAATCCGTGAAGTAGCCAACTTTATTTGTTTACAGTTATATATGTTTTAAGGCTGTAAACTCCTAAAAATGCACATTATACACTTTTCTCAGACAGGCATTAACATTTTCTCACATTTTAAACACTCTCAAAGTTCAAATTTTAATGATCAATTTTAATGATCAATGTAATAGGTTGGACACAATTCATTAATTGACTCGCGCTTATTCACTCCTCTGACCATGATTCGTCCTGTAACGTTTTTGTATCCTTGTTAAAACCTATTGTTCCTGCCGTCGTCCTTCTCGTCCTACTCCTTGAACCGAAGATCAATTTAACCGGTAAGCTGCCTCTTCTATTGTTTATTGGCGGTTAGCAAGCAGCTCACGCAGTTAGCTAGTTTGCTAGCGACAGCATGAAGGAGATTGAGTGACTGACATTGTCTACAACCAATCAGGACGCAGAAGACAATGGGCGGGTTCTACCTTAGCCAATAAGGACTATTGTGGCTCTATAATTAGTCGGTTATTGTCTACTGTGGGTTCCTAATATGCTCGTACAGACACATAAACACACTGAGATGATGTGGAGTTGCACACGTCTTCAACATGAGTGTACAACACCCTCTACTGGTAGCAGTTTTAAATACAATAACAGACACATACAACAGAGCACCGATAGATCACTCTAATACAACACAAGGACGCACAACACAATGTGTGTTCATACGCCGTTCAAAAAAATATGCACTTAACTCTTTCAATGCCAAAGAAGTCTACTGACGTCTTTTCAAAAAGTAACTGACTGCCAAAGACGTCTATTGACGTCTATTGCCTTTTTTTGCGGGAGATCCAGATCAAAGTCTTACTCATCTTGTGTGTGAATTTCTGACTTGTAGGCAATGTATTTCTGTTCCAGTAGGGGGCAACAGTTCTACAGTATTTTCCTCCAACCGACAGCGACAGCTTCTCTATGAAGAAGACGGATTTTGGGTTGAGAGAGGAAAATGGCGAAACACAATCAGAAAAAAAATAGGGGCAGCTAACAAGTTTCTTTAGATGGGTTCAATGTTTATGTAGTCCTAAAACTCAATATTCTGTGGGTCTTGAAAGTTCAGCAAAAATGCCCAAAAACTCTGGCAGTATGGAGCTCTCTGCTCTGAACATGGCTGGAAGGCAGTGACTTAAAAAAATCTGTGAAACTGCGAACTCGCAGGTGAACCGCGATGTAGCGAGGGGTACACTGTATTGCATTATTCTGATTTATTCAAATTTTTTATTACTATCATTACAGTAATTTATTTGGTCTCAAAAAATGTAGAGAATAATATCCTTTAGCGTCAATTTGACTATAATAAACATTCTTGGTTAAATAAAAACGTTTGTTTGTCCAGTCATTTTTTTAAATTGTACTTTTCTTAAAATTAATGTTAAAATCTTGTGTTGCGGACCCAATTTCATGTATCGTCTCGTGAGTTGGGTGTCTCGTGACACCCCTATTACCAATTAATTGCATAATTGATCAATCATTGATTCATCGATTAATTGTTGCAGCTCTACTTTACGCAGAACTCTGTTGAACCTTTTTGTTGTTGTTTTTAATGTGAATGTTCTCAGGTGAGCGATGCATCTGGCGTAGTGAATGACGAGCTGCCAAACTGCTGGGAGTGTCCTAAGTGCAACCATGCTGGCAAGAGTGGAAAAGTGAGTACAAATATGTGGGAGGCTTTCCATTATGAAACACTGAGATGAAATATGAGATGATTCTTAGGTCAGGTATTTTCTCTGTTATACTGTCAAAGAAGAGTTGCTTGGTTTGAGCTCTGTGGAATATACATCAGGCTATATCCACACAAACACACATACCCCCACCCCACCCCATGCGGAACGTCCTCTCAGTATGTTTAAAACCAGCAATGTTATTTTTGCCTTGGCACAAATGAAATTATACTTATCTAGTATGGAAATGATGGCGCATATGTCATCTTTATCCTGGCCAGCGTTGTCCAGAAGCTCTTTTTTTAAGGACAATAACATACGTTTGTGTGTGGACGAAAGGCCAAAACGCATAGAAAATAGGCGTGTAAAAAACAAAATCTGTATTGGTGTGGAGCCTCTTTAATAAAGCACTACTACTATCTGTGTTTAAGACCAATTTAGTATATTTAAGCTGTCTTTCGGCGGGACGATAGGCTAAAGGTATAAAGTTGTCTCGCACTTTTCGTCCCTTTTGGTATTAAAGCAAAAACGGGGTCCAGGGTTCAAGTACGCCTCCAACCTCCCTGGCTCTCTGCTGAGGGAACAAAAGCCTGTGAAGGAGGATGGGGACATGTCTGCATCATTCAAAAGGAGACCTGATAGAGAAGAGGTGCCCCGGCAGCGACCTGAGGAGGCTCTCCTTCGGCAGCCACCACTGCTGTCCCCCAGCAGTGTGCCCCGACCAAGGCTTGAGGACAAGCTGAGGAAAAAGAGGAAGCTCTTTGAGGATGAAGAGGAAGAAGACCTCAGAGCGAGAAAGAAGGTCCGTGTCAGTCTGAAATCCAAACATCACATACAAGGAACATTAAAAGCCTAACAATGTTTTGCACCAATGTTAATAATTTACTAGCAAATATGTCAGATGCAGTGTGCAGGGAGTTTACTCCAATTAATTTCTGTTCTTTTTCTGTAGGAAAGGTCAGACAACCCTTGTTTTTCTAAACTCTTGCAGCAGATTAAAACTGAAGAGGAAGATGCGTATGAGGATGAGGATGAAGATGGAAGGGAACTTAATTTCCGCAGTTTTGGGGAGAGAAACGGGCGCCTGGGTGGTGCTGAAGACTTGGCGGATGACAGAGACTTGAAGAACGAGCTTTTAAATCCTTCTCTCAAAACGCCTGTTATGGACAGCGATCAGTCGCACTGCAGCTCTCCCCAAGCTGGCCCCAGCAGCGAGGGCGGAAGCGAGACCCAGGAGAAAGGTCCTCGACCCAAAGCTCGCCGTAAACGCCGTGTACCTAACAGGGAACTAAGCAGAGAGCTGAGCAAAGCACTGAACCAGGAAATTCTGAAGACTGAGGACTGCCTGGCCAATGAGAACCGCCAGCCACTCAAGGTGGAGCCAGAGTATGAAAACGAAGAACCCAAGAGGTTGTTCCGTAACAGCAGTGACCTGGGCGAGCAGAGGCCCCACCTCAAGACCAAAGAGATGAATGGGACCCCCTGGGAATTGCGCCACTTCTACCCAAGTCAGATCACTCCGCTGGGCTTCAACAGGAGCACGCCAACCACCCGACCCGTGCCTCCACGCTCACCACCCAAGTGTGTCCAAATGGAGCGGCATGTCATTCGGCCCCCGCCAATAAGCCCGCCTCCGGACAGACTGCCCCTGAAAGATGGGAAAATGCATGCCCTCCAGCGTGAGGTTTGGATGAAGATCTTTAACCATCTCACACATAAGGAACTCTGCTGCTGCATGAGAGTGTGCAAGACCTGGAACAGATGGTAAGGGCAACACGCTTAGCTAAGAAAGCAATTAATTAAGCATGTTTAATTTAGGAAGAGTCCTTGTTCTGTCTATGTTGCAAGTAGGGGTGTGGCGATACAACTTTTTCACTTCCGATCCAAAACAATATTACAGCCTTGAATATCATTCGATACTGATACGAATCTGATATCAGCACAGCTCGTACATATTTTTATGACTTATTTTGTAGTGTGGAATGTTACAAAAGCTTGATCAAGTTGTATTACACACAGAGAACAATAATCAGCAGTAAGTATGAGAAAAACGGACCCATTTACTTCTTTATGCATCTGGGATATAGTTTTATCCACGAGGTTTGAGATGCTCAATTGTGTTTTGCATTTAAACCCGACTTGACTTTACTCACCTCCAACAGGGCCTGGTCATCTTTTATGTTATCGCTAATGACTTCTTGTTGTGCCGTGTGACTTTAGTTGTATTGAACTTCTCCGGTTCTGTGCCACCATGGGAAACTTGTGCATGGCAAGTTTTGTAACGACTATCAGACTTTCATGAAAAATACACACTGCCAACACCGCTCCTACTCCATGCTTAACACGTTAGCACCCGCTGTGATCATGTGGGCTCTATCCGGTGGCTGCTGGATAGACGTGCTGGGGTGGAGTCTGGAATCGACTTCTTTTTTGGAGTGCCAATATCGGAGATTCGCAGGCCAGTATTATCTGATACTTGTTTTGTTTTTTTTGCTGATATCGCCCCGATATCAATATCGAATCGATACACTGCTAGTTGCAATTAATGTCATCAAGTGTTACCGTCACACCTACCAACATCTGTACAGCAAAATAGAGCTGTACAGTTCACTATGGTAAGTGGTTGGTAACTGAAAGGGAGGAATGAAATGTTTGTGAAAAACTAACAGCAGAGTAAATCTCAACAATAGAAAACATGATTAATTATTTTTGAGCAGCTTGTGAGATGCAAGACCAGCTCCCTCACACCACATACAAAGCCAACTGTCTGGTTCTGCTGTACAGGTGCTGTGATAAAAGACTGTGGACCAAGATTGATCTCAACCGCTGTACCTCAATCACTCCCCTCATGCTAAGTGGGATTATTCGTCGACAGCCACTCTCCTTGGACCTCAGCTGGACCAACATTTCCAAGAAACAATTAAGCTGGCTTATTAACAGATTGCCAGGTAACAAAATGAGGTCTATTCTCTTGATTTGACTCTGCTTCAGTGTGTTAAAAGTGCTGCTGTGTCTGTCAGGACTGCGAGTGTTAAAGTTATCAGGGTGTTCGTGGGCAGCCGTATCTGCGCTATGCACCTCCAGCTGCCCGCTACTACGAACACTGGACGTCCAGTGGGTGGAGGGGCTCAAAGATGCACAGATGAGGGACCTCCTATCACCTCCTACAGATAATAGGCCAGGTAACTCAAGTGATCAAAATCGCCTGTTTTCATGAAAGAAGGATCTAGTTTGATCATCTAATAGAGATCAAATCCATGTTTTATTCCTTTAAAATTAAGCAAATTGATCTTGTGACAGAGTGAAATGGATTTGTCTCAGTGATTATTTATGGCTTAGCTGAATTGAAATATTTTGTGTGATACCGACGGACAGGCCAGCTGGATAACCGTTGCAAGTTGAGGAATGTGGAGGACCTGCGTCTGGCGGGTTTGGACATCACCGACACGTCCCTACGTCTCATCAGCCGCCAGATGCCTCTGCTGTCCCGGCTTGACCTGAGCTACTGTAACCACGTCAACGACCAGTCAGTCAACCTGCTGACGGCGGCGGGGACCACCACTCGAGACTCGCTCACAGAAATCAACCTGTCAGGTAATGACAGCAATTGTGTCATACAAAGCAGTCAACACTTGTTAGACAAAGGTTTTGGACAGAACCTTTTAGTCATTGAATTTCGATTCAGACATATTTCTAAAGTCCAACTGAAGTTGTTGTAAAAGAGCTCACTGTATTGGAATGGGATGCAAAAACAAATAAAAAAGTCGTCCCATCTAAATAGTCCACGATCCTCTGTAAGGGTTATTATTGCAAAGCGCAACTGTAGTGTCAGGCCATGTAAAGTTACTGAGCAGAGTAACTGCTAACTGCAGAGGTCCACACCTCCTCTGGCATTAAGCTCAGCATACAAATGTGTGCCTGGAACTTCATGTGACAGTTCTCCATGGCATTGGATATGCTAGCCAGCTTTATGGTGCAATGCAAAATGCCACAAGGAGTGGTGTAAATCACACAAGTGGAAATATGTTCTGTGAAGTGATTAAAAGTGATTAGAAGTTGTTCTTATTTGACAAATCTGTCTGTGGGAACTTTGGCGGAGAAATGGAAAATGCTGTCAACTTGTTTTCCTTGGATTGGTCGGGCTCCTTGTTTCCAGCGAAAGCATATCTTAGTTTTCAATCGTAAGACATTTTGGACAATTTTCAAGTTTTCAACTTTGTGGGAACCTTTTCTTTTCTTGACATGACTTTTCTTCATGACAAGCCCAGTATTCATATTAGGATACATAAACCCTTTCCAGCAGAGATTGTGAGTCAACATCTGTAACCAATGACCTGACCTCACAAATGTCTGAATGAATGAACTTGTACAGTCTTGTTATACTTTATGGGAGACTACATATTATGGTTTCCCAGTGTTTTAGATTACTCGCTAAATATTAGGGGTGTTGCACGATCTCGTGACATTAAGACATGACAAAATTTCTCGTTCCGAAAAAAAGTCTCGTGGGCAATAAGTTTGGGAAAATAACAAATTAATTAACCCCACAATAAACGAGAATGAACTTGATAACTTTGCTGGACTCGATATATTGCCATGTGCATGCGTGTCTGTTTTCCCCGTCTCTCACCTCCAAACAGTGTATTGGGGCGTTTGTTCCATAGAACAACGGCATACACGGAGTGAGCCTTTTTAATAATAATGGATTAGAATTTATATTACCCATTATTCCAGTCACACACTGGTGGTGGTAATCTACATCTGTATCCACAGCTGCCCTGGGGTAGTCTGACGGAAACATGGCTGCCAATTCACGCCTACGGCCTCTCCGACAACCACCAAACATTGATTCACACACCAGTGTGGGCAGCACTGGAGGCAGAGGTGAAGCGTCTTACCCAGGGACACAACAATGTGGAGGGAGCGAGGCTCAAACCGCCAACCTTCCGGTTTCTGGACAGCCTGCTCTACCTCCAGAGCCGCTGCCGCCCTTTTGTCAGTCATACAGTCTCTTTGTCTCGGTGGGTGGAGCCGGGCTGGTAGCATACAAACAAAGTGCAGAAGAGTGTAACGTAGTACAAATTATATTACTTGACTGTAAAATATTTTCATAGATTTTTAAATATTTTTTTCATTGTACTTAAAAGTAAAGTTAAAATCTTGTCTCGTTCTCGTATACCAGTGGTTGGCGACCTGCGACTCCCACGCCGAGATTTGTCTTTTTTTTTTTTTAAACACTGGAGCAGAGGAAATGTGCATTTTCAAAAAGAGTATGAAATATCCGACTCACCGCAAGTCCGTGAATGCATCTACACTGTGTTCTGACTGCTGATTGGATGAGCAAGGGAAGGCGGAGGAGGGCCAATGTGATAATGACATACAAAAAAGACGTCTTGAGTGTGCGATCCCCACGGTAAGCTATCCATAACCTATGAATTTGTCCCTAAAAAGAAACATGTCAGAAGAAAATAGAGTTTAATTCTGAATTCACATATTTCTTTCCCTTGACTGCCAATGATGCTGGCTTACCCACCAGTGTACTTGAAATGCACCGAGAAATTAGTAAAGAACAGAAAATGTAACGTTGAAAGACATTTTTAAAACAAGCAATCAGCTCTTTCTGAAAATTACCCAACTGCAGATGGGCGTAAGGGAGCAATTTTGGAACTACTGCGGAAGGTTGAGCAGAGCAAACATACTTTCAAGAAGTGGATGAAGGCTCCACGGTCAACCACAGCTGCTAGTGTTGTAGCTGACTCGCTGCACTGGAGATTGTAAGGAGGAGGAAGCCCTTCACAGATGGAGAATACATGAAAGAGTTGTTCGTAAAAATATCACAGTATCTATTCTACGAATGAAAAAAAACAAAGAAATTATTCAGAAAATTATTCAGAAATGCTCCTCCCTGTAAAGACAGTCAAGAGCAGGACTAATAAATAGAATGGTAACAAACATCAGCAGTAGGCAAACTGATGACATGAATTCAGTGCAAGCATATTGAATTACCTGTGATGAGTCAAGTGATGGAAAGGATATTGAGCAGACTGCACTGATATGCAGATAAGTGAACTCTTGATGGGTTTTTTTGTGTTAAGGTTGGCTACGTTTTCTTTTCATTTGACACAAATACGGTGAAAAAGCCTACATAGTTAAGTGTTTAAATTATTTCAAAGTAAGCCTAAAAATGCCGTTTGTACTTCTGTTAGTTGAATTCTGTGTTATAACAGTTAAAAGTTTATAAGCTGTGCCATGTTTTGCAGCTCCAGACCATTTGTCTTTACTGGAAGAGGAGGCAAAATGGGTCTTTTGATGCCGACCCCTGTCGTGTATTGTCTTGTCTCATGAACTGGACTATGAAATATAGTGGCGAAGATGGCAACACTGGTCCCTCCTGTTACGTCTTTGCATTTTATTTCTATGGCAAACAAGGTGCGTTGTGCGTTTATGAGCAAGGACGAACAAGTAGTGCCAATATATTTGTGGCGGTCGCCCAATGTATGGGAAGCACTTTTAATGCCAATGGATTTGGAGTACGACTCCATAAAAGCTTCTCCAGTTAGTTGTGGAATTCAGAGAGAATATTCTGAAATAAGAATCTTGTATTTTCTTTGCAAAGAGGTCAGAAGAAGAACAGTACAAAGTGTTAAAGCAGTCTGATAAAAGAAAAAGCTTTAACATGGGTTGTTGTAGACGTCTAATCATTAGTGTGTGTTGCTGTAATTATGTGTGTTTCATTTTAATGAGCTAGTGGAAGTTTGATCAAGGCCTGGTCACACAGAATAAATGAACAACATACTGTAACAAATCAACTGAGATGAAAGTGAAGTGAAATGCAATATAAAATGATGAGTAATGTATAACAAGTGAATACTACATAGAACTTGTATTAGTCAATGTCTTTCCATGACATGGTGTACTGTGTAGGGCACCCTATAAATAGTGTCGTTCTCTCTAGTTCTCATGACAACCACAACAGAGAGAACATTTAGTACAAATGTATGAGACTATTTTGCTGCTTTTTCATGCATACTGTACATATTCAGTAATTGTTGTTCTTTCTTTGCTGTTGTAGTTTGTAACCGGGTCACAGATCATTCCCTGAACTTTTTCAAGCGTTGTGGGAGCATCTGCCAGATCGACCTTCGCTTTTGCAAGCAGGTGACCAAGACGGCATGTGAGAGGTTTATCGCCGAGATGTCGGTGAGCGTCCCATTTAGACTGAACGAGGACAAACTGCTGCAAAAAGCCAGCTAGTTCACAATGACCAAATGGATTGGAAGACGATTTGCACTTATTGGGAATATTTTTGGGGGCCTACGGTAGATCTGGAAATGGATGTCAGTTAAAGGAACCAACAGACAGAAACTGGACTAGCATGTGTTTGTGTTAAGATTGTATTTCTATAAAATGTGTTGTTTGTAACTCATGAGTTGGTGGTTTTAATTTTTGCTCCTTTTAATATTTGAAAGCAGTATTTTTTATAAAAACATGAGTTTGGCGTGTGTCCACTCCGGCACCCAGCCATGCTCCAGCTTGATCTTTCTCACTGGGGCCCAAAATCTGTTTGACATGAGGACACTTAACATCATTCTAAAAAAAGAATATGTATAGTACATATAATACATTCAATTTAAGTTATGATAAAGTTCCTGGATATGAAAGATGTATTTTAAAAATGGTGTCTAAAGCTTGTCATCAATTACTTTTTTTTGTTGTGGTTGATGGTATTGCCTGACATTTACACATTTATTTATTTTTTACTTCAGTTTGTATTTATTCATGTGTGGAGCAACTAGTCTTCGGAGCAACTAGTTTTCGAAATAACTTATCGGCAGAGTTGGATCAAATATTTTATCCAAAGTTGTTTGATAGTTACAAGTGTATCGGTTAAGCCAAGTAGCTGGAAGTTGACAAACACATTTAGCACAGATTTAACATGATACAGTGAAAGCTACATATCTTGTTCTGCACACAGGTTCCAAGAAGCAAATATCTACATCACCAGTGTAAATAACTCACATTTAAATGACTCCATGCAGTCGGTGTTGTTTTTTGGGATGTCTTGTGCTGTGATCGGGTGAATGTGATCATGTTTATATTTGTAAATTCACTCAGTACTAATATGCATTAAAATACATGCATTTGTACCATCTAGTTGTCTTATTTTTCTGCCATTTAACAACAAATGTGCTGATTGGATACATTCATTAATAACACTTTTCCAAAAACAGACTTTAATTAAAATCTTTATTAAAATAAAACGTTCAACAGTCCCAAATACAAAGACAAAACCTTTCACACAATGGTTGCCCCTCTAAAGGAAAAGTGCCACCTGCTGTGATGCAGTTGTAATAGCAGCATTTGTGACATTTGTGCAGGTAAAGTTCAAAACTGAATGCAGTGAAAATGGAATTTTGTGAGGTAAAAAGATAGGAAGAATGTTGGATAAAGATGTTCTGGTGCAAGAGGGACAAACCAGATTAAACTCCACCTAACAAGAAAAACCCAATAGTAAACAATTCCAATCCAAGGGACATTTCAATCATTTTACTTTACACAAGTTAAATGAAATGGAAAAAAATATAGATTTTTACATCTCATATGCATTAATAATGTACATTAGCAAGTCATACTTTCTATATATCAACATGTATATCTTTGAATTGTTCAGTTCATTAGACCAACAGCAAATAAAAAAATAATAGACACTTCATTCCACTTCTGACAGTAAACCAAAATAAAAAACATTCAGATTATATCCAGCTGGACTAGAAAACTGTGAGGATGTTTAGATGAGTTTAGCACCAAATTTTGTCTCCAGTGTAGAGACAACAGAGGCGACGAAGTATTGCTGTAATGACAGACCTTATGTTATCACTGCAGTAATGCATTTTGACAAAATAAGTGCATACAGATTTTAACTGGCATTCATCAAGTTAGTGGCCTGCACGACACAAAGTGAGTATTCAATAATTAGTAAACATGCCATTCCAGTCTCCTCTACTGTTCAGAAACCGATGAGTGAGCAAAGCTTACTGCTAAATAGTCACAAAGCCACCCACTAGTGGAAGAATGTGATGGGTTAGAATTCTCGCCCACTGTTTGGCACCTTTTGCGTACCCTCTTGTCAGTGTGTGTCCATCCTTGGTTGTTACTAAGATATGTAGTCACTTGCAGTGATTATGAAAAGAGGAGCTCTATCTACATGTCACAAGACTTAACATTCATTTGGTGGGAAAACAAGGAAACTTCTGGATAAAGAAAGAGATATGTTTACCTCAGGAATGACTGGAGGGAAGTATCCTAACTGGCAAAAGTAAAGAATACTAAAAATGAGGAAATCCAACCGTGATAAAGAAAAAAATTCATTTGAGGATGAGAGTTGCATGGTTGATTTAAGGTACCGTCTGAGTCTGAACTGCTTTGTCGAAGTTGTGAGGTTGCAGGGCTGCATTAAGACTTGAAGACATGCACGGCCCTCACGACGTACTGCCTGCAGATGGGGCACTCGCTCATCCTCTTGCCACACTTGGTGCAGGTCACCATGTGGCCGCACTCAAGCAGAACACAGTCGATCACGGCGTCCATGCAGATCCTACACAGGTTCTCGTCGTGGAACATCATGGGACCCTTCTCACCATCTACAAAGAAAACAATGAAAGGAGATATTTGTGAGTTGTTTTTGTGGTTGCTGTTGCTATCTTGTTTGACTAGAATGGCAATGGTCATTTTGGTGGGTGCTGAAAAATTAAAAGCTCATTTATAAGAATACTGAAAATAAATCCAACACATACAGTAGAGTAGAACAGTGGTTCCCAAACCTTTTAGGATCACGTATACCTTCAGACATTTGACCTGAATCCATGTACACCATACTCCTGGACACTGAAAACATAAACCTTTTTATCTTACGTTGAAATACTTAACATAAATAATTGGTTAATTCATTTTATAGTACTTCCGAGTCAAAAAATGTGTATTTTACATGGTCACATTTGGATCAAGTCTGACATGAGCACTGATAAATAGATAAGTAATCATCCTACATAACTTTTACCTCAGTCTGTTGTTGGCATTCTTCTGTTTCAATGGGTTGAATTTAAGCTTCACTTTTTTGTCCACTCACGATGGCCATGGTTTAAGTCTGCATATTCATTTACTACCAAAATGAAGTGGAACGTTTAACAATCATGATAAAGTACAAAAAGTAGTACAAAAATACACACAACCAACGATAAAGCCTCATTTTTGGGGGAATCCCCATTCACAGTGAAGTGAGGTTTTCACTGCTGCGCCGTGCGGCCCGTGGAACACCAAAATCTTCAAGATTAAACACTCTTAATGCACAAAATATATTTAAAAAATCATCAAACTTACTTATTTGTTCATATGATGCAAACAGAGCAATGAACTTCATGCTCCGTCTTTCTGCTCCGTTTTCCTTGTGGGCCTAACACTCACAATTACGAGTGTGCCTGAATGCCTTCACAGTGCAAAGCACACAGTCAGAGCAGGAGACAAAGCATGAAGTTCTTCATTGCTGTGTGAATTATATGAACAAATAACACACACTGAAAACCTGTCTTGTGCGTGTCAGGATGAGGGAGTGGGGAGTCCCCCGAAAATGAGGCTTTATCGTTGGTTGTGTGCATTTTTGTACTTTGCATACTGCTTTGTTAAACCTTCCCTTTCAATTTGGTATCAAATTAATATGCAGACTTAAATTATAAGCGATTGCAAGCAGACAAAAGTTAAGCTTTAAAAGTTCAATCATTCAAACGGAAGGATCACAACATCCAGCTGAAATAAAAGATATGTTATCAATTTATCAGTGCTCATGTAAAACTTATATCAAAATTTGACCATGCAAAATACAACATTTTTGAACCAGAATGACTTACTTACCATAAAATTAATCATGTTCAATATTTCAAGTTAATAACGATTTGAAAAAATGCTTAAGTGTGCAGGACTCGGGGGTACATGGCTTCAAGTCAAATGTCTGAAGGGGTCCGCAAATGTGAAAAGTTTGGGAACCACTGGAGTAGAACACTGGAGCTGCCCCCTGTTGGCTACATTAAATAAAACATCTTTAAAGCTGTTTGGTGTCATACCTGTCAAACCTTTTCTTTTACCTGGGAAACTCCTGTATTTTGTCCGTCTTTCCTGGTGCCCTCCCGTTTTAATAGTTTCCTGTATTTTAACATTCATGAAAAAAAAATCCTCTCCAGTACTGGCGGAGGGCACAGCTTCCCGCTCACCCAGCATACCAGAATTTCCCTTATTTGACGGAAAATATCCCTTGTTTCAAATGCAAATGTTGACAGGTATGTTTGGTGTTGAGAAGATCATGTTGAGGTTTCTAAGACAACTGTGAAGCAGTGACTGAAAACAGGCAATAAACGTACACTGCAGTTCACGATATGATTAGCTTTGTAGATGCTAACATGGTGACCAATGTTTCATGATGGACCATCACGGTAAATCACATTATGCCACATGCAGGAATTTCACATGGAGGGATGTTGTGATAATACACAGAAATGGGTTTTCTAATAATAATAATGAGGAGGAGGGCAATAGATGCGGTTTATAGGATGACACTGACCACGATTAGTAAATGACCTTACCTCCAATGGCCCCATTGCAGATAGGAGAGGGGAAGGCCACCACTTTAGTGTGGGAGGAGAAATTTGAGCATCATTTAGAAAAAAAACCTCAGCTGAAAGACCCCGTTTGTGTAGAAGCTTTAGTTTTGAATTAGTAATACAACAGTGTACTGTATCTCACATGAAGGCACACTCACACGGGTGCTTACCTTTGGTTACAGTACTGCTCACATTTTCCACTGTAAGAAATAAAAAAAAAAAAAAAAGAAAAAAGAACCAGATGTAACATTCAGCAAAAATCTAAATAATATCCACACTTTTTAAAATTGTGCTTGGGGTGGGTTTTCATTTGGATCAATGGTACAGCTACAAATAGTATTCTATTCATGGACGTATATGCATAATGCATTATATGAAGTAAGACAACTAATGGATGGTGTATTGAGCTCATACAATAATGCTAGTGTCACCATGCTGCTGCAGCAGTCATGTGTTGCAAAAATTCAAGGACACACATTGTCAGTCAAATCTAATTATATTGTGTGTGTTTTAGTGTTAAAAATAAACAGAAAAGGGCTTATTCTGAGTAACCAAAGAAATACCCACATGATTTCCTGTTCTCCTCGGTTTCTCTGTAGAGTCTGCTGACTCGCTCTACCAGCTCCCACTTCTCGCAGCACCCTGAATAGTTGACAAAGTTTCTAGCCAGGATCTCCTTCAGCTGCCTGACAGAGAGTCCTTCAATGTCCCTCAAACTGGAGATGTCCGACAGAGATGCTCTGAGCCTACGGCGCGTCTGAGGACTCGTCTGTAGTGGCAAAACAGTACAAGAAAAGCACATGAGCTGCAGCATGTGTTGCAGTAAAAGACCTCTATTGTTTTCATATGAGCGTCAAGCCACATCCTGCACAAGTCTCAAAAAACAAAACAAAACTGTTTGCATTAAGATTAGCAAGAAACCATGCACCATTACCTCAGGTGTGTTATCACTCGGATCCAAGTTTAGGAGCGACACCGATGTTGCATCACCTATGTCCTGCATCAGAACAAAGAGCAGATATTCAGATTATGCCATAAAGCAGACAGCACACTGATTAAGTATTAGTCATTCTTAAGCAGGATAGTAATACCTGGGGTACAACAAAGGCTGGCTCCTTCCATTCATAGAAAAGCTTACTGGTCCCTCAAGCAGTCCAAGTTCACATATTAATAATGAGACTTGACAGCTCAGAGCTCAAGCTCAGCCTCTTTATCTTCATTCACTGCTTTCAACTTAGCTGGCTTACACCACCAAGAACAAAAAGGTCATAACAGCAATTGTTACCTGTCAAAAAGGTGATATCATTGCAAGCAACAGCATGGCAACAGTTTTTAAAACAGAATCCATGTGATAACTAAATACATTTTTAAAAATCCCCACCTTTATAATGGGGGAAATGTTTCAAAAAACATCAAAATTTAAATTCATTTTGTAGGGATGCACGGTATTGTTTTTTCAAGCAATAACTTCTCAATGTTTCTCATGATTGATACCGATAACTTTTTACATGTATATCTATTATTTTTTAAGTTTAGCTTCAACTGTAGTTTGTGCAAACATGGAGGTAAGAACGACTCAAACAAAGTTGGACTTGACAAACTACACCTGTGCATTTGTTCTTACCAAATATCATGACATTACTACTATTAAAAAAAGCATAAAAAAAAATAGCGGCAGCTCAGAAGTACAAACCGTGGCTCCAAGGGCAGGGTTTCCGCTACATGTAATAGATTGTGGCACACAACCACGGCAAAATAAAAGCCACCACACCTTAAAAATTAGTTTTTACGTGAAACACTAAAGTTATCATACAGCAACTTAACACTCAAACGGTATACCTAACAAATATGCAGAGATGTACCAATAAAAGATTTAAATGAAAAAGAATTATTTAAAAGTTTTCTCATAATGCCTTGCATCTGAGCAAAGCATTTCATTGAAGGACAAGTGGCATAGAGGGAGGGAGCGAGGCATGGATGGGTGGATGGATGGATGGCGCGGCAGGCACCAATGAATGCTTTGCTCAGATGCAATGCATTATGGGAAAACTTTAAAATAGTTGTTTTTTCCCCCATTTTAAACTCGTATTGGTACTTGTTTGTATATATCATAGGTATTCCTTTGAGTGTTAAGTTACTGTGTGATGAGTTTAGTGTTCTTTGATGATACCGTGAGTCAGACTGTTATATTGAGTAATGACCTCCTGCAATTTCCAATGAGTTGACAATCTAGTCGTGAGTGCAGTGGTAGCTCATGGTTGGCTCCTGCCAAAGAAGTCTCGCTCACGACACAGTATTTAAATGATTAGTCGTAGTTATGAAGTAAAGGAGATGTCACAAGATTAAAATTGTGCTATAAGTTAGCCGCTGTATAAGCCACAAGGTTCAAAGTTTAAGAAAAAAGTAGCTTGTACATCGAAGATTATGGTAGTTTGAAGTAAAATATCAAATCTCAAATATCTGTCCATCTTCTATGCCGCTTATCCTATATGCTGGAGCCTATCCCAGCAGACTTCGGGCGAGAGGCGGGGTACAACTGGTCTTCAGCCAATCGCAGGGCACAAATAGACAATCAACCATTCGCACTCACATTCATACCTATGGAAAATTTAGTCTGCAATTAACCTAACATGCATGTTTTTGGAATGTGGAAGGAAACCAGAGTACCCGGAGAAAACCCACACACACACGGGGAGAACATGCAAACTCCACACAGAGATTCGAACCGAGATCTCCTGACTGTGTGGCCAACATGCTAACCGCATTAAACTTAAATATATAAAAAATAATTAGTCTGGCTCCCTTTCAGCCTACCACCACAGCTTCAAAAAATCCTAGGAGAAACCCTGAAGGGGTTTACTAGCAGAGAAATGGTATCTTCAGCGATGGGCTAGTCATCCAGCACCATAATTTCCATGATGAAATCACAAATCGCATTAGCCTTAGGGTCGTCTCTGGCAAACTTTTTTTCCACTTTTCAAACGCTGCAGCAATTGGAACAAGCCTCGGGCCCCAGGCGTTGTAGCGATGCTGGCGATTCACATGGCTGATGAGGTTTGATGCGTTGAAGCTCCATGTCCGCCCACCCCACCCCACCTCAAACGCAGAATGGCTGCAGAACATTTGGTGAAATGTCTCTCTGAAGCAGTGCGTCCCACGCGATCGACAACACCACTTGCAGTCCTGCGGGAAACACTGCTGCTTCACATCCCCAATTAATTTCCAATTATCCTTCATTGATCAAGATATGACTTATTCCAGAATCATCTGCTCAACGCAATGAGGTCATACAAAGAAACACATCGCCCCATGCTTCTGTTATTAATTCAACTTTGGCAAAGATCTGTGTTGAATGCTATTCTAAATGTCATTTATTGATTTGGCTAGTGCCAAATCTTTACCCTTCACAGAGGTCTGCCCTTTCTCTTGTATTTGTTAAATGAGAAGTTATTTAAAAAATGTAAAAAAGGGATCGATGTGCTGACCTGGTTGGTATCAGAACTATCACTCCTGCTGAGAGGCTCCTCTTGAGAGGCAGCGAGGGTGGACAGCTCCGAGGCAGACTGTGTGGTAGAAGGGGTTGGTGTATACATGGAACGTGAGTGGAGGCTACTTGTGTCAGGCTCATCCTCTCCTTCACTGCCTTGGTGACAGAGCACCAGGTCCACCAGGTCTTCTTTTTCCCTGCAAGTGTCCGTCGGGACATTGTGGAGCAGCAAGTATTGTCGCAGGTCCCTGACCCTTAGACGCATGAGCCGCGGCCGCTGGAAGGAAGTTGCCTTCAGCAAATGACACGTGGCACAGATGCGCACATTCTCCAGGAGCACAGAGCACAGAGAGCAGAAGCTCTTCTTGCAGTCACAGCAGATGTGCTGGAAAAAAAGAGACAGGAGAAAACAACATTTTAGAAATTGTACATACAGTTGCAGTCAGAAGTTTACATACACTCATCATAGGCAGTGTTTCCCATACATTCATTTATTTGTAGCGGGCTGCCACAAATACATTTGGCCCTACATGTGCGTCCTTGCTCGGAAACACATTATAAAAAACAACCGTCTATGACTGTAGCTTGTAGTTACAACTCCATACAGTAGATGGCATCGTAACTCTGCTTCTTAACACACCTCATATACACCTGGTCTGCCAGAGAATAAGATGGACAGATCAGTGTTGCTAACTTAGCATCTTTTTAGCAAGTATTCAGACCCCTCTAGATTCTGTTTCTCAAAAAAAGAGACAACCAACAAATCTAGGGACTTTTTCTGGTCTTATTGGACACTTTTGGAGACTAACAAGGAAGCATGTATTGCTCTTCTCAACGCTGCTGTGTCCCTCCCATCTAAATCACTCACAGGTGGCTCAGTCTTGCTTATAACATAAAAAAACAAACAAAATGAAGCAATATAAGAAAGTTAATTTGTATTTCTAAATTTTCATGTTTTTTGCCCACTTTGTCTACCACAACATCCATAATATTACACACATGCATCATGACCAATTATGCAAATTAGATAATGAAGTCATCATATCACTGTGGGAACATCTCTGTGTGGAGTTTACATGTTCTACGTGTGTTTTCGTGTGTTTTCTCCAGGTACTCCTGGTTCCTCCCAAACTTGCATTTTAAGTTACTTGGAGACTCTCAATTGCCCATAGGTGTGAGCGTGAATGTGAATGGTTGTTTGTCTACATGTTTCCTTTGATTGGCTGACAACCGGTCCAGGGTCTGCCTGGATAGGCTCCAACTCACCCATAATCCTAATGAGGACAATTGCTATAAAAAAAAGGGATGTATATGGATAGCTGGTTAGATTATTTATTTGAACCATTCTTTCTTTAGAGTGTAATAATTATACGTACATTTTCAATGATTGACAAGATTCGGGTGCACAAGTTTTCATGTGTAGTATTTTTAACATATTTTAACAATTTAACATTTACACAGAGTCAGACGTATACATACATGATAAAATATATACATATATCAGCACTACTATTGAAATCACTTAGCAAGTTTCACCTTGGCCAGACGCTTGTAGCCATCAACAATTTTGCCCCTAAAAATGAGGAAAAAAATCCTAAATAAATTCAAACTTGTGTTCCCAATTGTTGTTGTTGTTGTTGTTTTGTTTTTTTTTTAAACATTGAAACTGTACAGTACATTGCATAGCCATTCCACCCTGGAAAAAAACAAATAATTAAGGGCCTGAAATGAATATGACATTTATGCCCATGATGAGTCTATGTAAACTTCTGAACTGTACACGGCCTTCAATGAAAGGGCTGGTGTCAAAAAATATATATAAATATTACCAAAAAACATCTTATTAGTAAACTGCAATTGGAACAACTTTTTTTTTTTTTTTTATAAATAACATCCGAAAGGCATATCTAATTAACCACTCAGAAAAGTGCTGTTCTGCTCAAGCTCTCTAGGCACACTGAAAGCAGGTTGCACGTTTCTTTTAGGTGACCAAGATCAAAAAGTAATAAATGCATGGGTGGGGATTCATTTGGTACTGAGTGCGACAAGCTTGGGGTCTTGACAGAATGAGACCCTCTGCCATACATGAACATGAGCACTCTGTGAGGATGAGATCACACTGCCAGCATGTTCCAGCATCTGTCTCAGAAGTCCGCTGGGAATGCACTGTGCTTGCTGAGACGAGATTACCTATACTGTGCAGGTGAGCAAATCAAGTGCTCCTTTTTTCTCCTGCCTATACTCCGGTTCTCCTGGCCTCCGTAGCACACCGGCTGCTCGGACCATGTGTCCAAATAAAGTGGACTTTGCTGGGCCACAGCAGGTGGCTCCCTCCGCTTTATACTCGGTTTCTCCAGGTAGTAGTGATGTGGTAGTAATGTCATGACATTTTAATAAGCAAATTAACAGGTACAGTTGGTCAAATCCAAATTTGTTTGAGTCCTTAACTCCAGGTGTGCACAAACTACAGTTCAATCTAAATAAATAAGCAGATATACTGTAAAAAAGGTTATCGGTACCATATCGGTCTTGAAAAGCAGAAAGTTATTGGTTTGAAAAATAGATATTGTGCATCTAGGCCTGTCACGACAATCGATAAATCAATTAAAAAAACAAAGTTGAACAAACTTTTGTCTCGTCAGACCACACAATATTTACCCAAAGGTCTTGGGGATCATCAAGATGTTTTCTGGCAAAATTGAGAACAGCCTTCATGTTCTTTTTGTTCAGCAGTGGTTTTTGTCTTGGGACTCTGCCATGCAGGCCGTTTTTGCCCAGTGTCTTTCTTATGGTGGAGTCATGAACAATGACCTTAACTGAGGCAAGTGAGGCCTGCAGTTCTTTGGACGTTGTTGTGGGGTCTTTTGCGACCTTGTGGATGAGTCTTCGCTGCACTCTTGGGGTAATTTTAGTTGGCCGGCCACTCCTGGGAAGGTTCACCACTGATCCATGTTTTCGCCATTTGTGGATTATAGCTCGCATTGTGGTTCACTGGAGTCCCAAAGCTTGAGAAATGGCTTTATAACCTTTTCCAGACCAATAGATCTCAATTACTTTCTTTCTGGGATAGGGACATATAGGTTTGGATTTTTTCCCCCCCTTAATAATAAAAAGTTTCATTTAAAAACTGCATTTTGTTTTCAGTTGCATTGTCATTGACTAATATAATTTTTTTTTATGATTTAAACATTTAAATGTGACAAACATTCATAAAAATAAATGAGGAAGGGGGCAAACACTTTTTCCACACCACTGTATACACACACGCACACATTTAAAGACAAAGCTTTGTGTTATTACTGGTTGTTGGTGTCAACATTTCAGCTTTTTCCTCATTGTTCCTTTTGCTCTATTGGCGTTCACTGGCACCTCCAGCCGGGCTTTGTGGACTGCGCTCAGGGCTGGGTGCGTGCCTGGAGAGCGGTGAGGTGTAGTGGCATGTTCCATGGTCAAAATGCGTGTCTGATGGTCACTCTCTGGGAGGGGAGGGCACTGATGTGATAATGCATTTATTTTTCCGAATATTTTCGCAATTGTAGCGGAGAACTACGACTGTATGTGATTTAAGCAAATTGGCTGGAGCACCTCATCCACACAGCTGCTCCGATCACAGAGCCAGACGGAACGTTCAAGGGATTTATTAATACACAGATTTTCATTCAACTGCCTGATTTGGCATTGATATAATGTCTGGTATCTTTTATCACCAACACAGACAGAAATAAACATATATGTGAATTTCAACAACAGCTGCCCAGATGGCTCGGATGTAGAGGTGCAACGATTAATCGATTATCCAATTAATCAAAAACTATTTTGGTAATCGATTAATCATTTCATTTAAAAATGTACTCTAAATATACTGATTTCAGCCTCTCAGTTGTGACTTTTTTAAAATTTCCATAGTCATCCATGAAAGCAGACCTATAATCTTTGCATTTCAGGCAAAACAGGATAGTTACATCAGCTTTGGAAAAGAACAATCGACATTTCTGCCTCTTTCTGATATCTTTTAAAGCAAACCCCTGAAGAACATTCCCATGCAAAGTATGGGATTTATCCACTTGTACTTGTGCATAGGAAAATGCATACATCTATGCACAACTCTTACTATGCGTACACATCAAACCTAGTGGTAGAAGAGTGAAACTAAAAATAGCTATGGCTGTGCCTGTCCAACGCAGGCCATATCATCTTGCTACGTGCTTCACAACTTGACCATCAAACAAGGCACCGCCCCTCCCCCAGAACAGATGAGCCGATGCCAAACACAAAGCCTGCCTCTAAAGTTTATTTGTTATTTCTTCTTTTGTTATTGGTGATGCTCATGTAGCAGTCTGTGCCAGTGACTTGTTGATTTGGAGTAAAGAGTTTGTGAAGTTTGTCAGTTTTTTTTTTTTATACTTCTCTACTTCAATTTCAGCGTCTGAGAAATTCCTCTTCCTTGCCGTCTTTGCTATGATTTTGGGGAGGGGAAAAGTCCATTCGTGCATTCTTAAAGGGAGTGCTGCTAAGAGGCGGAAATTAAAAATGTGCTTTTTTTTTTTTAATACAATTCATCGATTAATCGAAAAAATAATCGACCAATCAATCAATTATTAAAACAATTGTTAGTTGTAGCCCTACTCGGATGAGCTATTGGTTCTAACAAGGACCCTCAGTTGCCCTGCAAGGTGTCTGGCGTAAAAAAAAACAAAGTCCACCCTGAACAGTGCCTGCGCTAAATATAAACGTATAATGAGGGAATTTACAACTATGACAGACCAGGCAAGTCCCAAAGCTCGACTGGTCGATCACAATCGTCGAGTTGGCGACCACTGGTCTGGGGCCAAACCAATTACTGGATTAATCAAAACAACAAGAAAATAATTGTTAGTGGCAGCCCTAGTACAGTCTAAAAGGTATTTTGTGTCTTCTCTAGTACTGTCTTAAAAATATTGTTTTCCATCATCTTAATTTTGAAATGCTTTCCCATCCATCCATCCAGTCTTCTATACATCCTGTTCAGGGTCACAAGGAAGCAGAGCCTATCCCAGCTGCAGATTACACCAAAGTACAGGGCACACACGCACACACACATGGGCAAGATGGCTGCATGGAAGTCATCCAAGTAAACCACTATACAATCAATGACTGTTGGAAATGATTTTTTTTTTTTTTTTTTTAAGAAAAGCGGGTCTACCATGATGTCTTCCAAAAATAATGTTCAAAACTGCACAGACAAGCTGTAATATGTCTGTAATTTAATATGCTTCCTGTTCACAACCACTAAGTAAATAAACCAGTACAGGCATGGAGCCAGTACCTACCTTCCTCCTGAAGACTGAGAAGGCCAGACCACAAGACTTGCACACAAGGCTGGGACTCCCTGAGCTGGTCGGCGGGTATGTGGAATATCCCGCACTGGGGGCAAACCTGAAGGGGCCAGCACCGGTCCCAAACCCTGGTTGCTGACCTCTGACAGCTCCAGTACCCATAACTTCATTCAGCAGACCACAGCATGAAGCCCACACGGACGAAGCCCCTGCCTGACATATACAAAGGAAGCACATTGTTAGCTTTTCCTGTACTAAAATGCGTTTTTCTGACATGAAGGACTATGGGTGCATTCACACTTGTGGTCCGTACCAGAGATACTTGGCGTGCACTTGAGTGTCATTCAGTTAGTGTTTACGTTAGTATTTTTCTCAGCAGATATTTTTGAATGCATTCACACTTGACCAAACGAACCGTTCTAGCAGAGCCAGCGGATAAAGTCCCTTCTAACTGGACCAAAAATGACAACGCACCCAAATGAAAGCATCCTATAACAATACGCGTCAGTGACATTAAGCAAACAATCACATGATTCATACTTGTTAATTATAGATTAAATAACTTAAAGCCCTGAGTTAAATTAGCCCAACAGACTAGAAGGGCTAGCAGCTCACAAGCCAACCAAGATCAGATAAATATTTACTTTTGGATTAGTAAAACAAGTAACGTTTCCAAACAATGAAAGTACACATATTCGTGGACAGAATATCGATATTTTACGCTTAACGTCAGTGGCAAGATACAACTGTGACAAACATTACATTCGCACGGACTAATATCAGTAACATTGCCACCGATACCAAGAGCTCGGTTTACATTGCTAACGCTAGCTAGCAACCTCCTGGTAAACGTCTAAGCAGGAAGCGAAGCTTTAAATGACACATAGGTTACATGAAAATGCACCTTCATTGCAGCTCCGGCGTGTCTACTGACAATGGAGCAGTTGACAATGTATTCATTGCAAGATGGAGCGTCTCTTGGTAAGATGAAGTGACGGGAAGCTTCTTGACGTGATTAAAGCAGCGACAGAGAGACGAGGATTCTTTCCTCGTTTTCTGTACACGGGAAGAGGACACAACTTTATAGTTCTTTATCGCCACCTACTGGGTGAATACAATCAAATACATACTGTACTGTAATGAAATAATACCAAAAAGTAATTGCAATTCTAAAAGACGAGCAGTAAGCATATGATTGAAATCATAATATTCTATTTAATTAATTCAGGACCATCATCATGATAACATTTAATAGCTCGGTTGTCCTACATTGTCCCGTATACATTATTTTGTTTTTAAGTTTGAATATGTTTAAAAATGGCAATGGTATTAAACGTTCAGCATTCTCAAAACATAACAAGTGTCAATGTTTGACTCTCAGGATTCAGACAAGAGGATTAGTTTGAATGTCTTGTTCTCAACAATTTTTTGTCAGCATTCACGCAATAATATAGAGGAGACTGCACACCCTTGTCATAAGTCTCAAACCCTGATGAAAATGTCAGGTAGACTCTGATTACTGTTTTTTTTGCAAATTAACATGTTGTCATATCATACATACATACATACATACATACATACATACATACAGTATTATTATTGTATTTATTATTTATTGTATACTGTATAGGCTCATACACATAATACATCTAAACTTGTTTGCCAACTTTGTACTTTCGACTTTTGTATTTTGAGTTTAGTAAAAAAAAAAAAAAAGGATTCATGAAGAATATGTAGATCAACATATCATTCTATGGACTAATTAACATTTACTGCTGGGGTGTTCAAACGTTTCCTGCCAAGGGCCACATATTGAAAAATCAAAGGATGCATTGGGGCCACTTTGATATTTTGTAGATATTTTTAAAATTTTGCAAAAATGCAAAAAAAAAAGTTATACAGTATATGAAAACAATTATTGTTATTATTAGCTATAAATGTCAACATTTCTTTACATTGTGCCTTTTTGCCATTTCCCCATTGTCACTGTTTTTTTTTTTTTGTTTTTTTTTTTACATTTTTTTCATTTTAATTTAATTTCAACAGGGTGCCAATAAAACATAAGCACAGGCCGTAAATGGTGCCTTGGCCATACTTTGGACAACACTGATTTACTGTTATCGCCCTCAGTCGCCATCATTTTCAAAGTCTCTCAAAATGGACTTAAAGCGGCCACCCTCTGTTTTAAACGCTGAAATCAAAAGAGCTATATCAGACAGGGGCAGAGGCCACTCTTTGGTGATTTTTTATTACAGTTTTTCCATTTGAGTTTTTCGTTATTTATTTTTTAGTCATTGTTATCCATTCATTATAATTTGCACAGACTGCTACCTCGCAGTTTTATTATTTTTTTAAATCATTTATTGTGTTTTGTTTTTACATTTTTTTATTACATTTTCACCTGCACGCATACCTTTTATTGTATCTATATTTTATTATTCTCGAGATTGTATCAGTCTAGCTATCTAACCTTTTTGCTTCTTTTTTTAATACAAAAACTTTATTCACAGTCAACATGGCAAGACAAGAAAGATCACTGAATATATTCATATAGGGACATAGGAGCAACCATATTACAAAAATAAAAAGCATATAGAAGAAGAAGAGAACAAAAGAAACAAAAACAATAGACAAGAGGTAGACATAAAATGAGTACAGAGTATGGTCTTTATCAGTTTGAGGGATATCAGATACAATTTATAGTCATTTTTAAAGGCAATTATGTTTGGGAGAGCAAGTAGCTATCTAAACTAGTGATGTGTCGGTCGCGAACGAATCGGCTCTAAGAACCAGCTATTTGAAATGAACAACAGGAGCCGCCTCGCGTCGACGGGAGCAGATTCGTTTTTTCCTCGTTTTTTTTCTGTTAAAGGCAATGTCATTAGTCAAGATGTGTGGCTGCTTCTCTGTTTCCACACTGAGCAGGGGGAGGGGCAGGGTCAAACACACGCTGCTGTGCTCTTATCGCCGATTCGTTTGTGAGAAATTTGCATGAAGATATTTGACCTATTTTGACTTAATTTGTCTACTGAGATGGGTCTTTGTTTTTTGTATTTTATTTATAATATAACATTGTATATATAACATTATTAGCTGCTCATTGAGGTTTAAATAAATTAATTTAAATAATAAACATTTTGATATAATGCGTCTGTGTAGGCTCTCAGTCGTACAGGAGTTGTCCATCGAGGAAAAGGCTTCTTGAGACGTCATCTGTACTTCTGTGAAGAAGGTGTCGGACGTTTCGCTCCTCATCCGAAGAGCTTCGTCAGCTGACGAAGCTCTTCGTCCGACACCTTCTTCACAGAAGTACAGATGACGTCTCAAGAAGCCTTTTCCTCGATTTTGATATAATGTATTTTTACTTTAGTAATTAATTTTACACAATACACATAATCTGGTAATAAATCGATTTAAAACAAAAAAATTTGAGGAGCCACTTGGGAGCCGAAAGAGTCGGCTCTTTTTAGTGAGCCGGACCAATTACCGGCTCTCTAAAATGAGCCGAAATTTCCATCACCAATTTAAACTTGAAGCGCCACCGTCCCCTTCTGATGACGTGGAAGACCGCTTCTGTTTTTAAGTTTGAGCGCGCGCGCGTGTCGCCTAGGCGAAATCAGTGAAAGTGCTGTGTTTGTGTCGCGTGTAATGATGGAAGCTGACAGCTGTGTTCCCAGTTGGATGGTCATGTATGAGGATGAGTCTGTGGATATTTGCTATAAAAATGGGACACGTTTACAATTTTCCCCGTGTGGTTGCGAGTTCATGCTTGTAAAAGGCACAGACCCTTCTGGACATCCTCTACAGACTCCCGCGAGAGCTAGACAGAGAACCAGGTTCACCATCAGCGCCTACAAAGTAAAAGCTTGTTTTAAAATTATACCTGTTGTTTTTATGAAATGGCGTTAGTCCCTAAAGCGTTGTCATCCATAGGACCTGATAATAGCTGCACTGGCATTCAGGAATAAGTATGCCAGTCGGCCATATCTGCCAGAGGAGCTCATCCCTGTTGGTCAAAAACAGGTACCATGACTTACTGTGTCCGATCATGTCAGAATTTCTATCCACGTTTTTGTGTACTGATTCCAATACATACTTTCTCCACCTGCATAGCCTTTGTTTAATATTAACGTAGATGTACAGTGGCCCAAGTGGTCGTCCTGCGAGGCAGAGTTGGGACCTGGTGGTGAGACCACCATCAGGTCAGAGGACAAACGGACTGTGTTGATGCTGGCGCCGTCAGGGGAAGAGTTCTCTGTGGAGTTTTTATGTAGGCTCAGCCAACCTCTTCATCAGCAACCACAGCATTTGAGCAGAGATTCTGAATGCAGCCCAGATAGTCGACCGCAGCACACAAGCAGCTTGACCCGTAGGACTGTAGACTGCTTGCAAAGCCCCAGTGATGACACCCCAGATGTTCATCATGGGAAAGGAAAGAGAAGGGATGAGTCAGTTCGGGCGAGGTCATGTTCTCCTCAAATGATGATGACCGAGTCTCAGGTAGGGTGTTTACCTATGCTAACCATTTTCATTGTTGTGTTTGTGTGCAATGTCTACATTTTTTGATAGATAAGGCTATTTCTTTTAAATTCACCACAGAAAGAGGATATCGCACTTGTCACTTATACAGTATTATTTTGTAAACTTATTACATTTTTTCCAAAATAAATTCTTAATTTACATACCCATCTATAGCTGTTAAGGTCCCAGATTCATAGCTGTTCACTTACTGATTTCAAAATGGACAAATGTTTTTCCCTAGGTGGAGGTCTGTGCTCTGTGAGATATTTGAGTGCAGCTTTGATACTGTACAGTATTTTACTTGGCTTGTTTTTTCAGCCAGAGGGGAAGTACCAGTGTACCACACTCATCCAACATCACTCCTGCCATGTAGTTGAACCCACTTGGCATTATCCTCTCTCCTTGGCCCGCCGTCACTGGACAGCTCGTCTCTCCAACCCTGTTGATGGCGCAACAGAGCGAACCAGACATTCAAACCAGACAGATGAAATTCTGAACACATCAAACTTGGATAGTGAGAGAAAGTCTCTCCTCCCTCCAGCTCTACCTCTTACCTGTCCATCCCCTCACTGGCACAGGTTTACTGTTAAGATGTCTTGAGTTTGAAATATTAATTCTATTTCACTTCTTCCTCTTTTATTGATTTGTGCATCTCTTTTTTTAAGCTGGAGGTTTCAAGACCCAGTGGCCGAAAAGGAACAATCCAATCAGCCCTTTCCAACAGAGCTGGTGAAAGTGATCTGGCATCAAGGCGTGACCTACAGGTGGGCAGAAATTTGAAGTTGCCCAAAAAAAATGAAATGCTTTGCAGGTGCTTTCAAATGATGTGACTCCAGTTATTTTAATATTTGTTACATTTTTCTTAATCTCTTCCCTCTTGACGAAATGCTTTCAGTTGAACAAATACAATAATTTTCTCTAAAGTCCTGTAAACATGTAGAAGTATATGTACAGGGTGTCCATAAAGTCTCTTTGCAATTTAACACATATATTATAAAAGGAAATTAATGGACAAATCATAATTGTTTTCTTTTTGTATTTTTTTAAATTGTAAAGAGACTTTATGAACACCCTGTATATAAATATAAAATACAGTGGAACCTCAGTATTTGTTCGCTTCGGTTTTCATAGGATTCGGTTTCCCACGTAAATTATTGCTACAAATATGTCTCTGTTTTTGTACAGCGTCACAACTTTGTTTCCGTCGCCTTTCCTTCCTCCTTTCAAGCACACGTGCGTGAGTTTGAGAGGAATCTGTGCTTTTTAAAAAATATTTAAAATGGCTGCAAAAAAAGCCACTGTGCGGCCCAGTGGTTAGCATGTTTGCCACAGTCAGGAGATCTGGAAGATCTGGCTTTAAATCTCCATTAGACACCTCTGTGTGGAGTTTGCACGTTCTTCGCGTGCATGGATTTTCTCTGGGTACTCCGGCCTCCTCCCACATTTCATTTGGCGACTAAATATTCCATAGCTATGAAAGTGAGTGGTATGAATGGTTGTCTATATGTGGCGACCAGTCCAGGGTGTACGACCAAAGTCAGCTGGGATAGGCTCCAGCATACCCTGCGACCCTAGTGAGGACAAGCGACGTAGAACAGTAATGAATGCAAAAAAAGTTGCAAGTGCCAGAACTTTGATAAAAAAAAGAAGAAGTATGACGATAATGTCTGTTACAATAAGATTCAAGGTATCAAGGTTCCATAGCTAACACAGGTTCCAGGGGAAATGTTTAACAGAGACACATAGCAAATATTGAGCTGGGCCAGTGTGTGTAACGATTGTGTAATGATTTACAGTAAACTTAAAGTGATATGGCTCTAACATCCACTCTTTAAAGTTAAGTTTGGAACAGACTAGAGTGAAACAGGATTCGCGTGGCTCTTCTGTCCCTTCCCCTCTCCTCCCTCCACTAATCTCTGTGTTTGCCCGTTTTCAGTGAAGGTGACGTCATGTTAAATGTTCATTTATCCATTTCATTTGTCATTTATAGGTATTTTGCGTTGTTTTCTGCATGTCAAAGTGTAATTATTTTGGGTGTCTGAAACGAATGAATTGGATTTACAATTTTTCTTATGGGAAAAATGTATTCGGTTTTCGTATGTTTAGGATTTCGTCTCATCTTTTGTAACGGATTAGTGATGAAATCCAAGGTTCCACTTCATATTAGACTCATTGCTCGTGTCCAGTGACATTTCTATGCGTTTATCACGCATATGAATGACATTCACATTCTTTATTGGCATTTTATGTATGATTGCTATGGAAATTGAGACTCTATGTTTGTATTTTAACTTAAATTTCCTATGAGAGGCCCTCAAACACACACTCATGCCAACTGCTGTATCCTAACTTGCGCTTATATCTTTTGTGTAGGATACTGGGCAAAGATGTCTCGATCATCGAGGTCTTGCCAGGTGATGGATCTGTCATCCGGTCTAATGGAGTCCTCAGCATGTACTTTACTCATTACAAGCCAGATTGTCATTCAACGCAGGCAAATGTCAGCATTGTATTTTGGATCTATTGTATATTTCCACTATTTATTTATATGGGATCTTAACATGGTGTTTAACCTTAATTTTATGTCTTCATTAAAGGTCAAAGAGGTAACATATCACCTTAATAGCCTACCACCTGACATACCTGGACAGTTGTATTCAATTTGCTCTGTTGTGAGTTGCGCAAGCAGGTAAGCTGATGCATTAGTCTGATAATGTTGCTGCATTGATTCCACGTCTCTCCTACTTTCACAAGGATTCTTGCAAACTACAATGAGGCTAAAACATCATTGATGCTCTCTGCCACACCCAGCTGCTTGTTGCAGGTGAAGATTTTGATGCTTCTTGTACATTATAATGCACAGTGCACACCCTTGTTAATTCATGTTATTTTTTTAATAGGAGAGCGTCTTCTCCAAACTAACAATGCTTGAAGGAAATCCTTCACCTGTTGGACAGCATAAGAATGACATAGAGGCACAAGAAACTTGGTGAGTTGATTATCTTCTCGTATTATTACATCAAAGTATGTTTTAAATCTTATTGTTTCTTTAACGTTGTTGCTTCTTCACACTCACCTCAGGTCAGACTTTGCTGCTGCAGAGCTTGCAAAGATAAAACCATTCAACTGTATCTTTCAGCAATTAAATACTGGTAAAAGAAGGCACGGGCATCCCATATCTGTGTTATTTTCAATGTTAAAGGGATATTTCGGATTTCTTGACATTAAGTTGTCCACTGTGTTTGCATGCGCGGATGAAGACCGCTGTGATGCTAACTCTCGCATTGCAGCGGTCTTCATCCGTGCATGTAAACACTGGAACACATACACATCAATGGACAAGCGGCAGCGAGCAGTGATACGAACAGAGAGAAAATAAAGCCGAGCAATTGACTTTTTTGTGGGCAGTGGTTTTGTGATGCAAATGTATTACTCTTCTGAACACATATTGTTTTGAGAAGCAAAACGCTTAACTTAAGAGACCCCAGCAACTAGCAGGAACTACTTTCCTCCAAAACGAAAACCGACCATAACTCTGCTCACGAGACGAGTTGGGGGGGAAAACTCACTGTTGATGCACAACACTGCTGATGGGAATGTCGTGCCACTTCATGTCAAAAATCCAAACAATCCCTACAGTGAAACCTTGGTTAGCATCCGCCCCATGTTTTGCCACAGTGCCACATGCCACAGTTTTGCCTCGGTTTGCGTGAATTCTCTATTTAGCATACATTATGGTGCTCGTCTTGTTGTGTTGTTAATTAATTAATTATTATTATTTTTTAAATTAAAAAAACATCTTTCCTTGTTAGCATTCTGTTAGCGAGCTACCAAGATGCCAACCGAAACCGAAGGTCAGCGACGTTACAGCACCCATCCATGATGTCATCAGTGGTTGGCGCCCAAAACGCAACCTCATAGTTTTATAATTATAGTTTTACATGCATAAAACAATTCTGAATGCATATAAATGACAAATGGAAGGGATCAATTAACATCTAATGTTACTTTTACCTTCACTGACTGACTTCATTCACTGTTCTCAAAGTCACGATGTGGCAGCAAGATCAACCACCACCACCTTCCTGTTTTTCCATGAGTTATTTCTTGAATTCAATAGTGTGTCTCGCCTTGTATGTCAAAACGCTGGCACTTGCAACTTTCTTTGGCTCCATTTTGAGTTACTGGGTTGAGAAACACTACTAAATTCAAGAAATAACTCATGGCAAAACAGGAGGAAGGTTGATCGTGCTGCATCGTGTTATTGGAGGCAGTCACGTCAAGAATCACGTCTTCAATGAAGGTAAAAGTAACCTTAAATGTTCATTTATTCCTTTCATTCATCATTTTTATGCATTTATAATAGTTTTAAGCATTTAAAATTAAAACTATAACAATTTGGTATAATAGTAGAATAGTTTTATACATGTAAAATTAAAACTATAAAAATGTGTGTGTTAACATTTTTGGCTTTCTGGAATGGATTAATTGGATTTACGTGATTTCTTATGGGAAATTGTTTCGGTTAGAGTCAGACATGGCACAAATTCATGACGCTAACCAAGGTTCTACTGTATTTTTTTATCTGTGTAATTCCAACTTCATAATGTGAAAATATGTACTTTAACTTGATGTGCTCAGTTCTGCTGGAAAACAGCAACTTGCAAGGAAGAAAGGCAAAAGGATGTGCACAAAACGGCTTGTCTGGAATCCCTTCTGAACCTGTGAGTGAGGGCAGCGTTGCAGAAGCTCTTCAGAGGACCTCCGCTGCCATCCAGGACATCGATGCTTTTATAACTACAGCCAAACAGACTTGAAGAAGCATGATGTTTGAGTTATGGGACTTCAAAGACATATTTTGTTTTTGTTCAAGTGACTAAAATAAATCAAATAAAAGAAATAAGTATTTAATTTATGTTGGCCTGCGTTGTCCCCGTTGTAGATTGTTTTTCCCCTTCAAATGACCCTTTTATAACCAACAGCTGATGAATGTTTACACACTTAGCAAACTTATAGTATGTTGTAGTTTTGGTTTTCTGTTCCTAGAAATATGCAAAATTATGCATTGGGTTGATTTTATTTATTTATCTGAGTGCCTTGCCCCACACTACTGCTACACATCAGTGAAAAATGTAAAATGACCAAACAATTGTAACTGTTGTATGTTCATGTTTTTATTTTTTTATTGTATATATTATTGGCTTGATTGCTGTATAAACTTATTTTAAATTATTGTATTGTGTATAATGGTCCTGTGGTTGATATTCCTATGATTCATAAAGTGTTAGACGAATTAATAAACACCTGTCAACAATTAACAAATACTTTCATTTATTGAGAATTTTATTCAGTATCTGAGCAAGTCAAATAAATTATATTAAGTGGGAAACGATATATCGACTTTATGTGACACTGAGGTGGAGTGTAAGCTACATTTCAAGTTGCATTTGAACTGGTCACGTTCTTTCTTCACAAACCCAAACTGTCACTAGGTCGGATTCACAGTTGGAGCCTTGACAACGTTTCAATGGGGATTAAGCCGGATTCATCTGATCCCAAATCTGTGAGACGTTATGTTGTGGCAACCCCGTTGTTTGTTTTCTCGCGAGAAGCCACGAAGTTTCCGGTGTTGTGGATGTTCCTGGAAACATGGCGGCCAGCTTCCGCGGCCGTCCTATCCGGAGTCTTCGGATGCGAGGTAAGCATGAAAAAGCCGACTCGGTGCTTTCTTTGTTATTGGGATATTGCAAATATAGATATTCTCAGGCAACTGATGACCTCGGCGTCTTCACTCTCAATGCTCGCGGTGTGTGTTTTTGACAGGTCGGAATGACAGCGGGGAAGAGAACGTACCGCTGGATCTGACCAGAGGTAAGTCTTGTTCACATCACACTGAAAGCGATTATTGTTCAGTATGGATGGGGACATGTTTTTGTTCCAAATACAAGCCATGCAAAGCCGAAGACAATATAGGGCACTTGTCATTTTCTCCTTTATGGCATTTAGTTTGTTTGTCGTTCTGTTTAGAGTAACAACATTACAAGACACATCAGAATAACAGGCGTTCGTAAGCTAACTAACTAGCTGAGTTAGCGTTAGCTAGCTGCCACAGCTAACCACCCATGACGACATTGTTTTGATTGAGAGTCTGCAGGATAGGCTGTTAGTAATTCAAACAGCCGTAATTGTTGCTGGTCTACCTTGTGAAATTCGCTTTTAATATTGACAGTTGAGCAGCATTCTAACAGCACATGGTGTACAGAGGAGATCTGGTGCTACGGCGTATTGTAGAAATGCACAGGGTCTTCTTTACACACCCTCTCTGGTTGTTTACATTCTACATACAGTATAATCTTTAGTTTTACTCCATAAATATGTATATTGTTATGCTTGCAACTTCAATTTATACTGAATGCACACAGTACAAATCAATTTCTAACACTTTGTTGTTAGCACGACTGTCTGTTGTGATTGGAGATGGCCAGCTAATGTATACTGGATGGGAAAATCAACCAAAAATGTATTTGGGCAGCTTGACACGCTTTACAGTTCTACGCTATCTTCAAACTCAACGGCTAATAATTGTTGAAAAGCTTTGAAAATACATTCTACCTGTTAAGATTGTTGAGATTTGCTGCAAATTATCCAATATGTTATAAATGGTTCGGTATAGTGTCTTTGTTTCGGGCATTAAGGAACATCACAAGGTTATATTTGCACAATTCAGCATGTCTGAAAAAGAGTAAGAAGAAACAGATCTTATTTAATCCTACCCATTTCTCACATCTGTTTCTGATAATTAATTTCCATCATATCTTTTGTTGACACTTACAATATTACAACATTTCATGGATGGATCATAATTGAACGGTGTTGCATAGCAATGTAAGGTTTTTTGTGGCACTAGCAATTAGATTCAAGTCTGAAGTCTACCTAAACCACAAGACTCTGAACCTCTATTATGGTCCCCTTAAATATGAGGTGATTCATACATACTTGCACATATTTTCTTCTGTTGAAATATTGCTATTGTCCTTTTAATTTATCATCAGAGCCCAAAACGTTATGTTGTTTTACCTCGTCCTCGTATGAGTTCCTTTTGTAGACCGTGTTGTAAGTCGAGTTTTGGTGTAAATCTGTGGTGTAAATCAATGTTCACACACCGCATGAAGGCCATACAATACAGTAAGTACAGGTCTTTCTACCGTCTTAAAATATTTTCTAAGGCTGGTCTGGAAGGATAACCTCCTCTTCCTCTAAGAGATCTCCTTGTGCACAGAATCCATGACCCTTCTAGCATTCATTAGCATTTAATAGTCTTTATCTTTCACTTTGGTCGTGACAGTTGAACGGTTTTAAAGAGCGATCAATATTGGCGGGCGTTTCTCCTCTCTCTGAGCTTTTTATGATGTTCATTTTCACTTCCATGGTGATGGCGTTCCTTTTTTGGCACACTGCTGCTTGGCATAATGCCCTTGTACCGGCGTGCTGTAACTAGTTCTTGAGCGAGTCTCGTGTTTATGGACCAAGATAATTAATTTAATTAATTTAAATTATTTTTTATTAATTTATGGGAGGGCATTTGTAACCACGAAACGTTGTAGCATGGAATGTCATAAACAGAGACCTACCTGTACTGTATCCCTCTTAACATCCATCTAGTTGTTGTTTTGAGCACAATAGGATTTCTCTGACAAAATTTAAGGATTTCATTTTGGTTTTGTGATAGTTAGCTCATGAGCCTTATATGCTCACTCATTCAGCAAAGTCATGCAGCCGTTTCTTATTGTTAAATAACTTACCATTTTAGATCTACATACTGGTAACATCTTGCAATATTTATATTTCTAATTTTTGCTCAAATAGCAGATTGCTAGTAATCCATGGTGTACCCTAAATTATCTGGAAAAGACCCTATACTGTAAGTGGTGTAGGAAGGGGGATGGGCCTCACTTCTTAGCTCCGATTTGAGGTAAAGCTGTCTTGGCATTTAATTGACATTACAGTAAGCATAAAGTAGACAAATGACCTGAAAACAAAAAGCCTTTCCCTTCTCAGGCTTGTCTTTTAGTGTCTAGACTTTGTGTACACTGTACATGCAATACAAGGTTTTACCTTCCTGCAACATTTCAATTACAGTTCACTGACTGATATTATGACATTACAGTGGCCCAATACTGGTATTAGTTACATTGTATTTTTTTTCTTTGACCTGCAGAACCGTCAGAGAACTTGAGAGAAATCCTTCAGAATGTGGCCAAACCACATGGAGTCAGTAACATGCGTAAACTTGGCCACCTGAACAACTTTGTCAAGGTAATGCTCTCAACTCTTTTCATTCTGTTGTAGTAGTGGAGTAACACAATGCATTGTAATGTAGAATTGGCTCATGAGTTTGCGTTAAATATATATGCTACTAAATTGTGTATTTGTCAGAAAAGTAACATTCGTTGCCATTGTGTGTGAGATGACAGCAGAGGTTTCCACGGCTGTCTAATCAGAAGACTTAATCATTGTCCCACTTAAAACGCAGGACTGGTGATCAACTGATTTTTGAAGAGCTTCAGATGCTTTTCCTTTGTTTGAATGTTGTAGTATCTAATAAAAATATCGTCAAGATTCTCAGTTCTTTAAAAAAAAAAAAAAAAAGAAAAACAGATTAACAATAACAGAAAAGCCAAGTTCAAAAGGACAACGTGGAATGCCTTGAATAGGTTGAATTCATAGAACTGGCCATTTCACCAATCCAAGCAAATAGTTTCTTTGAAACATTTGCTGTTATTTGTTGAGTGAGTCCCTTCTTTAAAATCTCATTCGAATGCCAGTTGAGGACATATTTTGACTGCGCCCGGAATAGGTTGAAGGCTGAGTGAGCGTCTTGATTTGTGAGTTTGTAATAGATCTTATTAATTGTGTTGTTTACAACAAGGCAGGGGTACATCTTCCATGGCTGTCTGAATGTTTTTCTGTTGCTTCTGTTTCCTTAAAAGGGTTCTAGGACAGTGAGAGTGACCTAATCCCCCCGGAGAGTGTCACATGCCCCTTTCGCGGTCTCTTCTCCCCTCCTCCTGCCTGCTTGGGCTCTGACATCAGAACTGGTTCAAAACAGCTCCCTTCTCGTCACCTCTCTGATTCCTCATCCCATCCTATCCCGCTACAGATTTCCTCCCATTCCTTTTCGAGACAATAGTGCTGCTTTTGCTTTTGGAGATATTTGTTGAGCTCCAAAGAAAGGTTTCACTGGAAAAATGACATGTCCAATTTACTTACAAGCTGTAAAGGAGTAGGTAGATAGTGCTGGATATCTCATGGGCCATTGTCTCATATCGTCTGTATCTGTGCAGTCAGTGATATCAGTGCTATCTGTATATACAATTTTGATTTACTAACTTTTATGTTATTTTGGAAATTAGCTTGGCCATCTATGTGCTGTTTCTACTGATGAAAGGGGCATAAAAGGGCTTATCCCTAATTCTAGCCTTCATCGATGAACAATGAAAGCAAATTGGTGCAAAGAAATTGATGCTGTTTGCCCTTTGGGAAGCTTTTTGTTTGGGTCTTGCAGATTACAATTCATTATGCTTATGCCAAATACTGTTTAGATGTGAGATGGTACGCGAATGCCAAAGTGACAGCGCTATTTGTTACTGATAATAAACCGCATGTTCTCTCTGTGTTTTAGCTCCTCTGCAGCATCGGTCATCATGAGGAAATTTTTGGGTTTACATATGAAGAAATCATTGTTTGGTGAGTGCTTCCTTATCTGACCCTTATAATTATTTTAAATGGATGGGAAAATAAAATGATGCATTTTGTTTCTTTTTGTTTTGAATATACTGATATACTAGCAAAATTACTTACATTTTTTTTTTTTTTTTTTTTTTGCCATTTGGACTGTTTTAATTCCCAGTCTGCGACTAGCTTTACTTAATGAGGCTAAGGAAGTGCGTGCTGCAGGATTGCGGGCACTCCGCTACCTCATTCGAGACACCATTATACTGCAGAAGGTCATCAGACTACAAGTGGATTATTTGATAGCCAGGTGAGACTACTGAATTTAATGTAATAATGCATTTATTGATGAATGGTGGGGTGGGGGTTGTTGCTTTTACCACCTTCCCTCATCCTTCACTTGATAGTTTCAAATGATGGTTCATGCATGTTTTCTCCGACTGTGTGCCTGTGTTAAAAAGACAGTGTTGTTTGTTTGTTTAGGTGCATTGACATCCAGCAGAGCAACGAAGGGGAAAGGACTCAAGCTCTAAGACTAGTCAGAAAGGTAGATTTAGCCTCTGGTCTTCCACAAGCATCCTGTATGTAATGAATTTGTAGGGTTGCTGTCATGTCGCTGGAGGAATGTGACTCCTGCACTTACTATGCAGCCTTCTGCCAGCTTATTACCATCACAAAGATCACTGGGTTAGCAACAATGTCAGTGCGTGGATGATCTGCGCATTCTCCGGTCAAGGCTATTTATGGCTCTTTCTGCACTTTACCGTAAACCTTCTCCACGCATACACACTTACATGCACATACACAGCTCTGTACTTAGGGAGGGTTTGCCGGGCTTAGATGACACCATGTGATGTAGACATTTTTCTGGTACTTCAGATTTGAAAATTCACATGAAACCATCAAACCACATTATCTTGTTTCCCAAAAACAATTTTACACTTGAAAGTGACAAAACATTTGTTCCACCTTTTTGTACCACTCTTTTTCCTCTGTAGATCATTACTGTCAATGCAATGCTCTTCCCCACCTCTGTTGCAAACTCTCTTATTGCTGTGGGGACTGATGGACTACAAGAGAGAGACCGAATGGTCCGTGCAGCCATTGCCATCATTTGTGAGCTAGGTATGGACTTGTGTATCGCACATGTAAAACAGGCAATAGTTTCAAAAGTGCCTACTAGAAGATGAAAACTTTGTAAATGCCCGATTAACTAAAATGACTATGTGCTTTGAATTTCCTGCGGGATAATAAAAGTATCTACCTGGCTACAGTGCATATTTGCATATTTGTTGTTTTCCATAGCCCTGAAGAACCCAGAGGTAGTTGCCAAGCGGGGAGGCCTCAGCACTATCTTGAAGAGTGTGATTGACTGTCAGCTGAGTCGCATCAATGAAGCTCTGATTACCACCATACTACATCTTCTCAACCACCCACGTACCCGTCAATACGTGCGCATCGATGTAGAGTTAGAGGTAAACCAACGCACATACACAAATAAAACAAACACACCCTTCAGGAGAGGTAAATGAGCCAGTGTGGTGGGTGTCAGGATTAACATCTCACCACGGTCCAACTAACTACATGGATGTCACATGACACCAGTCCAGGATGCCAGAGGATTTGTATGAACTTTTGAGAGGGATTCCACTTAATTTCTGAGAACAAGTAAATAGTTAAGTTGGTAGAGGGTCAGCAAGTTTGCATGATCTTTTACAGTTGTTTTCTGTGTGTGTTCTGTCCTCTAGCAAATCCTCGCGCCTTTCACAGATTTTCACTACCGTCACAACGCAGACATGGCTGACGGGCAACTCAAGTGAGTGAATGTGTGTGCATTATGAAGGAGAAACAAAAACTTTGTATTGTGACCTTTCTGTTTATTGTTGTTATGGTCTTATCTTGGTCACTGGTGTGATGTGTTGAAAGGTTTGTGACACAGCCCTTACTGTAAATCAGGCAATGACCATTAAAATCCCTTGAAGTTGTTCTGAAAGATATTTAATTCCTTCTCCTGATTGACCAGGATTTGTTTAGCTCTGCTGTTGTTCACGTTTGCTCTTGTATTCAAAGTTTTGTTAGCATTCAGAATGATGTTTTGTGTGCAGAACATGATTTTTTGTTTTAATGAGTGTATGAATATGTGATGCAGAGAGGACAAAGAAGCACGTTTCTTATCGAGTAGAATGGCCATAGTGGCAGCTTTCCGCTCTTGGTCGGGTAAGCCCTCTGATGACATTAAAATTTACATAGGCTAAAATTGCACATTAATGTATTTACTTGTTTTAAAGTTGCTGCTTTTGAATCATTTTTTTTTCTTAACAGGGATTATCAACCTATGCAAGGCTGGAAATTCCGGAATCCAATCTTTAATTGGTTTACTTTGCATACCAAATATGGAAGTTAGGGTGAGTATTGCACAACTGCAAACATTACAATACAGTATGTTCTGAAGTAAATATTTGATATCAACCTTTGTTAAGCACCTGTGTGATTTTGTTCATTGTCATTTGCGAAGCTAGTATTTTTATCCGTGGATGGAGCACCCCAAAAATATTTTCAAACAGACTACATTATGAGTTTTTACATTGGCAGCCATGACACTGACAGATCAAAGATTTACAGATCCTGTTTGCTTATGAAAATTGATAAACCATTTCCTGTCTTCATTGACGGTATAATGAACTCTACTTACTTGATGGCTGCCTCCTGGAATTTGAATCAATAAATTACATAGCAGTAACATTGCTGTTTTGGAGGCATATTTTAATCCTTTTAAAATGTTAAAATGTTCTGTGTGCTATATATTTTGCAGAAAGGCTTGTTGGAGGTGTTATATGAGATATTCAGACTTCCTGTGCCCATTGTAACTCAAGACTTCACTGAGGCTCTTTTAAGTGTTGGTAAGTAACCTTTTGTAGTGATCGTCTTATACCTATCTTTTACCTATGGTGGAAGTTGAGCAGGAACACATTTGCAGGGTTCCTACTCAAGTATGGAAAGTATGGAATTTGAGTTTCTAAATTTCCAGGTCTGGAAAAGTATGGAGTATGGAAAATACTTGTATTTCCAAAACTGTTACCACTGTTCTATTTTTTAAAAGATAAAATTATGAATAACTAAAAAACAAAAGCTTGCTAGGACAGCTAACATGCTTGTGTGAGAGCACACAATTGCTGACGCATCCCGGAAAACATTTGGGAAGATTGACAAGTTGAATGGGCGGCCCTCTGCTCTAATCCTCCTGCAACCCTTTGTATGAGCTACATTACCTAGCCAATATCTCCTGGAAATGATATGGTGACATTTACATGACACTAGGGCTGCAACTAATGATTATTTTGTTAGTCGATTAATCTGAAGCTTGTTGTTTTGATTAATGGACTAATCAGTTAAGCCCTAGACAAGGGGGTCGACAACCTTTATTTACTATCAAAAGAACCATTTTATCTGCTCTTTCAGTAAAGAAAAGTCTCTAGCCTCAAAACATTACACATCTATCATATAAAGTTTGAAAAGGTTTCAAGTTTTTAAAATTTTACCTGTTCCAACAACAGAATTCAACTAGCGACATCTGTAAAGTCACAAAGGACTTGAAATTGGTATTATTTGCAGATGATACAACCGCATGGTGTTGTGGAAATAGCACACAGGAACTAATTAAAAAAAAAATCACAGAGGAATTAACTATGCTACAATGATGGTTCAATAATAATAGACTATCCCTAATAGATAATAATATGAACTGGAAATCTCACATTAAAAATATACAACATAAAGTGGTTAGAAATACCTCAATACTGAATAAAACAAAATTTGTTGTAGACCAGAAAGCACTTCATACTCTCTACTGCTCTCTGGTATCTAGGGTAATAGCTATAAAAGTACACTGCACTCACGAACTGTGCTACAAAAATGTCAGTTAGGATGATCCATAATGCTGCTGACAGGGAACGTACAAACCCGTTATTCCTAAAATCACAATTATTAAAATTTGCTGATCTGATAAACTACCAGACAGCTAAAATGATGCATAAATCAAACAGTAACATGTTACCCAAAAACGTAAAAAAATTCTTCTCAACAAGAGAGGAGAAATATGATTTTAGGAAAAAATAAACCTAAAACACTTACATGCACGAACAACGCTAAAAACCTTCAGCATTTCTGTGTGTGGCATCAAATTATGGAACGGATTGTGTAAGCAACTCAAACAATGCACTAAAATGAGCGAATTCAAGAAACAGTACAAGCAGTTGATGTTTAAAAAGTACAAGGAAGAAGACACCTGAACCACTGTACATATACAATGCTATGTCTAACCAGTCTTACATTGACGATTAACTCTTCATTTCTGGTGAGTACATTGTCTGTGCTCACTCATTGTCAAAATGTGTCTCTGTTAATTATTTCATCAGCTATTATCAATTTATTAGCATCATTAAGTCGGTTGTACATTGAACAAGTGTATTGCAACTGATGTGAAATGGATGAGGGGTAGGATTTAAATAAGCTTTGCTTCTTCCTACTCCTTTTTGGACATGCAGAACTGTGAATTGTGTTATGTGTTGTGCAGTGTAATTTGTGCGCATGTTCAAGATTAATTAAACCATTACCAATGACTAGGTGGGGCAAAGAGTAGTCTAACTGGGTAGGACAGCCCTAGTCTGATACAAATAGGTCTGCTTTCATGGATAATTAAGGAAATTTAAAATATTCACATTAGAAAGGCTGAAATCAGAGGATATGTACATTTTTAAATCAAACCACTTTTTTGGGAATTTTGCCCATCATCCACAATCCTTACACACAAATCTTTCTCTTTTCTGTGTTTTCTGAAGACATAAAAAGAGGCAGGTAATTAAGGCACATAATGGGACACACCTATTTCACCTAGAAAGTCCGCAGTTTTAAAACACCTTCAAACACCTCCAAAAAGGTTTTATGGTTTTATATAAATGCTGTAACCATGTAGTAACAGGCAAATTCATGATAACATATAATACTTACAGTATTTTGCCAAGTCTTGGTCATTTTAAGCATGACCGGAACGTGGAACTGTCTAGGTGCATTGATTTCACATACGTAGCAACATAGAAACAAATGCTACACCTAGCTTTAACTTATCCAAACTCAAAAACACAGCAGCAGTGGTGGCAGCTCCGATATTTAGCCTTACCTTTCAGTAGTGGCCTGAGGCATTGTGAGCGCAGCACTGATGCGCCGTGTGTGTGGTGAAGCTAGCTGGCTCGTAGCTCACCAGTGTGGTGTGGCGAGCTGTCACGCCAGTAACATAGTTCTTCGGTGTAACAATGTTAATAACAATAATAATAACAATGTTGCTGTAGGTTGGTTAATATGTCGGTTGTTGGTGGGTTTTAAAAGTTTTTTCAGAAGGCTTTATAGGTGGAATATGTGCGTCCCATTACATGCATTCTTATCTGCCTCTTTTTAGCTGTTTTTACAGTATATCTTTAGAATGCTCAGAAAGGAGAGACGTGTTCATGTCTCACATAAGGATTGTGGATGATGGGCAAAATTAAAAAAAATTAAAAAGTGCAGTTTTCCTTTAAGATGAAGTATGTCCATATTTTAGACACTGTACAATTCATTCTTTTAAATTCTTCTCTCTCAGACCCTGCCAGGTTCCAAGATACATGGAGACTCTCTGATGGGTTTGTTGCTGCTGAGGCCAAACTTGTTCTGCCCCATCGGGCTCGCTCACGGTAAGAGACAGCCTTATAAAAAGCAGATTTTTTTGTGCTAAGATGTCTAAGCCTTCATATAAATCATTATGTTTTTTTTTCCTATCTCTTTTTTTTTTTTTAATTTATTTATTTTTTTTTTTAACAGACCCGATTTGATGGACAACTACTTAGCATTTGTGCTGTCTGCTTTCATCACCAGTGGGCTGCTAGAGGTGAGCCATTGTTTTGGGAATAATAGCATATATAATCCATTCATAGTTGTCCATGTATTTGCAACAGTGCTATTTGTTAAAATTGATAAAGTTATGATATATTCCTTTTTTTTCACAGAGATTAAGTGCCGTTCAAAACAGTTAACAGTTTCCTTTGAGTTGACTTATTGATAGAACATTAATGTTTTGTTGAATAAATGTTGTGGTACATATCTTTGATATACAGTAACCACTGATTTATCATGGGTAGTTGCTTCCAGACCTGACTGTGATAAGTGAATTTTCGCGAGGTAGGATACCTAATTGATAAATAGAATATTTTCCTATTTAGAGCATAGAAAACATGTTTATGACCTCCTAAATACAATTTTTAAGATTTTGAGTCCTTTATACATTAAATAACACCCCTATGGTCACCTTTACCTGTATTATCCAATATGGTTGGCATAATAACACAAAATAAGACATCCATCCATCCATCCATTTTCTATACCGCTTCATCCTCATTAGGGTCGCGGGGGCATGCTGGAGCCTATCCCAGCTGACTTCGGGCGACAGGCGGGGTACACCCTGGACTGGTCGCCAGCCAATCGCAGGGCACAAAATAAGACATATTAGACATAAATAAGAGATAACTTAGACTCACACGTTAGCTTTGGGAGAGTTTTCTGGACCGCGTACTTCCTGTGGTGGCTATTGTCTTATCAATGCAACATTACTGACACCTAGTGACCACTGTCGAATAATATATATTACATCTTTGGATGCGTAGTCTGAATGCCTAATTTAGGCCAAGAATATGTAAAATTTGCTTAAATATGCATATTTATGACTAATGGGCCATAATCAACCATGAAACAGCAATAATTAATTTATTAATTAATTTTGAAAACGTGATTGAGCGAAGCCACAAAGTGGCAAGGGACGACTGTAGAATGAATTGCAATTTACCTGGTGGAGATATGCTGTGGTTGTCTACCACCATGTGTTTCTAGTTTTTGTGGTTCATCTCATCCCTGCATACTTATTGATTTTCTACATGGCAAAATTCACTTTGGTTCAAATGCATTATTGTTGTTGAGGTTATTCCAGGGTTTGAAAAAACCTTTGAATGTTGTGATTAAACCATATCCCCTCATCTCATTTCAGGGTCTTGTAGAAGTGGTGACAAGCAATGATGATCAGCTTGCAGTCAGAGCTACCATCATCTTGGGCGAGCTTCTGCACATGGTAATATAAAAGAGTCTATATTCCTAAGTTGGTAATAGCTGTTTGTCTCTACAGACAGTTTTGTAAATACACAATACTACATTGTATGTATATATATATATATATATATATACACACACACACACATATATATATAAAATCAAGGCTTTTCCCTCCACCTGTGTCGCCTATGTTTAGGCAAACACCATCCTTCCACACACTCACAGTCACCACCTGCACTGCCTACCAACCCTTATCAACATGGCTGCCTCCTTTGACATCCCACAGGAAAAACGGCTGTGAGTGCATTCATACTTTCAACGCACTCTTGTGACAGTGAACTGGACTCAAATCATGATTCAAGATAATCATTTCTTTCAGTCGGGCAAGTGCAGCTGTCAACAATCTGAAGCGTTTCCATGAGAGAAAGAAGAAAGGTCTGAAACCACACAGCCTCTATCTGGACCACATTATCCGCAAGTCTGTGTCCTCACACAGCCGCAGAGAGTCACACTCTCGTGTACAAAGGGACATCTATGTCATTAAGGTAATCTGCTCATAGATGTTCATCTCCCCCTTTACCGCAGTGACACATTGTGTGGGTTCTAACAAACGGAAGTGCTGTAGTACTTGACTGGAGATTAAGGTCAAATGATCATGCAGTAAAGCTAATGTCTGCCACCTGCTAAACTTTTTATTTTTTATTTTTATTTTTTTATAACATTTAGCTAAGTATACCATAGTTTTTTTTTTTTTTTTTTTACTATTTCAGAATTCTGACAAACCACAGTTGAAGTCTTTGTGCTTTATTTATACAGGCAGATACTGTATCTAAAATAAATCAATAATTTCTGTTTTTCCCTGTGTTTAGGACACAGAGGAAGCACTGATGATGAACTTGAGAGACAGTCACATTCTCAACCACAAGCAGAACCTAGAGTGGAACTGGTTACTTATTGGAACTATCCTTAAGGTCAGGCAACCATCATGTTGCACCACAGACTTTATCTCTCCAACGCACACACGCTGTTTTCATTTTTGGATCTGAATAGTATTTAAATTTACTTCTTATCCTCCTAGTGGCCACACGTTAATCTCAGGAATAACAAAGACGAACAGATGCACAAGTGAGACCTCTTTACAACATATAAATCATCAGACATGGCTATGTACCTCTGGTTCTGACAACTGCACTTGTTATTGAATGTGATGCAGGTTTGTGCGGCGGCTGCTGTACTTTTACAAGCCCAGCAGTAAATTGTACGCAGGGCTGGCATTGGATCACCTTAAAGCGAGACAACTCACTGTGGTTGGCTGCCAATTTGTTGAGTTCCTCATGGACTCAGATGAGGTTAGGAGAATGCAGAAATAATCATTATTTCCATTTTTAGGGTTCTTATGTGCTTTTCTAACTTGCCTATGCTATTGGATATCTCTTTGTCTTTTGGCTTATACTATTTTTCTAGGATGGCCAGGGTTACCTGGAGGACCTGGTGAGGGATATGGTATTATGGCTGTCTTCTTCTGCAGGCCTAAAGTCTGAACGCTGCCTGCAGAGTAACGGCCTGCTCACCACACTTAGCCAACACTACTTTCTCTTCCTGGGGACACTCTCTGCACACCCTCAGGGAGTCAAACTATTGGAGAAATGTGGCCTGTTTCAGTGGTGAGTGTATAGGAACAGCCTCACAGCTTTTCTGAGCTTTCCAATCTACCCAAGTTTACATAGCTTTGTTGAACATTTTATGTTCTGTTGTGCTGTTTTTGCAGCCTGCTGAATCTGTGCTCAGTGAAGAACCAAGATGCTGTGCTGAAACTTGCTGTAGCCACACTGGACTACAGCAGAGATGGTCTGGCAAGAGTAATCCTCTCCAAGATACTCACCGCTGCTACTGATGTAAGGCAACAAGATAAACACACAACCTCACACATCCTCACTGACAAGACTGTGATGAAGACGGACAGTGGGCAGTTTGTTTTTTGTTGCTAATTAAAGATTACCTTTCGTACTTTCTGGTATGTGGGTTCAGTCCCAACTTAGAAACATGTAAAAATAACAAAACATTGTATACGTTGGCAAAACATTAAAAAAAAATAAAATAAAAAAAATTCTGTAATTTTAATTATTCCCTTTGTCCTCACCCATGTTTATTTTTGGAGCAGACCTGCAGACTGTATGCCACCAAGCATCTCCGTGTACTGCTGCGAGCCGGTGTGGAGTTCTTTAGCAGCTGGGGCATGGAGCTGCTGGTCACACAGCTCCACGACCATAGCAAAGCTGTGTCCATGGAGGCCCTCGACATTCTGGATGAGGCCTGTGAGGACAAGGTAACCACAGAGAGAGAGAGACACTTCACAAGCATAGTTTCAAATAGTAAACTATCACGCCATACATTATTATTTGAGGCAATGAATGGTCAGTGGTGTTTAATCAGTCAGTCATCGTAGCATCACTCCCTCTGCCAGAAAGCTGATATTTTAGTCCTAAAAAAGGCTTTTTACCAAACATTGGACTGTTTTGTCGTGTTTGGCAGGCCAATCTTCATGCGCTAATTCAGTTGAAACCAGCTTTGTCCCACCTGGGTGACAAAGGCCTCTTGCTGCTCCTCAGGTTAGTGATTCCTTTATGTCCAGAGGTTTCATTGACAAACTCACAAACAAACGTTTTATGTCGACTGCAGGTTCCTGTCCATACCTAAAGGTTTCTCTTACCTCAACGAGAGGGGTTATGTCAGCAAACAGCTTGATAAATGGCAGAAGGTACAAGACAGTGCTTTCTTGAAGTTGATCTATTTTGCTGTTATACCATTTAACAACCAGATCCTTTAATAAAGTGTTAAACTGCATTGCAAGACAAGAATACATGCCTTTTGAATTGCAGGAATACAACTTAAAATACGTGGACCTGATTGAGGAGCAGCTCAATGAAGCACTAACAACCTATCGCAAACCTGTTGATGGGGATAACTATGTCAGACGCAGCAACCAAAGGCGAGAGGCTGGTTTCACAATTAATCTCCAGCTTAAATCGACTTCAGTCTAATTTCACTGATTTGTCTCCAGGTTACAAAGACCAAATGTCTATCTCCCTGTGCACTTGTATGGTCAGCTAGTCCATGATAAGACAGGCTGCCATCTGTTGGAGGCTCAGGTAACTGCACTGCACTGGAATGGAATTTTAAGCTGCAGCACGTTGCCTTTTCCGATTTAGCATATCTGTTTTGGGGTGCAGTACTTGTTCATGCAGATTTATTATCTAACCTTAGTTAATCACTTTTCTTTGTCTGTCTTCAGAGTATAGTTCCTGACCTCAGCTACACGGTTCGCTCCCCGATGCTGGACACCTGGGAGGGCATCAAACAGCTGAAGGCTGCTCTTTGGGCTCTGGTGAGCAATACTATTTATCAGTCAATGTATTTTAGGAATGGCTTCTGTACTTTCATTTTACAAGCTTATTGATGCTAATACTCAAAGTCCTGGGCACAGCATGCAAACAGCTTCAGTGACACATCTTTTAAAGAATACTAAAAGGCTATATTTATTTTTATTCAATATTTTAGCAAATGTAAACATATGTTTGAGATCTTTCATCGTAATTACATATGCCTGAAACTAATGTCTGGAATGGTATTTGTTGTTTTATTTTAATTCCATTCAGGGCAACATTGGCTCCTCAAACTGGGGCCTGAATCTCCTCCATGAGGAGAATGTCATCCCTGACATCCTTGCATTAGCTCAGCAGTGTGAGGTGTTGTCAGTACGAGGGTAAGGCCTAACAGTGAGCTGTATTATTATTTTTATTTATTATTATTATTATTATATAGTATATTATCATAACAGTGCTTTATTTCGTCTAAAAAAATGTAAATATCTTTGAGCGTCAATTTGTGGAACAGTAAACATTTCAAAACGCACCTGCATTTTGCAAAGTCAGTGTGTCCAGTCATATATTTTCATTGTACTATTCTTAAAATTAATAGTAAAATCTTGTCTCGTTCTCGTGGACCCTATCTCTTGCATCGTCTCGTCCTGTGATTTAATTGTAAATTAAAAATAAGAATTATAAAGCTTTCACTAAATCTGCCAACCTCACATTCCATCTTCAGTTTCAAAGCTTTTATCCAATTCTTGACATTTTGAAGCATCAAAAGGCAATGAGAAAAAATTATTACATTTGTTTTTATTCGGCTGCATTTTTTGATATTGTAAAATAAGTTGTGAAAACCATATGCAATAATTGTCTTAATTTGTTGACAGTCCAATGTTGATCATTGAAAGTTGATCATAATATCACCTTTTTTTTGTCACTTGAATTTTTATTGACATTTTTTAATTTTATTTTCCATTATTCCATTTCCGTTGCTCAGTTCCAGTGTTCATTATATGTTTGGTCGCTGTTTGAATGTAAACATTGCCCATTTAGTCCATTTGTCATCGAACTGGGTCTCCTGTAGTCGTAGGCGGTGTGTCAGCCTTTCCGTCACGTAAATTTCCTCTACTTTCGCAGTCCACTGTTCCTGTGTAGGGGTATCCTCCCTCATAATACCTCCTTTTATATATTTCTATCATCTTTGCTATCAAAAAATGTGTATGTATGATAGTTTTTGCTGACCCTCTGTACTCTGTGTGTGTATTAACAATCTGTTTGTATCCTCAGTACATGTGTTTATGTGCTGGGAGTGATCTCCAAGACCAGGCAGGGTTGTGAGCTGCTAAAGCAGTATGGTTGGGATGCAGTCAGACACAGTCGCAGGACGTTGTGGCCAGTCACTCCAGATGAAGTCGAAACACAGCTAACCTCAGAACTCTCGTCGGTGCCAAGCACGCTCAGTCTCAACTCTGAATCCACCAGCTCCCGCCATAACAGTGAGAGCGAGTCTCAACCAAGTGCGTAGGACTAATTTATTATTATTTCCACTGTTGATTGTTGGAAGATTAGATTAGTTTAGATTTATTGGTCCCCAAGGGGAAATACGTCTTCACTGACTTAATATTACAGAAACAACATTTCAAAACAACAAAGCACATCGCATACCACAACAGTAACAACATACAATCAACATGACAGTAACAACAACAACAGCAGTACAGTAACAGGCTGGACAGAGAGATCAGCGGTGTCTGCTATTCAGGGCTCTGGCTGCAGGGATCAGGCTTTTCCCAACGGGCCCTCCTGAACTTAATTGTTCTGCGATAGTGGGATGAGGTATTGATGCAGTGGGTGGGTGATATCCTGTGCTATGTTCTTTGCTATGCAAAAGATGGACCTGTTGTTTAATTATATTTTATAATTATTATATTATTATTATGATTACAATTATACCTATACCTATCCTTTTCTTTGCACTGTCAGACATGTACATACTGGACGATGACAAGTGTGATCTTCTGGACCAGTCAGATGAGGCGCCATTCTATGTACACTCCAAGCCTGTCAAAGACCGCAGCCCCTTCACGATCCTGGCCTCCACACGCTTTGTTCGTGCACGCTTCCTCAACTCCCTGTCTCTTCCAAGCAAGAAGCTGCGTTCCACTAGTGATCCCAAGACCCCCACAGGCTCCCGCACCCCAACTGAACTCAAGACCGGAGGTATGAGGCGTAACCGGACAGTGACAGAGCCCTCCGTTTACAGCCCAAACCAGAGTGATGTCTTCACCACTGTGTTCAATGGCAGAGGAATGCCAAAGAGTCCTACTGTCAGCCTGGAGACGTCATTTGTAGGGACCAGAGGGGGATCTGAAGAGCATCTTGTGGATGGAAGGCTGGCAAGGGGAGGAGGATCAGGGCTGGGACTCAGTGGCCTTGGAGGTCACATGGAGCATCCCAGTCGAGAGCGAGAGCAGAGCAGTCGAGAGCGTCTAACAGGAGGAGACGGTGGTTCCTCGTCGAGCGGCGGTAATGTGGGAGGCGGAGGAGGCGGTGGGGGAGGCACGCAGTTCAAAAGCCGCAGTCAGAGCTTTAACACGGACACCACAACCAGCGGCATCAGCTCAATGAGCTCTAGCCCATCCAGGGAAACTGTTGGGAACCCTGAACATTCCGAACCTGAACCGGATTCTTCTGACTGTGTTAGCCTCAACACAGTTGTATCAGCGAAGACTGTCAAAACCCTGTCCCCCTTGGCTCCCCAGGCTCAGACCAACCACATGTCTGCATCTAAGTCCTCCACTGTCTCTTTGGTACCTCCCGGCTCCTCGCACACACTCCCTAGGCGAGCTCAGTCTCTGAAGTCCCCCTCAGTGACCACCATCAAGAGTCTGGCTGACTGCAGCTTCATGTATACCAGCCCAAGAGATGCTCTGGGCTACGCCACCCTGAAGCGGCTGCAACAGCAGAGGATACACCCGTCTTTGTCCCACAGTGAAGCACTGGCTTCACCTGCAAAAGATGTGCTCTTTACAGACACCATCACCATGAAGACTGGTAGCTTGGACTCTAGGCTAACACCTCGCAGGTAAGTCCTTGCTTTGGGGATTATGTAGCAGCAAATACTACATTAACATTTATTAAACTATTACCGTTTGCTCGTGATGGGATGATTTGGCAGCAAAGCACACAATTTGAGGCGTCACAAAAAGGGGCTGGGCTTGACCTTTTGTTCTCCCTGAATTATATTTATTAATCTTAGTGACATTACGTACTTCCAACTGGGGGACAGTTTGGCAAAGGTCTTTTCTTCCAACAAGACAAAAACAGTAAAGTCCATGAGTATGATATAGACATATTTGATAGCCCTGACCTCAGCCCCATCATACACCTTTGAAACAAAGATTATGAGCCAGTGAGTCCTCTCTTGTTTATCGATGCCCACTGAAGTCACAAACATTCTTCTGGGTGAATAGACATGAATTTCCCCAGATGCACTCCAAAAGCTTATAGAAAGTCTTTCAAGAAGAGTGGAAACCATTCTAGCTGCAAAATAGGGGAGCAGCTGCATTTTTTCTCCTATTTTCAAGCAATGTGGTGATGGCCAGGTGTCTCAATACTGTTGTCCATAAAGCATGAATCTTTAAGGGGAGGATGTAAATGGAAATTTCTAAATACATCACCAGTCACGGGTCTGTTTGTGTTTCGTGGACATTCTGCTGTGTCTATCAGGATATCAGATAGGAGATGTACCTGCCCAGACTCCAGCATCTTAAGTCCTTACCGCAGACTATCCAGAACACTGGTGCCACGGTGGGTGGACCTAGCCAGTGTCTTCCTTTAGTAGATATGTAGAAACTAGTGCAAGTCTAGTATCAACACAATATGTCCTTGCTGCTTGTACTGTCCTGTGTGTGTCTTTGCCTACGGGGGTGTCACCAGTGCGTTGACCCCTGTAGAGCTATAGTGAGTAAGTCCCTTGTAGGTTGTCGTGTTGCTGGTTGCTGGATGTTAACCACTGAGCATATTTACATAAAGCGTGCTGTCCAATGAACCAGTTTTGTATCTGTTAAATAGAATGCAAGAGCATTTCACAACAATTTATTCATTTCTATGAACTCTGCCATAGTCATAATACATTCACAGTAAGTGTTCCAGCAGCTGCTACTACACACAAGAGACGCACAGCAATGCCCCAATCAACCCTTATTTTTCTGCTGTGTTTTCACTCTTATCAAATGTTCCGCTTTTACCACCTGTCTTGTCCTGCAGCCTAGTATGTTGAGTCTTCAACTAGCTCTGAATGTCCTCTTAAATGTTAGATGCCTTTGAAATAGGTTTGGGCGATAATTTTTATATATCGTTATAATATGACATACCTGTTGGAGACCCTTGTGATAGTGTCACTTCTTAAAGCTGGACACACTACGTGTTTATGTTGAACAACTTGGACACACAACTAGTGTTTTGAAGGCTAGCCATAAGTATTAGAATGATAACGAGAGCAAAATTATTAAGTGACAGTTGAAAAAAGAAAGTTAGCATGTACACCATGAATGTGATAGCCACTTGTAGCTTGCCCGAGGGACAAAAACTAGCTAGCTAGCTGCAAAGAGGCAGTGAGAGCCAGGCAAAATGTGTAAACAAAGATGCCAGAAAGTCGAATGATATTGAAACGTGAGCGATCACACACGTTGGTATAGATAGGCTTCGGCATTGACAAGCTGTTGTCAATTGACTCCACATTTTACGGACTAGTTTTCATTCTCACATTAATAAAGAATAAAGTGAACATCAACACAAGACAGGACTTGTACTTTTATCAGGTCACACATACGCAAGTGCCATCAGGGCAGACAGGGGATTCCTGTGCATGTTATATGAAAATAAAGCGCAGTGAAATATTTTTGCTATTTAAAATTGTAATCAAACTAATTGTGGTCAATATGTGCATAAATAATCAACTATATGTGTATCCATATAGCATATCCATTCATACAATGTATTACTTAACATTATTTTCACATAAAAAAAACCTTAAAAACTAATTTTTAAGGCGTGTGGCGGCTTTTATTTTGTCATGACGGTGCACCACAATCAATTACATGTAACGGAAACCCTGGTTTTACATGCATAAAACAATTCTAAATACATATAAATGACGTATGAAAGGGATAGATTAACATTTAAGGTTACTTCTACCTTCATTGAAGATGTGACTGTTCCCAAAGACATTATGTGGAAGCGAGATCAAAACCTTCCTCTTCAACTCCACCTTCCTGTTTTGTCATGAGTTATTTCTTGAATTCAATATGGTGTTTCTCACCTTTATCAAAATGGTGGAACTTTCTTTGAGTCCATCTTGGGTTATTGAGGTGAGAAACACTATTGAATTCAACAAATAACTCATGGCAAAACAACGTGGTGGTGGTGGTTGATCTCGCTGCCGCATTGTGTTTTTGGGGACATTCAAATGAAGAATCTTCTTCAGTGAAGGTAAAACTAACCTTAAATATTCATTTATCCCCTTCATTCATCATTTATATGTATTTATATGCATTTGTAATTGTTTTCTGCATGTAAAACTATTAAAAACGTGTTTTGTGTTCATTCTTTCGGCTTTCTGGAATGCATTAATTGGATTTATTTATTTATTATGTTTATATATTTATATTTATTACACTTGCTTACTTAAGTCGCTAAGTTTGCAACAGTCATCCTTCCTGCTGTGTCTTCTTATTCTCTGGCAGAGACTGTGCATCACAATGTGTTTGTGAGCGAGGGTGAACAGTAACGCCATTGTATTTGTGGCGGGCCTCAAATGAATGTATGGGAGATACCGCACTACCTGCCGTTGAGTAAATACATACGAGCCTGGGCAACTATATGAGGAATACAATAACAGTACTTTTGTTGTGTTGAATCTTGTCTTTTCCTCCATTAGAAACGTAAGTCGTCTTTCTGCGCTTACATTTTAAAGCTTTTTGTATTTTATATTTATGTACTGTATAATCATCACATGATGTCAACATGCAAAATATCTTGTATATGACAGCATGCTGCGTTCTGACGGTTTTTGAGTGCTTTTGTCCAACATCTTTGTCACTCTCTTGTCACTAAGACTCTGTCTATGCTTTTATCTTCCATTTGTGCTGCTGTTCCCCTTGCATTCCTTTTTTGTCCCAGTCTCTCCCCCCAGATCCTCTCACGCACCTCTCCTCTTGCCCTCCCTAGGTTTCTGAAGGCCCTCAGCTTTGCCTCTCTCGATAAAGAGGAACTCCTCAGCCCCATCAACCAGAGCACCCTTCAGCGCTGCTCATCAGTGCGCTCCATGGTCTCTAGCGTCACCTATGGGTGCAGTGATGACTACATCGGCCTCGCATTGCCAGTGGACATCAATGATATGTTCCATATCAGAGACACAGCGTACTTTCAACAGAGGATCAGTCCACCATCAGAGGAGAGGAAACGCTTCCTCTTTGGCGACGGAGATGGTAAAAGTTGCTTTTTGCCTGAAAGAAAAGACAAATATGTGATGTTTTGAATCTACCAAGTTGCCAATACACCAAGCGGTTATCAGATAGATTGACTGAGTTCCTTCCGTCATCACTCCCTCTGTAGGCGATCGTCCTGCGGTACCAATACTGAAGCAACAGTTCAGTATCTCAGAGCTCATCGTGAATCGGGGCGACTGCCCGAACCACACAGTGGACTCAGATGAGACGGGACTGCAGGATCACACGGAGGAGAACTGCCTCTACTGTGTAGGAGCCATTGTCCTCGGATATCCTGCACAGCCACCTAGCAACAGCACACGGCCTCGAACAGGTCAGCATCCATCAACACTTATTCAGAAATAGTTGTCCCTCGCTACATCGCGATTCGAACATTGCTCCCTCACTCTATCACAGTTTTTTTTTTTATCAATTCACTATTAAATGACTGCTGTATTGGGGTTGGCTATGAACTATTATTAGTCAAAGACAAGTAGTCACAGCAACCCCCTTATGGACTTGGGCCCCCTCAAGAACCACGTACATCCTACAGCCACGAGCCAGTCATGATAGACAGTGATCTTAAACTTAATAAACAAATCAATGCCGTTGTAAAATCTTGCTTTTAACATCTTCGGCTTTTATCTAAAATCAGATCATTTTTATCTTTGCAACATTTTGAAGAAGTCATGCATGCTTCTATTTCGTCACGTCTGGACTACTGTAATGCACTTTACTCTGGAATAAGCCACAGTGCACTCTCTCGCTTACATTAAGTCTGCAGCACGGCTTTTAACAGCAACCAAAAAAAGGGAGCACATCACCCCAATTCTAGCCTCCCTGCTGGCTGCCTGTACGTTTTAGAATTGATTTTATTGTTTTATTTTTAAGCTGTTGAATGGACTTGCCCCTCAATACATCACGGACCTCACCCAAGTTTACACTCCAGCGCGCTCTTTGAGGTTCGAAGGCCAGCTCCAACTAGTGGTGCCTAAAATGAGACTTAAGACCAGAGGAGACCGGGCTTTTTTGTAGTCGGCCCCAAGCTGTGGAACACTCTCCCTCATGTAAAAACAGCCCCCACAGTTGAGTGCTTTAAGTCTCGTCTCAAAGCCTGCTTTTATTTTCTGGCTTGTAGCTCGCAGTGAGTTGTGTGGTCCTGTGTCTTTTATTGCTTTCTTTTTAGTTTTTGTTTGGTTTTACTCATCTTGGTTTTTATTTGTTTGTTTATTTTTTTTAATCTATTTTATTTACTGTTTTTATAGTAAATGTTATTGTTTTTATTTGATTTATGAGCTTTTATTGTATGAATTTATACTTCTAATTATTTATTGTTTTACTCGTTTTAATTTGTGCAACACTTATCACGGTCGGGTCTGGAACCAATTAAACGCAATAAACAAGGCTTGTGTATAACCTTCTTATTCCAGACTATGTGGACTTTCCGTCCTGGGGAGGCCAGAGCGGCCATCGTCTGGAGGTGATGCCTCAGTCCAAGTACTCTGGTGTGTCCGGTTGCAGCGACGCCGCCGTGTCACAAGGCTCCATCTGTGGCACGCCCACGGCGAGTGACATAGTCATCGGTGAGAATGCGATCAAGCACAAGGCGTTGGAAAGCAGGATGTGTCACATACTATGTTATTAATATGTGGTACTCTGTAGACGGCAAGGCCATATCAGAGGACGGGCCAGCCTCGCGTGTCCTGCTGAGGAAGGAGGTGCTTCGCCTCATTATCAACCTCAGCTCATCTGTCGGGACCAAAGGCCACGAAACAGGACTTCTCACGTAATTGTTGCTTGTTTACTCTCCATGCTTGATTGTTTGTACTTCCCTTCTTTAAAGCATGTCAATTTTTCTCTTCAGGATAAAGGAGAAGTTTGCATATGCCTTTGATGACATCTGCCTGTACTCCGAGGTGTCCCACCTCTTGGCCCACTGTATGTTTCGCCTGACCTCCAGACGTTTCATACAGGAGCTTTTCCAGGATGTACAGTTCATGCCAGTAAGACTTTTCCGCCTTTTCATCGCCTCTCTCAAATGTCTTACTGTTTGTAGATGCAATGGTAATATTTTTTATTTTTTATTTTAGATGTACGAGGAGGCAGAGGCAATCCTGATCAAGCTACCAAAATCTGTTGAACTAGATGGGGAGCCTCCTGCAGAATCCTGATCATCATCCTCCCCTCTGTGTATCCCCTGATCACGCCACCCTACACACTATGACCCATGAAGAACTGAAGGGGTGGGAGAACGTTTGGCGTGTTTCTGTTGCTCAAAACAGTACAAGTAGCCGAGGAAGCGATGGGGGAGGAGGAGGAAGGAACATCATTCGCCGTTCTTCCAGCAAACAGGAGCTGGAAATGAAGAAGATCAGTATCTTGTGTTTTTCCCAACACGCCTAATGCTGTTTGTGTTTTTTTTAATGGGCGAAAAAGAGGAGCAGTTGAACCAAATACTGTGTTCAGATGGGGTCGGCAATCATGAGTAACACTCAATAATACGTCACAATAACAAACTGGCTCAAAAGGACAAAGGACTCATGCTGTTTCAAAAGAAAAAAAGATTCTATTGCCATTTTCTCTCCTTGCAGCGGTTGTGACATATTGTCTACCCAGTGATTCCTCACATCATGCGTGCTTTTCTCCTTCTGAAACAAAACACTAAAAAGGGTCCTGCTGTTTTGGGGTTTGTTTTTTTTTAAACGTATCTGGAGCATTGTTTGTGTTTCACATCCCACTTGCCGTCTGATCTGTACTTTCCTTTTCTATTTCTTGTATCTCAGACAATCAAGCATCTGTACTATTGTGTCATCTTCAGCGCTATACAGTATACGCCACCCTTACGCAGTACATGGGGAGAATAGCATGTTATTTTATGCTAGTTATTACCATCCTTAATGTTTTTCTTCAGCCGTTGCATTGTTGGTAAGCATGAGTTTTCTGGTCAGGGGCGTGTTGATCTTGGCTTGACATTGTGTAGAATGACTTATGACAGATTTAGCACCTCCTGCCTTCTTACCTCTGTGCTTCACTTTGTCTGCATGTGTAACACGCATGGGCCAAGTTGTCACCTTAACTTTTTTTTTTTTTTTTTTTTTAAAGATAGGTTGCCATTAAATGCTGCCATTACATTGTCGGAGTAGAAATACCCTAGACTCTTGTTTCCACAATGCATTATCACTGTCAGTGGCTGAGATGGAAGAGGAGGGAAGGGGAAATGATCCGGACAAGGTTTCCATGGAGACAGGATGCGACTCATCTCTCTTTCCATTGGCTTGTTTTTTGCTCTAATGCTGCTACACAAATGGACTCATAGAGAGATGATTCATAGATCGGCTGAGTGATGCCAGATCCGATCTATTTATTATATGTCTGTACCATAGAGTGAGCTCAACCAGAGAAGAAAAAAAAATTATTTATATTTTTCCTCAAGACTGTATTATAATTTAATAAGGTTTTTTTTGCCTGAATTGTGGTTTCCCCTGTATATTGTGTACAGTATGTTTTGGGGGGCATTGATGACCTAAAGAAACATACGATCCTATCAAAGGGATGCATTGTTAATAAAAACAAAAATTTAAACATATTTGTTTCAGTTCTTGAACCTGAACTGTAGTGTGACTTTTTTTTTTTTTAATCTGCCATGACCAGGAAATAGATATTTATTCAGTATAACTTCCAACATAAATACAGATTGTATCCGATATCTCCAAACACAATCTTTCATAAATGAGCCAACAGCTATGGTGCAAAAGTATACATTTCTACCTCTCAAAGCCGAGAGAGTGTGTCAGTATATCATAATTAAAAGATCCTGCAACCCAGGTTTAAAAGTGCCAAGTCCAACTCAGTTTTTGCAAAAATGCTGGAGTGTGTTCATTTACTTAAAAACAGTGCTAATATTGCGTACATACACAAGATATTACATTCAATAAAAAGTAGAAAATTCAAGAATATTTGTCCACTTGCTGTCCTGACAAATATATTCATTAGTGTCCACTAGTGTAAAGAGAAAATTGCACAACTGTGACTTGTGTTCTGTTCATCTTTTCCACCTGTGATTGAGGTGCATAGGCAGGTTAATTACTTCCAGTTGGAGACAAAGATGAGCCCCCCTATAGGTTTGTCCATCTCCACATCTCCACATCTCCAGTTCGCTATTGAGGTATTTACTCATCTGAGCTTAAAACCCTCTGTTTAGTTCTTCAGCTCAGATGTTGTCAATTCTCTCCTACTTGTGTTCCATAATGTCCATTGGGCCGTTGGTGTCCACAGGAGCCTTAGTGGTCTTGGAGTGTACCTGCTCCTTAGTCTCATTGTCTTGGTAGCTCATGTTGTCATAAAATTGTCTCATGTTGCTTCTCAGCTCCAGCTCCTGGCGAGCTTTTGCTTTCCCTTGTTGGATTTGCAGCAGCACTGCTTTATTCACACCAGGTCCTGCATCAAGCAACACATGAGGAATGAGTGCACTCATCAGTTTGTACAACACCAATGGTCACGAAGAAAACAGGAGACACACCGAAGTAGCTCAACACCACGGGGAGGAAGATGAGTCCATGAGCCATCCCCAAAAGTGTAATGACCAGGTTGAGGCGGAAGAAGAAGATCTGGATGAGTTGGGCTTTGGCAAAAGCCAACACCAGAATGCCGGGTAGGTTGGTCATGGCAACACCAGCAAACACCTTCAGGGTTCAAAGCAAACACGGTAAGACTGTGGTGGATACATACATTCTCAGCAATTGGCGAATTTCTGGTATAAAAATTATTTATCTTTTCTCTGAAAATACCTTTACCATATATCATTTACTGTAAGTCAGTATGAAATTGATAAATATGTGATAATACAGGTAAAATGTACAGCATACATGTACTAGTACATGTACTAGTGTTACAAAGCCCACAATTTTTACATATTCATGTCTATGCTTCACTGATGTTTTTTGTGTCGAGATTTTGCACTTTGTTCAGCGGTCCTTAGTTGTGTCCACACCATAGTTGTGTGCTGAGAAGCAAAAGTGAAACTTATATAGTACAGTAAGTAATACCTCGTTTATCTCAGTTCATTGGTTCCAGACCCAACTGTGATAAGTGAATTCCTGCAAAGTAGGAGGATTCCTTAGTGGAATATTTTTGTAGTTAGATCATAGAAAAGTTTTTATGACCTTCTAAATATTGTTTTTAACATTATTAGAGCCCTCTAGACATGAAATAACACCCCTATAGTCACATTTACACTTGTATTGCCCAATATAGTAGGCATAATAAGAATAAATAAGCTATTTAAGACATAAATAAGACTCTCACTTGTGTGTGTTATATAAATGTGTTACATAAATGTGCCATATATGTGCGTCTTTGAGTGCATGTTTTGAATGCCTTATATTTGTATTTTACTCCATTTAGCCATTTTTATGTTTGAAAATGCTTAATCTAGGAAAAAAATACATAAAATGTGCTTCAATATGCATATGTTTGACTAATAATCAGCCATATTCAACCACAAAACAGCATGATTAATTAATGAACACATTTTTGAAAACAGCAAAATTGTTCTAAATCGTCAAAGTAGCGAGGGATGACGGCATACGACGTTCTCAGACACTGCTACAACTTAATAAATCCACCAAATAGAATACAAAGTGCTGTGTTAATGGTGAGTACCTATTCATTTTATACTTCCATTATTTTATGCTTTAAATGTGTTTAATAAGTGTGTGTTGCATATTTAGGCCTTAAATATGGATTGTGTCACGAGTGAACAGTGGCAACTAAAGAGAAAAGGGTAGGGTTCTGGAGTTGAATCTAATATAATAATTATAACAGTGGCTTTTATTACAAATCTAAAACTGGAGGGCAACATCAACACCGAGAAAGCAGGAGGGCTTGGAGGGGGGGAGGGAGCCGTGTGTCAAAAATGATTACGGCCACCTTCATAACTCAGTGAAAAACAAGAATCTACTGCATTCCACAAATTCAACTTACTGCACTGCCCATGTTGGCTGTCGCCTCCTTTGCTCGCTCCACACGGGTGGGCTTTGTGCTGAGTGCAAACGATCTTGTCATGTGGGACACAAACTCCACAGAGATACCCACCGCCTGCAAGCAATTGAATTCAAGACGTGACTGACCTAGATTTTAAGGCGTGCTCTCACTGAATACCAAAAAAGAAATGAATGAGTGAATATTGTACATCACAAAGTAATGACTCTCATGAACTCATTTCATAGAGGCCAAAATGCCAAGGAAAGAAATACACTGGGGACTATAATGCTGGTTAATACAGTATACATCACAGTATATCATAGCAATCTTCTAATGCCATGCAAATATGGCCCCTAGAGGCCAAAGCAGCCTGGTTGGGAGTTTATGAGGATGACATCATTCATCTATCTCATGAATAATTAATTAATTCTATTTTTAAAATATGCCAAAGGAAACATCTCTGTGTGGATTTTGCATGTTCCCCCTGAGCGTGGTTTTTTTCCGGGTACGCCGGTTTCCTCCCACATTCCAAAAACATGCATGTTAGGTTAATTGGTGACTCTAAATTGCCCATAGGTATGAATGTGAGTGTGAATGGTTGTTTGTCTATATGTGCGCTGCGATTGGCTGGCGACCAGTCCAGGGTGAACCCGGCCTCTCGCCCAAAGTCAGCTGGGATAGGCTCCAGCATACCCGCGACCCTAGTGAGGATAAGCGGCATAGAAAATAGATGGATGGGTGGAATATGCCAAGGGCCAACAGGAAATGAGCTGAAGTCCGAAAATCGCACACTTGCACTTACACGTACAACCCTGGATTAAGGCTGGTTTAGGATGTGTCATGAGGTGCCATGCACATACCGTAACCAGGTTGATAAGGGCAACTGCATTGTAATGGATGTCCCAGAGTGTCATGACCCCGACAGTGTCCACGGTGATCATGATGATGGTGATGAGGTTGAGCAGACCCGAGCGCAGGTCCAAGCCCAGCAGCAGACAGCACACCACAAACGTTGGCAGCAGACACAGTGAGATGTTAAAGAGGCCCTCGGGTACGATAGTCAGGTATTGCTCATAGAACACATTGGTCACCCTGGTAGGAGGACATTGCGGAACAGTGTCAAGAAGAAAGTAGGGCAGTGCACCAACACATCCAGCAGATGGCACTGTGGTGTCTTTCCAACATGTCTTTAATTGTAGATACAGTGTAGTAGTTCAGCTGTCTATAACTACTTGTATAACTATTTCTCACATTTGTTATAATGTTGCTTTTGTAGAAATGAGTATTTATGTGACTTTGTGGTCTGTTTCCAACTAAAAACAATAAATACACTGTCCTGATGCCTGTTTGTTTGTGCAACAACAATGTTTTGGAGCCTTAGAGTTTGAGAGTGTCTAATTAGCCCTGGGTCAAACAACGCTGGCTGTAAGCAACCTCCTGATGTAGTTTTATTAACTCCACACAATGGCAGCAGCCGCACTTGAAGTCAGTGCATCTACTTCTACCTGTGCCTCAAAATGTTGATTGTGTTACTCATCTGCTGGTATGAAACTCATACGTGTTACACTTGCTTTACTGTTGTTTACAATGGACTCATCAGCAGTATTAGTACTGACTGAGCAGTTTGCTCATTACTGATATTACAACATTGGTTCTGTTGCTGCTGAGTGGTGCAATATACTTATTAATAAATGACCATCACCTTTCCACTTCCTCATGCACTCCAAATCATGCTTAAAGTCTAAAAATGAAGAGAAATAACAGCTTCTCTACAACTATTACCTGCTTCCAATTAGCGTGCTCTTTGCGGTTTAGGTAAATATTTTTCATTCCTATGGTACTGTGGTTTGTAACCCTCCATTTTTTTCATATAACAAGGTGAGTGATTGACAAAGAGTAAAAGCTCTTACGTGTAAGGGAAGACTTCAAAGTCTGGAGAGGTTCCTGGCACCTTCCTCATGCTGTCAGTGATGTCTTGAGCCAGTTCTCTGGCTTTCAGTAATGCTGCAGTGAACTCCTGAGAGTTGGTCAGAGGCGTGTGGTAAGCCATGAAGCGAGAAGCTGGGTGCGCAGGCAGAAAAGTTCCATCACTCCCAAATGTCTTTGAGAAAATGGTGTGAATTTCTAAAAGTCTCACCAATAATTTCTCCATTTTCGTCTTTCACCACAGCTGTGTCATAGGCTCCTAGTCCACTTTATTATGGAAGAAGCACAGATTATGAGCATGCGGTCATTGGCATTGTGGTATGTTTGTGTGGACAACACCCACCCTTTGGGGCACTGCAGGTCAGGCCTGTTCCCCAGGAAGTTAGGTAGAAAGCGATTGAACTGTTCCACGGTGGGCCTGAGGACACCGTTTGGGGGGTTGGCCATACACTTGCGTGCACAGAGGAAAGCAGCTATGACAGGACATGTGGGTGATTAGAAAGTCCTAAAATCGACATGCTTTGCCATATACTGTATCTCAGCAGCGATTCTCACATTCGTTTGCAGGACAGAACTTTCCAAAATTTTGACCATAGGTGTAGAGTCTACAACATTTCGATCCAGGATTCAGCCAGTCGATGAAATCATCCACCCAGGAGTTTGAGGAAATGCCCAAATAGGATCTACAGACCACATAATAACAAGACTAATCATTCATAATGATTGGCGATATACTGAAACATTTTACATTTTACAGATGAATGTCATTTACAATGAGGACTGAATCATTTTGAGTGCAAATGCATGTTCGGTTAAAACACATTACAATGAGGAACATAATGCGGTTACACTTGAACAACTCTAACAGATCTGACTAGAAAAATTCTCACGGACATTTTTAATGGGCCTGCCACATGTTTTAAGACCGAATTTTTAAACTATTTAGCGGAAAATGCAAACAATGCTAACTTTCTGCAATGTTCAATGCAACCTGTGTGGATACATTGTGATAACATGGGCACATCTCTTGCTACAATAAATGGTTGTTCAAGTGCTAAATCTCAATGTGATACACAAAAACACTCAAATGCTAAAGCTTAGCAAGAGAGGTACTGTGTACGTAAAGTCCCGAAACAAAAATTCTAAAATGCTAAAGCAAGCGCCAGAAGTGCAGTTCTATGGTGATTTTGCTTCATGCCATGTAAATCAATTTCATGTATGCAATTTCATTTTGTGCAGTTTCAATGGGGCTGCATTGCACTCATCGCTGGTGTACAGCAGCGTGTGGCTGCGTTGCACCGCATGCAGGCCCATAATAATATCACAACATTCATTTGCTAAGACCTCCCTGTGGCAATATACTGCGATACAATAAGGAAAAGGACAACCGCACGTTTTGAACATACAGTATGTTTCTCATCACAATCAGTGAGAGGTGACCTTTATCAGCTAATAGCAGATGACATAACTGACATTCTGATTATCAGATCCGACTGTGAGGGTGTGAAAGGTGCTACAATGATATGAGCAGGTTCAAGGATCTGTCAGGGAAAAAAGAAGATAACTGAAGGCAGACATCTACCAGTCATGTGTTGCACCGAGGGAGGGTATTGAAGAACTCACAAATCAGGGTGATTGGTGGCGTACTGAATCTTCTGGGTCATGGAAAACTGGTCGCAGCCCACACTGGAACACACCGCATTCATGCCCGCCTTGGTAGTAAAATCGAAGCCACGTCTTGTCACAAAATAAACGGGGACTCCTACTTCCAAATATTTGTATAGGTACTTGAAATAATCCAGCATATAAGAGCCCTGCGACAGAAGAAAACATATTTGTAAGGTCTCATTAAGACAGCAATGAGAATGAGTATGCATGATGGACTGACCTTGGGCATGGCCAGCTCCTGATCCAGACCGACGGTCACATTGAACATGAGGTATAGAGAACCGCTGAACATGAAGAAGAACACCAACATCTGGAGAGAAGGTGGGCCATAACGCCTTTAGAACATAGTGAACTTACAGTACGGTTTAAGAATAATGGATCTGTCGTACCACTAGGAATCTAATGTAACGGTTCAGCAGTACAGGGGCGTAATATTTCCTCATGAGGGGTAGCAGGAAGCCCTCGTTGGGCTTGTTGGACCTCTGGGTCGTTACGGTGGTGCAGCAGAACAGCTCACATCGGTTGTTGTCTTGGCGCCGGGCATCCAGCGACAGGAGGGCCACAAAGGCTGTCATCTGGAGCACAAAGTCCATGAGCACAGCCAGAGCGGCGTATAAAGCAAAGGACTTCACTGCAGGCATGGTGGACAGAGCGCCTTGGGGACAAAACAACACAACACATTGGACGCAAACTATACACTCAGAACGTTAGTCATTACGCTTAACAATGGTAGAAGCATTTACATTCTACAAGTCTTAATTGCGCTTGTGTACCGAATGTCATCATTGTACAAGTGTACCTAATGTTGTGACCAATGAGTGAAAAATAGTAGTAGTAGTAGTAGTACTTTATTAATCCCACAGTTATTTTATAACCCAAAAATGGGTTATAAAATAAAATCAAAAAAGGTTTACTTGCTGCAATGTACAGTATATACTGTAAATGAATTGTATTTAAATGTATTATGGTAAAAGTGTGTGATGATGACAGGCATCACATATAAAAGAGAAAAAATATGCATATTCAGAGATTTTTCTAATTTATCTTTCAAATGCATAACTTTTTTGTTACTTTTTTCCACATACTAGTGGCGTGCAGATGTAATTCCATCGCTTGAAACATTTTCTTAAGTAAAGATCGCTAAATATGAACGTTTAGGGCATACACCAGAGATGCAGTGCGCTCAGTACACTGAGTTGGATGGGAAGTTTTGTTTGTCAGCATGTTGCCAATACAATGGTTGCAGAAACATTTATTATACACCACGACTTTGTACAGTTTAATGTCTTTAATGTAAGTGTGCCATACGCTGAGGCATTGCAGTACTCCAACTCACCAGCCACAAAACTCACCGTATACCCATTCCAATACCCACTATTACTTGAAGACTCTCTAAAAAATGTGGTCAAAAGGTCCTTGCCTAGAAAGAAGCAGACGGACTCAGAGAGACTGCAAAGGAGCATGCTGGGAGCCACGTTCCCAAGCACACGGCCAATCTGCTGCTCTCTCTTCTCTCCGGGCCTCCGGACATCTCTCTGGCAGAAGGTAAAACCCCCCAATGTTATTGCAGACGTTGTAGAAAACAATAAACAAACATTAGATTGTAGATCCACTGTACGGAAAAGATAGACACCTGGTATTCCAGAACAAAGATGAAGATGTTGTCAGCTCCAACCGCGAGCACCAGGAAAGGCACGACCTGCAGTATGACCAGTGAGGACGGAATGCCGATCCAGGAGTAGAAGCCCATGGAGGCCAACACTGACCATGCAACCACCAAGATCCCCCCCAGACCAACCAGGAACTTTGAGTCCACCTATAAAAGACAAGGGTGAAAGGAAAAATTGTGAACTTACTCTTTTCTTGATGTCACATGTTCTGTATTGCATAAGCAACTTAATGGCCAATACTGAAACGCTATGCGAGCATGCAGATGTTTGCAGAGATAAGCACTATATGGCTGACACGTTATGTCATAATGTGGTCGGGGCAGGGGTATCCAAAGTTTGGCCTGTGGCTGTTTTAAAGGATTAAAGAATATAATTTGACAAAAAAAGTAAAAAACAAACAAACAACAACAGCATGAATGGAAAAATCAGCAGTACATTTTCAAGAATAAAGTCAAAATATTGAGAGAAAAAACTAATCTAATGAGAAAAAGTTGTAGTTTTATGAGAATAACGTAATATTATGAGGAAAAATTTGTAGCATAAAGTTGAAACAAAGAAAAACATGTTTTTTTGTGTGTTTTTTTCAAGTTGTAAAAATATGAGAAACAAACAAAACAACAAATAAAGTAGTAATTTTTTGGAAAAATTGAAAAATTGGAAAAAGAAAGTTATAATGTTACAAGAACAAAGATAAAATATTATGGGAGTAAAGACAAGAACATTTACAAGAAGAAAGTTGAAATAGTTGGAAAATTTAAAAAACAACAACTGCAGAAATGGAAAATATTAAGTGAAAAAGTCGTATTCCAATGAGAAAAAAGTGGCAATTTTACAAGAATAAACTTGTAATATAATGAGGAAAAATAATGTAATTTTAGTAGCATAGAGGTGAAATAGTAAAGAAAAAAATATATATATTTTTTCAGTCACAGTGTCAAAATCCCAAATGTATTAAAATGCCAAAATTTGAGTATGTGCCACAATACTCAACTTTGGCAATGTTCAAATCCAGGCTGAAAACAACTGTGCATATGACAATTGAAAGTATTCTATCTGCACTCTTCAATTTTAAATCATTTTTATTTTTTTGTTTTATGGAATTTTATGTAATGATTTTAGAATAATTTTATGTTTTATGGATTGATTTTATGAAGTGATTTTCCCCTTCTTTTCTGCCAAGCACCTTGAATTACCTTGCCCTGCCTTGCCTATTAAGAGAAATAAACAAAACAAAATAAAATTACTATTTTAGGTTGGGGGAAAAAGTTATAAAATGGGAATAAAGTCAAAGTATTATATTTTGTCATATTTTGAAAAGAAAATTCATGAGGCTTATTTTGGGGCGGCATGGCTCAGGTGGTAGCGTGGCGTGGCCTCCCAACCTGAAGGTCCCGTGATCGTGTTGAAGTGTCCTTGGGAAAGATACTAAACCCCCAGTTGCTCCTGATGCTGCGTCATCAGCAGGTAAGTGTGCTAGCAGTGTCAAAGCGCTTTGAATGCCTTGGAGGTGGAAAAGCGCTAAACAAGTAAAAGACCATTTACCATTTATTTACGAAGAGAGTTGAAATATTTTGAAAATTAAAAATAGCAACAGCAAAAATGGGGAAAAAAGAGAAATGACCAAAGTTCATATGAATAATACACTTATTCACCTATGATATATATCTATGATACCTGTATATACTGTACATATACAGTACATACATGTAGAAGCACATCTACATGTGTTGGTTTACAAAATATCAAAGTGACCCTTGCATTTTCTACTTTTTCAGTATGTGGCCCTCCATGGGAAAAGTTTGAACACCCCTGATACATAGCATAAGGACTGCTTTCGAATACAGTTGATTCTGCAATGTTTAGATGAAGAGTCTCGGTGAATGTCTGCATTGCGTGATAATGAGGTTAGCCAGATCTTACCAGTATGCGTCTCCATGATGAGTACTCCCCAAGTGCAACAGCGATGTACACAAAGATTACAGCATAGCTGATCATGAAGATGGGAATGTCCTCTGCGGTTGTGCGATTAATCTCATCCTCCAGGGACCTCTGTGTATATTAACACATGTGGTTTGAAGATGAAAGTGAGTGGAAATAATAATGAGATAGTGTAATATTGATCCATAAAGATCTCCACAAGCTTTGATATTCTACTGGAACATTAGCTTTAGTGACTTTGGTGTCCGTGATGTGCCATACCTCGGCCATGTATGCAAATGTGAAGTTGGCAGCAGGGTCTCTCTGGTAGTCTTGGACAATTTTCAGATACTCTTTCTCCCACTGCATGGCCACGTTAAATTTGACGTGAGTTCGTGGATAGTTGTTGAGGGAGAAAGTCAAGATGAAGGCCTCTGCATTGGTGTAGTCATCACCTGGGAGGAGCAATGTTAGGAAATGTCCTAAGTCTATTGTTTTTTCAATATGCATGAGATCCGATCCAAAAACTACAGGAAAATAGCAGTTTGCTTGAGGGCTGTGTGGCACATCAGATCTGTAACTCTAAGGGCAAGTCCACTTGTTTGGGGGTGGGTGACATGTGGATGATGTGATGTGTGGGCCAGCGTCAACAACGCAGGATTTTACAAGCAGTGCAAAAGGGGCTAGAGCTGTAACAGAAAGCGCAACTCGCAAAAAAACGAGAAATGTGATTTTTAACAGCCGAGAATCACTTCTCCAGCCTCGCAAGTGTTTTGCATGTCACACTTGTCATGCGGGAATCCATGTCGCTGTTTGAATGTGCATATCGTTATAGCAATACCCCACTTAGCTGGGTTCTGTGTGAAAGGCACCAACAAATAAATGTTCTGACACGGCACTTGTGCAGGATCTGTATGAAAGAGGCTAGTGTCATGGAAGAAGGTAGAAGAAGGAAACCTGCGTCCAACTCTGTTCTAGTGATGGGGAACTCCATTCCTTTTAGTGACTCAAGTTCTTATGAGTCACTCACTGAAGTGCATGTGCAGAAACTTGCACATGCGCAACAAGTTGCACCTGTGAGCCACTGAAATTCCAGTCTCCATCGAGCACTTGTGAATCAGTAAAAATCACGGGCTGAGAGAATGAATCGTTGCTTTTGTTGAGTCTGTGATGCAGCTCAGGCAGGAAGGGGAAAAGAGAATTGATTCGGTCTGTTGCTTTTCTGTCGGGTGCTAATACATTTACACAAAAGCAGCTAACAGTTGCACAATTACTGACATGTTAACTGGTCTCTCACCCTGGTAGCCTCCTACGGCCAGGAAGGGAAAGACTGGAGCTCCATAGTCAGCCATGCAGCTCATTCCTAAATCAGTGATGTCTTTGAAGGACAGAGGCGAGCTTGAGAGGACATAGACAAGAAAAGTCTCTGAGCAAATGATTTTGCAATGTTCAGTGTCGTTCATGAGGAGGAGTGCTTACTTGAGGCAGTATATGAGGTGGTCCCTCCAGTCCACTTCTTTGGTGACCCCCAGCTCTGTCATGTTCACCTTTGCATGGATGTTATCAAGGCTGTTCTGGAAGTATTGCGGCAGGCTGTTGACTGCACAGTCAGTCTGGGTTGAGTTGTTCGGGTTGAGCGGTGCGAAACACACATCCTTCAGACTTGCTGTGCGGTTCAGGTCCTCTGACCAGAACTCAATGTTCTAGAAAAATTTGATTGAGGATTTAACTGTGTGGAGAAGTTTGGAAATGCTTGAAAGATGTCGTAATGGTTCTGTGGACCTTACTTGTATTCTTTTCTGGAGCTGCAGCAGTTCAATGATGAGATCTTTAGATACAAGGCCGCTAAAGTTCTGCGACCCGAAGAGCAAAGAGTCGTAAACGTGTCCTTTTCTCCCCGGTGCTGTCAAGATCAGCTGGTTGGTTCTGAAGAATGGGCCGAAGTGCTTGTCATGGAAGTCCTTCTCCTGACGGGCTCGGCTGTTGGGAGCCGACCACAGCTCCACTGGGTCAGTGGTGAGTTCAAGCCACATGAGGCCAGTAGAGAACGCAGCAACAATGACGGCCGACACCAGGAGAACCTTAAATGAGGACGACACATAAAGGACTCAGACTACCTCATGTGACAACCAAGTTGTATGCGTACAAATCTATGTGAAACACTGCATCCAGAATTTAAATATAAACTATTGGTAAACACTTCAGACAAAAAGACATTTGCTTTACGTTTCAAAATGTCATTATGGTCAACTCAATCCGGAACATATACTGTACTTTGATCTGGTCGCACATGCGTGAGGAGAAGAAAAATTCACTCGCAATGTCTCATATTTTAGTTGCAAAATACGACCATTTAATCACAGTCTGAAGCCCTGTTAGCATATTTTCCATTAAACTATATGGAGTGACACATGTGTGATGCCACGATGTGGTATATATTCGTACATTTTTCACAACATCCATCCATTTTCTATACCGCTTCTCCTCATTAGGGTCGCGGGGGCATGCTGGAGCCTATCCCAGCTGACTTCGGGCGACAGGCGGGGTACACCCTGGACTGGTCGCCAGCCAATCGCAGGGCACATATAGACAAACAACCATTCACACTCACATTCATACCTATGGACAATTTAGAGTCACCAATTAACCTAACATGCATGTTTTTGGATGTGGGAGGAAACCGGAGTACCCGGGGAAAACCCACACGCACACGGGGAGAACATGCAAACTCCACACAGAAATGCCCAGGGGAGAATCGAACCCACGTCTTCCCGATCTCCAAGCTGTTACTGTGTTGGCCAACGTGCTAACCACTAGACCACCGTGCGGCCTTTTTCACAACATGTGTTGATGAAAATATCTTTTTCTGTTTGCCTGAAATCTTTGTCCTGTGTTTTATTCTGATATGTTATTATTACTATTATTTTATTATCATGATCCAGAAATTAAAGGCAAAATCACAAAATCATTCAATGAGCTTGAAAAATGTTCAAGTAAAAAGTATAAGCAATACTGGCCCTGTAGTTACTTGGTATGGGATTGATACCAAAATTTGCAATATCGCCATCATGTAATGTTAAGTCATGATGGAGGAGTTCACCCCATCACAGAATCAAAATGGTACATTCCCATCTGTCAATTTCTAATGTACAGTATAGCATCATCTTCCATGAACCAGAAAGTGGCCTGCTAACATATGGACCGACAAACTACTTATTATTATTAATCATTGTCTTTACTTGGCTGAATATAAACCATTCATCCATCCATTTTCTATCTGAGTTGGAGCCTATCCCAACCGACAGAAGACACAAACACAGGGCACATAATCACCCATGATTCCACCACACTTTTCTCATTTACCAGGGATTTTGAAAAACCTTGGCGCGTTTCACCAAATGTACGGTACCTAGAATTAACCATATGGGCGAAAGTAAAAAACTTTCATTTGAAAAAGTACACTGCAGAGAGGGAGGTCTTTTCAGAAACCCAAGTACTTGTGAGGGGGAAAACGCAAACCACACAGATTACCAAGAATGATTTTACCTGCGTAGTTCCAGGTAATAAAGGTCTTGAAAGGCTGTTGGAAAAAAGGCTACTAGCAGCTATACTAGGGCTATACTAGCAGCGCCCCATAGTACAACATATAGCCTCCATTTTAACAGTATGAGTTACCAAATAGTTCCTTAGCCAATAAAAGGTTAAAGTAACATTTGTGAATGTAATATTAATTGTAGAAACTAACCGTGAGGGGATAAGTGGCCATGAATGTCCCCCACGTCTGAAACACAGAGCTGAGGAAGGTCTGAGCGGCCATACTGTTCCTGTCGGCGCATGTCACCTCTGAAGGATCAATGACCCGCTGAGTCACATCATTACTGTTCTGGTCTTGGTTCTTGCTCTTTCTCTTTCCTCTGTCCTCATCCTGCTTCTTCTGGGACTTCACAAGACAAGAGACCAACAGGAAGAAGAGGAAGGCAAATATCAGGAGGCAGAATAAGATGACAGAAATGACAAGGAAGCCGTCTGTGCCCAAAAGTCTGAAGGGTCCCGGTGGGAGTCGGGGCGGCGGAACAATAGGACACGACTCTTTGCAGTCCTGACACGAGCACGCTTGACCTCCAGAGGGGGTGATCTCGTTACACTTCAAGGCTTGTCCACTGTAAGGAATCACACCCTCAGGTACTCCCTCTAGTTCTGCCTGCTTTATGAGTCTGAAGTCGATGTCCAGCGGAGCCAGGCCGTTACTCGTATCTCCCTGAAAGTCGTACCAGCGCTGGGGGGTGCACAGCTTGGCGCCGTAGCGGCCACACATAGTACCGATGGCGAAGCCTCCCGTGGCAGGGATCCTGACACTCTGACATGACTGGAAGGCCGCATCTGCAAAGCTGGTGGAGAGGTAAGCCTGGTACGCCACCACGGCCTCTTTGGTCTTCCCCATGTAAGTAACATTCATGACTTTTGTGACCTTGACTGACTGGCTCTGGTTTGGACTGCAGGTGTTGATGCAGTGCAGGTGGGCAAAGTTTTCAGCACATGAAGGGCAGCGCACCAGCAGAGGCTTGGATAGACCCAAACTCTTTTCCAGGGACGACAGCTGCTTGATGGAGCAACAGGCAAATGTGTTGCCCACTCCTTTGTCTAACATGGGACACACCTGCAGATGAAAAGCCTTATTAATACATGCACACAAAAGTGGACCCATGTGATAGAGCCACGTTTCATGTCTCACTGCAGACCTGTTTGAGTTTCCTGTAGTGCTCCCCTGTCAGCTCCCGAGCACGGCTGTAATTCAAACAGGGGACAATAGGGGTGATGAGGGTGCCCCCCACTGAAGGGTTCTTGCCACACTCCTCATAGAAAGCACAGTACCCGGCCTCATGCTGGGCCTGTGACAGCATCTGCACAGTCACAAACACAATCTGAATGAGTATGACTGAAAACAACTCTGCGTGTGCCACAGAGGTTTTTTGTGCTGAATATCTAAACACGGACCAGAATCGGTTCTCACATTTTAGAAGCACTGATCCTACGATTGGAACTTGATTGTTCTGTTGAACGCATTTAATAGAACATACACAGTGTAGTATCAAACAGAATGCCTGGTGGGGTACGTTGTGGTGTCTACATCCACGCTTTTCTACTTCTACTGCACTTTTTGACATCACCTTACCAGGGTCTCTGCATGTTTCAACAAGTCAAATTTAAGACTCTTTTTAAGGCCATAATAATCACATTTTTGAATTTAAATTGTAATTATTGGATTCAAACCTTACCGCAGACACCTTATACAAATTTTCTTTTAACAGTTACTATTACAAGCAAAAGAACCCGATGGACATTTGCAGCTAGAAACAAGATTTAATAAGGGCCACCGTGTTGTATGTCTCTTTACTCATCCAATAAACATATTAGCAGGTTATCATGACTTTGTGGCAGCTGATAATGTCTGCGCCCAGAGATTATCAGCCTTAATATTGCTTATGATGAATATGGAAATGTCAAGGTCAATGACTTCAGGCTAATCTTGTTAACATGAATGACTTGCCTTTATAATTCCTGGAATCAATATTCATATGAAATATTGTGTTTAGGATTATATTGTGTGTTAATTGTCCAGCAGCTGCTATGTTCTAAAGCTGAATTTTGTACCACACTCGACCATCAAATGTATTTTTTCCTGCCAGAACACACTCAATAAATACATATTCAAATACTATCTCAATAAAATCAATCAATAAAATAATGATAATATGCATGTTTATTTATATTACATGTATGTTAACTACCATCCATATGAAGTGGATTTTATGAAAAAGCTTACTTATACACAGGTCTCTCAGTCAAGTTTGTGAAACTGTAAGCAGAGGAGCATGAGAAAATGATATTACTTTATAGATATTACTTTACTGATAAAGATAGCCTCACCGTGCAAGTCAGAAAAGTGATCAGGGCTGCCAAACGACACATGACTTTTGGTGTTTCAGCACAGAATAGTCCTCAGGCACACTCAAAGTCTATCAATCACTGCTGCTGCTGCATTTCAACGTCCACTGTCGGGGAAGTTGTCCTTTCTGTCCTGTCGCCCCCTCAGCCCGTCTAACGGCTCAGTGCTGGCGATGCACAAACAACGTCCTATGATGTCACACCTTATCTGGTCTGATGCAGAGCTTGGCCAATGGCGGCTATGGATGATCAATTTCTATGAGTGATCATTAACTTGGATGGTACTTGATAGGGTTGCCAGGGAGGTGCAAAGCATGGGAGAAACTGTAATGGCAACCACACCCTGTTGTGCTGCATATCCTCTTCACCTCAATCACACCTGAACTGGTGGACTACCTTTCTGCAATTACGGGGATATCAAATATAATCAGAATACATCCTGGATGAATAATAGATGCGTGTGGACAGATCACAACATTATACTTAGACCGGGGGTGTCCTAACCTTTTCCGATGAGGGCCACATACAGAAAAGACACTAAAACCTCTCCACTGTAGGTCAAGATATGCTAAGCTGTTAAATGTATTTAGGAATGATTATTGTTAGTGTCTGCTCCAAATCCTCCTAATGTGTCATGTTTAATTCTATGTATAGAATATTCTCTTGGGGCTGCAAATGTCCACCCCTGCTTTAGACCGGCCAATTGCATGATGGTGATTCTGTGTGATCAATTGTGAGAAATAGCTATCTTTCCCTCCGCACAACAAAAGTGCTACATCATACAAAACAAGACGGTAGCAAGCAGCCATGCCAAGTCAGTATTATTTATCACTACCGGGATCGCATCCTCCAATCAAAGATTATATCTGTTATTGACATTGTTATCACATGTCAAGGTCAAAGCCCAGATAAAAGTGAAGACTCGAAGCTCCACTGTTGCAAGCGCAATAGGAGCAAAGGTGCGCACGTATTTGGAAGGATGATAAAAAAGAGATGGTAGAAAAAGACAAGAAAAAAAAAGCACTCCTCTTTTCTCATTTAGGTACAGAGAATTCACTGCACAGGGCATCATTTTTCAATGTGACAAACACTTATCCAAATGTGCTATCAGCATCGTCATGTGGCCTTGACAGGATGGTAACGTTAAAAAACATGTTTTATGCTGAATTTTTATGTTTTTTTTTAACAAACACTATACATAACATTTCTACCAGCCACACTTGTTTATGTACGTGTTTGGATTGATAAATATATATATACAGTATATATGTATATAGTAGTTTATAGTTGTCTTAAAACTCTATAGTCACTGGTGTTTTTAATATGTCAAAAAGCCAAACAAGATATAAAATATGAAAAACACCTCTTAGTGTATGATATGTGACTTTTATTCCTACTATTTTGGAGAAAAAAGACAAGGGATGAAGAGACACAAAGCTATCTAATCAACACTCAGATTATACTGTTGCCATGACAACCAACACCATGTAACAGAAAAAAAGTAAAAATTAAAGATCGATGAATCCCAATGAATAAATAACTGGATTTGATTTGATTTTATTTACAATTTGATTATATTGAATATTATATTTTAATTGTATTAAAATTGTCATTTGGTATTTTTACTGCACAATTTGTCACTGACAAGGTAATAAATGGCAGTTAATTTTCTTAAATCCACTTTTGATGTCATATTTATCAGGCGCCTAAAATGATTTTCTGTTCTACAGAATAACTTTAAACTAAAATTGAAAAAAAAAAAATACAGTGTACAGTCATGGCCAAAAATTACGTGAGTGACTTAAATTTTGTGTTTCAATTACTGGGCAGCCTCAGTATTTTTAAGGAAAACATTTTACGTGTCTGTTATATCCTGAAAAAACAAACAATTCTTGCAGGGATCACAAACATGACAAATGACGCAATACAGGATTAAATATGACAAACAAGTTGTGAGGTTCAAAACGTGTGTGCTATTTTTAAAAATATTTCTAAAATGTACAGGATATTTACGACACTTTTATCATTGGATTGGTCATTGTAGCAAAGGCTTTCTCGTGTATTACATGCTTTTTAGATTTTTTTAAATCAGCCTTTGCATAATGCATTAAGATGAAAAGTGAATTTAATTTTGTAACTTCTACTAAAACTGTGCAGCGTCTGAAGTTCCATAATACATGATAAATTAGTAAAAATCAGCATGAGAATGTGAGATTTATGGAAGAATAGTGTATTTTGGCATCAATCCTCCAAATGAGAAAATGTCTTCTTTTTAAAACAATGCAGTTCCCCAGATTGTGTAAATTTCACATTTAGATAACGCTTACTTCCCCTTGTTTACAATCTCATTCATGATTTTTCCAGCGGGGTCTTCTATGCATTTTGTTAGTCAACTTTGACAAAGCAGCAACGAGATGACACTGAATTATCTGCAGTTTCCATCAAATCGGTCATGTCTGCCAGGCAGAGTTCCACATTTTTGGAAAAAAAAATGGTGTGCAAGCCTAATGGTTTTAGTGGTTGTCTCACCTGACTTCTGAACAGGCAGTGTTGGTTCACTTCCCACTCAGTGAAGGTGTGAATGGTTGTCTGTCTACAGGGGTCACCAACGTTTCTCCTTGTGAGAGCTGCTTTTACAAAATGAAAATGGCCAAGAGCTACTCATTTTTGTAACATTTCTTTTCAGAGCTTATTTTAAACCCAAACAAAGCGAATATGCTTGTTTTACCAGAACATGAACAAAATGCTGGCGTCCACAACTCACATTTTGTATTTCAGAATGCATTTCTTTCTACTGTTCTTTCATTATTAACTGAAAACCTGAATGAAAAGCAGGCTTGCGGGCACCACATGTGGTCGTGGGGGGCTACCTGGTGCCCACGGTCACCACGTTGGTGACCCCTGGTCTACAGTATGTGTTCTGTGATTGACTGGTGAGTAGTCCAGGGTCTACCTCGCCTCTTGCCTGTAGCCAGCTGTGATAGGCCTCAGCCTCCGAAAACCCTGCATACGATAACAGGTAGAAAGCAGATGAATGGATGGAGGTGTGTAAGCTTGTATTTACTGCTTTTTCTTACTGTATACTTGAGTCCCATAATATTGCTGTCCAATAAAAAGCATATACTCCATCTAAAAGTTAATCTCAATTGAACACATTCAAGGCACACATTAGTGACTCATAGATTCCCCTCAACTGACACACCTTAGGGAACACCAGTCATTATTTGATAAGTTTCCTGCTACAATGCTTCCTAATACGGAGTGTAGACGCCTCCTGATCAATGGTAGCTGTAATTATTAATCGCACACAAAGTAGAAAGCAGAAAATATATATATACAGCTATTTTTATCAGTCCACAACTGTAATTTCCCTCTCATGACTTCAATCTACAACCCACATTGTTAGTTTTATTTTCATATTGCCGTCACTTGTGCCATTCTGGACCTGTAAATGATTAATCAGGGCCTCAGTGAAATCAATACATTAGTCAGTAATCCTAACCCAGCTCACTGCAGTGCATTTTATTTTTTTACAAGAAAGAATAGAGTATGTGTCCCGTGACTAATGGGTGTACCTCGCCTCTTGCCCCAGCCTCCCAAGACCGTGAGAGTTATATATATATATTTTTTAACATTGAATACAACTAAATGCATAAGTTTTTAAGCAAGACTAGCAATTTCAGAATAACCCCATGAATTCATTATTTTTTAAAAACGTTCTACTGAAGCCACCCAATAAATAAAATACCTTTAATGCGACTTCTGGTGCTGCATGGTTTTGCACCATACTCCATAGCTTTCTTTTTGCCATCTTCTTCACAAGGCTCTGCCGAATTACCTAGGTGACTATTTGATCATAGGACAGCTGGCATTGGCTCTGGCCATCTGAATTGCAGTAGAAAATGGATTGATGGATGGAAAAAAATGTATAAGTTTTATATTTTGAATGTTATTTTTAACACTGTGATTTCTGTCATGTTTTACTTTTAAATGTCAGCAAAAAAAATATTTTTTATTGTGTTAAGAGCCACATCTGGCTCCCGAGCCATAGGTTCCCTACCCCTGGGATAACAGGTAGAAAGCAATGAATGGATGAAGGTGTGCAAGTAAGCTTGTATTTACAGTTTTTTTACTTACCGTCTTTGAATCCCATCATACTGCTGTCCAATAAAAAGCATAATTTCATTTTAAAGTTCGTCCCTACTGAACACATTGAAGACACATTGATGACTGTTTCCCCTCAACTGACACACCTTAGGGAATACCAGTCATTATTTGATAAGATTCCTCCTACAATGCCTCATAATCTGGTGTGTAGATGCTTTCTGATCACTGGTGTCTGTAATTAGTAATTGCACACAAAGTGAAAAGCAGAAAATATATTTTTACCAGCCAACACCTGTAATCCCCCTCTAATGATGACTATGACAATCTACAACCTACATTAAGTTGTGTCATCCTGTGAATGATTAATCAGTGGCTCAGTGAAATCAATACATTAGTAATACTAACTCAGCTGACTCCAGTCCATTTTATCTATTTATTATTATTCTTTTTTTGTTTTGTTTTTTTACAAGAAAGAGAAACCTTGAGTCTCAAGCGAGATCCTTTCTTGGGGAATTTAATACAGAAAATTCCACAAGACAAGGAGTCATTTTCTATCAATGAAAAAAAGTAAGAAAGTAACCCATGCCAAAAATGGAGTTTGGAGAAATAATTTCTAAAAACATCAAAAGCACAACAACACAAGGAAAAATAAAGATACATGCCACTTTTTAAACAAAAGTAACTCTTGATGCGTGTGAACTTCAAAAAAACTAAAGTTGAGTATGCAAATTGGAAAAAGGATGTGATTTAAAATCTGCGCTGCTTGTTAGGTACATAGTCTCCAGGTCCAGGGAGGCCTCTGGGGAAGCCGCCCTGGCCTCCGGGCATGTTGTTGTTGCCTGGGCCCGCCATGAGAGCATTGTTGTCTGCACCCATGCCAGAGGAGCCCATGTGCATCCTCATGTCTTGCTCTCTATTCTCTGGGAAGTTGCTTCTGAAGCCCTCCTGCTGCCGCTTCATCATCTCTTCATTGCGCATCCTCATCTCCTCTTCCCTCCGCCGGCGCTCCTCCTCCTGCCGGAGCTCGGCCTGCTTCCTCTTCTGCACCTCTTGGCTGTGGAGCTCTTCCATCCTGCGCAGCTCCTCCTGGCGCCTCAGCAGATCTTGTCTCATCAGCATCACCTGATGCTCATGTCGGGCTGCCTCCATCTCCGCCTCCAGCTTCTCCTGAGCCTCCTTCATGTTGCGGTCCACCATTTCATACTGTTGCTTCTCCATCTCCATCAGGGCTTTCCAGCGCATGGCGTACTCGTACTCAAAGGTGCCCGGCTGAGCAAATCGGGGCGGCTGCTCACGCTCTTTGTGGTACTGCTGGTTTTTGTTGATGAGCTTCTCTGTCAGACCCTCCTCATCGTCTAACTGCTCCATGGGCTCCACAGTAATAGGCCGAGGGAAGGCAGTGAGCAAATAGGCGCTGTCTTGACATTTGTCCAAAGCCTTTCTTGCAGCTGGCTTGGAGGTGTACTCCACTATTCCCTTCCCACTGGGCCTCCCTCTGTCATCCACGATGATCACAGCTCGCTCAATCTGCCCAAAGACTGAGAAGGCCTCCTCCAGGAGCTCATTGGACACAAACTCGGGTAGATTTTTGACAGACAGAGCAGCGCCGTGTGTTGCAAACCTAATCCGAATGGGTCTCCCTCTGAAGAGGGTGTCATCCAGCTCAGCTCTGGCTATCTCAGCAATGATCCTGGTCTCCAGGCGGATGAAGCCGAAGCCCCTTTCTTTGTTGACAAAGATCTCGGAAGCCTTGCCGTACTTTGCAAACATCTTTTCAATGTCCTCCTCTGTGACTCCGGTAGGCAGGTTTCCTACAAAAAGCCTGCTACGCTGGGTGAAGGTTTTCTCGCCGGGCTTCCTGAAGCTTTGCAGGTCCAGAGTTAAGGCCTCGTTAGGGCGTGTAGCATCGCTAGGCTCCTGGCCATTTGTATTTCCTCCCTGGTCGCCGTGCCCAGACTGACGGTGTGCACCATGATTCTGCTGGAAGCCCCTGTTTCCTTGCATTTTTTTGTACTATAATTAAAAACCGAGTCGAAAATTCACTCAAATCTCTTTGTAGAGAACGGCGTGCTGAGACTTGAAAATGGCGAGTGTGACTATTGAGGCAACGGTATTGTGACGTCAAAACAACGCGACGGATATATTTGAATGGAGGACGTAAAGATATTGAGATTGAGGAAAATATGACCGTTTCATGTAAAATATATTTACATGTGCTCATTAAATAAAAATCATGTTAAGCCGATGTTATAATTGTTTTTGTTTGAAGCATACACCGCCTTTCGAGAATGTGTTTTTTTCCTTTCTTCTTATGTAGCTCTCGTGAGATCACACATGAGCCCGGAAACACATCCTAATGGAGATGTTTGAAACAGAAGAGTGTCTTCAGTTACGCCACCATACTAAATAGTGGGTTGCAGCGGGTTATTGTTGTACGGCGATTTGCAGAGTGGTATAGAACTGTACTTGAGCATACGGAGAGATGGATTAGTTTATAATTATTAAAGGCAAGGGCTACTACAAGACCACATTCATACATAACAACCTATAAAAACATTGCCATATCTAATCGGGAATTTCCAGTGGTTTATCGGTCAACGAAGCTAACGTCACTTTTTAATCTATCGGTCGCAGTGAGGGTTACTCTTTCACTGTGACAGAACATCTTTGGCAGAGCGGGGATTTCGCGGGAAGTAGTTGTAAATGCGCAGTTTGAAAAAACATTTGATGAACACTTTTAACATTTAATTTAACTCTTGGTGTTTGAAGCAACCATTTAAAGAGGACCAGGTAAGTAAGGGCGTTGAATGCTAACGTAACCTTCGTGGTCATATTTGGAAGCCTTAATTTTTCATTTGGCTAACCTCGCTGCTGCCTTGCTAATAATTTGCCATAACCTTCGTGATGCGTAGATAGGATCATCATGTTCTCCGATCTGAGCGCTCCAAGAGACGGCTCCTCTCTACTATGCCGCCCAGCAGAGGACCAGGCCCCCGTGTTTGAGAGGTCTTCCCCGGCCTACAGCTCCCACTCTGAGCGCTTTGGAGTCGGGGATCGCAGCTTCAATCGCCAGTATGCTCATATTTATGCAGCACGACTCATGCAGATGACACCTTTGCTCACTGAAAAAGCCCAACAAAAGTGGGGTAAGAATGCACGTGAATGTGCTCAAATTTACGGTATGTATTTAGTGTTATAAAATAAATCTGTTTTGTGTGTAGGATCGGATGTACTCGTCCGGAAACTGTGTGATCTTCAGACAGGAGAACAGTGTTGCATTGTGGGAACGTTGTTCAAGCGGATGGACTTGCAGCCATCCATTCTAAAAGAGATCAGTGAGGAGGTTAGTGCATTTCAGTTTCACTAGTTCCAACCAAGGGTTAATTGTAAGATAGTTGGGTGTGTTTTTCAGCACAACCTGCTGCCCCATCCTCCCCGAGCTAAATATGTCAGTGACACTGACGAGCTGATCCTGGAGGACGAGCTCCAGAGAATCAAACTGGAAGGCAAAATTGAGAGAGATAAGTGTGTGACAGGTGAGAGGATTGTTAGACATGGAAAAATGGACTGCATGCAAATAAGTGATAACTATTGCATGCAGGTAGCGTCATTGCAGTATTTGGAGCAGAGAGAAATGATGGCAAGTTCACGGTGGAGGACTTCTGCACAGCTGATCTTCCTTTGCAGACTGTAAGACCTGCTCTCAGCACAGATAGGTATACTGAGACACACACACACACACACACACACACACACACACATACGAAACAGTCATCCTGGTAGCTTCTAATGTCTTGTACCACAAATGTCCATCCTTTCCCTTTCCCTGTGTAGATTCGTGCTGCTGGTCTCAGGGCTCGGTCTCGGCAGTAGTCATGCTGACAGCATGCTAGGACTACAGCTGCTGGTTGACATGGTAACGGGTCAGCTCGGTGACCAGGGGGAGCAGAGTGTGGCAGCAACAATCTCAAGGGTGTTGATGGCGGGAAACCTCCTAAGTGAAAGCACACAGGATAAGGATGCCTCAACCAAGGTGAGCTGCACATATGTCCTACCCATGTAGGCTGCAGGTTGAGTAACCAGTGATCACTTCACTGTGACATGCCTATAAGCCCTTAAACGCAACACGATATACAAATGAAAACTCCTCTCTGGGAGGAATCAAGTACAATAGGCCCTGGCAGTTTAAACAGTTTGAACAACTCTGAATTCAACCAGAAAATGAGAGGAAAGTCAGGTCTAATAGTTAGACCAAGGGTGTCCAAACTTTTCCACCGAGGGTCACATACTGGAAATCAAAGGATGCCGGGGGGCACTTAAAGACAAAGCTGATTTATTTTTGAGTCTGTAGTGGTCCATTCAGTACCCAACGCATATGCACATGTTTGCATACATACATACGTTTAAATACACGAAACAAAATCAATATTATTTGAGATCATAGTAAGACTTTTTCCAGTATTCCCTCCCCTTATGTGTGGTGCAACTCAGCAAAAATGTCATTTCCTCCATATTGTATTTTTCCCCATTCAACGATTGTTGGCTGTTCATTTGACAATCATTTTTTAGTTATTGTTTTCTTACTACCAGTCAGTCATATCTGCAATAAATATATATCCCCCTTCATCTGGTATATTTCCCAAGTATATAACCACAAAAGTAGAATTGATATTGATTCTGATGATTTATCTAATTGCAGAAATAACATCTGCCAAATACGAGGAGGTGATTGAACAATTGTGTTGCATACATGCTTGTCCAGTCTTCTTCAGTTAGCTTTATATTTGCATCTTTTTCCCACCTACTGTACTTTTGACATACTGTATAGAGAGGCTGTTCCCTTCTTGTATGGAAGAATACATTGTAGAAATCATTTTTTTAATTAGTTTTGCCATAAATAATATTGACAAAGACATGCACGTATTTCCTCACTATTTTTACTATTTTTTTCAAAATAGGTTCTTAGCTGTAGGTATCTGTAAAAATCATGTTTCTCTAAATCAGGGGTCACCAACGTTTTTCCTTGTGAGAGCGACTTTTACAAAATGAAAATGGCCAAGAGCTACTCATTTTTGTAACATTTCTTTTCAGAGCTTATTTTAAACCCAAACAAAGCGAATATGCTTGTTTTACCAGAACATTAACAAAATGCTGGTGTCCACAACTCACATTTTGTATTTCAGAATGCATTTCTTTCTAGTGTTCTTTCATTATTAACTGAAAACTTGAATGAAAAGCAGGCTTGCGTGCACCTCATGTGGTCGTGGGGGGCTACCTGGTGCCCGCAGGCACCACTTTAGTGACCCCTGCTCTAAATGAGTTTCTGTAAGTTGTTGAAAGGTATTCACCACCTCCCGGGTACTTTTACCATATTTGCTGTATTTGGTTTAATTTTATTTCTACAATGTCCTGTGGGCCAATAAGAAAACAAGCTGCGGGCTGCAAATGGCCACTTTGGACATGCCTGAGTTAGCCAAAAACCCAGAACCTGAACGAAAACAGGATGAGAGGGGACTAGTCAATGCCCGCTCCCTCACCTCGATCCCTCACCTTGATCTGAAAGTGTTTTTGGTATGTTTGTACACTTTCACAAGGACATTAGTGACGATAATACAATGGTAATGACTCACGAGGACGATGGAACTAAAAAATGAATTAAATGTAAGGTTCTTCAAACTTCCTGAAACTTACATGACACTTAACTATGTTATAATTAGGGCTGGAAATCTTAGGGTATATTTTGCAGCATATTTTAACCAGAGTACAAACAGCAGCAATACTTGTACATAGAAAATTACAGTGTTTTGGTTTGGTTTAATTTTATTTGAACATGCATGCAAGTTACAATGGAATACATCACATGATTCAATTCACATCCTACCCCTCAATCCATTCCACATCTTGTGCAGTACATATTATTCACTTCCTGTATTCCATATGTGTTTTTTAATGCATAGAATAATGATGGGGTAATGTAACCTAAGTGCAACTTAAGTGTAATCAGGATTTTATTTTAGGTGTCTGACAAACAGTGACACTATTTTGAACTCATTCAGAGAAAACAACATCTCATGTCTCTCAAGTAGATCAAATCTGTTAAATAGAAGCGTAACAAAAATAAATATTTAGTGTATTATAGTAGTAGTGATGTAACCACCTAAAACAGGGGTGTCAAACTCATTTTCATTGAGGGCCACATCGCAGTTATGGCTGCCCTCAGAGGGCCACTTGTAACTGTCACTTTTTATGAATGTAAATATGAATATAACCTCATAATATTATTACACAGTTGCTCATGCATTAGATTATTATATTTTTACAAACAAATTGATGGATAACATGCTTCGAAATGAGAAGGGAAGTGAGAATGTCATGGTGACAAGCAGACATTCAAGTATTTGTTTTTGAAAAATGCTTGGAATATTTTGCTGCATGATTAGATAATACTGACGTTTAGAAGAACCGCATGCAGTACAAATTTTCTGTCAAAAGGACAGATCAAATACATTTAGAAGGGCAAAGGTGAAGTGCATCATTGACATGCATTATTCCAAGGGTTTCGCGGGCCGCATAAAATGTTGTGGCGGGCCACATCTGGCCCCCGGGCCTTGTGTTTGACACCTGTGACCTAAAAGATACAGAGACCGACCTGGATGAGGTTGAGCAGCATGAGGATGATTTTGACAGTAAAAGACGTAAACTAAACACGTTTCTTAAGTGAGCAGCACATTTAGCATTTCAATGGAGAAATCAACATTTCTCTTGCTAGACACAGTTTTCTCTTGAGAGCGTTGTGGCGAACGAGGTGCCTGTGTTTATTGTTGCCTGTGGGTGTCATATTTTCGTGAGACACATCTTAGAGCCTGTTAAGTCCTTATCCAGCTTTGTCCAATCCAAACTATTAAAGCCAAAGTGAGCCCACACGTTTGATTTCAACTATGCTGGTAGATCTCTCCGTTGAACTTCACTGCCCGAGTCTGCCGTAGTGCAGCATTTGTTTGTTTTTTTCTTCATCTGTGACTTCCGCACTATTTTATAGATTTTTTAATTTTCTCCTAGATGACAAAATGGTGACTCAACTCACTGAGCAGGAATTGTGAAAGAAGTTCATAGCGGCTATATTTTAATAAAAAGCAAAACAAAAAAAACCAAAAACAATACAAGGCGAGAGCGTATCGATAATCCATACGGTTAAATATCACGTTTAATATATTGATTTTTTTTTTTTTACACTACTAGTTACAATATTACTCATGTACTCATGTAAATGACATGCATTTAAAAGCTTTATGGTAGCCAAGTGGATATAGTGGGCATATTTTATTTCCTTTTATTTGGAGGAAACTGAATCTGAATAAACTGAAGGTCGAGCCATGAACATATTGGTTCAACCTTGGCCGATGACCTCACTTATGACCTATAGGTGGCAGTAATATCCATGGCTTGTGTGGATGACAAGTTTTACAATGATAAAACTTATATATAAAAAGCCTCTATCCCCTGTTCTGATCTGCTGGTAGTAAATGCTTACTGTGCAAACACAGCAATGCTTTAATGTGCTCTGTTGGGTTTAAGTTTGGCAGTGATAACAATGTCAACAACAGTAAATTAACTAAAAATGAATGCTACTTTGAATGTAACTTTCTGTTTTGTGCGTGAGTGAAGGCCAAATACCTGACAAAGAAGACTCAAGCTGGCAGTGTGGAGGCCATCCGCTTGTTGGATGAGCTGCTGCTACAGCTTGTGGTGAGCCTTCCTACGTCCCCTCCACCTTCTTTTAGTTACAACTCATTGTTGTGCAAATTAAGCATGAAATTGCATGTTTGTCAACAAGTGTGAGCGCAGATTAACGTCACTCCTGTCCTGCTAGACATCGGTCCCAGTGGATGTGATGCCCGGCCAGTGCGACCCCACCAACTACACGCTGCCTCAGCAGCCTCTGCACCGCTGCATGTTCCCCTTGTCCTCAGTCTACCCCACACTGCAGCTGTCCTCTAACCCGTACCAGGCCACTGTGGATGGAGTGAGGTGAGGAACAAAACACAAACATTGGTTAGACAATTGCTTCAAAGCCTTGTGTTTGCTTCCATTCAGGTTTCTGGGCACCTCGGGTCAGAATGTCAGCGACATTGAGCAGTACAGCAGCATGAACAGTCACCTGGAGATCCTGGAGGAAACACTGCGACTGCGCCACCTCGCTCCAACAGCACCGGATACCCTCGGTGAATCCTGCGCTCTGTTGCAATTTAGATCAGTGGGCCCCACATTTCTTTGCCCACGGACTGGCTCGTGTGGTGTCAAACCCCTGACATACGGTGTGCTGGCAGATCGTATAATAATCTAATGTAGTACTCTAATACTATTGTCATTTAGCTATGTATAAAACAAAGTAATTATCCAGCCATCCATCCCTTTTTATATACTGCCAGTCCTGGAGGCTATCCCAGCTGTCTTCGGCGTGAGGTGGGGTGCACCACATCAAATTAAAACCACAAACTGAATACTGTTGGGTATGGCAACGCACCTTCAGTACCATTGTGGAAAGTTCTGGGTAGTTCATATTCAATTTTAATTCGAAAATATCCCCCTGCACACAGCGCACACACAAATGGTTTGGTTTTGGCTCATTAACACGGACATGACGAGCAACATGATCGCCCAACTTTGACCCTGATGTGATATCAGTGAAATATAATTACAGTACGTAGCTATATAAAAAAAGTATATATATTTAAAAAAGTGTGTTTTCACAGTAAATGTCTTTTTATTAAAGGCACTGTTAGCAACTGGCACAGAATTACACGGTGCATGTGTGTGTTACCTGGAGCAGCAACACATTCAAAAGTTAGCGTACTTTAGGCAGCCGCGTAACTTGCAAACTGTTCCTTTTTAAAATAAAAAAAATTTAATAAATGTAATTTATTAAATAAATATTTGGAAGTTTGCCTTCAAAGGTTGATGGAGGGTGATTATGATGATGATGATGCCAAACCAGTTTCTAATCATTTCTACCCCATCTGTGTGTTTTCAGGTTGTTACCCATTTTATATGAAAGATCCATTCATCTTGGAAGAGTGTCCCCATGTTTACTTTAGTGGAAACGCCCCCGCCTTTGACTCAAAGCTTCTTACAGGTCTGTATTTGAAAATGAGCTCATTTGCTTCTGGAAAAAAGTATTTTAGTTCATCATTATAACTAGCTTCTGTGTATGTACATTATATTCATCATTCAGTTTTAAGTATACAAAAGGATTTGCCTTTTCACTGCTAATTCAGTGTATAAAACACTCTTCATCCTCTGGCATCACCAGGTCCTGATGGCCAAGAAGTCCTCTTGGTCACCGTCCCAAAGTTCAGCAGCACCCAAACAGCATGCCTTGTCAACTTACGCACTCTTGCATGTGAGCCAGTCAGTTTCTCTGCCTTTTCCGCTGGCGATGACGAGGAGAGCGAGATGAACATCAGCCACTGAGGGTTCCGTATACCATAAGACCTTTTAAAATTGGCAAGCATATTCAGTCGGTGAGACAGCATTATACAAGGTTTACTTGGTAATATGACATCTGCATCCTTTAAAGATGCGTTAGAAGTGGCTGACATTTGAAAATATATTCCTTACACATGCTGTATGTATGAGGAGCCGCTTTCAGACTTCAGTTAATGTAAAGCACAGTATTTTGTTTTGTGAAGACAGTGTAAATAATTACATCTGGTGTAAAAACAAATCTTTTTTTTAATGTGCATCTGCAATAAAATTCATGTATAAAAAGACTTAATATTGTGTCAGAGAGATCCAGCATGAACAATCCAACTGAAAAAGATGCTTAATTTTCAGTGAAGAATTTTCAAGTGTTACAGTATACAATTATTAAAGTTAAAGAAAGTTACAGACGTGACTGAAAATTGTTTTACATTAGACACAAAAGCCATGTTCAAACCAAGCAGTACAGTTTGTCACTTTGGGGCAGTACAATCTTCTTTTTGCATGTTCTTTGCAAAGAATTGGTGAAGGGCAAGGTTGGATACCAACAGATGTGATATGGTGCGCTACAATAATGGTCGGTTAGACACTTAATCGTAGCTAAATATATAAAAAATACTCTGGAATAAGTATGAATGCTCTTAGCACACAGCACCGTACTGTGATATGTTTGTTGAATTCATTGACGGGTTACACTGTGTGGCTATGATGTCACACTGTTCTCTTAGCTGTCATTGCCATCGTGCCTACAAACACGTGGTGGAAAGTAAACAACCAACCAAATTATGGCTTACTATTCTAAATTGTACAATACTGTACTGTTTGGTTGAGCCAGCTTTCTGGATTGTTGTAGTTATGAGAATATGACGCTGATGAATGCAGTGAGTGGTTTAATAGTCATCAATCTTGTACTCATAGTTGTAATCCAGGGTGGAGTCTGTGAAGGCTCCAGGCACTGACGATTGTCCCTCCCCAAATAGCCATGAGTCATACCAGGATGTGGTAATCTCTGGCGTTGTGGGAATTGTGGTAGTTGTTGGTGGTAAGGTGGTTGTCGTCGTTGTCGTTGTCGTTGTCGTTGATCTTAACCTCATTAATTTCTGCTGCCGAAGACGCCGAATACGAGCAATTTTGAGTCTCCTCTGCTGTTCCTTGCTTAGTGGTGAATTTGGTGGGTTCCCATTGTTTCCGTTAACCACTCGTCCATTGCCGTTGACAACTATGGGGGGCGGGACTCTGGTGTTGCCATGGCTGACCAGGCGGATTGGCTTGTTGCCATGGAGAGCCAGAATCTGTGGGCAAATGTCACAAAACGTCTCTTCATCTGAGTCCAAAATATACTCAGTTGTTGTGTTGTCAAATGATGACATCATTGCCTCACCTGTTTAATGCGGTCCCAGTTGGACTTGGCCAAGTTGAAGCTGCAGGTGGTCGCCCCTGCCTGGTAACCCACTACACACATTTTGGTCAGTGAGGAGAAGCCATCCGCTTTTGCCGTCACACGGTACTCGCCAGGGTTCAGCAGCCGCCAGTAGTCACCAGTTGGAGCTACAGAGCAAAACACAGGTTGGCTTCAAACACGGGGGGGATTTGGCAGTCACACGGTAAATTGTGCATTTGACCTGACCCGTGGTGACGTCATGGTTTATCCCCTCTACAGACACAGTGGCGTTTGCAATAGGGTTGCCCTGCTGATCCTTTACAATGCCTCGAATGCCACGGTGAACCTAAGCACAGCAATGAAATAACAGTTAAATGACTGATACGAGGTTGGCAGGTCAACCTACAATAAGAACGCTTAAGCAGATTACATGATCTTTATTTCCGTTTCAGTAGATTGTAAGTGTGTGTGCATCTGACCTGCTCCATAAAGATAAGCATGGCCTCTCTGTTCTTCTCCCACTCACGCTGAAGCTCACTCTCATGAGGGAACTTATCACAGCCCAGGAAAACGGACAGCTCCAAGCAGTTGGTGTGCAGGTAGCTGAAGTCATTCATGCCTGTGGAGAGAGATATGCCTTAAAGCCACAGAGCTTGAGTGCTTTGGGCATATCATAGAGGGGTCCAGTAAAGAGCCAATGAACCTACTGGTCTCTACTCACTTCCGGTGACTGGCTTCCATTTGGCCCGGTTGATGATGCCATGTGCTCCTGAAGTGATGTCTCCATGGCAGGACCCGTGGTAGTTATGTGTCATGGTCAGATGTGTGGAGGCGTAGGACACGGCCAACCATCTGAAGAGGGATTCATCTGGGATCTCTCTTTGCTCATCTTCGGGCTCAGCGTAATGGTAGCCACCACTTCTCTCTCTGTCGTCCTCTTCTTCCTCCCTATGACCATAACCCTGGTTGTAGCTGGGATCATAGCCATGCTCGTATCCTTGGTTGTGGTCATAGCCGTGTCCATGATCGTAACCTTGATCGTAGCCGTGACCGTGATCGTAGCCGTGACCGCGATCGTAGCCGTGACCGCGATCGTAGCCGTGATCGCGATCGTAGCTCTGGCTGTGATCGTAGCCGTGACCCCTCCACTCCTCATGCTCTGGATATCCTCTGTCTCTCCAGTCTTGTTCCGGCTCCTCACGGTATCCGTGTCCCCATTCTGTCACATCAAAGCCCTCTTCTTCATACCTGCGTGAAAGAATTTAAATAAGGAGGACTGATTCAGGACAAAAAAAGTTGTATGAGCAAGAGGCGTAAGGTCATACTGTCTCTTCTTGCGGCTGTGCGGCTTGTTCTCAGCAGGCTTGTTGACACGTAAACTGTCATAAGGATACGCCACAAATGACTCGCCACCCTGAAAGTTTGCGCCCAGCACAAACGGGTGGCTTTCCATCCAGGAGATGATGGACCTGGTTTCTACAGCAATCTGGGCTCAAACAGAAGGACCCAAACACACACACCAGTGACGTGTTTATATCAGGACACTACCTCCATGTAGAAGGAAACCACGACGCCTTACCGAGCTGTTGGACACAAAGTGTTCAGGAATAGCAATATGGTGGTTGGGGGCTAGTTTGGGCACCATGCCCCTTTCTTCGGTATCCCAAAGGATGCTGTTCAGATCAGGAAAATTCTGGAAAATGTCAAATCCCAGGTTGGTAAAGTGACCAGTGGTCCATCCACTCAACTCTGAGCCCTGCAAGGAGGAGAAAGAAGTGGGGCGCATGCAGCCAAATTACTCACCACTCACATTTCCTCATCCTTTTTAAGATGTATTTTTCAAACTCACAGCTTCAAATGCTTCTTCATGTCCATCAGGGTTGAGCGAGGGCACCAAGTGGATGCGTATTCCGTCCACCAGCCGCTGAGCTCGAGGGTTGCGGTCCCTGTATTCCTTGCACAGGTACTGCATGAGAAGCAGTATCATTTCCCGGCCCACTGCCTCGTTACCATGGAGGCCTGCTGTGAAGCGGAACTCTGGCTCACCTGCAGAGATTGCCAAACAAGACTGTATAGTGTTTTATCAACAATAAACGGATTGGTGATAATCTGTACGAACAGGAAACAAAAGGGAGCACCATAGATTTAACCTGATATGTTGGTTTCGTAACTTGTAACTCTAGTGTCTTACACAGTCTCACCTATTTCATGCTCTGTGGGATTGCCAGAGATCACCATGGCCATGATGTCCAGTCCTTTGGAGCTCCTGCCCAGGCTGTAGACGCTGGTGATGTTAGGACACTCTTCGTGCACTGACTTCATTAGCTGAACAGAAAATAAAAAGCCATGCTCAGCAGGCTCAATGTTGTATGTTTTTATTTCACTGAAAAAGATACTCACTGCCGCCATTTCTGAGTAGCTGTGATGCTTAAACTGCAGGTAATCTACTGGAGTGACTTCATTTTGCCTGTATTGGACAACATCTGGGTCTGCTTGTGACAGGGTTATGTATGTTATGTGTACTATATATCCTTGTATATGCTTCCCTTTGTGTGTGAGTCTCACCAGGCAAGGGGCAGCCTAGAATCTCCAGTCTCATACACAGAGTACCGTTCCAGCTTTGAGGGATGATTCTGATGTAACGGGCCACTACTGGCTCTGCCAGCTGGTTCATGACTGGAGTGTCCTTGTCACTGTTTCCAAAGAACAGCTGTACAGAGAAGAAGAGGGAGAACATAAAGCGGAAGCGCTCTGGAGAGTCGCATCCTTTTAGGCGAGCTCACCCAGTCGGCATATCCATCGTGGATGGTGGTCCACTCTCTGCTGTCATTGCTGAAAGCCAGGAAGTATGATGTCACAAAGTCACTCCTGCAATGACACAAGGGAAGTTTTTCAATTCAAGGAGACACAATGGGAGACATGCGTGTTTTCATGCGTTATTTGTGTCTTACTCATTCAGGGAGTCCCGACCCTGAGTTATGATTGCAGTGAACTCGGTCTCCCTGCGAGTGTCAATCTCAAACCAGTGGACTTTGTCCTCTGTGTTGGCGCACCATGCTCCACCTCGAGCGTTATCTTCATCATCAGAGCCCTAGAGGCCAAGAAACAGGTCACATTACGACAGCCGTGGTAATAAAACACAGAAGAAAATAAAAAGCATTCTCATTACTAAACTACAAGTATTACAAACTGTAACTAATACCGTGTGTCAGGGGTGTCCAAACCTTCCCCAAAGAGGGACACATACTGAAAAATGAAAGGCTGTAAGTGTCATATTGTATAACCCAACACATGCTAAGAAGCATTTTTTTCCATTTTTGCTGTTTTCTTTTAAACTTTTTTCAAATATTTCTTCTTAAATTATCATTATAAATGTTCTTTTTATTATTATTATTAAAAATAATAGTATTGCATCTTGTTAGATTAAGAGTGCAGGTGTGTTACACTCAAGTGTATTGCAATTAGTTTTTTACTTGATATTCCTTGATGTCAAAAGTACAAAATGTCACTTGCATAAGTGTAACCACAGCAAAAAGTTTCCCAGTGTGCTAGAAAATATCCACTTATTGAGTCTGCCGTTACTTCTTTTGCAGCATGTGTCTCGATGACTGGGCGGCTAGAGTGTGTTTCCAGACGTCAGTGTGTGTAAGTGATGCCTGTGCTGGTGTGTTCGGCCTGATTGATGCGTACCTGCATGTTGAGGCGTGCCCTCTGAGGGGCAAAACCATACTGAGACATAGAGGAAGCGGAAAGCTGATCTGCCTCAATCCTATGGGACTCCATGCCCAGGGGAGGACATTCTGACACACACAACACAGGAAAGAATTGTCATATGTGAAAAAGCAAAGCCTCCGAGATGTTTTCCAGATTGTGGACAGCCTTTGACTTACTCTTGGGCTCTTTGTACACACGTGGTCTGTTCCTGGCACGCTCCTCAGCCTCCTTCAGTCTCTGTGCTCTCTCTGGCAGAGGTCAGAAAAACAGTCTTTATGCAAAATAAATTCACCATTGGCTCCTAAACGTCCCCTGTCTTTCGTAATCCAGAATCCATCATGGGAAGTCATTATTGTTGCAAGTTATCCATCCCAAAAATCCTCATGAGGAGAAGAAAGCGCTTGAAATAACAATAGGAATCTTGAATACACTCCCAGTTCTAGTGTGCTGTGGTGACACTTACATCATTGACATTATTATTAATCCTCCTCCTTCCTGAACATGTTAGAATAGGGTTTTTCACGGGAATTTTTTTATTATTGTTCTGTTTTCTGTTGCCCTTATTAATGCACTATAGTTACTAACTTGGATGATAAAAATAATATTTAACAATAACAATTGTATTTTTTTTCATTAGTAATTTCTCACACTTTATCCTAATAGTGTCCCCAATGAGCTGGAGACAATCCCAGCTGACAGGGCTATGTTTTTATATAACAATAATAATAATAATAATCCATTAGATTTATTATAAGCACCTTCCACAACACACATAAACATCTTACATGGGTTAAAATGACCAAATGTCTATTACCACAGAGTGAACATTTAGAATTTCTTCATTAAGAAAAAGAAGGTTCATTAAGAATTGATGCATTGCGTAAAACTGTTAATTATTTGCCTTTTCAAAACAGTGTGCACTACTGGCTGCAACCAGCAGAGGTGCTGTTGATTCAGTCTGTTGCAGTCTTGAAAAAAATAACATGATGCCAGCTATGGAAAAGTACACTATGGCACAATCCCAATTAATCTAATCAACAAATATCAGTAATCAGGGCAGAATTCTATTGTATTATATCTATTATATTATTTTATTTTCTAAAATTTGCCATAAAATTTTATGTAAAGCGCCTATCTATTTTCCCTCTTTCCTTTTTTTGAAAACCAGATTTTATTCTTCTTTATCCTTTCTTGGTGCAGCTACTGAGCACGGTCAGCAGCAGTGACTGCTCTCAGAGAGGACCAAACCATTTCATGCACATATAGGGGGTTGGCCAGTCAATATGGGTGTTTACTTTTTGGTCAACGTGCATATTTAACTTGTACTGCCAAAAACAAGTTAAAAACAGAGATTGTTCTCAACCCAGGCAGCAAAATCATATTAAAATATTTACCTACTTTTTTGGGGGCCTCATCAGTCAGTGGCCCTTGGAGTCGTCCTAACCTTTCCCCTCCCCATGATTACGCATCCTTTTTTTTTCTTTCATGCCTCAGGCTGACTTGGTGCTCTATGCCTCATGGCAGAGATGCACATCCTTTGCGCTTTTGCCGAGAATGTGCCCACTAATGCAAAATGGGAGCCCATATGGATCGTGTGGCCCTAAGCACAGCATGTATTCTGCGTGTAGGGAGGGGCGCCACTGTCAATAGTCAATTTAAGGGTACATAAAATAGTAAACAACACTCAATCAAGGAAATGTGGTGGAATTGCCATCATGTGTGTCAATTTGTTGTTGTTGCGTTAATGGTAAAAATATTAGTGTAGATACACATAAGAATTACTGCCAAGTGAGCTAATATTGCTGACTTATCAAAAGCCACCAAACCACCATCTAAGCTCAGCGCACTCCGATGTCATGTGGTGAGCTAGTGAGGAAGGCTTTTGGTATTGTAGTGCACATTTGCATAGCGGGAAATCACATCTGTCTTCTCTTACGTGCGAAATGTGATCCAGTGGGAGGGAACATGCTGTTATCTGTTATTACTTTTGCACTTATGTCGTAGGCCACGTTCACTCTGGCAAGCACACTATCATATGTAATGTCGTCCGGCATGGTGGTGCAGCACGCTGATTAATCTTTTTTTTTTTAAAGGATTTAGAATGAAATAAAAGTTCCCAGCTTTGCTGTCTTACCCCTGTCTTCCCTCTCTCTTTCTTTGCGTGCTCTCTCTCGTTCTTTCTCCATCCATTTGTCATCAGTTTCACCTTCTTTCCTCCCTGCAGACAATAAGAAAATGGAGGATAATTAGGTTTTGTATGGCTGTGTATGCCATTAGGCGTTGCAAACTGTAAAGGAAGGGTGACACCATTTAAACCCATTTGGAAAGTTGCTGTCTAGACTTGACGTGAAACACTTGGTTATGGAAAGTGTGTGTGTGTGTGTGTGTGTGTGTGTGTGTGTTCACATACTCATTCCGTATTCGTCGTACTCATCATACCATGTCTCCTCAAAAGGTGGATCACTTGTAGGCTCCTCTGCATAAAAAAACAAAGTGGTAAACATGGCGTTTATGGGATGGCACGGTTTATTTTGCTGTGTTTTACGGGATGGTGCTATCTGTTCGTAACAATGTAGACACCATCCAAGCCATTTCAGAGTTCAATCTTCCATTTCATTTTACAGGAATGATAACAAAGTTTCGATCTGACCGCAGACTTAAGAAAGCCCCAACAAAAAACACACCACCATGGAAAGTTTGCGCTGTGAAGTGTGCACCCACCCCCTCCTGTCTGGAAAGTAGGACAGACTCACTATAATGTTATTCCCATGTGCTGAATTAGTCATTATTTCTCACATGCTCTCATCCTTGCAGCACAGATGGAGGAGGTGTTGGATACATTTGCATGGACAGTCTCCTTGTGCGTCTAATTATAACGCGGACGTGCTGATTGACGAGCTTCATCTCACTTCACCTCTTGCGTGTTTGAGTGACAGCAGTTACCTGTGAGAGTTTCTACTTTGATCTCTGGGCTGACTTCTTCGCCATCTGGGAATGGAACTTTTTCTGGCACCTCGACTGCATCGAGAAAAGATTAGGTCAGGAATTAATCACGTCCAAGAAGCTCTTGCAAAACAAGAGTAGAGTTATATATTGAATTGGAACAACTAGTTTAGTTTTCATGTACTGAGTAGTGATATACTAATCTCCCAAATACTTGCACATACATATCATTAAAAATTGCAACTAAGTATACACTTGAATTATATCCAGAGAAAACTGGCATATCTGAACTTTTCCCCACACATTTTGTCATATTAGAGTTGCAACAGCACATATTAGACACACTCAGACAACAGTAGCAGTCATGATCATAATAGATTACAGTTGTAAAAGTCATATATTTACTGTACAATATAAAGGGATCTTATAGTCTACTCAGGATACCCGGTGTAGAGTCATAGTACCGTCAAACCTTGGTTTTCATACACCCCAGTTTTCATATGATTCGTTGTTTGTTGAAAATGTTTGCCAAAATGTTGTCTCAGTTTTTGTCTTGCATTTAATAAACTAGCCCGTTTGCTAGGAATGAGCGAGTACACTACTATCTGTATCTGTATCTGTATCTGTATCTGTATCTGTATCTGTATCTGTTCACCCATCTAAAGGATCTGTATCCCTATCTGTACTCGGAGTGGGCGTGGTTTAACCGGAAATGGGTGGGGCTTAAATCTGTCCATTATTTTAAGTCTGAAATTGACATGGATTGATCAGAAGTTGCTATATTTATTGTTTATTATTCAGCTATATGTGTACTGTGTACGTGTGCAAGTGATATGTAAGACTATCATTTAATTATTTTTTGATGATCTGTGTGAAGTTGGTGATTCATGCAAACATCCAGTGATGGCAAACAGGAAAATAATCTGTCAGACTTGTTCACGGTAGTTTTCTCAAAAGCACTGCGTTCAGTACTATGAGCAAAGTTTTCCAACTGACTTTATATCACCAGCCAAATTACAAGCAAGCAGATTAAAAAAAACAACACTGGCAGTGCCCGACGCAACACGAGCCGTTTACAGCTCTGTCTGGGCAAATGCACTGCATATTCCTCTCTCTGGCTGTAGGGAGTCTGTCTGGGGAGGGGTGGTCGCTGTGTGTGACTGGCCTATCACAGAGCGTGGAGAGTGAATACATAAGTAGTGACCCAAAGAGGATTTTCCGTCATCACGATTACGGATAATGACGAGCTGTACTCGTTTCACGCTCGTACTCGCCAAAAAGGCATTATCCGTAACGGGTACTTGTCTAAAACGAGTATCCGGCTCATCGTTACCATTTACCCTGTACTGTGTTGTTGCGTGAAATGAAGCTCTCAAACAAACGTTAATTGGATTTACATTACAGTTGAACCTTGGTTAGCGTTGAGGAAAAGGCTTCTTGAGATGTCTTGAGACGTCCAAAGAGCTTCGTCACCGAGCTCAGTTCGCTGACGAAGGAGGAGCGAAACGTCCGACACCTTCTTCACAGAAGTACAGATGACGTCTCAAGAAGCCTTTTGGACAACTCCAACTCCAACTCGACAACTCCTGTACGACTGAGAGCCGACACAGACGCTTTGTTCTTGAAAGGCCGACTCTAACCAAAACGGTTGCTAACCAAATAAATTCTTCCCATAAGAATGAATGTAAATCCAATAAATTTGTTACAATATATTGATAAAGATGGTGAGAAACACCATTTTGAATTCAAGAAATAACTCATGACAAAACAGGAAGATGGTGTCCGTGCGGTGTCTTGCTGCCACATCATGTCTTTGGGAACAGTCAGTGAAGGCCTTCACTGAAGGTGAAAATAACCTTAAATGTTCATTCATCATTTACTGTATATGCATTTACATTTGTTTTATGACTGTGCAACTATCATTGTAAAACTATAAAAACATGTTTGTATAACATTCAGCCACTGATAACATCATAGACGGGCGACGTCCCGGTTGCCTTTTTGTTAGCAAGCTATGCTTAACACGGACGTTTGAGATAAAAATACATTAAGAACACAATTGGACTCACGCAGTGTATTGCTAACACAACAAAATGTGCGCCACATTGCCTGCTAACCGGAAAATGTACTTAAACAAAGGGAAAATGTTGGTGTAAAGTTAACTGACAAACACGCTAACCGGGGTGGACGCTAACCGAGGTTCCACTGTATTTCATATGGGAAAAATTGGCTCGGTTTCAGTTTTCGTCTGATTTTTTGGAACAAATTAATAACATAAAGATACCACTGTAAGCCTACTACTTGATGTAAATTTAGGATTTATACTTCAACTCTACTGGAGTTTTCTTTGTAAATAATGTGAATGCTAATGAATAATAACACTACTGCAGTGAAAATAATGGAAAACATGCTGTAAAACAAACAGGTGACATCCAAGCATATCAGTTCAGTCAACTCACACACAAACTAGGGTTCATTGACCAAACCTCCAGGTTAACCCTTTATAAGGCACCGATAGTCACAAGAAGGAAATGCTATTTGAATCTACTTTTATTTTACGATATTCAATTTTAATTTTTCAATTTATTTTCTTCGCAGGTCGGCCGGGATAAGTTACATCATTCTACTGCGGTATACTGAGGCGTGTGGGGTGCATTTCAAGTGTCTTTGACCAGATATGGTTCTTATTGCTTACAAGTTTGAATGTCAATGTACAGAAAGGTGGATGTGACAACTATTCAGTTTGATCTCACATTCTTCCCCTGAAGGGCTAACTTATCACTATGCACATCCTCAATGTAGACATGCATGTACACGATACTGGAGTGCAGATAATTGGAAAGCCAGTCAGGGTTTGGTGTTCAAGTGCACATTTAAAGCATCCACCTGTTTACTATACTGTAGGGTCGGGGACAAAGACACACCCTAAAATAAATCAAATAATTGACACAACCATCTACCTGCACTTAACTTACAGGTAAACTACTGTAGCGTATAGAGGTTTTTTGGTCCATATTTGAAAATGATAGTCCTGACTGCTACAGTCTATAACCCCCTGCATTCACACCCTGCAAACCTCTTAGGGATGGATCCTGGTAATGTTTACAGAGCCATTCTTTAGTCACTAATAGCTGTTAAAAGTACAGTATATGAAGGGAAGACTCCACCCTTCTTTAAATCGAGCCTTCTTATTAATCAACAGTAAAGTTCAATGGCTTAGAAGTACAGTAAGTGATGCCAACAACAGTACCCTTCATTTTGTTGTCAACAATGTACTTGTAAGGTTCCGTGTTTCACTACTTTGACAACCTTGCTCCACAAACATATACAAAGTGCAATCATCTGCCAAATCAAACGAGAATCAAGAAGAAAGAAAACATAAGACATACATGTGGCATCCCAGTAATCACCGTCATCTGTCGCAGTCTTCCCATCAACCTTCGTGGCAGCGGATGTTGGATCCACTTCTTTCCAGTAGATGTCATAGTCATCGGTCTCTGGAGGGGATGGGTCTTTGTCCTCTGGTTTCCAGTACTCTTCATCTATATCGGTCACTGGAGGGGATGGGTCTTTGTCTTCCGGTTTCCAGTATTCTTCTTCAGTGTCCGTCACTGAAGTGTATGGGTCTTTCTCCACCGGTTTCCAGTACTCTTCATCTGTGTCCGTCACTGGAGTGTAGGGATCTTTCTCGTCTGGTTTCCAGTACTCTTCATCTGTGTCCGTCACTGGAGTGTAGGGATCTTTCTCGTCTGGTTTCCAGGACTCTTCATCTGTGTCCGTCACGGGATTGTATGGGTCTTTCTCTTCTGGTTTCCAATACTCTTTGTCAGTGTCTGTCTCTGGAGGTGATGTTTCTTTCTCCACTGGTTTCCAGTCGACATTGTAATCTTCTGTCACTGAAGCGACTGGATCTTCCTCTTCTGGCTTCCAGTAGTCATATGGAGAATCTGTGATCTCTGACTCTGGCTTTGATGGAGTAGGATCAGCATCCCAGTAGTCTTCATCCGGTTTCCAGTAATCGCTGTCTGACAGGAGAAAACATGGAGAGGCTTGTCTATATGATATACATAATATATTGTCTAAAATATTAAAATATATTGTTGAAAATTTATGAGAAAAAAGTTGTAAATTTAGGAAAATAAAGTTGTAAATTTACGAGAAAAAAGTCGTAATATTAACATTGCCCGAGGCCAAAGGTCCCCTTTTCATAGCAGTGTCAGGCAATGCCTGTTATGAGGGTGTATTCAAATAATCAGAGATTTTGAGAATAAAGTCGTAAACAACAAACAACAACAAAAAACTCGTAATATTATGAGAGTAAAGTCATACATTTATGACAAAAATCATGTGTCTTTATGCTACAGGCATTGCCTGAGACAGCTATGAAAAGGGAGGACTTATGTGAACTTTGGCTGTGGGCACGTGGAGGGGATGGGGTAGGGAAGGCGTAAGTGAGAAGGGCTAGACATGCTAATGTAAATGCTAAATGCTCAACTGCTCTGTTTTGCTGCCACGTTATAAAAAAAAAGCTTGCCTGACACGATGACACGTAATATTACGACTTTACTGTTGTAAATTTACGACTTTATTTTCCTAATGTTACGACTTTTTTCTTGTAAATTTACGACTTCATTCTCGTAAATTAATAACTTTATTCTTGTAAATTTCCAGCTTTATTCTCATAAATTTATGACTATATTCTCAAAATCCCAGATTTTTTTTTTTTCCTTGTGGCCCGAATACTCCGTTGCACAATATAAACAAGGTCGTTAGTGGTGACTCTTCATTTGCTGCTTGAGTACTTTTTGTGTATCATCAGATGAGAAACCCAAAACCACAAATTATGTCTGAATAAAACATGCATATCCATTCATTTGATATACTGCTTCTCCTGCTAGTGGCTGGCAAGTTTAATGTCAAGCGCACACCAGCTACATAAAAATTTCGCTATATGAACCACGACACAACACTACCAATGGAAAAAATGTGCACATGCATACCATTGGGAGTTCAAAGTGATTTCAAAAGGTCCAAATTCACCCCTATTTTCCCCAAATTCCTGGTAAAAGTACACAGTACCTCACATAAGTGAGCATACCCCTCACGATATTTTATATCTTTTCATGGAATAACACTGCACAAATGACAGTTTGGGTTTTTTGACTTGTGCATTTTTAAGAACGCACATTTGTAGTGCAAACCCTTGTACCCTTAACAGTCCTGCTTTTGTAGCCTTGACACTTCACCCTTTGGCAACTTACGCACATCTTCCAGTATGTCTTACAAACAGTTCTAATAACTGTTAGACTTGTTGTCTTGTTGTGTCCTCTAATTATCCCCTTCACATATCTTCAATAGTCCGGTTTAGTTCAAATCAGAATAATGTTATTGATGTTTAGATCTGGATGGTGTTAACTTACCAATGTCGGGGTAAGCGTAGTCCGTGTAAGGCTCTGGCTCTGTGGGCGCTTCAGTCGGGGGAGCTGAAGGCAGCACAGACACAAAGTCAACAGCCTTGACATTTACACACTTCCAAGTACAAACTTGTCTCCTGCAGTCTCACCTGTTGTGGTGGGTGGAAGCGTTGTGGTCGTTGTTGTTTGTCTGTCCTTCTTCCTCCCCTTCTTGTCACTTTTGGGCTTCTTGGTGGCATAAGGGTCTTTAGGCTCTTTGTTCTTTTTCTTGTCCTTTTTCTTCTTTTTGCCCTCCTCCGGTGCTCTCTTCACTCGCCCTAAATTCCCTGTTTATATACAGTGGAACCTTGGTTAGTGTCATTAATTCTTTCCAGAAGGCCAAAAATGTTAACACAAAACACGTTTTTATAGTTTTACATGCCAAAACTATTTGAAATGCATATCAATACATGTAAATGATGACTGAAAGAGATAAATGAACATTTAAGGTTGCTTTTACCTTCCTTGAAGACATAACTGTTCCCAAAAACATGATGTAGCAGCAAGATCGAAATCGACACCACCTTCCTGTTTTGTCATGAGTTACTCACTCAGTGACCCAACATGGAACCAAACAAAGTTGCAATTTTGATAAAAAAAAGGTGAGAAACACTATTGAATTCAAAAACTAACTCATGACAAAACATGAAGGTGGTGTCCATGTTGATCTCGCTGCTTCATCGTGTCTTCGGGAACAGATCTGTTTTCAATGAAGTTAAAAGTAATATAATAATACACATTTATCCCTTTCATTCATCATTTATATGCATTTAGAATTGTTCTATATACATAAAACTATAATTGTAAGACTAATATAACATGTTTTGTGTTAACATTTTCGAATCAATCGCTGATGACATCATAGACGAGAGGCAAAGCTAACTTCTGGTTCCCGTTCCCATGAACGAGCAAGCTAATAGGATGCAAACAAGGATGTCTTGTGTTAAAAATACATGACAAGATGCGTTCCATGTTGTACGCTAACCTGAGAATGTATGCAAACCGAGGCAAAAGTTTTGGCGTAAATTTTCCATGTTAACCGGGGTGTACGCTAACAGAGGTTCCACTGCATATGAATATATCGTTTTCATTATGTAACTAATTGAGAGACTAAACAGACGCCAAAGGAATAGTCTAATTCAATCCTTCATGGGAATTAGACTCATTAGAATCATTTCTTTTCAACAATGTTAAAATAGAACTCTAAACAGCTACAGCCATTTCAGTGTAAAGGTTCATCACTGTTTGCACTGGTGGCTGGATGGGGTCTTCAGACAGTTCCCTGGAAACATTTTCCATGAAGCACACAGTTTTTAATCACAAAAATCCCTCCAGTTTTTCAATAAACACATCACCAGCACCTTGGTGACATCCTTCCCGCTGAAAGGTACACCCATTAGTGGGATACATTAAGCACCTACTTGGGACTGATGCGTATTACATGTGGCTGACGTTATCCCCTTTCTTCTTCCATCCTGCGCTGTGAGTATTTAGCAACAGCAACAGGAACTTAAATCTGTAAGATAGTCTTCTTCTCTTGTCCAATCTGAGCCAAAGAAATTCACCCATCTTTTTCACTTTTCAAAGTGTCTAAGTCCAGACACTATAAACTTCACAACTGATACACATTTTGCATATACCTGTACATGCAAAAATTGGCGTATGCCAGCCACGCCCACCGATGTGATGTAGGACAGAGAGCCAGCCAGCAGGAAATTTCACAAGTGAGTCATTACTCTGTATTGAATATAAAATCTGTATTGAGAGGATACACTTTCAAAGTTACTGACCTGCCTCTGCTGTGGCCTCACTGCCGGTGCTCTCCCCTCGGCCTACCTCACTTTGACGCTCATCCTGAAGCAGATCTCCTTCTCCCTTGTCTCCGTTGCCCTGCAAGAGGGAAACGATCCCCCCGGCGCTCTCCCCTTGCCTGGGGGTCAGCAGGCAGCAGAGGGCCAGCAGAGCCACAGACACAAGCACAGTCTGACTCCTCATGCTGGCAGCAGAAATCCTTTGAGTTTGCTTTGGAGTTCCTCCAATCACAATCTTGATGCAGCGTATCACAAGTTTTATATGAAAGCTTTTCTTCTTGTGTGTCCTGATCCAGCAGAGGAGCCCCAGTGTCGGTCAGGCTCAGACTGGGCTAGACCCAGCAAGAGTGGGAGGGGGGTGTAGGGATGGACGGGGGGTGAAGGAGGCGGCTTAAGCAGAGACACTGGTGAGTTAGACCGTAAAGCGAATGAAAAGCTTCTGCTTCTAACTGCCTGCAGTTTTGGTCTGCTGGAAAAACCACGAGTGACCACAGGAGTCACTTGAATGACGAGTCACAACAGGTGCAGGGCGAGGGTTGGGGCGAGGGTTGGGGCGGCAGGCAAGGCTGCGTTTTAGGATGACGCTTTTTTTGGATTCAACCATGGAGAGCAGTCACCCAACAGAGAGGACTGACTTGTGGGTCATTGAATTCCACAGGAGGAAGGGGAGAATTGAGGGAGAGGGAGAAGCATTAAGTGGGATGATAGGGGAGTGTGTTTGTGCGTGTGTGTGTGTGTGCGTGTGTGTGTGTGTGTGTGTTTTAACAAAACCATAAATCAGCAAACATCAGAGCAGGGATTGAAAATAAATGAAAACAGGCACACATTCTTTTTCAGTGCAGGACGTTTTCTTCAAAGTGCAACAAGAGCTCTCGCAGCGCTGCAGCATTGTTTGAAGACAGCATTGTCACCTTTTAGAATGTGTTGTTTTCTTTGCCCTCAGCCACTCGGCGACCTCCTCTAGTCCACGTCTGTCATACAATAGTAGACTTCACGTGTGACACCTACAGCTAGTCTTCGTGAGTCTTTCCTTTCCATGGAAATGTTGGAGGTGAAAATGGAGGAAAATAGGGATATGGTCCCATGTTTGGAGCTAGAACTACTCTATGTATTTTATGAGGAGACTTTGTACAAGAGTTTGGAATGTGTGTGGGGGGGGGGTGAATTTGTGTCCAGAACGTTTATGACGTCAGCGGTCACTGATATTGGACCCAAACTCAAAGAATGTGTTATCACCAGGAGTGGGTGGGACTGCAAATTCTGGTTCCTATCCAGTACCAAGTAAATACCCGGCCAGTGTTGTCCATACTGACACCTGGCATTGTTTAGTCCTCTTCAGCTTAAAGGATTTTTCACTGTCAAAGTTGTTCCTTCATTTGTTTCTCATGTGAAAGCTAATATAGAATTTTTAGTCTTTTCCTTACAAAATCACAGGTGTACTTTGATGTGCCTGAACAAAGCCCATTTTGCACATTTTTGTGTGCCATGTTAGTAAGATGCTTTTCTCAGTCTTTTTGTTTTGATATTTGTTCAATAATGAATTACTCTTCAACAAAGTTCCCTATAGTAAGTATACAGAGGGAAAATCACAACCATTTATAGCAGCTTTCGCTTTCTCCTTCAATTTTATTGCAACAAGCACCTTAAAAAACAATGCATAAACTACGAAAACAGGCATCTCAAAAAAGGCCCGTGTGAACCCGGAATGACTGGTAAATTGCTGTCAGTGTTTAAGAATGTGCTGTGCACTTGAGTTCAGTATGCAAATGAAGCATATTTTGTTAGATTTGTGGATATCCAGTGCTTTTTGGGTTTAGGCTTACAAACAACATGTAAAACACTGATAAATAAAAAAAAATCACAAGCGGCTGCAATGTTACTGAAAACAAGCCTCAAAACATTGCAACTTTTGCTATAACTTTGTGAAAAAGCTGCCGGTTTGTATCAATACTAACGATATTTGGATCAATTATATCGTTGTGGGTTGGGAAAGTTGCTGTTTTGCGGTTGAATGTGGCCTATTATTAGTGAAAAATATGCACATTGAATCAAATTGTATGTATTTTTTACCTAAATTCAGCATTTGCAAGAATAAAAATGGCTAAATGAACTAAAATTCAAATAATAAACCGTTGTGAAGATATGCAGTATTCTACACTGGCCACTAGGTGTCAGTAATGTTACTGTAATGTTCGTTGAAACATACAGACTTAATCGCCAGAACGACAGGCTTTTATTGCAGGTTTGAATGATCTCACAACTGGTACAATAATCCTGAATAAAAATCCCGAATAAAAACACGGGCTGCAGTTGCTGCAGTAAACCTCACCAAGCTAAAACTCAACTCTGAACGCCCGACGTCACTTCCTGTCCGCCCATAGCTCCCCCAGGGAACACGTTTATAGCAACACACACCACCTCGAGTCTTATTTACGTCTTAAATGGCTTACTTTCTCTTATTATGTCTACTATATTGGGTAATACCAGTGTTAAGGTGACTATAGGGGTGTTATTTCATGTCTAGAGGGCTCTAATAATGTTAAAAATCCTTTTTAGGAGGTTGTGAACAGGTTTTCTATGTTCTGACTACGAAAATATTACATTTATAAATAAGAAACCCTACTTTGCATTCATTCATCACGGTTGGGTCTGGAACAAATTAACGGCAATAAACGATGGATTACTCTATTTTGGAGTAATTATTGTAGTGTTCAGCTTGTATCGGAGTACAGATTTACTATTCAGTGAAAATGAGTCAACACAGCCATTACGGTCTAAATAGCTGGCGGTTTTCCAACATAACGAACCCAAACACACCTCCAGATGCCCTGCTGAGGAAGGTGAAGGTGATGGAGTGGCCAAGTATGTCTTCTCCAGACCTGAACCCAAATGAGCATCTATGGGACATCCTCAAGCGGAAGGTGGAGGGGTACAAGGTGTCTAGCATCCACCATTTTTGTGATGTCATTATGGAGGAGTCGGAGAGGATTCCACAACCTGTGGAATTCACCTTTGGTGAATTCCATTCCGAAGAGGATTAAGGCAGTGCAAGATAACAATGGTGCTCACACTAAATGTTCACACTTGTGTTGCCAGCTATTTAGACAATAATGGCTGTGCGTTGACTCATTTTCATCCATCCATCCATCCATCCATCCATCCATCCATCCATCCATGCCATTTATCCTCACTAGCTTCGCGGGGGTATGCTGGAGCCTATCCCAGCTGACTTCTGGTGAGAGGCGGGGTACACCTTGGACTGGTCACCAGTCAATTGCAGGACTCCTTTTCAGTGGATAGTAAATCCATACTGCTATACAAGCTGTACACTGACTACTCTAATTTGATCCAAATTGCATTCCTTTAGTATTGTCCCTTGAAAAGATATAAAGTAATAAAAGGGTTGCTGAAATGTGAGATACTATAGCAGACCTGTATGAGAGGCAATAATGTCCATAAAGTGAGTCACTTTAGAGGAATATGATCACATCAGCACAGTAAATATGTTAGCAAGTGCTTCACATTCCCATTTCTGCCCATTTGGTGAATAAAAGTACATTATTGTCTCTCCTACAGCTCCAATTCAGTTGCTCCTCAACTACGCCAACTTTCGCATCTAAGTTGATACTTTTCAAAGGGATTTAAATATATAGCACGACACATTACAGAAAATAGTAGCCTGCTGCAACCGAAGCAAACAATCAAAGCAGCTGCATCCAGACAATGTGATGAAAACTACCATAGAGACGGAAAAATAACTTTTTTAAAGTTTAAAACACTCTGAATTACACCTGACCATTTTCAGTGGACTGAAAATGGCCCTGGATTTGCTTTTTTGAAGGCCTTACATGTCCTTTTTGTCTTCCATAGAAGTTGTTTTGACCCATAAGAACAAAACAAATAAAACAATACATAAGTTCCGGCTTTGCTGATGTTATTGCTGCTGCATGCTTACTGTGTCACATACTTTTAGGAGTCGCTGTGCTCTTTGCCAAAATACCAGAATCCTAATGGATCATCATTTAACTGTGCAAAGTTCTCCAAAAGTGAGAGACGTGTGAGAGTGTACGATGAGCATGGGCACTGAGTGGTGCGGTGAGCGTTGCACGGCGTCTCGAGTGGAGCGTCAGCATCCAGTGGGCAGGAAACAATGACATCAGGGAGAGAGAAGGAGGGGGGTTGGGGGTGGGAGGACGGCAGTATGAGTGAGAGAAAAATGCTGTAATCCAGCAGGCTCACTAGGTGCAAATGGAAACAGGTCTACAAACCTCCATCTCGTATTGCTCTGTCAATTCACTGTGGATGCAAAGATGCACTCGTGCGGCATACATGAATGATCGATATCATCACTAATACACGTGAGTCTGTTATGCATCATGTGCATTCAAGGCTAGAAATAAAATACATGTGTAGAAATCATACAAATGACAGCAATAAAAAGTAGTTTACTTTGACTGAGATGATAAATGCCTGAAATATTTTTCCATGGTGTGTGTGCAGTGATTCAGCAGGTCCACCACAGCACAGTCATCTGGTTCTGTGGGGGCTGCAGCCTGATGAAGCACAGATGTAGAGTGGAAGCACTGCACAGCAGCAAGATTCCTTTGGAGGCGTCCCAACTTCATTGACCCTGCACCAAAATCACCCCCTCTTCTCAGATTCGTCGTGAAACGGTACTGAACGGGAGGCCATGGAAATGCATTAGAAGTACCCTTACGGCGTGCTTTAGTGATGTCTGACAGATTTATTTCCCTGATGAGAGAGTGAAAACCCTTGAACTGTGGCTGAGACCTGAAAGTGTGTTGAAACAGCAACATATCAGTGCAGCTGCATAATGATCCTCAGGAACTTACAAGGGTCACGCCACAGGTCAAAGTCTGTTTTGTAAAGAACAATGCAGGGCAGCCTTAAAACTTACCTTTCAAACAGCTTGTAAAATACTGGATTTATTATATTTGACTATAGTAGTCAAATATTGATGCAGTGCATCAATCACAATACAACAATCACAAATATATATTTATTGTAAAATGAATATATTTCAGTGTCAATCAAAACTGAGCATTATTATCTTTCGAAACACAATATTGTTGATACATCTTTTGCATAAGATGCCATTCCAATGTTTACAGAACAGTACATTTTATTTGTGGCACTAGCATATTGTGCCCTCTGGTGCTTGGATTGGAGCATTGAAGAAGCCTGTTACGACCATTTTAAGTCCAGTTCAGGGGGCCAAGCTGTGGTTTAACATTTATGTCTGCAAATTTCCTTGACCAAACTTTCGTTTTTTGACTTATCAACGTACAATTTCAAACAGCAAAACATTATGTAGATTTTTTTTTTCCTGCATTCATTGTGAGTGGCGTTTTAAAGAATCTGCATTCATCACAACTAATGAGCTTTAGAATGCTTGCTGTCTTTTGAGACCAAATTGATTTTAGATACACCCCTCATATGTAACATTTTCTCATAAATCCTGTGTGCTCGGTAGATTTGAATTGTATTTTTTTTTTTTTTTTTTTTTTTACAAATTTCTGGAAAAGTATCATTCTTTGGAAAAGTATTAGTCCTTCCCCGCTTTTCCTGGGTGATACGTTCCAGGGCCACCAGCAAATGGCGAAAAACAAATAAATCATAATTATATGCCCACAAAAATGTCTATTTTTGACACACGACTTGCTCCCCCGGCCTCCAAATCCTTCCTGTTTGCTTGATGTTGACAATCTCCTCCGATTTTGGATAAACATTCCCAATAAAAGTAATTGTTGTACAACAATCCCTTGCCACTTTGCGGGTTCACTGTCACGGTTATGTTAATTAATAAATCATCTCTTTTTTGTGGTTGAATACGTACTATTAGTCAAAATATATGCATGTTTAAGCAAATTGTACACATTTTCTTCCCGAATTCAAGCATTTTTAAGTATGAGAACGATTAAATGAACTGAAATGCAAATATAAGGCATTCAGATGACACATTCAAAGACGTGATGATATGTAGTATTCTCCAGTTGCCACTAGGTGGCAGTAATGTTACATTGATGGGACGTGAGAAGTATAGTATTATACTGTAGTGTACGGAACAGGAAGTAAAAAAAGAACAACAAAAAGAAACTCTGCCAATGCTAAAGTGTGAGCCTATATTATGTCTTATTTTGTCTTATTATGTATACTGTATTGTGTAATAGAAGTATAAAGGTGACTTTGGAGTATTATTTATGTCTAGAGGGCTCTGATAATGTTAAAAAAATATCTAGAAGGTTGTAAACAGGTGGCCTGTGAGTTACTGAAAACAGAAATATGAAATATGTACATGTTGGCAACCTTGGGTCTTGGGAGACCATCGGAACGCACATCCTGGAGCATCAATCAAGTTATCATTGGCAACACTGGGCATGGCTAAAAAGTCAGATGTATGAGTGACAATTCTTCTGGCGCCGCAAACAGACAGTTAATGATTAGGGGAGCTTCTTCAGCCCCTTCGTCTTTCTCGCTGGGCTTCCGGTTGCTGGGCATGTGACTCTCCAAAACTGTAGAGACGGGTATTGACTGTCGATCTTTAGCCATGACCTCCCATGTGCTTGTGTTGATGCCTAGGGCCTTCAAGTCCCTCTCACAGACATCTTTGTAGCGCAGTCGTGGTCTACTGGTGCGTTTTTTGCCTTGTGTTAGCTCTCCATATTGGATGTCTTTACGGATCCTGCCATCATCCATACGTACAAGGTGACCAAGCCAACGCATGCGTCGTTTCTTCAGCAGGCTGCATATGCTAGGAATTCCGGTCCTCTGCGGAACAGTGGTGTTTGCTATTCTGTCTTGCCACTTGATGATTAAAATACGTCGTAGACAACGCATGTGGAATGTGTTGAGCTTGTGTCCCTGCGGCGCATATGTTGTCCAGGATTCGCTGCCATATACTGTAGCGGGGTGCTCAAAACACAGGGACTGAAGACTTGAATATTTGTATGTTCTGACAGTTTATCATTAGTCCATACTCTTTTTTCCAGTCTGACCATGGTGGTAAAGCTTTGCCTATCCCTTCTATAGCTCAATGTGGAGATGTGTCAGAGATGGTGGAACCCAGGTACACAAAGTCCAGTACAACGAACGACAGCCAGTACGTGCTTGAAGATGCAGATGTTGGAATGAGACTCTGCACCCGATGTCTGTGTTTCGTGTGGAAAATAGCGGCCTATTTTAGACTTAGACTTTATTGACCCACAAGGGAAATTGCTTGGTTACAGGAGCTCAATTGCAAAATAAAATAAAATATTTACAAATAGTGCCTAGAATGATGTGGTATGGTAAAAACAAGTAAATTTACACTTTTAATTAGGTGGTGAATTATATTTTACAGAGAGGTGAGGTACTGTAGAGCTGGATGGCATGTGGAATGAAGTCCTGTAGCGTTTGCTGTGGGAACGGAACTGGAGTCTGTTGAACATTTTTAACAAAAATCTGCAAATTGTGCGGAGCCATGAGTGCTGAACCGTGAACATGGAGGGATGCACTTTTCGCAGCAAAAATCACAAAAACGCACTTTCATTTTAAACAGCATTTATTTAGCTTTCTCCATACAACACATTTAATGTACAACAGCACATACTGTATTCTGAAATAACTCTCAGTATAAAATAGGGCGTCTACAATCAATTACAGTCATAAAATGCTCTGAGGGACATGACAAAAACAGACGGCATAACAGCTTCATACAGTATAAAGCGCAGGGTGTTGAGAGACGTGATTGTATTTGCTGAGCCACTGCTGGATCGTAAGCAGAACTTTAGACCGCACCTCCTCTCAGAGCATCTGAGAGCCTGCAAAAAACCCGTTTGTTTCTTTTCTCTCTTCTTATAGGTTTTGCAACTGAGAATTTGAAAGCAAAAATATGATCTAGGACAGCTGCTGTAGAATATATCGTTTGGTTACACTTACTCTGCCTCGGTTGGATACTTGCTATACACCATGACCAAAGCATACAGTATAACAGCCTTAGCCTTACAATCATATGGTGAGCAGTTTGTAGCTCTAAAGACTTGAATTGTTTCTCAGTGTTAACTTAAAAACACAGCTAATTATACACCACTGTCACTGAAGCCACAAGAAAACCAGCTCATTCCAACATGGTCAATATAAGTCAATTAAAAGTTGACTAAAAAGTGCTACTTTTTGTACATTTGTAGATGTGTACCAGAGTGCGTATGGGCCCGTATAGCGCTCATACTGTAAATGTCTAGTACACACATAACAAGGACCTGCTGCTTGGATAAGTTGCCACTATGTAGTGCTTTGGCTGCGGAATATACATTATATGAGTCCAATTGGTGAGAGAGAAGGTCAGAGTACAAGAGAACATAGAAATAGTTACGGTGAGGCCAAATGAACAGGAGAGAGAAAGGAGAGATTTGTCTCAAGTCTTGAGGTAAGCAGAGTGTTTTAGTATAATGCCCTACAATCATACATCTTACAATCATTATTCTCTATATACAAACTTCCTGATTTACATACACTGCACTGCTCCTCAGCTTCAAATACAAGAAAACCAAAGCGCGCAATCAGTGTGGTGCAATGTTTGGAGCGAGGAGGTTGAGGAGAAGAACCTGACTGGATGAGGTGGCCGCTAATGAACAGTATGGCTCCTGAAGGTGTCTGTTTCTTTTGCATACGACCCATAGCTTATCTACAACAGTGCAAAGTTCCTCATCAGTCGCACGACACTTGCAAACGATTGGCCAAACTGCGTTCCATGAAGAATGGAGATGTCCTGGTAACAACGTGAGTAGGTCAGTAGTTGTGACCTGCCTGAGGTCAGCGGTCTACTACCATGCAAGAATGGAGGTGGCTACTGTGGCACTGAGGCTGAAAGCAAACAAAAGCAGTAGGCGAGCACTTGAGCTTACATGATTATATGTGATGTAGGCACCATTATTACCGTTACCTTCTTAGAAGACAAAGTTGAGCTCATTTACTGTACATGTCAAGCCATCTCCAAAAGCGCCGATCAACAGCTGCGCTGCCTAATGTGTATTTACAGAGGGATGAACTATGAATGTGCTATAGGTATAAAGGTTTGCGCACTCATTGACACGACAGACCAATGGCGACATGACATCAACAAGCTTTACCAAGGAGGAAGAGGAGGCTATAGGATGCTACAGTACTAGTGCTACCTGAACATGCTACAGATTGAGACCATAACCATGGGAGACACTTTCACACAAGCACAAAGCACGAACCTGCTTTGCTGAGGAGTCCTAACCCATTCTTGGCTCATGCCATGTTTTTATTTATAGAATTTGATTTAAGTTCCAATTTTTAGTACCACCTTAAATCCATGAAAGTACCATTTTTGCAGCTTGATCAAGTACTTCGTAAAGCTGGCTTATATTGTGTGGAGGGAAGCACCCCATCCCTATTCACTTCCTGTCGTACAAGACACACGCAATCACACATGCACACTTTGTATGGGAGGTCATTTATTCTGCCTTTAAGAGGCTAAGCCGGACAACTCAACCACTGCCAAATGCCCTCACCACACATTACAAGTTTGTTAACTTGCACAAGCACACAAGCCCTGAAGTTAGGTCACACAGCACTGACATTTTGATTATCATCGAGAGCTGGAATTGCATACTGTCCCAAACATCTCCTCCAGGAGAAGCGCACCTCATCAATGTCAGCTCAGTCATTTCAACACACACACACACACACGCACACATGCACACTTTACAAGCCAAAAACAATACCATCACATGCTCACTAATGGAATGTCCACAAAGCTTATATTAGACCTTCAACTTAAGTCATATCGAGCTTTCATGGTGAAAAGCTGAGTATTGGTTTAGGACTCTAAAATCTGTACTTCATTCAAATTCTATAAAAAAACAAAAACAACAACAACAACAACAACAAAAAAAACAGAAACAGACAAAAGTTTTTTTGACCAAATGAAAACAGCTTTTTTGTCACTTGAAAATGATGGACCTGTAGACCTATTCCATCAGACCTAGACAGTCTGTTGTCTCTGGACTGGGATGTCCTTTCTTTTTTGACAGATCCTGAATCACACGAATAAAGACTGCAATGACAAGCTAATGTGAAGCCACTTCCCTGCTCAAAGGTTCCTGCTTGTGACCTATTGTGCTGCCATTTTGACCCTGTGAATAGCGCTGACAATATGCCTGATGTCCTTCCGTTGCATCACAGATGGGTTGTAGAGTGCAAGTGAGTCTCTTTGAAATGCCAACACAAGCAAGCTGAGGTCCACAACTGCAAACAGGTGGAGTTGTGACCACAAGAACATGGCAGCTATTCATTTAGCTACTTAATTCTCAGAAAAGTGCAATCATTCACTTTCTTGATTTGTGAAAACATTTTTTCCTGACAGTTGACTGTTCTGTGCTAAAATAAATAATTAAAATAATATAGCTCTGCCCCCCCCACTCCTCGGAAAAAAAAGAAAAGTGCAGCACCCCAGCATCACAGGAAGGGGGGACATGTTGAAAAGATTGGTAGCAGGGTTGAGTGTTCTTCAGCTAGCTCTCTGGGAGGAAGTTACACACTCACACTTAACAGATACAGTACACACACACATACAGCACCCTCACATACACCGACTCTAGCTTAGATGAGTCTGGCGTTGCCCTCCATGTCAGAGGTTAGATCACACACTCCTGTAAAATGCATCTCCTTTTCCTTGCTTCCCTGGGCTGTCGCAACTTTGGCCACTCGCTCTCCCAGGTTGGGAGAAGGCTGCTGAGCATGTGGCTCTGGCGACATCCCACGGGGTATTCCAACTGCCCGCCTCTCTTTCAGGAAGACCTCTAGTCGGCGAAGCATCTGCTTGGGGTTCTTTTTGGCGAACAGCTCCACTTCTGAAAGGTTAGAATGCACACCGACTGAGACTCACGTTGAGAGGACAAGCTGTAAAATAACCGTGTGAGCAGTCTGCACCATTTATACGGACAACACGTACTGGGAAGTTGTTGTGTTTTTCTTTACAGAGACAAATTAAATGCATTGATAAATGATAATCCCAGTTAGTATAGATGAGATATAACACTTTAAAAGCTGGATATCGCCTAGCACCAGAGCAAATCTACTGCTTATGCTTTAATATTGTTGTTAGATGGTCAATGTAGTGGGAAAGTTGCACACTTGTTATGCAATTCTGGGCAAGCAAGATGATGCAGTTTTACTTACCTTTTAGTACAAAGCCAGAGTCAGCAATAGTTTTCTGTTGGGTCTTCCACAGTTGGTACAGGTGCAGATATGTGGCCACATAAAACTCATTCAACACACCAACCACTTGTTGACGACGATTGCACTCCCTGGTGATGTCAAAGGCAAAGAAAAAGGTTTACATGGCTGATGTGCTATGGGTTAGGATGAAGAAAAAGAAATGGAAGACTCACTTGGACAAGGCCTCTTCTCGGAGTACTTGAAGAGCAATGCGGGTCATGTTGATTGACATCACACTAAATGGAAAGTTCTAGGAATGCATAGACACAACAAACCTTACAAATCTTTGCAAAAACTAGAAAACAACGTTCTTACAGTGTGTCCTATACATTCATTTCTTTGTGGCGGCTTGTTTCGGACATAGAAAAAAACGGCAAAAAAAAGGGAGACAGAAGAACGTTAGGGCACGGAATTGGCCAATAAAAATGGAATCTACTGTTAAATACGGAACTGGAGGTGAAAAACAGAATTAAAAATAAAAAAACGGAATTTGGGAAAAAATAAAACTGATTTCATAGAACCCAAAAAGTTCATTTGCAGTTGTAAACATACTTGTTTTACTTGTTGTGCTTTTTTTTTTAACTCACTTTTTAAAAAATGCGTTGTGGACAAATATGCAAATTTGACAACCATTCCCCACCCTGCCACAAGTAGCTTGCAGTCCTGTGGGAAAAGCTACTGACAATGTATCCCACCAGACATTTTTCAGATTTTCTCATCCAGTGCAATATCTAAATGGATGAAACACCCCTACAGAACCCTACTGGGGAAGTTAGTAGGTGACCATTTTACCATTTCTTCAACCCTTTGACAAAAATGTAATAAATCCTTAAAAATCATTTTTGTCACATATTGACAATTAAGTTTGTACAAAAATGTGGCATGTGAATGTCCAAAACAAAACTGATATGTGTTCTGTTGCACACAAAAGATATGGATCTCCTCTAAGTCACATGCATCACAATTGAAAACAAATACTTGGTTACATCTGCCAAGCACAGCGAAAAGCGCAAGCACAGAGGTTGTTTATGCCAACGTTTATCTGCTTGTTTGTTTGTGTTCAAAATAACTGATAAAGATTTTCAGGAATGGTCGAAAATGGGATATGGAAGAACTGATTAAATTTTGGGGGTGATCCGGATCACTGTCGGGATCCAGGAATTTTTTTTTTAACATTGCAAGATAGGACCATTTTCGGCATTTGTGCATATAACTCCACAAAAAATGGTCATAGCACTTGGGGAAAAAAAATACAGAATAAGTTTCCAACAGGTTCTACAAAATATCAACGACTGATCAAGATAGTGGAATAATTCCAGATGCTATGATCCAGAATATGAACAAATAGGGGACCTTTGGAATTGTCATCATAGGATGACAACAAATGAATCTATAAACATGAAACAAACACCATTATATATAGCCAAGACACTATGGAATCTGGAGTGGGCCAATGGATTTGTTGGATCTTCAAAAGCTATGGAGCTAGATCCAGAAGAAAACCGCCATTACAGAAAATGCCATTAACTACTGAACTAATATTGATATCATTATGAATCAAATTGCAAATGGTATTTTTGCATGGTCAAGGAATCTAAATATGTAGATAGAATAAATGTAGGACTAATATTTATGGTGTAAATAACAATATATAATAACAATAACAATATATAAACTATGGTCTGCGGTTTTCTAGTTTCATATTTATTAAGATGGGCATTAGGGCAGATAGTATTGTTGTATTGTCTCAAGGCACAGAGGGGCAGGGGACCCTGGTCGCAGACCCACAACCCAGAGAACACGGACCGCTAGGGAGCATGAAAACACGAGGCCAGCCCCCTCACCCCACCACAACGGTCGGAAAACCCCAGCAAGGCAGACAAAAGAGCAGGCAAGGGGTAAAGCCAGCAAGTGAGCAAGTGGGCAGATGAATGGTCGAGCAGCAAGGCAACCCACCACGCCGGCCGACACCCGCCGGGCAGCAAATCCCCGGAAAGGGAGTGCCGCGCCCGAGACCAGCAGCTGAGCAGCCACTGGGCCCCACCAGCCACCGGATACCAAACCGTTCTCCCTCCCCCAGAACCAACCGCGCACCGCCTGCCCATCGGAGTGACAACCCCGACAAGCCCGCAGCCAGATCGGGGAAAGGCAAAGACTCGGAAAACAGCCCAGCGAAAAACACAAAGACAGGTGGCAACAAACACCCATGCACCCAGCAGAGCACCACAACCCCCGACACACTGCCACTGCAGCCACTGCAACGCAGCATCCCCAAGATCAAGATCAAGATCAAGAGAGTTTTATTGTCATGTGCATAGTAAAACAGCAGTTATACCATGCAATGAAAATCTTATTCTGTTCATTCTCCCAAGAAAAGAAAGAAAACAAATGAAAGAATAAGAACATAAACATAAACACATAAACATATATACCAATAAATTAAGCAACAACAGAAGAGACATTAATACAAGTAAATAATACAAATAAATAAATAAATAAAGTGCTATGAGTGTGTGCGTGTGTTGCGTGCGGCGTGTGCGAGTGCTTCGTTGAGGAGCCTGATGGCCTGTGGGTAAAAGCTGTTTGCCAGCCTTGTGGTCCTGGACTTCAAACTCCTGTAGCGTCTGCCTGACGGTAGGAGTGTGAATAATGAGTGTTGTGGATGTGTGCTGTCCTTGATGAGGTTGTGTGTTCTGCGTAGGACTCTGGTTTTATAAATGTCTTGCAGTGAGGGGAGGGCTGCCCCAACAATGTTCTGTGAGGTCTTGATCACCCGCTGGAGTGCCTTCCTATCACGTGTTGTACAGTTACCGTACCAAACAGTGATGGAGGCGGTAAGGACACTTTCGATAGTGCATCTGTAGAAGCAACTCAGGATTGTGGTGGGCATGCCAAATGTCCTCAGTCTTCTCAGGAAGTACAGTCTCCTTTGGGACTTCTTCATAATTTGTTGGGTGTTGTGAGACCAGGTGAGGTCCTCGCTGATGTGTGTGCCAAGGAACTTGAAGGTTTTCACCCTCTCCACCTCAGTCTCATCAATAAACAGGGGTCTATGTGGCTCCTTTTCCCTTGTTCTTGGGTCAATGATCATCTCTTTAGTCTTATCTGTATTGAGAAGGAGATCGTTATCACGACACCAAGCTATGAGGTCCGCCACCTCTCTTCTGTATGATGTTTCAACACCACCAGTGATCAGGCCAATGACTGTAGTATCATCCGCAAATTTAATGATGCTGGTGTTGTTCTGGGAGGCCACGCAATCGTAGGTGAAGAGCGTGTAGAGGAGTGGACTCAGCACACACCCCTGTGGGGTCCCAGTGCTCACAATTCTAGACACTTTTGAACAGCGGCAGGGTTCACCATGAACTTTCATTTAGCCTCTCAGACTTTGCCTTTCTTCTGCGCCGGGAGAACGCAGCAGCCTGCGGACCTGGTGAGCTTAATACCCGGCGAGCAAAGCATCCGAGGCGTAAACGAGGCAAGCGAGCCGGCCTGCATGCTAGGCTAAAAGCTAGAGCGACGAGGCCACCGCTACTAAGCCTGCTGCTAGCCAACGTCCGCTCTCTTGAAAACAAGATGGACGAACTACGAGCAAGGATTACAGCTCAACGTGAGATCAGGGAATGCTGTGTCCTCACCTTCACAGAAACCTGGCTGACGGAGGATATACCGGACTCGGCGATCCAGTTGGAATCATTTGCTGCTTACCGGGGAGATCGGACTTTAGCGTCTGGTAAACACAGAGGTGGCGGCGTCTGTGTTTACGTAAACAAACGGTGGTGCACAGACGTACAGACGATGGAAAAGCACTGCTCGCAGGACATTGAGCTGCTGATGGTGAAATGCAGACCTTTTTATTTGCCTCGTGAGTTTAGCGCTGTGTATTTAACTGCTGTTTACATCCCACCACGAGCTAACACTGCTAATGCACTAGGCCTCCTGCATGACATCATTGATAAACACGAGACCAAACACCCAGACGCTGTATTTATTATATCTGGCGATTTCAACCACTGTAACCTCAGGACTGTCCTCCCCAAATATTACCAGCATGTGAGCTTTCCCACAAGGGAAAATAACATCCTGGACCAAGTCTACTGCAACATGAAAGGTGCTTTGAAGGCTGTTCCAAGACCCCACTTTGGAAAGGCTGACCACATCTCTATATTCCTTTATCCAACATACAGACAACTTCTTAAAAAAGCTCCCCCTGTAAGTACAGCAGTTAAAGTGTGGAATGAAGAAACTGATCAAGTACTTCAGGACTGCTTTGGCTGCACAAACTGGGATGTGTTTAAAACTGCAGCAGGGAGGGAAGATTGTACTGTTGATTTGGATGAATATGCTTCTGCTGTTACTGGCTACATTAGCACATGCATAGAGACTGTTACCACCACCAAGTATTACAGAAAATACCCTAACCAAAAACAGTGGATGAACTGTGATGTAAGGGCTAAGCTACGTGCTCGTTCGACTGCATTTGTCATGGGCACCACTGATGACTACAAAAAGGCCAGATATGACCTGAGGAGGTCCATACGGGAGGCCAAAAGACAGTACAGACAGAAGCTGGAGGGCTACTATTCCACCTCAGACCCTCGGCGCATGTGGGCGGGGCTCCAGCACATCACAGACTATCGACAGCAGAGTAGCGTAGCCACGTCCAGCCAAACCACACTTCCAGATGAGCTGAACGAGTTCTATGCCCGCTTTGACACCCAAACTCCTGATGAGCAGAGAGGGTGGCTGAACCTGGGGAGCACACAGGACTCACCTCTCATGGTGACATCAGCTGATGTGCGCAGGGTTCTAAACAAAACAAACCCACGAAAAGCAGCAGGGCCAGACAACATCTCAGGACGTGCACTTCGGGTTTGCTCATCAGAGCTAGCTGATGTGCTTGCTGACATATTTAACCTGTCGCTTGCACAAGCATCTGTACCGACATGCTTTAAGTCCACCACCATAGTGCCCGTACCCAAGAAGAGCAACGTGACCTGCTTGAATGACTATCGCCCTATAGCACTCACTCCTATTGTTATGAAGTGCTTTGAAAGAATAGTCATGACCCACATCAAAAAGAGCATCCCGGCGGCAACTGTGGACCCTCTACAGTTTGCATATCGCCAGAACCGGTCCACGGATGATGCAGTCAACACTGCCATCCACACAGCCCTTTCTCACCTACAGGGCCAGGACACATACGTCAGAATGCTATTTATAGACTATAGCTCTGCTTTTAATACAGTCTGCCCCCACAAACTCACAAATAAGCTCCTCACACTTGGCCTGTCTCCCTCCTTCTGTAACTGGGTGTTTAACTTTCTCACAGGCAGGCCCCAGTCAGTCAGAGTCCACAATCGCACATCCCCCAAGCCACCACAGCGCCATGCAGGCTGCCAGCAGCATGGACCCCACCCCCTGGAGACTGCCGGAACCAACCCCAAGTGCACAGAAGTACCCACGTCCCAGGTTGGTCAAAGCGAAGCGCCGCAAACCGCACCCCTGGATAAAGCCCCAGCATCAACCGGCTATCACTGTTAACCCCAACCACAATAGCCCTCAGTAGTATCAGTATCAATCAAAACATATATTGGAAACGGCTAGTCCTAAGAAGTGTAATGTGAGGCAGTGATACCTGAGTAGGGTGTTGAGATAACTTGTAGATATCTCGAGCCAATGGCAGAGTCTCTGGGTCCATCACAAAGTACAGAGTGTGCATAAGTCCCAGGAAACCAGTGCCACGCAGGTCAGTGGCTGGGTCTGTACCTAGAATTATACAGATGCTGCTTTAAATACCTGTTCCCTGGATGTTAAATGAAGTGCAGTATTGAGGCATTTTACCCTGAAAGCCAATGTTTTCCCAGTGCGTCCCATAACGAGGACAGTCGAGCCTGCAGCCGATGAGCCTTTTATAAATGGTTTGGAGAACTCGCATGTGGACTGTCTGACTGTTGTCCACGTGGCCTATAGTAAACATACGCCAGCATGTAAGGTCTGTGGTTACCAATTTAACCTAAGAATGACTGCACAAACAGGAATGATTAACACATGCTCACATTGCGCAATGGCAAAGACAAGATCTCGCTCCTCCAGGAGTTCCCTATGCAGTCGAGGGGGTCCAAACAGAAAGTGTGTGATAGCAGCGAGACCTGTCCTGCGAATAGTTGGCTGGATGTTCTTCTAAAAATGAGTATGAAGACAAAACAAACAATCTATTGTATTTACCGCAACACACAGAGCTATCAAACAACAGTTTATCTCAATACTTATTCTAATTTATATAGGTCTTTTCATTTACAACACCACTTATCCTGTTGGGGGAGCTTGAGTCTATCCCAGCTAACTTCGAGTGAAAGGCAAATTACTGGTTGCCAATCACAAGGCACATGCTAGTATAAACAACTCATCCATAGAGTCGTCAATTAACATAACATGCATGTTTTTGGAATGTGGGAGGAAACCGGAAGTATAATTCATTCACACTCAAAAAGTCACTGAGTGGGCACGTAACCCACACTGGCAGCACTTACGTCATCCAAGTGAACCACTACAATATTGGTAAGTTTTTTTTCTGAATAAATCTAAAGTCTTCAATTTATACATTCTGCATCACAGTAAGTGTACAACCCTGTGAAAATATAGGGATAATCCAAAATATCCTTAAAGCTTAGAAATATTAGAGAAATTGTCAATGACCTACAGTATGGTTACTTAGTCTCACCCATGCCCCAGCAAAGATGTGTCCGTTAGTCCGTTAAAAAGGTGTGTACCAAATTTCTTGGTGATTTGGCTTAACACTTTAAAGTATCAGTGGCTATTGAGTTGTGTTAAAAATCTTAACTCAATCTGAGTTAGGAGGTCAAACTTTGGGGTTTGAGAACAGTGCCACCATGTGGTGTATTTGTTGGTGCATGTTTGGCCAGACTTTGCTCCTTATGTATGCAGTGGTTTAAGAGTAGAGCTGTAGAGTAGGGAAACAAATGCCTACGTCATGGAAAAATTGAAGATTACAGCACAAACTACGTTTAGTATTTAATACCAGCTCCACACTTGCTGTGTTTTTCAGATGAGGTTCATCGGGTGTAGTTTCACCTAAAAAGGTGGAGCCATTACAAATATATTTTTATCAGTTGCTTACAAGCAAGTCCCCGAGATCTGTAGTCTGGAAGTACTGTAGGGCTTCATTGAAAGAGATGAGTGGCGTAGGGTTCGAGTCCTCAGTGATAGCTGTGAGATTTTTGACAAAGTATTTCATTTAGCTTGCCATATTCCAGACATCAATGCATTGATGCAAACGGATTAAACTGTGTGATGCCTCTGACCTGGTTGGATGTTCTCCAAAGCTTCCCACTCCTGTCTGGCCTTTTCCAACTCCACATTTTCATCTGTGGAGATACACACACACGCACAAAAGTGAGAGGTAATAAAATATTGCCACTGACCGTATAGTCTAACGCACTCCTCACACAACAGTCATACTCCCTGTCTGAAGGACTGTATGATTCAGAGGCCCTAAGCTTTCTCCAAACCAACAACCTATATCCCAGAGGGTGTGTTATCCGCACAGCAGCCAGGTATCTAGGATACATTAGCCATTTCCTGTGGGAAGAATATATTAAACAAAAGAGTGTGTGCGAGTGTGTTACCTGCAGGTTTAGGCTGGTCCCCTCCTGCTGCTAGACTTTGCAGGAGACCATTCTGCTTCAGTGCTGAAATCTGAACACAAGTGCACCAACAGTCACCTTCCATGTAAAAATTATTCTTTTTTTTTTTAATGTGATTATAGTGATTATGATTTCGTTTGCTAAAATCTAAATGAACAGGACTTAAGCACTTAAACACTTAAACAGTCGTAATTTAGATCAGGACCAAAAAATACGGAGTTTGTGCATACCCACTTATCACAAAGCTTTTTTGATGCAACTGGACCCCTGCTATCAGCCCTGCCGACGTGTGTGCAGGCAATTAAGGAATGCAGCGCCAAGTTGGTTTGATGTATTATGGGACATAGCACCGCAGTCAGTAGAAAATAAACACATCTCTGTCCTGTCCTCACTACATTTTGGGATGGGGTCGATCCAATCCAGTATCGGTATCGGGTTCGGATACAGTATCGGTATCGGGTTCGGATACCAGCGTAATTCACATATTGGAAATGCAGATCCATGAGCCACATCTGTGCTTCAATGTTGTCAGCAAGCGCACCAAAAAAGTATCAGTAAACATAGCTGTCTCCACACATGCACTGCAGCTGTCCTACTCACTCCTGCGAATTTGGATCGGTGCATCCCTAAAGCCTAGGTCATAACCGGTCGTACGGGCTCCTACGGCCGGTCTACGTGCAAAAATCCGCAAGAAACGCATGACAGGCGCGCATGTGATGTGCTGATTTTTTAAATGTTTTTTTCAGGTTGCAAGACAAACTTCCGCACCTTGTACGTCTTTGTGTGTCGTCCGTACGGCCAACGTATGTCTTTCGTACATTTTGCTGGTGTCAGGTTTGGGCAAAATGTAATTTTTTTCGTACACCGCACTTGCGGACCCGTATGTGAGTCGTGCGCCACACATACGTAATTAGTGCGGCCAACGCACGTTCAGATATTTTGTATGTCCTCCAGGCATGTCGAGATCTTACTCCTTCATGGTCACCACAACTACATTCTCCATACATTAAGTACATTGCAAAGTGAGCTGCGTAGTCTTTCTGCAGAGTGACTTGCAGTCTGCATCCCTCGACAGGTTAGTGTCAAAGATATGGATACCTTTTTTTTTTTTTTTTACACTTGTAAGAGTCAGGAATGTTAAAATTATGAAAACATTGCCAGTAGAGTTAAAAAAGCTTTTAAGAATTTCTATTTCTTGCAGGAAAAATCATCTTGAAATATGAATAAATTGGACGTTGACCAACAAACGACAAGGACTATGATCAAACTTAGGGGTTCCCACTCTGATAAGTTCTTCTGATGGCGCTTTCACCATCACACAAATCAAGTACCGTTTGTACTATCCTGCTTTGAAACAGTAATGAACACTGTAATGTAAATTACCGGCAGGGATGTGAGGGGAGCATTGCCGTTGGTGTGGTCTTTGACATTATGACTGATAATCAATCCATTCATGATCTGGAAAAAAAAATAAAAAAAATATTAGCAGTTTTAGACAAAGATATAGCCACAAAAGACGGGTCTACAAGAGAATGCATCATGGCACAGTACTCACAGGCTTTTGGTTCAAGTGTCCAATGGTAGCCGCTTCTGATGGTTCATGAGACAAACCATTGTGGCCCTAAGAGGAAGAGGTGGCGCAACACACAGCAGGTGTTTATGAAACAAGTTACAAATAGAGCAAGAGCTGTTTTTGAGAACTTATGTATAGCTCATTAAAGCAAGATACCAGTTCATCCAATTGTTGACTAAAGAAAAAATATACAGGATAGTAGCGGAGGCCAGAGGAAAAAGGAAAGTTACAATGAGAAACCAAGCTGAGGATAAGAAGTGCTTTGTCAGCTGCCGCCATGGTAACGCAACAAGTGAGCCAGACCAGAGATTACAGCTAAAGCAGTGGAGAGAGCTGTTGACCTTAGGTCTTAAATTAAACACATGTGGCTGAACTGCTTACAATAAATGAGCTCTTAATTGTTTGACATAAAAAAATTGCAGTGCAAGAAGGAAAAATGTCCCTGGTAAGAGGGACAAAACAGTCTTGATTTTCTTTGAGCAGTCCAAATAAAAGGTGAGATATTATTTGGAAGGCCATATGTATTACCTCAAGGTGGAAAGTGACATCAGTGTCTTCTTCCATTGCATATGAGAGTGTTGGCTGGCGAGCGTCTTCCTGATTGTGGCCTCTAAAGGCTTGTGAAATCCTGGACTGAGATGGGCCGGAAAGCTGCTACAAAGACTAGCATGGTTTCTTTAGTCATGTGTAGTGACTGCTTTAGCTCTTTTCTTCCTCACATACATAAAATGTCCACGGTCACATTAGACTTCACCAAGCTGGCAACAGATATCCAGGTAGTGCACATCTCTTTTTTCCCTTGGAATAGCAACGATTATTATTTCTCCTCCAAAAGTCTAACCTTGAGTGTGCACACAGAGGAATGTGCAGATATCAGTCTACCGCCTAGAGGAAATGGCACGTTTCCCGGAACCCTCCCTACTTCCTCCCCTTCGCAGATCTGCTTGGCCAGTGGGTTTGCTCCTCATCACCATCAGAGGTGCCCAGAAGCTGGATAATGACATCGCTTTTCAGGCTTGAGCTCTCCTCATAACAGACACTTCCTTACTTTGACTCTCAAGACGGATCCAATAAGGACTCAGAGCTAGCCGTACACTTTAATTGACTTGCAACAAAACTGTGTTGTCTTCAGCGTTGTGTGAAACAATGACACGTCCAGTAAGAAGTGCAGGTGTCCACTAGAAGTTGGATCTTGGGTGGGCTTCTTTTTTGCCAGAAGGAGGGGGGTCTCACATGCATTCAAATCTGCAACGTAAAGTTAGAAAAATTTCACTTAATGATAACTGAGATTTGTTATAGCTCAAGGCAATATTCTTTGACAAAGGCTGATGGTGGTAAAGTTGTAATGTATGCATAATGAGGCATATCGCACACCTGTAACGTGATATCAATTACCAGAGACATCATTCAAGAACTTTTACAATAAATACTTACACCACCACTGCTGAAATAAAAGTAAAAAAAAAAGACAATAGACAATAAAACGATACTGTATAATAGCCCGGTTAACAGTTAAATTAAAATAACTGTGTCAAGACAGGATGATAAAGCGTACAGCAGAAATTGACAGATGAAACGTCGACACAGTTCAGTAGCTGACAGCTAGCTTGTAACCAGCAAGCTAGCAATATGTCAGCTAGCAACCCCGCAGGCACAAAGACGCAGGTACAGCTTCATCTCCTGCAACGGAAGCCGTTGTCGTAATACTTCAGAAGAGAGCTGTCCATTATCACAGTGCATAGCAAAATTGAATCATGACATGAAAAGTATGTGCAGGAGTGCTTGAAACCGCCTAGCTATCACAAGAAAGGCCAGCTGTCAGGCTAACTTAAGGGCTAACTGTAGCTCTATGGAACTGAAACGGGGATGCAGTCTGAATCCAAATCCCAAATGCAAGAAAATGTCATTTGTTCTCTAGGTTACATTAAGACGCAACAAAAAAGCGCACAGTGCACTCTGCCAGTTCCCATTATGTAGTATGACAAATTTAAAAGTACCTCAGTTTCTGATTGTTTCTCCCTCCAATCTCAGCTTCCCTTCCCCCGTCCAGTGGCCACTGTAAGTGCAATGCATCATGGGAATTGTTGTTTCCTGTCGCGCTCTGAATTCATTACGTCATTGGTCTCTGATCTTTTTTATGCTGGCTCTGATGGCGTGTTCCTTTTTAGAACACACGTTTCTGCACACTTCAGAGTAAAAAAAAGTAATTTTCCCAGGCCGAAGCTATTTGTCAGAATGTTGCAAATATGGATGTATATTATGGTAAACAGGTGTACCTCAATAAATTCGAATCATACTGTACAAAAGGTATTTTGATTCCGTTTAGACTGAGACCAACTGAAGGCTCAGGAAGTTTTTGCAGTTAATTTGCTGAATATGGTGCAAATCATATTGAGCTTTATGACAATTTTTCTAATTTCATGAGATACTGATCCAAATTTGGTATTTTTATTAGCTGTAAACCCAGGTGTGTCCAAAGACATTTTGCTACCAGCGGCTCATTTCTTTATTGGCTCGTGGTACAGTGTAGAAAAAAAAAGAAACAAACAAAACCAGCAAAAATTGGGAAAATCGAGCAAAAAGCCACAATGTGAAGAGAAAAGGCTGAAATGTTGATACTAATAACTAATAATAAGACACTCTGTCTTTATAAAAATACGTTTTTATTTTAGCCTTTTAAAAAAATGAATGTGATGGATGTGCTTTTTTTTTGCACAGTACAATTCAACAATTCAATATACGGTATATTATGTTTAAAAACAACGTTAGTTCGGAGCGAAAAAGCCCTGAAATGCATTGTAAATTAAAAAAAAAACACAAAACCAGCTAAAGCTGAATAATGAAAAACATCAATGAAAGTTGCACAATTAATAATGAAGACCTAACATTTACCGACCAGTCCACGGTGTACCGTACCTCTTGCCTGAAGTCAGCTAGGATAGGTTCCAACTAATGAGGACAAGCGAAAATAGATGGACCTATATAACAGTTTTCCAGATGTCTATGGAAGTTTATTGGTAATTAAAACCCCAAACTCATTTGTTTCTGCTTTTTCAGCTTTTGTAAAAAATTACAGTACCACTTTACAAATAATTATTTTGTATATTTTTGGTGAATATATGCTGTAGCCACAAGCCTAATGGGCTTTAAACAGTTTGGATCAATTGGTCGCATGCAAAAAGCTGCAAGGTCATACAAGTGTCCATTAGTTGATTTGCTGTCAGGGTTGAAATCCATTCTTACTTGATCATCTGAGAGAATGCGCGACTGGCTTTGACAAACACCTGTGCTCTCTGGCAGGCTGTCAGTCTGAAAAGCTATTAAGGAGCAGCAGCCCGTCATTTTTTTTAAATAGAATTGGATCTCTCCCCTTGCAGGTGAAGAAGAGTGCGTGCAAAATTACACTGCACATCTTCTGCAATGGTGCTGGCCTTTGTAACCAGCTTTGTAAGTACGGTATTTAACTTCAATGTGAAGGAGGATTACTGAATGTTCTTTTAGCATTTAAAAGTAATCATTCTCCTTGGTGCTTTTTGCTTCTCTGACAGCACAATAAAATCAAGCAACCATAAATAATTCTTTATTCACATGGCAGCCATTGTAATGCAATGCAAGTGCACAATATCAATAAATAAAGTACTGCAATAAAATTTCACTGCAGCGTAATGGGCATTACCCAAAATGTTATCCCTTTGAAACAATGCGTTTATTAAACTTAAGACATTGGCGTGGTTCAATGTGAATGGACATGATGGAAATAGTCAACGTATGATTGGTGTCAGAGCTGCAAAATCTCAGGGAAAGATTGCCTATTAAGTAATAGCAACACACATTTGTAAACTGAAACAACATGTATTCTCAGACTAGTCATCTAATCTCCCTAATACCTCACATTGTGTATTATTACTATGATCATAGAGCGTGTATGATTTTTCATACATGATACATGAAGCAATTCTCTTCTGCCAGTACTGAGGCATGCCGTGTCAGCAGGCGTGAGCCATCTCCACAGAAACATGAGTGGCCATCCTTTGCCTGAGGTGGTTGGCAAAGTCCACCTGGGTCTGAGAGAGCACTTTATTGATGATGGTCTTTGGGATCCAGCCCTGCACATAACAAACACAAGACATTCTCACTGGAAAGAAATCAAAAGCTATGAAACAAGCAGGAAAGACTGCTGTCTACCTTTAAATCTATGTTGAGTAACCAGGTGAACTTGGTCTTATTCGGGTCTTCACTGCTGGGCTTCATAACTATACAAGTGGGCCCATTCTCCGCCCTGGCAAATACAAATGTGGTCAGTTAAAGCAACAATGCATAATGGTGCAAGTCATTAACTCGCCCAGTCATTCCTCACCGGACCACACCGCTCTGTTCTGGCATCTTGGGGTGCTGAGTGGACATTCCAGCCAGGAAACAGGAGGAGCCGCGGCGTTTGGCACAGCGAACACTGACAAAGTCCCGAGGCCCTACAACGTTGCCAGGTGTGTCTCCAGCTATCTCGTGGGTCACCATTGTGTCCTGGCCGATCTTTTGAAGGATCTGTTGGATGGGAAATTTTAGCACACCCTCTCTCAGTGAAAGGAGATCCAGAATTATTGCAGAAGCATAGCAAGCTTACCTTGACCTGCTTCACATTTGGGTTCCACTCCCCCATCTGCTCCATGTTTCCCACCAGCTCTTCATAAAGACTGTCTGGATGTTGCTCAAGCACCACTTCGAGCCGGAACACTTTACCAATGTCAGGCAAGACTTTACTCAGGACTTTGTCTCCATTTGCCTGAGGAGCATCACAAGCAAGTCACTTTATTAATTTTCTTTCATTCTTTATATTATACTAAAACTTATCCTGTTCAGAGCCACGGGTGAGCTGCAGGGTACACCCTGAATATGGGACCAGTCAATCACAGGCAGGGGCATAGTACCAAATTTTTGACCCCACCATAGCACCCCCACCACCTCCCATACAGACACACTGTAGTCTATCCTCAAGTTGTTTTAGTATTGTTTGTGAAATGTGTGGTGTTAAGCTTGAGGTTACAGTATTGGGATACCACACACAACCACACAAGACTCACCGGTCAGTCAGATTTGACTTTCAAAAGAAATGCAAACAGGTTTCAATATTACAACTCTGCATCAATAAACAATAAACATCAATAAAATACTACATACTACAAATTGTACAACTAACCTTTCTCTGAAAAAAACTTAGTAAGCATTTGGCTGCCGGCTTGTAGCTTTCATTCCCTCTGCTGTCTCTCCTTTCTCTTCTGGCAGCCAGATTTTTTCTTTGAGGGGAACATCATGCTGTGTCACCCAGAGCAGTGTGTACGAATGCGTCGCTTAGCAACAGGCTGTAATAGCAACCCTTAAAAACAACCTTTCGTGATTCCTACCATGTGTAATGAACCGTTCTGCGTTTTTGCAAGGTGGGTGTAAGTAGCCTCAGACAGTTTTAATTTGATTAAAGCAACCTTATTATTCAACTTTCACAGCAAAATGTAAACATTTATGATGTTGTTTTTTTATAACTAACATTTAAATGAAAGAAATAAAATCTTCAAAACAGATCGGGAAGACCCGGGTTCGAATCTCCGTTGGGCATTTCTGTGTGGAGTTTGCATGTTCTCCCCGTGTGTGTGTGGGTTTTCTCCGGGTACTCTGGTTTCCTCCCACATTCCAAAAACATGCATGTTAGGTTAACTGGCGACTCTAAATTGTCCATAGGTATGAATGTAAGTGTGAATGGTTGTTTGTCTATACTGTATGTGCCCTGCGATTGGCTGGCGACTAGTCCAGGGTGTAGTCCCCTCTCGCCCATAAATCAGCATACCCACGTGACCCTAATGAGAATAAGCGGCATAGAAAATGGATGGATGGATCTTCAAACCTTTACAAAAGCCCAGAGTTTTTTCTAGTACTTCAGCCAATCGTCACTGATTAGCTGTGCGGTTTCCGTATCGTACTCACAGCAACAGTTTCAACGGTCCAGCCCTCCTGCTCACCGAGGATGCTGATAGCCTTCTGCAGTGCATTTTCACCTTGCTTCACATAGGACATTTCCTCCTCACTGTATCCATCCTCCCTAATCTGAGAACCTTAGAGCAAACATTTATTCAAATTTAAAGCAGTTAGCTTGAGCTCTAGTGACAGCATTAAATAACTCACTAAGAAGGGAACTTCGTCTGCGGACTTGGCTGATCCAGTTACTCTGGCCTGGACCCACAAGTCGGTCCAGCTCATGGTGAATAGCCACAATAGCATTCTTTCTTAGACCTTGAGATGGATGCACAAAAACCCAAATGACAGCAACATTTTTTTATTTCAAAGCAGAGTTTTACGAAGAAAGCATGTATTTTATAAGCATAACAAGAGAAAAGTGTTAGCCTGTGAATTCCCTCACTCACCTCTCATGTTCCTCATGTGGCGGTAGGAGATGCCAGCACACAGTTTAAAGGTCGCAGGGAGCATTTTTGCTTGAAGAGAAAAAAAACTATAAGAGTAAATATATCACAATATTGATATGATATTCAAGTTTGTCAAATGTAACTGAGTTGACAACAGTGTTGTCAAGAGGACTTGGATTTCTGACTGTGGATGTCTGACTCAGCCTGTATATATACATATTTTGCCCACAAGGCCACTGCGCTATCACCACAAAGATAAACACACACACACACATCACCTCACTCTTTGCCAAGGTTGCCTGTACACGATGAGCATTTCTTCAACTCTCACACGTTGTTAGATAACGTCCAGTGCCCAAAGCCCACCGGATTGCTCAGAGAGGTCAGTGGGGGAGTGACTCATCATATCCCTTCACGGTATGAAACTGTCCAAACATTTGGGGGAAAAGTCTGTGGTTGGTTTGGCTCTTTTCCGGCTAACCTTCATCATAACTGATATGTTGCCCTGAGCTACACGCACTTGTCACTTGTAATTGATGGTGAGCCATTAACCCTGACGTTCTCTGCGTATCTGACACTTCATTACCTTGATACACTGTGGACAAAAGTCTAACACAGCAAAAATCTATGAATAAACTAATAAATCAGGTATTATTACATAATAAAACACATGACAAAGATTTTAGGTAAACAAAAAAAATATCAACACAACACTTTGAGGGTTTATAAATACAACAATATAAAACAATGTAACAATATCAACAAAACGGTATTTCCTGATTACATGTTTGTACATACAAGTGTTTGAGCAAAGTCATTAGTATAAAATAACTAAACTAAAGCAAAAACTACTATTAAATTTCATTCAAATCCCAAACCCTGCTATCTCCAATGATTTATTCCCTTACTTTGTAAATAATATAACACAAACCACACAGATATATCGCGCTTGTATTGATCCGATACCGATACTGCCCTGGTAGTTCACTGCTTAACCAACCCACTTTATACATTGAGGTTGAGGTTGGAGTATTGTTGAAGTGGAAGCCTGTTCCATCATGTCACTTCACGTTACTAACATCTTGATGAGTCTGCTGTAGCCTTCCCATCTGTGCGGCTGAATCATGCTCTGAATAAAGAATGCCCAGTGGCGCGCTGTTTTGTCAAGCATCTCACATGTTTTGACAACCTTGTTCGGCCCTGCGAGCAAAAGCAAAACTATCTAACAGTAATATTGCCGCAAAGGTTTGCTCGTCAACACTGCACATAGGAACAGCAATGGAAAAGAGAGGCGAGTCATCTGATGAGTGTACGAGAAGATGCACAATAAATCAGGAATGTTGTACTAAATCCCAATGAAAAACCGGAATCCCCTTGGCCTATAACCTGGTGTCACACCAACTGGATTGTTGGGATTACCCATCAGTCTCTGTGGCCTTCTGCAGGGAGTTTCTCACTGAAAATGGAAACAAAAAGGGTCAAACCTGTATCAAAACCATTATTCAGTCAAAAACACTCATTAGCATCGCATGTCTTATCCAAACGTGTATTTGTAATTGTCTTAATCTTATGTGTATTTGGGTGGGAAATTTGAGTCTTTGCTGATCACATTAAATGCAAATGGGGAAGATAACATTGGTGGTTTCAAAGCACTTATTTTTCGGTTATTTCCTACACCGTTCACGGGTGAGCTGAAGCCTATCCCATCTGGCTTTAGGCAATAGGCAGGGTACGTCTCGGACTGGTCAGCAGCCTGTCGCAGGGTACACGTAGAGAAACAACCATTCATACTCACAGTCACACCTCGGGACAATTTTGAGTCTCTAGTGAATCGAAAATACATATTTTTGGAATGTTGAAGGAAGACTGAGAAAACCCATTCGTCCACCGTGCAGCCTGGTGTTGGTGGTTTTACCCACAAAAGTGATGAATGTATGCTGCAGTATTCTGCTGATGAAATATCTGAAATCAAGATCAGACACGCAGTTGTCCCTCGCCACTTTGCCGTGGTTTGTGGGTTCACTCTATGATGGTTTTTCAAAAATATATTAATTAATAAATTAGGTTTTATGGTTGAATACGGTTTGTTATCAAGGTTTGTTATAAGTGCCATATAAAATGGATGGATGATTGGTTGAATACGGTCTATTATTAGTCAAAACATATGCATAATTAAGCAAATGTTACATATTTTTTGCCTAAATGAAGCATTTTCAAGCATAAAAATGGCTAAATGAACTAAAATACGAATATAAGTTATTCAGAAGATGCAAAGATGTTGATGTAGTATTCTACACTAGTCACATTAGTCACTAGGTGTCAGTAATGTTATTGTAATGTTCGGAGACACACACACCCACCAGACTACGTAGATGGCCAAAACAACAGGCTTTTATTGCAGGTTTGAATGATCTCACAACAGGCATAATAATCCTTGATAAAAAATCCCTAATAAAAACACAGGCTGCTGTTGGGAGCGTAACCCACGGTAAACTGAAACTCAACTCTGAATCCCTGATGTCATTTCCTGTCCGCCACTCACTCTGCTTCCCTAGGGAACACATTTATCGCAACACACACAGGCACGAGTCTTATTTGTGTCTGAAATTGGTTATTTACTGTTATTATGTCAACTATATGTGGCAATATGAGTGCAAATGTGACTATCGGGGTGTTATTTATGTCCAGAGGGCAGTAATAATGTTAAAAACCATATTTAGAAAGTCGTTGTATGCTGTAACTACAAATTCAATTTATAAATAAGGATTTATTTGTATTTTTGTACTTATAAACAATAGATGCCAGCCTGCATGGCTGTGCAAGAGTACCTTGGTAAAACTCACTCTCTGACATCTTATGAGTCGTGCTGGACATCGAGTTGACAGTTCGGGCTTTTGGCTCAATGGCGAGTGCCCTCAACTCTCATTCTGCAGACCATAGGTCAGGGCAGGGCAAAATGCGGGGCTGGCTGGACCAAGCAATTCTTACTCCTTTTTTTGATGTGTTTGGAAAGTATTGTTTTCAAAATTTTGATTTGTGTTGTGCCTTGTACCATTCTAATATGTTTAAAATAAAACCTTCATTCATTCATTTATACTATGCAACACAATCGAAGTTTAAGTACTAAATGTGCCTCACACACTTGTTAAAATGTATATTATATTATAAATGTATATTACCATAGTATTTTACCATTGCATCACAGTCTGGGCCTCACATCAAGTTCATGCACTAAGGTTGAAATGTCATTCTATGCTAAAAATGATCAACACTGATCAGTCATTACAACTTACAAACATGAAAGAGATGAGCGCTGAGATAATCATTACTGATAAATATACTGTACAAATATGCACCTCTTATTGTCTACTCCTGTGGTGTCCAAAGTGCGGCCTATAATTTCACACACACACAAAAAAAACCCAACAGCAAAAATGAAAAAAACAGCAGTAGTTTTACACGAATAAAGTCAAAATATTAAGAGAAAAAAATTGTAATCTAATGGGAAAAAGTCATCATTTAAGAAAATAACGACATATTAAGACAAAAAATAATGTGCCTTTAGTAGCATAATGTTGAAATATTAAATAAAGATGTTTTAATTATTATGAGAAACAAACAAAAATAAAGTTGTAATTTGTAGAAAATTAGGTTATGTTAAAAGTTATGTTACAAGAATAAGTCAAAATATTATGGGAATAAAGTCACAATTACGAGAAGAAAGATCAAAGTTTAAGTAGTTGGAAAATGTAATTAAACAACAGAAGAAATGGGAAAAAAACAGCTCTAATTTTACCTTTAATAAAGGTAAAATTAAAAGGTAGTAGCAGTTACAATATTAAAGAAAAACTAAATTATTTTAAGTAATATTGTAAAAAACAAACAAAATAAAGCTGTAATTTTTGGAAAATTTGGTTGGGTAAAAGCTATTATACGGGAATAAAGTCAAAATATTATTGGAATAAAGCCCAAACCCCCCCCCCCCCAGAAAACCCCAGCAAAAAAAGGCGCAAAGACCAAAGTTCATACTAATAAAACGCTTTTTTTTTTTTTTTAACCTCCTCTATATCACAAAACTAAGATGCAGTTTTTCCTAGAAATATATAACTTCTTAGCACACGGTTTGGCCCTCGCATCTTTTCATTTTTTAGTATGTGGCCCTCAACTGAAAAAGTTTGGACACCTCTGGTCTACTTCTACTGTACATACTTAATGGATGAATAGGAAACGACGTCGAGTGAAGAGACGGGCATACAGGAGAGTACTCAAACTAAAGCACAAATTTTATTGGGCCATGAAAGACACAGTGGGTTTGGCTTTCACATGCACTCAGCACACCTTCCGCACAAACTTCCTCTCTTCTTGTGTATTGTATTGACTACTCCACGAATGTTCCCCAGTGACACAAACATGAGTATGACAGTCAGAGAACACACAAAGTTGTCGGGGAGATTATGCAAACGAGGCACTTCAGTCTGATTTTTCTTGTTTTTATATGACATATAGTGAGGGTCAGGCTTGCAGGATAGGTACATTTCTTCACAGACGTTCCAAAAAAACACAATAACATTCTTAAAAAATAAGACAACGAGGTGAAGCTCGTCTTTTTAAACTGGCTTTTCTGCTGCAGGAAGGCCACTTTATCTTTGAGTTGTGAGTTTCTTCCAGCGTCTTCCTCTTCTGGACTTAAATGACGTGGACCAGATAAATAAAAATGCTAGTAATATATCAACCATTCATAGTGAACATCCTCATTGAGTCTTGAAAATATTACAAGAGGAAGGGCCTTTAGACAGCATGAGACATTTTAAACATGTCAAGGAACAAAACAGAAAAACCAGTACTTGTAACAATTATGCAGCAATATTATTGAAATGGAAAAGGCATAGAAGGAGCAAGAACACTTACATTTCAGACGTTGTAATTCAACTGTAGAAAATACAATGCAATGGCAATACCGATATAATAATGTGCCTTAATAAGGAGGTAAAACTTTCATTTTGGCGACCAAAAAAACAGCATGACATTATTTTAAATTGTGCAACATTTAAGTCAGGCTGAGTGCATGTGTTCCTCTCCACTTCATGGGGACTGTGCAGGAAAAAAAAAAAAAATCAACAACAAAACAAAATATTTCAAATTCTGTACAGCATATTCTTTTTTTTTTTGTCAAATATAAAGTGACACTGTAAACTGAGGGAGACGTCTGTGTTGCATGGTATACAATAACATCAGTGGAATGAGGTATGCAGAAGCAAAGGGATACAGCTGTCCATACTTATACTTTGTCCATGCAATGACAACACAACACCATTCTCACAATGCTGTCTGACACATGTCTGTATGTGTGCTATATGATAACGCCTGCAGGCTTGTATATAGAGAGAATGTATGTATTCATCTGAGCACATAATGATCCCACGTGGTTCTAAATGACGACTTCAGACCACTAAATAAACATGACAACAGTATCACAAAAATGAACTGTAATCTTTGGCCTGAGTGTACGCGAGGCGATGTCCATTATGTGCTGAGGTCACGGACGAGGCGGTCTGTTCTGAATGTTTAGGAGTGATTTGAGGTAAGACAGGAGGAAACACAAAGAAGGTATCATGAGTGATATACAGATGGTGACAGTATAGATAGAAAGCTATTGGTACAAGATACAGGCCAGAACCTAAAGAACTTTTTTGGAGAAAAGAAAAAGGAAACATCACTGAGACCCACTTCTCTATTTCGTGTGATGGGTCTACTGTATATTATACGGTGGATCCCCTGAATATGCTTCTTTTTTTATCCTTTAACGCTTCCATCAACACAAGTTGCTCCATTCTGTAGTCCAACAATCCTGAGGATAAGGGGGTTTGTCCAAATATTTCCAGATGTCTACGACCACCTCACTAAGAAAAATGGCCCGGGTTTCTGGGCCCGGTCAATCCCCCATTATGGGCTGGCCGGTTAGACTTTAGACAGGCTGTCTCAGGCCCCAGCTGTGAACCAATCACCAGAAGGGAAGCCCTCTGAGCTCCTTCGCTTTGCATGTATGGCTCCCACGCTGTCACTGCACCACTAGGGGGCAGAGTTGGACATGGAGTCCACAGAGTTTACGCTGGAAGACTGCACACGGCTGTGGGAAATAGGCACCTCTGGGTGCTAAAGCAGCCGAAGAAAAGATGTGTTTGAGTTAGAATTACTTTTTTAAAAATCATCAAATGCCCAACTGATTGTGTTTACTCACGTGCCTCCTGAAGATCCTGTCGAGCAAGCTGCGTCTTGGTGGCTCTGGAGGTTGACTCCAGTCAAGGTCTGGAGGTCTTGCCCCTTGAGGGCCGAACACATTCAAATCTCTGAAACACTCCGTTTCTATCATCTGGAAAAGAGATCTTTGACCTTACGCAAACATTGCTTCCATTGTTGATGACATACAGGATAATATCCTATGCTTTGACATCACAAATGAAGAAACAACAGATGTTTTAAAAGAGAAAATTAAAAAAATAAAACTTTAGCAAGAGAGCTGTTCCTGAAAATGACACGTACTGCACAAAGTATTTTTATTAAAAAATTGTCTGTTAAGGCAGAGACGCTTACCTCATTCTGCCATGGGATGGAAACACTGCCTGTAGCAAATTTGGAGTAGAAGTCATTGTCAGTTTGGTCCAAATTCACTCCCTTGACTGTGGAGAACTGCTCAATGTCCAGCACGTCCTTACAGTACACTGCCCGAGGCTGCAAGAGGCCGATGGTCATGAAACGCATGCGACCAAGCAAACACAGGTTTTACTTCAGCTCAGGGAAAAATTGCTTTTGAATGTTGTTTTAAAAGCCCTTAATCTCACTGGCCAAAACATTAGGTACACCTTCAACATCGGTATCAAGGCATCTTGCTACAAAGACAATCATACTGAATAAGTATACTGCACTGTTAGGGTCAGTTAAACTACAGAACAGTAAATACACATAAACATTAAATACAACTGTCCACTCAGCCGCGAATGCACGTAACAGAGTGTCGTATGCCATGACGCAGAAAGTCCACCATGATGGGAAGCAAGTGTGCTGGGTGAAGCTAGGCGCACAACAGTGTGCAATGTATTCACTAGCTCTGAGCTGAGTGTAAAATAAAGTTATGGCCTACATGTAGATGTCGATACAAAACCTGAGCAGCAGGTGAAAGACACTTTTTCTATCTTTGTTTTACCTTTTTCCTTCCTTACAGTGCAACCAACACTTACAATTAACATACAAAATAACATTTTATCACATTTTAGGTAAAAAAAAATCAATGTATTTAGCTTTTTATTTTTTTAGAAAATGTTTTACCCCAAACCGCTATTGAAAATGCACTATAATTTTGGACACAACATTTTATACACAGACAATAGACCATACACAGATGAAATTGTCAGGGAAACAATCACCATAGATTTACTCTATTGACCCGAAAGCGTCGGTAGGACAACACATGGCATCATTAATTACCATTCCAATAAACCATTAATAACTATTCCAGTAAGTTGATTAAAAAAATCTGGTATTTTTTTCATGACCAAAGTACTTACATTATGTGGATAAATAACTTGAAGTATTTACACAAAGCAAAATTTATTTCATACATGATAAGACTATAGCCTAAACCAGTGGTTCCAAAACTTTTCACAATAGTGTACCCCTTCAGACATCTGACTGGAAGTCATGTACCCCCTACTCCTGCACACTTAAAAAACATAAACCACACAATGAAATGTAATTATATATTATTAAATATATATTACGACATTATATTACAAAAATCATAGCCTATGTGTTTCAACTGCACACATAGGCTACTCATTTCAAACGGAGAGGATTTTAGAGGGGTACGATATTTCCTGGCAGTTTTGTCTTCTGTTTGGTGAATTTATTTGCATTTGTATGTGTATTGAGTATTTAAGTGGTGACAAGCTGTGGTAAGATGTGGTGAACTGTGATCTTTCTGTTCTTTTGCTGTGCTTTGTCTGCAACAACATGGAAATAATCAGTACAATGCAACTAATGTTACACGTGAAGGTAGTAATTATAAATAATTATGAAAACAAAGGTACATAACTACAGAAATCAATTAGGAATTTAATTCAATACGAGGCTTATTACTGAGCCAAATGGACATATGAGCAGATACAGTATGAGATTATGCACCAAGCGAAAATGCACAGCAGCACAGAGCTAACATTATAACCTCACCTCTGTGCATTTATGCACAGCATTAACATCTGTGAACAAGGACGAGGTGAAAAGAAGAATAGAAAATACGTACACGTCTGTCTGTGTGTAGCGTTGTCCTACACCTAAGTCTCAATCTGTGTCACACACGGTGTGTTCAAGGACCCCAGAACAAAGTGGATGCAACGCCCGAAGAAGACACATTATTTGTGAAAGCATAAATTTACTTATGCATGCAAAATAGTCAGTGCATCCAGTCAACAAACAAATGGCAGGCTCATACAGCTAACAGCAAACAGCAAACGCACTCATTAGTCACAGCGACACGTAAGACCAGCTCTCATTTAGCACACAATATCAATGATTTAGAAAAATCATCAAGATTAAACACTTTTAATGCACAAGGTCATCATCAATTTCGACTTTGCTCACCTAACGCTTAACTTTAAGCTACATTGTGTGGGTCTACACTTTGAGTCTTGGCCACTGTCCTGTTTAATTACAACTACCAGTGTTAGAAATCTGCAAAGTTTTTATCATACATACCTGTCTTTGGGAAACCTGAAACATGCCAAATCTGGTCTTTTGGACCGACCGTTAGCGCAGGTAATGGCTGAACAGTGTGGGGAGTACATGTTCACAATGCAATGTTTCTAAATTTCTGCTTCGCATCATGGCGGGCAAACGTGCGCAGGGCGTACTACGACAGTGGATGTCAAGTAACTAGTCTTATCTTTTACAATCACTTGTACTGGCATTCAACAAGACATTTAGATGCAGTATATCAATATATCAAAGTACTCACATCAGGCACAAACGGAGGCTCCACTATTCCAGCCTCTAGCCTTTTGAAGTTGATATTTTTGAAGAAGGAGTGGGCCTTGACGCCTGGTGCTCTGTCGCCCTGGCAGCACAGCCTCTGCTTTGGGTCTTTGGTGAGCAGCTAGTTCAGTTAGAAGCAGCGATTAATCTCTACATTATTATTATTATGGTAAACCGCTTACCATCAACTCCTCACCCTTCTACAGATGTCCTTGGTGTCCTCTGTAAACTTGTCATTGTACTCCTCCTCTTCCTCCTGCACTCTCCTCTCCACCTCCTCCCGCTTCACACGCTCTTTGCGGGCACGGAAGGGCGATCGCCCAGCCGTCATCTCATATATGAGGCAGCCCAGCCCCCACCAATCAGGACTCATCCCGTACTTTTCATTGTTGATCACCTCTGGAGCTAGACAGAAAGAAACCAAATGTCCACTGAAGACCTTGCATGAGAGAATGGAGATGTAGATGATATTAAGACTTACCCATGTAGCCTACTGTCCCCACCCTTCCTCTGATTAGCTCCCCTTCAGGCACTTTAATGGCAAGGCCCAGGTCAGAAATACGGATGTGTCCTACGGTACAATAACAATAATGGACCTTGAGGAAACTAGCACTTTATCACGATAAACAACATTTAGGAAAAAACATCGCACTGTATCTACAGCCCTGAAGGTTTTAAACGACATCATTGAAGCACTAGATTTAAAGAAAGTGTGTGTAGCATTATTGCTTGACTTATCAAAGGCATTTGACACCGTCAATCACAATATCCTAACTGATACATTGCACAAAGTGGGCTTATCTGAGCATGCAGTTTCTTGGTTCAGAAATGATCGGGTAGATCACAGTGGGTCCAGATGGCAGAATCCTCATCAACATTTTTGAGGATTTCAAAGGAGGTACCACAAGTGTCAGTGCCATGCCCCATTTTGTTTTTAATCTATGTAAATGATCTTTGCAATAATTTGTCAGATGCTCTTTATCATTTTTATGCAGGCGACACAAAAATGTATTGCTTTGCATAGCCTGTTGTACAAGCTGTCACTATCTTACAGTCGGCCTTTGATGTTGTTCAGGCCCATCTGCAAAGGTTGAACACCAAGAAGAGGGCTACTATGCAGTCCAAAACGCTCCCTGTCTTAACCTCTCAAGGTACAGCCATTGAGCTGGTCTCGTCCTACAAGTACCTGGGTTTCCATATCACATGTTTCCATGTCTAACTTTTAAGTACCATATTTCAAGCCTAGTTTCTAAACTTAAGATCAAATTGGTCTTGACTTTTGGAATGGACCTTGCTTCTCTTTTGGAGCCAGGAAACGCCGCAGCATCTTTTCTTCCACTTGACTATGGTGATATACTGTATATGCATGCTCCAGTCACATATCCACATTCTGTGGACGTTGTGCATCATTGTGTTTTGATGGTTGTCACTGGATGCAAAAATTTGACCCAGTATAGCACTTTGTATAAAAAAGCTGAATGGTCATCCCTGTCTGAAAGGAGATCCACTCATTTGCTGAGTTTTATTTACAAAGCTCTACTTGAGACGGTCCCATCCTTGCTAGGAACCATGGACATTACTGGTTACGATACACTGGCTTTTTTACTCAGACTGTTCCTCGTGTTTTCACAGAACTGGGGAAAAAGGCATTTGGTTTCGCCCCTTCCTTTGCATGGAACTCTCTGCAAGATGAATTAAAATTGTTGGACCTGATCCCCCTTGATAACTTAAAATTCTTTAAACTAAGGAACTCAAAGGCATTGGACACTGTCACTGTTTTTAAATCAGATGCTGCACTTCTTTTAACTGATCCCTGATAATTTTACTTTTTTTTTAAAAATATGTAACTATTGTTATTTATTTGTATTAGTGCTTCTACTTGAAATTTTGCAGCCTCTTGGCCAGGTCGCTTTTGAAAAAGAGATTCTATATCTCAATAAGCTTCAACTAGTTAAATAAAGGTTTAAAAAAAAAGACAACCCATACAAACCAAATACAAACTATTACCATTTAAATTAAAGGCAAAAGTCCACTCACTTTCAATTTTATTGCCTGTAACTTGCCAGATATTTATTATTTTGTTAACTGTCAAACTGCTGTGAAAGCTTTCATTAAAGCCTAAATGACTCGGGCTGGCATTAAATTGTACCTATTCTACAGCAAAACCAAAAATCTGCTTCAAAACTCACCATTGTCGTCTAGCAGAATGTTCTCTGGCTTCAAATCTCTGCAAAAAAATAATTGAAACTCCACATTAATCAGTTTGCTTGATTTAAATGAGTTAAATTGTTTAGCTTGATACCTGTAGACAATAGATTCCCTGTGGAGATGCCTGAGACCACAGCAGATCTGAGCAGCATAAAACTGGACCCTGTCTTTCTCAAAACCCGGTGTGCCCATATTGTAAATGTGGAACTTCAGGTCTCCTCCATTCATGATAGTCAGCACTAGACACAGAGCGTCTTTGGTCTCGTATGCATACGCTAAGCTCACCTAATAACCAGGAGAATGTTAAACAGTGAGAAAAACTGTAGCAAAAATGATCCGCAAAGGTTGAATCTTCTTGTTTGTTGGAGACGTTTCACCATTCATCCAAAGGCTTCTTCGGTTCTAAAATTGTAGGTATGGTGTGTCCCCTAGGGTTGGTCATGATAGGGTTGCTGTGGTGTTTGTTTGTTGCACGACCGCTCTGATAACAAATAGCTCGTTTGCCTGACTGGTGGCAAAACAACTCGTTAGTGGTCACTCTTCTCGTGGGATGAGACAATTTTGGGGAGAGATGTTGGAACATTATTGGAAGCAGACAATGACACAAACCTCCTCCTGTTTAGACGGGGTCTTTTTATTTTGAGGAACTTTATGAGGAACTTTCCTATTTATCCTGCTAGTTGGAAATACTCCCATGTTTCCACCAAAATCTACCCAGGTAAAAAATTTCCTCTAGTGGGGGAAAAAGTTCGTCTGAGCCACTAGGTCCATCCATGCTCCATCCATTTTCTATGTCGTTTGTCCTCACTAGGATTGCGGAGATATGCTGGATCCTATCCCAGATGATGTTGAGCGAGAGGCAGGGTACACCCTGGACTGGTCGTAGCCACTGACAAATGCTGATCGGCTGAACACACATATAGTGTCTCTACTCAGCCGCCATGTTTAAATGAGTATGCGATTGCAAACTTGTTAATATTCATTTTTACAAGCTTTGTGTTGATACGCGAAGCTATGAGAAGTGGATGGACTCTTTTGAACGTATTTACAGAGGAATATATCCTGCGTAATTTTCAGACAGCAACTCAAAACAATCAAGTCTGTGGAAGAATAGGCGACAAGCTGGTAGGTCTAAATGTAGGATAAATGCCCACACAAAGTGGTGAAAAGCTGAAGAAACTAAAGCAAGATTGTAAGAAGATGAAGAACAGTCGCAGTATGTCCAACCACTGTATTACTGGAACAACTGCTGCAACAATGTACTCAGTGAGCTCGTTGCTTGAAGATCTGTGGCGAAATGTAATGAAGGTAAACCATATTAAATATTCACAGATGAAATGGACCATAAGGACTCATCTGACACTCATGAAATCATTGTTCACTGAGAGGACGTCTTTCTGACTATGTTGGACACTGGATGTGGACACTTGTTAAGAAAACCCTAACCCTGCACTGACTTTTTGTAAAACCCAGACCACTTTGCTTTTTCTTGTTTTGAATATTTTTACTTTCTATTTTATTTACTGACATTGTTGTCCTCAAAGGAAAGTCTTTTGTTTTTGAGATTTAAATGAACTTCTGCTCTGAATATGAAGAAACTGCTCTCCTATGTTGTGCCAAGTGTTTGTACAAGGGTTGCTTGGTCTCTCCAATGTAGGGGTTATTGCACTCTTCACTACACTGCATAAATAACATGCAGAGTTTGCGTCTCTGGATTTTGTTTCGCTGATAAATCATCCACGTAGGGGAACACCACATTTCGTCTTCTGTTTCTATCCTAAGGCTCGGGTGTAGTGGCCTTCTCTCCTTCTCCCAGGGGATTTGAAAAAGACCCAATTAGGATACCCACAGTTACAAAGAGCATTCCTGAGCATTCTGTCTACATTGGAGAGAGCAAGCACCCCTTATACAAATGTACATAGGAGAGCAGTTTCTTCGAGCCCAGAGTCAGCAGTTCATTTGCATCTCAAAAAGAAGGAACATTCCTTTGAGGACAACGATGTCCAAATTCAACAACATCCCAACATCTTTACTCCAAATTTGTCTCATCCCACGTTGTTTTGCCACCAGCCAGATGAACAACCTATTGTTATATAGTACGGCCGTTCGCCAGCCACGCCGAGCCACAATAACAAAAACCCTACTGTGACCACTCGAGGGGACACACCCACTGGGAACATAAATAGAGAAACTTCACACCTTTTAGAACTGAAGAAGCCTTTTGGACAAAACATCTTCAACAAACAAGAAGCATCCAGTTGCCTCGATTCAACCTGTGTGGATTACCATTACCTGGATGATTTAGAATTATGGATGTCCGATAATATCGGGCCACCGATATTATCGGCCCGATATTGGCATAGAAATGTGATACTGGTATATATAGTTTTTATCCTGATAATGAAAACCTATTTTTAAAAAATGTTGTAGAGATGGACATTTTAATGTTCACAAGGCCAGGATGACACCACAGTTTGTTCACGTACAGTGCAAGCCCACCTCCTTTGCGCTTTCCACTCTCTTGTGTTCCTGTCCGTTTTGACTGCTCTGAAGTCGGCTAGCTTCATGTTAGCATCTGGGATATCTGGGATATCTAGGTGTTCAGTGAAGCACAAATAAGCTGCACTCCCTGAAGGTCTTGACGTTCTTGCCAGCTCATTGATATTGCCCGGTAGTGAAGTCACTTTTCCCATGATAATAGAAGGTACTAAAGGCTTGAATCTCCATGTCATTGCTAGCCGCTTGACTTTCATGTTATCCCCGGCTCTGCTGCCTCGATATCAATGGGTAGACAGGGAATCATACCGATGCGAGATGATGCTCTCATGACACGTAAAAATGTGCTTGAAAAACAAACAGATAGACATATCGGTATCGGTATTGATATCGGAGTCGGAAAATAGAGTTGGACAATTTTGGCATATCGGTTATAGGCAAAAAAGCCAATATCGGACATCCCTACGTAGAATCTACACAGACATTACAAAATGATGCACTGATGATTTTAAGTGTTTACTCACAACAAATCTACTGTTAACTTTCTCTAGGATCTGCTTTTCATTGAGTGCCATTGACTCTCCTTTCCTCTTCTTGATCCTCTTTTTCTCCAGCTTTTTGCAGGCATACATCTTTCCTGTTGCTCGAACTTGGCAGGCGCACACCTGAGATGAACAAAGCGGCATCACACATTATTTACAATAAAACTCACAATAAATTGATAGTGAATATATCATCAGTACACTACATGGACAAATGTATTGAGACACCCATTCATCAGCTTTTTCATTAATCAGGACTTGCACTAGAGCTCTAAGTTCCCACAGAATTTTAATTATTCATGTTACAAAGACATTTTTGACAATTGTGGGAACAGTTTAGGGAAAGCCCCACTGGACAAACTAGATCAAATTAGATTGTATATTGTGAACCAGACCTTCTCACTCAGGCCCAACATCAGTTACCTCTGACCTCACAAATGTTCTTCTGGATGAGTCGAAAATAAAACATACAGATACACTCCAAAATCTTCAGACATTCTCTCCAGAAAATTCAAAGCTATTATTTTGTCCATTTTCATGTCTTGCCCACATAGCGTATCACAAAGTAGTATCTCTCACCTCTCCAAATCCTCCCTTCCCGAGCACTCTGTACTGTCTGAAAGTGTCTTTAGTGATTGGTTGCCTGACAAAACACAGACACAGGAAAGGCCATTAATACATGCTCATATGCAGTATTATTGATTAGGCCAGAGATATTATCTGCTAAACTCAATACCATCCTGAGTCTGTTTCCTGTGCACAGGGTGGGGCCTCTTGCGTGCAATTTTACTTTCCAGAGACGGATATTATCAAGGATGCTCTGAGAGCCTGCCGTTTACTTCTAGCTACATCTGATTATCAGAGATGTTCGTGCCAAGAGTGATCAGCTCCTTTGAGAAGCCCCCACAAGTCCTGTTTTCCAATTATTAGCTCTTGCCTTCTAAAACTGCTTGTTGTATGTTATACTTTACCAATAAAAGAATATAACTGTGTATAATGCTAACCACCTCATTATTTCAAGTACTGTGCAAAAGCCTAATCAGTAGGGGTGTCACGAGACGACATGATACAGGAGATTGGGTCTACGAGAACGAGACAAGGCGAGATTTTAACATTACTTTTAAGAAAAGTACAATGAAATATATGACAATATATTGTAATCTACGAATTTAATTTCTACTATGTTACACGCTTCTGCATTGTGTGTATGCTACCGACCACACCACCACCACTAAGGCCCTATGATTTGACGTTGACGGAATCACGTAATTGTCCAATAAAAACGGATTCTACTGTTAAATGTGGAATTGTGCGGAAAGTGACATGTGAATGAAATGATGTCATCGTGAGAAGAGTTAGGAAAGTTCATGTGGGGAAGTATTTCCCCGCCGGGTCACTCAATCATTGCAAAATCTCATCACAAACACTACTAAACATGTCGAAATGGCGGCGAAAAATCTTGGAAACTCCTCTGTTATGGAGCGTGAATGGAAGTTAGCAGGGTTAGCACAGCGTGCTAGTGCAGCTGTGTGTGTGTGTGTGCACGACTCAGGCTGAATGAGTACATTTTCACCGTGTTGTGTTTCACCGCTTTAATGTAAGGACTATTTTATAATATAAGGACCATTTTACAATGTCCACTGACGACGTGCAGGTTCTGAGTGAAAAAAGACAAAAGGCACGTTTATTCTTGCACCCAGCTGTTATCAACCGTCAATTGCCATTCTCAACACACACAATACACTTCTAGCCTTGAAAATAAGAGTGCTCTTTGTCACATTTGTCTAATTGTGTAAACAAAATAAGGGTGTCATAAAAATATCTTACATTACTAACGTGATTGGAATTACATCTGTTACTACATCTTCCTTAATCACAAACATGGCCATTAAAGTTTGTTGAAGACTTTGTAGCAATATATGCTGAGGCTGACATCCATCCATCCATCCATCCATCCATCCAATTTCTATGCTGCTATCCTCATTTGCGTTGTGGGGTATGCTGGAGCCTATCCCAGCAGACTTTGGGTGAGAGGCGGGGTACACCCTGGACCGATTGCCAGCCATTCACACTCACATTCATACCTATGGACAATTTAGAGTCGCCAATTAACTCTGAGGCTGACATCCCATTACAAAAGTTAGCCAACCTACACCAATTTCTCAATTACTGGACAAAAGGGCCAATGATGTACTGCATCAATACATCATTGGCCCCTTTGGCCAAGACAAAGAGATGCTGCTCTTCATGCCGCTGTTCTATGGAACATACACGTCAAGGTGCTGAAACCAATGCACAGAGTGAACTCTCCTCCTGCCTGTTTGGAGGCAAGAGACAAGGAAAACAGACATGCATGCACATGATAGTATATCGAGGCCGGCAAAATTATCAAGTTAATTTTAATTTATTATGTGATTAATTTATTTACATCATCCCAGGCCGAGTGCCCACGAGACTTTTTTTTGTCTGAACCAGAAATCTTGTCACGTTTTAATATTGCAAAATCTTGTGACATGAGATGTTGTGACACCCCTATTTATTAGGCACCATTACATGTGTTTTTTGCAATGTTATGACGGCTGTATACAATGGATCCCTGCACATTTGTGATCCCGCATTCATATTCCTGCAAATATGCAGATATTTTGACAAACAATTATTATTTTTATTAAATTAAAAATTTAATATTATTAGGCTCCAGAACACCCCCGCGAGACTAATGAGGATAATTGGCCCAGAAAATTTATGGATGGATGAATTTCATATTATATTATATAATTTTTTTCACTGAAAAATAGGCTTTTTTTTGAAGAAAAATACACACGTCTGGTTGTCAAAATTTTTTTTATGGATGCATCAATTCCAACAATTTTTTCGCCATTATCTGGTGGTCTGGGATTATAACCCCCACAAAAAGCAGGGATCTGCTGTATTCCTAAAATTTCATCCAGTAGAATGCTGTTAACTACAGGTGCATCGATTACAATTTTCTGGCCAATCACCAATCTTTGAAAAGCCTGACCTTCCGTTTCTGATTTTGGCCAATACCAATGTTTTTATTATTAGAACTGACAGCATACACCTTCACCGTTTCAATTTTGTTGAAAAACATTGAACAATACCTGTAAAACAATACAAACTTGTTTTAACTGCACATGAGGTAGTTCTCTCAAATTGCTGAAAATTGCTGTCCAAACTACTAAGTTATATCAGTTCCTTTGGTCTTTTATTTTTCACATTTTAAATACAAACAAAACTTGCACAACAGCTTACACTGCAGACCTCATTTGAGCCTCTTATCAAAAATAAAGTGCATAGCGACCGAAAACGCCTGGTGCTCAATGCCATGAACTCCATAATTTTACTTCCTTTTACGGAGGTAGATAAGATAAGATTGGTGGATAAGATCGGTTTCATACGAAAGCATCGGCTGATCCCCCAAAATTAGGGAAAGCTGTGCCGATCGATTGGCTGGCCAATCGGTGCACGTTTACTGTTAACGTTAGTTGGGGTGGACAGTTCCATTGATGGCATAGTGATTCCAACAGTAAAATAAGTTCCTGTATGCACATCTTTATCTATTATAGCCCTCACTAAAAAAGTAGAGTTGAGCGTAAATCTGTATTTTACATTTGGTGTGATCCTGCTAAATGCGAGTGGTGACCTTAAAACTTTTGCACAGTACTGTATTATTTGATTTTTAAATTACATGTTGATATTGTTGAAGGTTAAATATTATTATTTTTTAATTAATTGAACAAAGAAGAGGAATGTGACACCACATACATAAGATAACAGTGGCTATTTATGATGAGACAGGTGCTAGTGCCATTCAACTACAACAGGTAATGAAACTGACAACGGAAAACAAAAGATTGTGTATTGCACTGAACCAAACTGTACTCTATAATGGTTACACTGCTGAATGGTGATCTATTGAGTTCTATATGCAATGTCAGCACTCTTAATGCCTACTCTGCAAGTTTGATGCTGAATAGAATACAACTGCTAAAGGCTAAGTGGAGTTGACTTCAATTTCTGGTTAGAATAGCCAATGGAAAAAAAAACACAGCACCATAACTATTTTAAATTATATATTCTTTTAATTCAGTTTGTAAAAAAATTACACCTGAGAGATTATGAAGCATTACATAAGAATAATGTTGCTACATTTTGGTTTTATGTGGAAAAAATGTTAAACCTAAGAAGTTTACCCTCCGATTGAGATTTTGCCCACTCAAATGCTGTGACTTTTGCGAGTATATGCGACTGACCTCTCCAGCATCTTCCATTGCAGGAAACGGTCAAAGTACATGCTATTCTCAAAGTCTGCGAATGGAGCGCCGCTCAGGTAATCGTGGACGGCCCTGGTCCCAAAATACAATACAGTAACAAGTCAGCAAATAACAATTACACTACACGCAGGCATGATGTGAGAGGGTGAGGAAAAACCAGGTGAAAGGAAGTAAAGACGGACAGGTCACTCACTTGCGGCAGTTGCTGAAGATCTCCTTACATGGACTGAGCTCCAGGTTCTCTCTGCACTGATCTGCAAAGACCTCCACTATGTCGACTCGTTGAAGTGACTACAGGACACAGGACAACATAAATGCATATACATCAGTCTTTATCAACGCACACACTCAACAGGACATTATTCATCTACACCATCATTTGTAGCAATCCATCCATCCATCCATTTTCTGTACCACTTTTCCTCACTAGGGTTGTGGGTATTCTGGAGCCTACATGTGTAACAATGTTTGTTGTAAATAAAAACATCCCTACAGGAAAAATTTCATGTGCCTTGCGTTAAAGAAAAGACAAACAGACAATGGTCACTGAAATAACTTGAACCTGACCAAAGTGTCACTGAAAATTAACTAATGAATATCAGACGCCGTCATGTGACTAGAAGTGAGCTGTGACGATAAGCCAACATAATACCTGTTTGTTGTAAATAAAAACATCCCTACAGGAAAAATTTCATGTGTAACACATTTGACCACTCCCACCAAAAATGTGATTAAAAATTAGGTTCATATTAGTTTAGTTTTTTCTGCCGATAATGAGTGATGACTCCACACATCAACAAGCATGCTATCTCAGTGTGTTCGCGGTGTGTTCATTGCAATTTGCAATCAAATCACTGGTTTTACAAGGGGGAGTAAGTCATTTTCCTTTAATATTTCTAATCTAACATGTTTTGTTCATGCTGCACTCATGCGTGATATGCTGAATAAACCCAGTTTATAATTTCCTGCCAACATTAGTCCAGCGTTTCATACTCTGCACTTTACTTTGGTCTTATATGGATGTTTGTGCCACATGCAAATATGCAGCTTTCCAAATTGTATCATTGCCAGCATTATTTAATTGGATTCTTATTTGTTAAGACTAACCTGTCTTACTTTTATTTTATTTTTTATTTATTATAGCTGACTATTGGTCATGACTTCTTTTTAAATTAGTTTTGTTGAGACAAAACGTTGGCACTTGGCACTTTTTGAAATAACCTATAATGCAGTATTTATGTAATTTGCACAAACAGTGTTTATTTGTGAAATGTAACGAGTGGCATCACAGTAAAAGAAGCATAATGTGTTCATTCATTACACCTGACAGTAGTTTGAGGGAAGAGCTGCTGCCTTTATCGGTATCATAATGAAGCGCTGGACAATATTGATATATCGGATATCCAATAGCCAATATTGAGCATCTCTAATGGTAACAGGTGGAAATATACTCACTTGTTTGGAAAGAAAGTTCTTGATAATCTGGTCCCCTCTGCTTTTTCTTTTTTCATCAGGCGTCACCTCGTAATCCTCCTGTATGACATAATAACATTAATATCTATCATCCAACATTACCAGTCTCTTGATGAACCTGTAAAAAAAAAAATCACTAATTTATAAAAAATACAACTACACATACTGGTCCAGGATTATTGTTGGTCTCTGTGTTTGCCTGATAGTGCTAAAGAGGCGAGACCACGACCAAGGCTACAAAGTAATATGGAAATCAGCCATGCAGGAATGTTTGTGTAATCCCATTGGCACACACACACATTTTTTTTTAATTAAGGGACAGCAGAAGCTCATTCTGTAAGGACTTGGGTTAGAAGTTTTGCCTTGGGAAGAGAGGCTGACAGCTTGAAGTTAAGACAAAAAAAGGACAAAAAACATTGGACATTGGGATTGTTTATTGCTGGGGAGGTACCAATTCCAAGTTGCCCTGAAGCAAGGCACCCAGCCATTTCTGCACCATTTCATTTGTGAAATCCCTTCATTTATATCTCTCTGTTGTCCGCAAAGCTGTCAGACCTGTTTGCGCATCTTTGTAGATTTTGGATGTGTATTAAATGCAACTCGATAAATCAATTTCTCTGTAAAATGTGTTGAATAAATATTACCATTGTTCTCCAAAAGGTCCTCAAATGCTTCTTTTGATGGACACTCATGAAAGGCTGGATGTAATCATTGCCATTAAACTGATTACCAAAATAAAACTTGGCAAGTTATGTCACAGTTGATAAATTGTTTTAATGAAGCTATTTAATGCATCATAACCAGAGAGTCTTGTGAGTAGAGATGATTAGATTCTTCAATTATTGGTTTCTCAGATGTGTGAGTGAATTTTAGGATTTAATATCTTTGAATTTTGTGCTGGTTAACTGAAATAATGTTACCCAAATTAGGTGTATAAATTAAATACATACTTATCAATAAGCAACATTAAATTCATAGTAGTTGCGATGTATGTATCATGTTCATGTAAAAGCTCTCAAAGGAAATTTGCATTGATGAAATGATTATACAGGCCTGTCAAAGAATACACAGTCTGACATGAACATGGCATAATGAAACTGCAGCAAAACACCTATCATCATCATTAAACCGATATAAGCCAATGAAACTGTCAATGAAAAATACACATAAACGGACAAAATGTCAGGTACACCAACCCAATACAAGGACTGTGTCAAAAAACAGACATTTTCAGTTTTGATTGATTAGACTGGTATTAATATATGTTTATTTTTGTGGTTGTAGTTTGCAGCTGTGTAAAACCGTGAATCATACTGACACTCATAATGTTTCTAATATTTTGGTTGTTTCTACTATTTTGGTTGAGCGACACTTGGACAGAACAGTTGAGAGCCTTGCGTTAAAGAAAAGACAAACAGACAATGGTCACTGAAATAACTTGAACCTGACCAAAGTGTCACTGAAAATTAACTAATGAATATCAGACGCCGTCATGTGACTAGAAGCGAGCTGTGACAATAAGCCAACATAATACCTAAATATTTGGACGGGCATAACTCACCCAAGTCAACATTCTCCTCATATTTTGTTGTCGTATACTCCTTAATAAGTCGCAGAAGTAATTCCACTTCTCGTAAGTCCTTGAAAAGCGGAAGGCGACAGATTTTGTCTTTCTTTTTCTATGGTTTGGTGTGTCACGTGGTTCCGCTGGCGTGTTTGTTCACAGCTCCACACATAGGTGTGCCTTGTGTGTTACATCATTTTCACTCAGTGATTTGTTCCCGTCTGGATGCAACTATTTACTAATCCGGCACTGTATGGACGTAACTTTTTTTCAACCCATCGAAAAAAAATTACAAAGGAACGTTCCGATGTGGACAGTTTGACAAGTGCAGAAATCCCTCGCCACTTCGCTCTTCGAATTTCATGGCTTCACTCTGTCATAGTTTTTCAAAACTATATTAATTAATAGACCATGCTGTTTTGTGGTTAAATACAGCCGATTATTCGTCAAAAATGTCCCGACATCATATACGTATACCATAATAAACACATAAAAAAACACATAAAAAATCTTCAACACTTTCAATCTCCTAAAATCAGCCAATGCTTTTGTCTCCTTTCAGAACTCTGGTGAAGTAGCTGATCCTTAGTAATTCCACTATCTGTAACTGACTAAATGTGTTACTGTCACTCTCACATAAACATATGGTGCGCTTGACTATGTGTGTGAACATATGTCGGCATTCACACCGACAGGTATGGCTGTTAAAAGCTGCACATATTGGGTGTCTCAAAGACATGACAAGCACTATGCCACATTTCCGAGGGAGCACTTTTAACTTTCACAAAAAAAAAAAAGGATGGAGGGCAACAAGGCGCCCAGGCGGCACACTAGCTTGACTCTTTCTATCAGTGCCTTTTTCCCCCCAACAAGGCCCTGTGTTGCCTGGCGACCACACAGAAAACACGGCAGGATTCCTCGAGGTCCTGGAGTGTCACAGCGTGTCACACCAGCGTCACCAGCTTTCCACTATAAAACACACACACACACACACACACACACACACACACACACACACACGCACGCGCACATATACATACAGTACATACACACATAAGCCTGGAGATTTAGGCTTTAAAAAGCAGCAGCAGCGTTACTGACACTTCAGAACAAGGCGGAAAGGACATACGGCTTGCTCAGTATATACTATGTATATGCACTCACTCTCTGAATTATTCTGTACACAGCGTTTACTCTCAACATTATCAACATGCTATATTAGGAACACTTCATGGAACATTTATTACAACGACTGATACTACTTTCATTTCCTCTACCTAATAAATTGGCAGTGAGTGTGCCCAAGATATATAACCTCAATCATTTGGCTAGACCATACCTCAACCTGACGTCAACGTCATTCTACAGTGTAATCATTTACATTGTAGGGACTCGGCCAAATGGAAAAGGTGCCCCTTTACCCTTTGGGCAGCAGGGGTGGGGGATCCAGCACGCATGCACAAAATGCACGCGCCCTTTCTCGTGGAACCCCTGAGCACATTCCTTCCTCTGTCGCACAAACTGGAAAAGCTTTCGTTCCCTCTCTCTCTCTCTCGTACAAATTGCCCTGCTCATGCTTTTTTACAGCTTTATTGCTCCATATGAAGAAACCAAAACAATCCTTGTCACACGTCTCACTAATTTCCTTCTAAGATGAATAATTAATTAAACAGTAATCTACTAAGCATGCTTATTTGTGTCTTTTAGTCACTTGAGGCAAACACCAGCATGGTTGTAATCACTCAGGTCTTCTTTGTTCTCAGTCAAGTGCATTTGCTTGTGGCCTGTGTAGAATCATCTACAACATGATTTTGGTATGACTGCATTTATAGTGGCTTGATTGCAGTTGTTACTGCTAAGGGTGGCCCAACCAGTTATTAGGTTTAGGGGGCAATCACTTTGTCACACAGGGCCACGTCGGTTTGCATTTGTTTACTCCCTTAATAATAAAAACTTTCATTTAAAAACTGTATCTTGTGTTCAGTTTTGTTGTCACTGAATATTATTTAAATTTGTTTGATGATCACAAACATTTAAGTACGACAAACATAAAAAAAAAATGAAAACACAGGAAAAGGGCCAACCACTGCATGTGTGTATATGCGGAGTGTATGTTGGAAATGGATGGTGTGTTGTGGGAAACAATGCTGCCCTTTCTGTGTGGTCACATGGCCACAAAGATATTCTGGGCATAGATAAAGACTTAAACGTGTCATGTAGGAGGTATTCAATCTCGACGCAAACAGAGGGGTGTCTGTAGCGTAGTGGCGTAAACAACATGTTTTTTTAGCTCCTTTTTATTAATTCAGGATTTGAAGGAAAGTCACACAAAAATATAGATGCATATAATACAAGGAGGGTTATGTGATATGCAGTTGCTGTTGGTTGCCAGGCAACCTTTCAACGATGACAACACTCCAGGAAGTCACTGCATCCCAAAAAGCAATAGTTGGGAATGCCAATAAAAATCCTAAGTGTCGCATTTGGTCCCCCTTGTTGTTACTCTTGAGCTACACAGCTGCTGGGTGTAACTTCATTTTTTATTGTTAACACATTGAAAATCAAAATCAAAATTTAAGTGGTTAATTATTACATGGGAAAAAAGAAAGCTGATGTTTCCCACATTTCACAGGGTTATTGAGGGAGGGGTTGTAGTAAGAAGAAGCTCCACTCTATGTATGTGTGTGTGTGTGCATGTGTGTGTATGTGTGTACCATTGCGTCCAGGAGCTGGATGCAGCGTTGCAGTTTGGGCCTGGTCTCACAGTAAAGACGGAAGAGCTGCCTTCCGATAGGTTGCTTCTCACATATGCTGACATAGTCCTTCACAACTAAGAGAAACACGATACATTAAAATGCAGACAGATACACTTTGGTGACACTTAAAGGGACTGTATGCAGCAACTTTCCCAGCTGCCCAAGGGGCACTCGCGTTCGAACGCACTGCAAGCATTATATCCTTCCCCTTGCTGCTGTGAGTACATAAACCACGGCCACGTAACATGTGCACTACCTATGTATCGTAGGTTGGCAGTTAATGATAGTGATTTAGCTGCAGCCCAGGGGTGTCCAAGGTGTGGCCCGGGGGCAATTTGCAGCCTGTGGCTGTTTTTTTTATTGGCCTGCAGCACATTCTAAAAATATTATTTAACAAGAAAACTAAAAATGGAAAAATAAGCGGTAATTTTTCAAGAATAAGGTCAAAATATTAAGAGAAAAAAGTTGTACTATAATGAGAGAGATGTCATGCTCTACTGTGACATGTCGGCCTTTTCTTTATGACTGTATTGTTAGTAGAGCCTTTTGTGACTTGGTAGCGCTCCGTGCTGCTCAGTGTTGTGGTGTGTCACTCAGATGCTGGTTTTGCTGAGGTGGGCGGAGCCACTGGATGAGCGCAGCTGCTTCCCATCAGCACTTCCATTTATGCTCCTCAGCTGCTGCAGGAAGGCGTAGAAGTACGTATTCCTCCGTTTGGATGCTTCTGACGACGCTTCGTGTCAGCCGACTCGCTAGTCATTTACCTTAGTGTCCTTGTTGTAATTTTATCATGTGCTAGCCTTCCTACCTGCTCACCCAGTGGCCCGCCTGTCTCTCAGGTAGTTTTTAGTTCCTCTTTTTGAACTCCGCTTGTTCCCTTTTTATCGCGGTGCATTCGGACTCTTATTTTGCACCATAGCTTTGAGTTGCTGTGTTTTTGGTTGCACAAGTGTTCAGTAAAACTTTTATTGTTACCTGGAAGTGTCTTGCCTCTGCATATGGGGATCCACATTAGAACTTCCACACACCAGGCATGACAGAATACTCCTACCAACTGCATGGATCACGTAGAGCAGGAGCAATTTCAGTTGGCCCTCAAGGCCCAGCGCCAGATGCTCAATCACCACGACCAGGCTTTGGAGAACCTTGCAACCCTGGTACGGAAGATGCATGCCCACCTGACAGGCCCTTCTGCGCCTGCGCAATACTCCTGCTGGCGACGGGTACACCTGTTCTTCTGCAAACAAGCCCTCCTCAATGGGAGCCCAATCTACCCCACCCTGCAAGGTATGAGGGGGACTTTGGAGGGTGCATACCTTTTTTACATCACTGTCTCCTGGTCTTCAACCAGCGGCCCCACACCTATTCCGCCAAAGTAGCATACATGATTGGCTTGTTATCGAGCCTCACCGCCAAGTGGGCTATGTTGGTATGGGAGAGCAAGCCAGAACTTCTTGCGTGTTCGATCACCCAGTGAGGGAGTGAGAGGCGGGGCTGCAGCTTTTGGCTGTGCGCCACGGCTCCGGCTCGGTCGCAGATCATTCCATCTCGTTCCGCATCCTGGCAGTGGAGAGCAGCTGGGATGAAAAAGCCCTCCGCTGCATGTTCTTGGCCAGCCTCAGTTTTCGTATGCAGGACGAGTTGGCCGCCCATGATGAGACCAGGACGCTCGAGGAGCTTATTTCCCCTTCTATCCGGCTGGACAATCATGTGGGAGCGAGTCCGACAACAGCGGGCGTGGCCGCTCCACTTGACCAACCTACCTTCACCTTGTCGCCAGGAGTTCCATCCACGCACCCTTTCCTCTTACTGTCGGGAAATCATCACGAGTCCATCAGTTTTTTCATGATGCCTTTCCGTTCAGCTCCCGTGTTGTTTGGTCTTCCTTGGCTGCACTACCATAGTCCGTCTATAGATCGGTCCACCTTTAAAATTAGTAATTGGAGCATTTTTTGTCATTCGCACTGCTGAGGCTCGGCTTCACCTTCCATCACACTCTTCAACACTTCCTCACCCATTCCTGCTGACCTCTCTCTTGTTCCCAAAGTATATCACTCTCTCTGTGAAGTGTTCTGTAAGGATCGAGCCATGACATAGATCCCCCCTTCCCTCAAGACGCACCCGGTGTTTCATGTGTCTCGTCTGAAGCCAGTCGCAGCCAGCCACCTTTGTCCGCCGCCAGTGCCTCCTCCCCCTGGGATAGGGGTGTGCAGTACCTCATCCACTGGGAGGGGTACGGCCCGAAGGACCGTTCTTGGGTCTCTCGGTCGCTCATCCTTGATCTCACCCTCCTTTCTGATTCCTACCGAAAGTTCCCCGACAAACCAGGTAGTCGGCCAGGACAAAAGAGTTGTGTTTCCATGAGAATAATAATTATATATAATAATATTATGAGGAGTAGCAAAAAGGTGAAGTATTCAAGAAATAAGATGTTTTTTAAAGTCGTGATCTGAACCAATCAAAATTTTGTCATTAAAGTTGTAATTTTAGGAAAATTAGGTTGGGGAAAAAGTCATAAAACTGCGAGAAGAACATTTATGAAGATTATTCAAAAAAGAAGTTGAAATATTTGAAAATTAAAAAAAAAAAACAGCACCAAAAATGGGAAAAAAGAACAAAGACCAAAGTTCACAAAGCTGAGATACAGTTTTTTCTTGAAATACTGTATGTAGTACCTGTATATAACTTCTTAGCATATCTACATGTGTGGGTTTAAAAAATATCAAAGTGACCCTTGCATCCTTTCATTTTTCGGTAAGTGGCCCTCAGTGGCAAAAGTACAGACGCTCCAGTACAGCCATTGTAACAACAGCATGAATGCAAATCGTCAATTGCCAGCTGCATACAGTCCCTTTAAAGGAGCGTACACGCACACACACACATCAACCGTACCAATGCTGTTGCCCAGCTCAGTGCACTGACTTATGTGGGGGAAGCGAAGGATCTCCTTCCATTTTTTGCTCCTCCCTTTCCGCTTTCCTCCTCCACCTGCAGCAAGAACAAAATAAAGATGTGATCATTTTGTAAAAGAAAGTTTATCTTTCTCAGCAGAGTGCAAATGAAGGCCTCATGGCCACAAGCAGAGGAAGAAAACAAGAGGGAGGTGGGGTGGGGCTGTTGCAGGCTCTTCGCTGAATGAAATCATAGTCTTAGCGTGTATATATAATTCATAGATTACGTCGTACTTCCACTCTCATCTCTCTACTGGTTTTTTCTCAGTAGCTTTTCTCAGAGTGGATCTGTGTGTGTTTAAAGTGTGTGATTGTGTGTGTCTATGTAGACAGAAAGCCCATTCTGACCTTCTCATTTCCCATCAGAGTCCAAAACATGACTGCCAGACTGGATTCCACTGCTGTGAATAATCAAGCATCTGCTTCCTCCCGCATCAAAAACTCAAACCATTTTCATCCACTTCTATTTGTTCTTTAAAGACGCCACAGTGCTTTATTAAGGCAATATTATTGATTAATCCATGGCTTAATCATGCCCTTCACACTTAAACGTGACTTTCCAGCTCAGTGTAGTCATCCAAGCCTTGTTAACATCACGTCTGTCATTCCCTACAGAGAATGGCATAATCGTGACTGCTTTTTATCCATCCCAGCTGTTGTGTCCCATGTCATGTTTGTCTGCTTTATTGATTTATATCCTCTCTCACGAACTGACAAGAGATTTCCTTAAACTGCTAAGCACAGTGGAAAACGGCTGCGAGCGTCTCGACCACTGTGAGAGGCCATATTGCCAGCATGAGAACAGGAAAAGCAATGACAAGCAAACATCTTTAAGTAATAAGCCTGGAATGTAAGCAGCACCACGTCATGCTGGAGCCTCTGAGGGAAAGCTTCAGCACTTTTGTCTTCACATTACCGCCTCATCCTTCCCTCCACTGCTGTTCCACTTCAACTGTAACTCCTTTGTTACCTCCATCACGGAGGTTATGTTTTCATTGGCACAGCTCTGTTTGTGTGCAAGTATCTGTCTAAAGAGCTTGATAAATCCACAATGTGTAGAAAAGATTCTGCCAATATTAACTCATTCACTACCAAAGACGTAGTTATAAGGTTTTTCTAAACCCAAACGCCCAATCCCAACAATGTATTTATACGTCTTCTACGTTGTTTTGCACGAGAGGCTAAAAGAGGTGATGACGCAACTCCCCACTAACAGATTTGCCAATTTTAAGCCATAAAAAAAATGGCCCCTCGGTGGCAGAAGTGCATTTGATAAGAGCTTGGCAGAGACCATGTGGATGGAAGAAACACACATGACAGGAAGGAGGAAGTGGGAGAGCAGGGAGGAGAGCAGTGTGCTGAAGTTTATGCATTGTAGGGAAATTTTAACACATGCACACACACACACACACGCACGCGCACACTTAGTTCAGCTCCAAATATGAAATTTTAACAAAATCATTTTTTACAAAATTTTAAATAGTTCATGGTGCTATATTTGTAAATAAATTATTTTGATGTAAAAAAAAAAAATTTTTGCGTTATGTTGTGGTATACTTGTTTAGATAGTTGAGCTGTCACAAAAGCAAAAAATATTTGTCTCAAAGTGAAAGTTATGCTTCAAATGTATCTTTTCACGAAAAGCTGGTTTTCTCCCTTTTCTAGTTGGAAACTAGTTCCTGTTGGATATTTTCCTGAAACTCACCTATGTTCTACTGATGATTACTAAAAGAACAGAAGAATGTAGAAAAAACATTTCTGATGAAAGACGTGCGTCTAATCTTTGTTTTGGTAGGTTCCATGTTTATATAACCATAGAACACAATATTCTGTGTGCCTTGAAAGATCAGCCAAAATCTCCTAAAAGGATTGTCTTTCGAAAAATGGCTGTGATTGTATGAGTCAACATCAAATTTTGTTGACAATCCACACAATATCAAAAATTGTGTTCCAGTTGGATAAAATTAAGTATGCGCCTGCGAGGTCAGAAGACGTAATGTCAAACCATGTTAGACCCAGATCTGATCAATATCAGGCATTTGACAGCAATTTACACCCCATTAAGTATGTGTAGCATGAAGTATGTGCTTACATGCAATCCGAAATGTATTCACAGTGCTTCACTTTTTCAATATTTTGTTATGTTATAGCCTTTTTCCAAAATTGATTTAATTGTTTTTTTCCCTCAAAATTCTTGACACAATACCCCATAATGACAACATGGAAAAGTTTTTTTTTTTATGTTTGTTTTATTATAAAGGGTGTATCAAACAAAGTAGACTCCAAAAAATAGCCATAAAAGTTACAATTGGATATTTTCATGAAACTTCTTTATTTGCATATATTGGTATGTTGGCATCATCCTTTGGTCCATACCAAAATTTATTGCATAATTGCATGCATGACTGAGCATAGGCCCATTTTCCGGTGGGCAAAAAAATACATTTCCTACAAAAAATTAAAGGGTTAAAATTTAAGGAAAAAGTTGTTCTTCTACGCCGCAATACCCAGATTAACCCTTTCACGCTATTTGCACAGGGGTAATGGATGTAAGTTTTTGTCAACTTAGTCCTCGACATGACCTCCATTTCTTTGGATGCACAGTTCTCCTCCGCCGCATGTCCCCAGACCCTCCGAAGGACGTTAACTTCAGATTTGGTTCGCTGTTCAATGTCGTCAAGGTCATGTGGTGGTGTCACATACACTTTTGATTTGAGATGGCCCCACAGAAACTGGGCGTTTCAAAGCAATAACATGGTCACCAAAAAGCTCTGTCAGCCGATCAGTAAACAGTTCTCCTCCAGTGTGGTGGAGCACATTCTTGGGCCCACTAAGCACGTGCCAACCTACCATTTCCTTGAAGACGAAAAAGCGGCATTCCTCTGAGAGTCATTCAACATTCGGATATAATCGGAAAAAGTACGGTCCAACAATTAAACCATTTCTGACAGGACCATTCTTGTTGGAATAATCGCAGCGTGGAAGAACAAAAATTCTCATTTTGTATTACAGTTTATGACTTTTCCTTAAATTTTAACCCTTTAATTTTTTTGAGGAATTTTTTTAGGCCTGTATTCAGCCATGCATGAAATTATGCAGTACATTTTGGTATGGACCGAAGGATGATGGCCATTCCAACATATTGTATGCAAATAAATATGTTATAAAATATAACATAATAATACAAAATATTATATTAAATATGGGTGGTTGCGCCGCACGGTGGTCTAGTGGTTAGCACGTTGGCCAACACAGTAACAGTCTGGAGATCGGGAAGACCTGGGTTCGATTCTCCCTTGGGCATTTCTGTGTGGAGTTTGCATGTTCTACCGTGTGCGCGTGGGTTTTCTCCGGGTACTCCGGCTTCCTCCCACCTTCCAAAAACATGCAGGTGAGGTTAATTGGTGACTCTAAATTGTCCATAGGTATGAATGTGAGAGTGAATGGTTGTTTGTCTATATGTGCCCTGCGATTGGCTGGCGACCAGTCCAGGGTGTACCCCGTCTGTCGCCCGAAGTCAGCTGGGATAGGCTCCAGCATGCCCCCGCGACCCTAATGAGGAGAAGCGGTATAGAAAATGGATGGATGGATGGGTGGTTGCCATGTTGGCCACCCAGTCAGGAGATCTGGAAGATCTGGGTTTGAATCTCCGCTGGACATCTCTGTGTGGAGTTTGCTGTGCGTGCGTTGGTTTTCTGCGGGTACTCCGGGTTCCTTCTACATTCCAAACATATGCATGTTAGGTTAATTGGCGACTCTAAATTGGCCATGGGTATGAATGTGGCCAGTATGTACTCCGGCAAGCAGTCTAGGGTGTACCCTGCCTCTCGCCCAAAGTCAGCTGGGATAGGCTCCAGCATACACTTGCAACCTTAGTGAGGACAAGTATAGTGAGAGCACAGAAAATATTGGAAGGCCTGGAAATATAATAATAATGTAAAAAAAATACTAAGAAATCAAACGTGCATAAGTCAGCCTCAAGACTTTTCAAATACAATTTCACATACTTGGCACACTTATCTTTGAGCACTTTCGCCCATTCCTCTTTGAAGCATTGCTAAAGTTCCATTGCTAAAGTTCCATCCATTATATTAGATGGGAAAAGTCTGTGTACAGAGATGTTTAATCACATGACTCAAGTCTGGGCTCTCGCTAGGCCACTCGAGGACATTCACAGAATTGTCCTGACGCCACTCCTTTAAGATCCTGGCTGTGTGCCTAGGATCGTTGTCCTGCTGAAAGATGAACCGTCGACCCAGTCTGAGGTCAAGAGCACTCTGGAGCAGATTTTTAACCAGGATGTCTCTGTACATTGCTGCATTCATCTTTGCCCCTATGTTGACGAGTCTCTTCCCCAAAAAACATACCCACTTCATGATGCTTCTACCACCATGCTTCACTGTAGGGACGGTATTGACCAGGCTATGAGCGGTGCTTGTTTTGCTCCACATATGATGCCTGGAATTCATGCAAATGACTTCAATCTTTGTCTCATCAGAGACAAGAGAACTTAGTTTTTCATGTTCTGAGAGTCCTTCAGGTGCCTTTTGGCAAACTCAGGTTGCCATCTTACTTTTATGAAGATAAGGTTTCCGTCTGTCCACTCTACCATACAGGCTTGATTAGTGGATTGCTGAAGAGATGGTTGTCCTTCTGGAAGGTTCTCCTCGCTCCATAGAGCAGGGGCCTCCGGAGCCGGATGCGGCTTTTCAGCCTCCTTCGCCGAGCGCTGTAATTTTTTTTTAACACCGAAGTAGGGAAAATGTGCATTTTCGAAAAGAATATAATATATCCGACTCACTGCAAGTCCGTGAATGCATCTAGACTGCATTCTGACTGCTGATTGGATGAGCAAGGGAGGGGAAGGTAGGCTCACTGGAGATGAAAAAAGTGAGGGACTTTGCAAGTTACTGCACAGTAAACTATAACTATATAATTAACGAGAGCATAGCACTATGTTTTATAATGAGAAGCGCACTGTAGCTATATGCTCAAAAGCAAACGCTGAGGTGGTGACTCAGGGAGATGCAGATAGCGGGAGCTGACTGTGCACTGACCGCTTGTGAATGCTGTGAGGTGAGGCGGACCTCTTTCACTTTTACGTCTCCAAATATCAGTACTTACATTTGTCGCTAGCTTTTGGGAAAATAAGTCGCCGAGAGGGTTTGGAAAGTCACCAGATTTTGCGAGAAAATGGCCAAGTTGGCAACACTGGGCTTCACAGGAGATCAGAAGGAGGGGAAAGCCGTTCACAGATGGAGAATACGTGAAAGAATCGTTCATAAAAATATCAGAGCATCTATTCTCCCAATTAAACATAAACAAGATATGATTCAGAAAATGAAAGGATGCCTCTCTCTGCAAAGACAGTCAAGGATAGCACAAATAGAATGGTTATTGATGACAATTCAGTGCAGGCATAAACGCTATCGAGCAAACAACACTCTACACTTATTACTAAAGAACGGAAAAATGTAGAACTTTTTTTTTTCTGATGAAAGACGTGTGCCTAATCTTTGTTTTGGTAGGTTCCATGTTTATATAGCCATAGAACACAATATTCTGTGTGCCTTGAAAGAAGAAGCGTCTTTTGAAAAATGGCTGTGATCGAATGAGTCAACATCAAATTTTGTTAACAATCCACACAATATCAAACTTTTAGCCTGTACTGTACCTGTATGTAAAAAGTGGGAAAGTTTCTTCAAGGCACACACACTGTCAGAAACAGGAGTGGACAAACACAGGGCATTAGCATTGAAGCTACAGACACACAAAACTTTATCATCTCAGTAGGGCTTACTAAAGCACTTTTAAACTGTCCAAATTCCAGCGTACATTTTGGGCACCACATTCAAATACACTATTGTGGGACCTCTAAGACTTAGAATTAAGAATTAGACGAAAGAATACCTAGACTAACAATTCTTAGTTTAATAATGGACTTTTGAACGCGATTTTATGGCTCACATTTCCCCATCAAAAGAAAGCTGTGCTCCCAACAGTGTGGGAAAAGTTTGGGGAGGGCTTGCAGCATGACTGTGCCACAGTGCAAAGCTTTGATGTCGACAATTTTGTGATAAACCAGAACATACAATTAAATATAATAATACAATCATAAAATAGCAGCGACATACTCCAAAATCTTCCAAAAAACTTCTTCCCAGAAAAGCACGAGTTATTACAGGTACAAAATCTCCATGAAAAAATCTCCAAAATCTCTATGAGGAGGACTGTGACTTGGTCGAAATTGACCCAATGCGGTAGAATGTTTGGCACACATAGTACTACTGCTATATTAGAAGCAAACATTTTCCTTTTGCAAAAATGCCGTGTTGATGCATGTCTAATGCCACCTCGACGCTTGCACGAATTTTGCCTCTGTATTGTCCCGCAATTTGCCGCGGAAATGCGTGCCATTTAGATGTTATGCCTGAAAAGTGTAAAGACTCGTTTGCATTCTGTTTATGCATAAGTTACGTACATCGTACACAATTCGTGACCAAAAATGGTGAGCATTGACACGAAATGCCACACTACCGCACAACTTATGTATACATTAGTCAAGGACGGTGTACGACATGGTACGCACAACACATTTTTGGGGATTTTTTAAATTGGTAATATTCAATATTTTGAAAATGAATTAATAAATATAAAAGCACCCAAACTAATTGTGCGTATATTTCTAACTTTACTGCAGTATGAATCTAAAAGCATTTGCGCGTGGATTAGAATGTATTTGTATGTGGATCTGCAAGGTGGAATATTAGTGCCAAAAGTCACATGACACTTTTTTTGCAGTTGTAGAATATATATATATATATATATATATATATATATATATATATATATATATATTACTTTTTCTTTCATAGTTGAATTGTTTTGTACTTGAAGGATTTGTTTCTACTAAAAAGATATTTTTTGTTATTGAAGAAATATGTTCCTTTGTATGTGTAAAACACGCTATATTTGTTTCTGAAGCAGGATGTGTTTGTTTGATAGGTGCATTTCTTATTTGCAAAACAAAACGCATTAGTTTGAGAATTATGTTTTGTACTTGCAAACCACACTGAATTTGTTTGTGAATCTTCGGGTGTGAGTAAAACGTGTGTTTGTTTTGGCATGATTTTAACTCCATACTCACGCAAGTGGCGCAAAGATTATGTGTGCCAAAAATGTTTAACATTTAAAAATTTTCTTTGCACACTGGCACGGAACCCCGCACAGTTTACACATACTTCACACCACAAATTTACTCATTGGCACGCAACATTGCGTACCACTGCGGGGACAAAGTTTGTGCAAGTGTCAAGGTGGTTTAAGTAGAAGTGTTCTTTGTAGAGGACCCAGCTTCACCAGAGTAGACACACAGAGAGAAGAGGTCATATGTCCCCAGACAAACACCAGGCTTGAATGTATTAATAACCCAAGTCGAAATATCCCCTAAGAGAATCATTAACTCCCAGCACCTGCTCCTCATCAACATTGCTGTAGACTCCATAAGCTATAAGCAGTCAGGCTCCCCGATTTAAGCCGGTGGAAAACAGTTAATATATAAAGCTATGTTCCACATCTGCGTGTCATACTGTATTCCTGTGTGGTCCAATAATTTAATTTCCTCCAGTGAAAACATGACATCTGCACAGTGAACACTCAGTCAAACCCACACTCAGTCAATCCCCACTGCGGCCACCGATATACAAATGAAGCTACTGCAGGGCGATTTTGGAAACTATCAACCGAATGACTTCATGTGGCAGGTCAAGACCATGTTCAAATAATTGTAGTAAACATGGGTCACACATTTGTGGCAATCAGCTGTTACACATTGGCATGTTTGAATCTGTATCCAATCTCTCCGTTCTAAACACAAATCTTTTGCCCACTTTTCAAACAAAATTTATTAACCTCACTGAAGGCCTCCACAAACTTGTCAACTTTGAGTCCGTATTGTGAATGTTCTGCTTTCGTCATGTCTTAAGGCTCAACGACCTCATTTGCTGCTTCGAGTGAAAGGACAAGTGAAATTAATGTCACATGTCAACTGCTCCTTGGGCCTGGTACAAAGATCCCCATAAATCAGTTGTTCCATGCTCTATAGTCTTTTAACCTGATGAAGTGGTGAAAGAAATGTATCTCTAGGCCAAAAAGGTATTTCTCCTTCCTTATTTTATTCTTTGGAAATGTGGAACAAACTACCGTACTCGATTGTGTCGTCATTCTCACAAAGACACAAATATGCATTTATTATTATATTGTATTATATGCAATTGTTCAACCTCATTTAACAGATTCATCTGCCTGTGCCTAATTTGTGGTTTCCTGTTACTCAAAAGGAGTGCAAATTCCATTTTGCATTGTCGTCTACACCCTGAAGGGGAAATATTCAGGCAGGATACAACAAATCAGATCAAGAAGGTTGTGTGTAAAGGGATGGTTACTATCACCACAAACTGATAAATGAAAGACATACATACATCTTAATTCACACACTCAGTTGGGTAGGATTGCTTGACAAAGCTGTTTAATCATGTGAAAACATCTATGTAAACATGCATGTAAAGGCCATGTCCTCTATGAACCATTTTGTCCTTGCTCCCAGCATCTACTTATTTACTTTGTCTATTAAACAGAGCTCATGCTCTCAGGGCCCATCACTTACACAGGAGCTGAAATACAAACTGCACTGAGGCGTTGCTGCACACAGGAACATGTCAGTCTAATTTGTTCCATGCGGGCTGTGTGGTCACTGCCCTTTATTTATGTTCCTCCTTAACAGCTCTGACATCATCAAGGCATGTCAAGTCGAGTAAAAATAAGGTTAAAGAGGGAACGACATCCTCCTGGCGCAACACCAGGAGGTTAACAGCATCCAAAATACGGATGTGTGCAACTGTGTGAGTGTGTGTGTGTGTGTGTATGCGTGCATGTGCATGTGTGTGACGGAGTTGCTCCATAATCGGCTGGAGGTGACACACATGACTGCACACACAGCATCACATACACGGACCTACTCCGGTTCCTGCTTAACATTTTATTAGTAGTTTTTCTTTTGCATCGAGGGTGCACACTCGATGTCTCTGACATTCGTTTCTGGTTCCAACAAACTATAAGCATTCAAACTTAGCACATTCGCGGCATCCGGATTCAAACAGGGAACACGTCACCAGATACCTTATGTTTATTTGGTGGTGTTGTGTTTTTTCTTGTCCTGGTGGGAGGGACTTGGGGTTTAGAAGGAAACCTCTTCCATGCATTAGAGTAGGAGTAGGTTGATGGACTTGGTGAGAGTTGCAAGAGCTGGTATTGCATTATAAAAAGGTAATGTCAGTCCTAATACACTGTAAATGAAGTCCTGTTTTTTTCATCTGTGTAAATACTTTGCACTTCCACAATTTTTATATATTTTTTTTCTTTTTGTAAATTTTTCCACTGCCTTGAGAGCACAATCTTCCCTAAAAGTTATCTTTTTGACTCCACCATTGTTTTTCCCCACTGGACAGAGGGGCTTGCCGTAGAACCCCGCTACAGTGTGTGCATGCACATAATTGTAATGTCACCTTTCTTTTACAATGTCCTTATGCTCGATTTTAACCAACTCCAGCAGAACTGTAGGCCTCATCAACAAATTGAAATACATCCCTGCTCGACTGTGGTGTTCAAAACTGCCGACACACAAACTAATCCACACCATTAGCCAGGTGGGGGGGGGGGGCACTGAGCACACATCCTGTACATACAATTATGCACATACACACCACATACTGTATACACCCATCAGAAGCCATCTCTACTTTCTTAGCAGACAATACCACAACTACATCTGGCAAACGCTTAGCAGACACGTCATTACTTGCACAATTCTGCCCAAATCCTCTCACTATGATGCAGTGCAGCTCGCCACCACTGCACAAAACAAAGACAATAACAAACATATTGTTAACTTAGAACTTCTTAACCAAAACAAAACATTATCTTACTAATCATTGTGACACAGCTCTTGACACAGCAAGACTGGTTAGATGTGCACAGTGGTTCAGGTGTCTTCTTCCTTGTACACTAGGTCCCCAACTTACGAATACAATTGCTTCCATACGACCATTCGATTTGTTCTTAAGTCGGAAAAAAGGTAATATTACCAATTATATAGGTACTACATGTACGTGTATACATATACAGTATATGCGTATGTATGTAAATATGAGTTTGGATGTAGTTGTAATATTAAACAAGGATAATTAATGAAAAAAACAATAATAAAAATGATATAATAATACGTAATGATAAATGATATTTATTATTTATTTATTTATTTATAGTGGTCAAGCAGACATCGTTGGTGGTAATGGTGGAGGAGGAGGAGTTATTGAAATAAGTAAAAATGGTCGTCGTCGTTAGACTCTTCTAAAAGAGGTACTGTTCTGTGGGTGATGTAGAATTAAGCAGACCTATTAACTCTTCATAAACTTTAATCACACGCTCTGTCCGGGTTATATCATACAACTCTTAGCCTTTCTCTCTCCTCTTCCTCGTCTTTCTCTCCTGTTGGTCCCATTAACAGTGTCACAGTGCCCTCTACTGGTCATGTAGCAGTATAAATACTGATTGAGCGACTACAAGGCAAGATTCAAGAGATTCAAGATTCAAGAGATTCAAGAGAGTTTTATTGTCATGTGCATGGTAAAACAGCAGTTATACCATGCAATGAAAATCTTATTCTGTTCATTCTCCCAAGAAAAGAAAGAAAACAAATGAAAGAATAAGAACATAAGAAACATAAACACAAACATAAATACCAATAAATTAAGCAACAACAACAGAAGAGACATTAATACAAGTAAACAATATAAATAAATAAATAAATAAATAAATAAAAGTGCTATGAGTGTGTGCGTGTGTTGCGTGCGGCGTGTGCGAGTGCTTCGTTGAGGAGCCTGATGGCCTGTGGGTAAAAGCTGTTTGCCAGCCTTGTGGTCCTGGACTTCAAACTCCTGTAGCGTCTGCCTGACGGTAGGAGTGTGAATAATGAGTGTTGTGGATGTGTGCTGTCCTTGATGAGGTTGTGTGTTCTGCGTAGGTATCTGATACAAGATACATGAAAATATAGACCAGTCGGCTTGTGTTCGTATTTCCGAATGTTCGCAAGTCGGATGTTCGTAAGTTGGGGACCTAGTGTACTTTATAAACATCAACTGCTTGTACTGTTTCTTGAACTCGCTCATTTTAGTGCATTTGAGTTTGAGTTCCTTACTTAATCCGTTCCACAACTTCATTCCACACACAGAAATGCTGAAGGTTTTTAGTGTAGTCCGTGCATATAAGTGTTTTAGGTTTAATTTGTCAGCAGGGGTGGCCTGCGTGCTAGTCTAAAAGCTGAAGTGACTGGGCCACCGCTACCGGGCCTGCTGCTGTCCAGCATCCGCTCTCTCGAAGATAGGATGGACGAGCTGAGAGCAAGGATTGCAGCTCAACGTGAGATCGGAGAGTGCTGTGTGCTCACCTTCGAGGAGGCCTGGCTGGACGAAGGATATTCCGGACTCGGCGGTCCTGTTGGGGACATTTGCCGCTTGCCGGGGAGATCGGACTTCAGCGTCTTGTGGACACAGAGCCTCGGGACTGTTCTCCCCAAATATTACCAGCATGTAGGCTTTCCCATGAGGGCAAATAGCGTCCTGGACCAATTCTACAGCAACATGAAAGGTGCTTTGAAGGTGTTCCAAGACCTCATTTTGGAAAAGCTAATGTCTCTTCTGTTGTTGTTGCTTAATTTATTGGTATTAATGTTTCTTCTGTTCTTATTCATATTCTTGTGTTTTTCTTTTTTTGGGAGAACGAACAGAACAAGAATTTCATTGCATAGCAGAACTACCTGTTTTACTGTGCATAATAATTTTAAAGGTCCTAATACTTTCCTCTGCATGTGATCTTTTGAAGATCACAAGAAGATATCTTCCTTCTCTTTCCTTCTATCTTCCCTTTTTATAGTTTTCATTATAGATTATGAACACTGGAAGATGATCACTTATATCATTAAATAGCAGCCCACTAGTTGTATTGTTATTAAAATCGTTGGTGAATATATTATCAATTAATGTTGCGCAATGATCTGTAATGCTACTTGGCCTGGTGATTTTAGGATATAGATTTAAACTGTGCATTGCATCAATAAAGTCGTCTTTTCTGTTTTGCTTATTTGAATTCAGGAGATCAATATTGAAATTTCCACATACAAAAATTGTTCTTTGACTGATATCTGTAAATGTTGCTTTGATCCCGTCCTTGAATGTTTCAATACTTGATTTAGGTGTCCTATATATACACAACTTATTAATAATTTTTGCTTTTTTCTTTACTAATTTCTATGGTTATGCACTCTAAAATGTTATCAATAGCCAATGACATGTTCTTTACCACTTTGTAGTTCAGATGTTTATCTACATACACGGCCACTCCTCATCCACCTTTGTTGTTCCTATTGACGCAGTTCATGTCATAACCTTCAAGCTAAAAATCCAGGCTGTTGTCAGCGTTGATCCAAGTTTCTGAGATTGCTATTATTTTGAAGGGTTCCTTAAATTCACACCACCAATTCACACAAAAAAGTATTGTCTGATATTGTTATAATTTGCACACATATTTCTGCTATTGATGTGAATGATGGACAACTTATTGTCTATATGAAGGTTATTATTGAATTGTTCCTCTGTGTAGTAACTGCAGTCATTTCTGATATGTGAGAAGAAGTTTGTATCTGGATCTACATGTATATTGTTCTCCAGTTTCAGTTTATATTAATTGGCTGTTCTTTATCGACCTATATTGACCAGCAACCATTATCATGAGGTCCGCCAAGAGTGACCATATACAGTATAAAACAGAGTTATGTAAGTTTATCCAAATCCTTCAAACTTCTGATCATTAGTACTTTTGCTTGTTCTGGAGTGCCATTTAACTTGCAGTTGGAGGTCCATGTTGCTTGAATTTTTTTCTCTTTACGCAGATGTCTAGCTCTTGTTGCTATGTCCACATTGTTTTTGGTCAGGTGTTCATTGAGGTACACATTTGTTCCCTTTAGCATCTTACCTTGTCTTAATAGTTTGTTTAGAAATGTTCTGTTGGTGAGCCTCATGATAATGGCCGCTGGTTTGCTTTTGTCTTTCTGAAGGAATGGGTGACAGGCTTCTACTTGTATATTATAATTTTGTATGTTAATACCTTTGTCCTGCAGAAAGTCTACTACTTGCTGTTCAATCAAATCCAAATCCTGATTTCCATAAACGTATCCTTCCCCCCTGGGTATTACTGCAGCAGCAAAAGACCGGGGTCGTGTTGGCAATCCAGTAACAATCACATCGTTCATGTGGGTACATTGTTCGAGGTCAGACAACCTACTTTTTAGTTTTGCAATAATTATATCTTTCTCTTCATTTGTCTTTTTAATTCTTTTATCTCCTCAATCATATCAATTAGTTTGTCTTGTTCACTTGTCATGTCTTCCATTCGATGGCTCAAAAACTCCACTGACTTTCTTAGCTCTTCATTCGACCCTTTTAATTCTTCCATGTCCCTTTTGGTAGCCATCCTCTCTCACGTCCTGGCCAGTTACAACCTTGCCTCTTGATTGCAGCTGTGATCCCGGTGGTGAGGGCAGAAGTCTAGCAGCAGCTGCTTAATCACCACGGCGAACGGCAGTGGACATTCCAGCTAATGCTAGCAGCGCTAGCCGTTGACTGCGGGGCCGGCGGTGGCAGTTGTCAAGACCCAGCGACCAAAGTCGGAGCCCGGTGGCCGTTAGTGGGGCCTGGTGGTGAAGGCCGACGGCCCAGCGGTAGCTGTTTCAGCAGGGAGACGTCGACGCTAGGACAGAAGCAGAAAGTGGGAAGCGAGCCGTAAATCCGGAGCTAACTCTACTAGCAGGCTGTGCTACCGGTGCTCACCTCAGGAACTAGGGAAAAAAGATACCAGCGGCCAGTACAATTCTTCATAATAAGTACCACTGCTGTAATGGCAGATGATACTTCCAGATGATGGCACAAAACGAGACTTGCACACGCGGGCTGCGAATGGTGATCGATGTACCAGCCAGAGGAACGCATCGAAAACTTACCGACACAGGCCCAAAAACTGGGCCTGCTGAGGTGGATTTGGCTCCGGTAAGTGTCACTTTCTCGGAATAGTGTTCTTACTGTCGGATAAAGTCGGACACAACTTTTTTTCAACCCACCAAAAAAATCCTCAGGGATCGTCCTCAGTGCACTACTAATACTCTCAACTGTGAGTATCAACATTCTCTAAACCAACTATACTCAACAAAAATATATACATGAGCTGAACTCAAAGATCTAAAACTTTTTCTATGTACACAAAAGGCGTGTTTCTCTCAAACATTTTTTGTACAAATCTGTCTAAATCTGCGTTAGTGAGCATTCATAATTCATTATTCATCCACCTCACGTGTGGCATATCAATGTACTGATTACACAGCATTATTGTTGCACGTGTTCCTTATGTTGGCCACCATAAAAGGCCATTTCCAAAATGTGCAGTTCAACTTGGTGGGTGTGTGTGTGTGTGTGAGAAATAGGCCTTTTGTGTCCATAGAAAAACCTTTTCATCTTTGAGTTCAGATCATGAAAAATGTGAGCAGAAACAAAAATGTTGCATTTATATTTTTGTTGAGTGCACACTTTTTGTTCACAAACAACTACAGATCCAACACTGATTATCTTGTTCTCACAGATTCTCACATCATCTCCTTTGTCTGATCTGTTAAATGTCGGCCTCACAGTTGAGTCATTCCCGGGTGGTCAGCAAGGTACTGATGCAGTGATGAAAAGCAGCACCATGATACAAATGGCTTTGTTTTCAAAGTCTTCCTTTTCCTGCTCCCCCACAAAGCCCAACGGTTTGTGAGACACAAACCATTGGCATAGAGCAGGTATTTGACCAAAAGGTACATAACACAACAAGCTCATTATCAAACATTTAAGAAAATTTGTATTATGATTTAAAATACATTTATAACAGCATTTGTTTGAAAAGTAAACCTGTCCAAACTGTAAAAGGATGTGTGTGCAATAGGAGAGGCAACAACTGATACTAAGATGAACAATAAAAACCCAATCAATAGATAAAACAATGTTGTCCAGCACTGCAATAAAAACCCTACGGAAGCTTAAAAGGTTTGTTATTGAAAGAAGACGTATTAGGGCCTGTCCTAAAACTTCCTGGGGTTTTGTTTAAATGTAGTTTATATTTGTGTGCCACAGGAAGCTGAGGGAAACACTGCCCAGACTTGAGCGCAAAGGGAGGACTATAGCCGGAAGACGCGCTTTGTTGGCCTGTTCCACAATGATGTCATTTGGTCCCTCTGCAGCCTTATTACCATCTTTGAACTAGCCTCTCCCACCATGTACTTGTCTTTATCTCAATAAGCACATGTGCTAATGCACTCAAAGCAAACATTAGTAATGTACATCTTTCACCTGGAAATTCTGACCCTAACCCTCACTGAGCAGCTGGGAAGGTGTTACCTGTTAAACCGCATCATGCAAAGTCAAAACTATCAGCACTAGCATGCAGTTGCATCCTTTCAAACCTTACAACAGAGCTGCATGTGGCATGATTCATAGATACATTCTGTGTGAAACCTGTTGTCACATTGCCACAGAGAACATTGTGACGATTTTTTCCTTCATGTCCTTGTAATCACTGCTGCTAAAAATAGCAACCAGCCCAAGGGTATGAGTGTGTTAATACACACCGGGGTGGTCAAACCGGTCCATGACCTCGCAGCAAGTGAGGCCACAGTTGTCGCTAGAGTGATTTTGCGCTTGTTTGTGTTCATAAGGGGAGAAAGTTGCAAACAAGGACTGAACCCCAACAAGAGTGACACCAGGCAAGGCACATTTCCTGTCTAGGAAGAGTCAGGTGCCGCAGGTTTCCTGTTCTATTAATACATGAAATTTGGAATGTGGAAAGGAAAACGCATTACAGCTGCTCACATATTCTATATTATGTAATTACATAATATACCTGTCTGATGAAAGCAGAACATGCCGTGGGGCATAGTGGGGAATAGCGGCTATTGGCTCACCCACAGACTCAAAGATGGAGCATAATCTGCAAGAAGGTAGCCATAATAAGACACTCCTGCACACTGACACGACCTTTGTGTTTACACAACTCATAAATGTTTTGGTCATTATAATCAATATGTGGGATCTGTAGTTGAATGATCAGTTACTTTATTTCTCGTCATCCAGAGTTCAAACTCTGTGATATCACAGGTGACTAAACATGAAGGGTAGTGTCCCTAATAAATACAACAGAGCCAGTTTACTAAACTGATGCAGCACATGGTGCAGTACATGCAGATAACTGAATGTCTGTGTGTGTGCCCCTGAAATAGGGTTAACGTGGTTACATTGGCCTTCTCTGGCTGTCTCTGTCCTCTGAAGTTGCTCACACACGCGCCCACACAACACACACCATTAATATGTTTGTTCCACATTTTGCCACTATGTTGACATTCCAAATGCTTTTGTCCCTGTTATGGCAACATATCTGGAAAAAAATGTACATGAGATTTTGTTGTAGACTTGAACTGTTGACCTGCTGTTTGTTGTTTGTATGTACATTGTCGTCCCTTGTTTATCGTGGTTAACTGGTTCCAGACTCGACCGCTATAAGTGAATTTAAATGGAATGGAATATTTATGTAGTTAACGCATAGAAAACCTGCTGATGACTTTCTAAATATGTTTTTTTTTTACTATTATTAGAGCCCCGTAGACATGAAATAACAAACGTATAGTCACCTTTACACTCCTATTATTATTTGTTTACACCACATTGGTAATGCGCAGGCTATTGGATCACTACAAGGACACAACAGACGACCACCACCAAGTATAGCATGCTAATGAGCTAACTAGCTAACAATTTATTTATTCTAAACTTAAGAAAGGGTTTCAAACGGATTGGGGAAGGAGGACAAAGTAAGAAGCCGAAAACTTACCACTTCCACATGGAATGGGAGGAGAACTTTTTTTCACTTTCATGTCAGACATGCCATGGCTGACACCATGCATGTAATGCAATGTCATGTCTCATCAATGTTTTGTGCCATTACTGGTGCCTAGTGACCACAATACTACATAAGACTTGTCTTTCAATATATTTTTACTAATAGGCTATAATTAACCACGAAACAGCAATCAGTAAGGGAGCGATGTCAAATCGCGATCTAGAGAGGGACAACTATACAACTCAGTATTTCTGTGCTAGAACTGTTGGATTTGTTTCTTTTTTCCTGCTCTCAATATATACTTTCGTGCAGACAATAATAATGACTTTACACAATTAAATATAGTTTTGTCTCCAAATGAACTATAAATAATATTTGGGCCATATGCTCCTGTAAATAACACTTAACATTAACAATGTGAACTTACTCTTTATTTTATGGCAGTTTTGAGAAAAATGTACACAATGGAGTGCCACACCAAGCACTTGTGTGACTGCATGTAAAAACAGCACAATCTTACATGCATCAGCTGACTTTAGCGAGGGGGCTGTAAACATGCTGGAAATATTGATTGTTCTCAGATTAATACATTAATTATTAATTGGATGTTCCAGTAAAATATGGCAACAGCACAAGGAGCACATGCTCAAGACACAATAAAATTCTGCTGGAGTACTCAGTCGACAATGGGGTGGTTCCTGGATGTATATTTACATAATTGACATTTTCTGCTTCTTTCTTCTCTCCACCTATCACGTCTACTTTAGATGATTATCTCCTCTATTTCCCAGAGTTCCATTCGACAACCCCCCCTGGAAGAACAGGCGTGAACTTGGTGGATCCAGAGTTATGTATACTGTATGTGTGGGCAGAGGCAGCAATAACAATAGAGATAGCAAGTGCCACAGAGCTGAATATTTCCACTCAAGAAAAAAATGAGTCACACTCCCACTCAAAACACAGAGAGCCTTGTGGTACATCTCTGCTTCTTCTCTGGTTAATGCCTTCATGTATATCTCCTAGTACAAGATGAACAAGTGAACCAAGACTTTTAAAACACGCTAATGTTGTTAAAATATGTTAAAACATGTTAATGTTGTTGTTAAAGTACCTCACATACGTAGTATTAAAATAATCTTTTGGTCATTCAGCAATCTAAACATTCTGTACATTATAGATTAATATCGTATCATTGAACTCCTACCTCCACAGAGTCGAGTATAGAGCTGCAACAATTAATCAGGGTAAAATGTAAGCATCCTCCGATTTCAGCCTGTCAAATGTGATTTTTTTTTTTCCTTAGCTTTCCATCAGCTTTGACTTTGCAAAACAGTGATCATGCCTCTTACTCGTGATTACTCGATTAATTAAAACAAGCTTCAGATTAATCGATTAACAAAATAATGGTTAGTTGCAGCCCTAGTCGAGTAAATTGTCAATCTCTGCTACATTTTATTAAAAATAAATTAAAAATGAATTGACCAATAACATAACCCTCCATTACCTAGTGTATGCCTGTATAGTAAGTATATCTCTATTAAAGTAATGCATTTAACAATGTATAAGCAAACAGCATGACATATACAATAAGTGTCTGCTACTACCGCCTGGTTTGCTTTACACTTGTATTTTTGTCAGCCGACCAAATAATACTCTCACATTTTTGTCAGCCGACCAAATAATACTCTCACTTAAGCATATACATAAGGTCGCTCCTCTATTGGATGGCGTATGCAAGGTGTACTAACCTCCGCACACAAAACAACCTGATGTCTTCTAGGTTACATAAACTTGTCAGACTTTCCTTTTTATGGCTGATTTTTTTTTTTTTTTTTACCAGCGGAGATGTTACGAAGAGGATATAAATTGTATAATGACGTCAAAAGGGTTTCCGGACATGTGCTGCAAGGAAACGCAGTTTCTGATGACTTCATCGAACTGTCATGGGCAACAAGACACCTTTATTGAAAAGAGGCAGGTATGTTTAACTGCTGTATTCACAATTCTGGGCTTACATTTCACTTAGGTTTTCTGTTGGGTGTTGCTATGGTTGCGCTCACATTTGGTGACATCATATCTAGATTCAAGAGTTTTTATTGTCATATGCACAGTAAAACAGGTAGTTCTGCTATGCAATAAAATTCTAGTGTTTTGGTCTGTTGGTGCAGTTGGTGTTCACACGTGCCTCAGTCTAGACTACACTACAGCCCGCTAGAAGGCAAACATAGACCCATCGTTCAGACGGTCTCCGTCCCCCTGCATTCGCATTTGACCAAACAAACCATACTAGCAGATTAAAACGGACTGGATGTAACTCCGTTTTAATTGCACTTAAGTGCATTTTACTGAAGTGTGAGTGTCCATCCATCCATCCATTTTCTATACCGCTTCATCCTCATTAGGGTCGCGGCGGCATGCTGGAGCCTATCCCAGCTGACTTCGGGCGACAGGCGACAGGTACACCCTGGACTGGTCGCCAGCCAATCGCAGGGCACATATAGACAAACAACCATTCACACTCACATTCATACCTATGGACAATTTAGAGTCGCCAATTAACCTCACCTGCATGTTTTTGGGAATGTGGGAGGAAGCCGGAGTACCCGGAGAAAACCCACGCGCACACGGGGAGAACATGCAAACTCCACACAGAAATGCCCAGGGGAGAATCGAACCCAGGTCTTCCCGATCTCCAGGCTGTTCCTGTATTGGCCAATGCTAACCACTAGACCACCGTGCGGCCCAAGTGTGAGTGTATTGTTAGTAAATGTAGAGACAGGAGGTCTAACATAAGCTTCCCACAATCATGCAAGCAAGACAAAATCTGTCATCCTATTGTGTATTTGACACTCCCCTTCTTTTCCTCCATGTATGCTCTCCAGTCGTCCACCCCCCAAAAAAATCAGTAGCATGACATGTCGGGGCAATCTTGTGAGACTAAAACACGATGAGATTTCTCGTTGAGAGAAAAGCTATCATGAGAACAGGGCAGCCAGAAGCCAACCAAGACTGAACTATGGCATCGCTACTATGAATGATAATACAGTAATATGGAAGTGGCAGTGTGCGAGGCATTATTGGAAGCACACATTAAGTGTTTTAGGCACACCTTGCAATACAACCTACCTCTGTGTTCACAGCATCAGCGAGTCACGTGTGGCTGTTTGTTTTTTTTCCCCATTGGAGTTAAACAGCTGCTTGCTACTTGTTGATGTCCAGAAGCTGTAGTAATTCTACATTTAATCAATTTTACTTTAGAGTTGTCAAATCAAACCACGTTGATGTTGGGACTTGCCTGCACCTTTGATCACCAAGCAGTTCTATTGACACTCATTGCATTTGGCTAAGCGGCAACTTTCAAGACCAGCGATCACCGGTTCCATTTCATAACACGCCTGATAAATAGAACAGATCTGTGTTGACAATTTAGCGACATCGTCTTTATATTTAGCGAGTAAGGGTGCGCATATAAGTGTTGCGTCATGCATTTATTCGGCAATTAAATACAAGCAATTCACAAAGGTGAAGAATCCGCTGAGCAGGCAGGCGGGAGTGAGCTCCACCCCCATACTGCCATAAAAAGAAATCCCTCACAATGCAACTCAGCCTTTGACCAACAAAGCCTAGAAGGTAGAGTTTGGACACAATCATTGCCTTCCTGGTAAAACACAGAAGGGTGTCCAAAGTGTGATGCAGGAGCCATCTGTGGAACCTGGCTCAATACAGAAATAAACAATAACCCAGCAAAAGTGGAAAATAGAGCAGAAAAGGCATAACGTAACTATTAAAAGCTAAAACATTGATACTATTAACTAGTAAAAAACACAAAGATTTGTCATTTAATATGTATAATGTATGTACATGGATATGTTGTTTTTTTTTATTGAATATCAAAGGACAGCCCTGGCGTAACTAGACAAAGACAAGTAGATGAGAGAAATACAGTGAGCTGTATTTTTACTATTATTAGTGATTATTATTATGCAGTATGTTATCATAACAGTGGTTTAGTCCAAAAAATGTTGACAATAATATTTTTTAGTGTGAAATTGTGGTACAGCAAACATTTCAAAACGCACCTGCATTGTGTTGTGCCTCGGTTGAATAAAAAAGTATGTTTACCCAGTCATATTTTTTCCATTGTACTTTTCTTAAAATTAATCTTAATTTGCCTCCTCTCGTTCTCGTGGACCCAGTCTCATGCATCGTCCCGTCTCTTTGACATAATGACATCTTTCATAGGGATTCACGCGGGATAAATGTTTATATACACATGGACGTACTGTATATTATTCCTACTGATCAATCAGGCAGAGAGAAGTTAAGTCAGAAGTTATCATTTTGCACAGGTTGCATGGCTCTTTTCAATGAGTATTCAGTTAGTACCACTGACAGTATCTCCCCAATTCTTGCTGAGACTTGTTGCGCACCAGCCTGGCTGCTGATGCAGAGTTTCAAGGACACTGTGTGTGTTTGAAGCATGCACAAATCACATGTACGGACAAATACCCCACGGATGTTATCTTGTTCTCCTGTTATCGCAGGTAACCTCCACCCTTCAGTTGGGCTACAATGTTACTTCCAATCAAAATATCCACTTGAAAGGGCAAATTCCACAACTGAATTCAATCACTGCATGATGCAATCTCTTTGATGCACATGAGAGGACGCAAATCACTGGATATGATCATGTTACGCATCATGTCAGGTTTTTATGATTTGCGTTAAGCACATCGTGCTTCATTTAAAGCCACACATTTCAAGTCTGATGCTGGTGTACTCTGGAGTGCTATGACAGCAAAAGGGTCTGCCATTAGGTGATCCAAGCATAAATAGGACTCTGAAGCCAGATTTCAACCAAGTGGTTTAGGTCATTTTATCGCTATAATTTGCGATGGTTAGCTGACCATAAACATGGCTAATGTGTGTGCCTGTGTGTTTCGTGGCTTGCAGTGTGGGAGCAGGAAGTGCTTTTGGTTTGGTTTGGTTTAGTTTATTTGAACATGAAGGTTACAATGGAATACATCTCATGAATCATTATCATTATTTCACAGTTCCACATTCCACAGTGGGCGGAATATACAGTTTTCGAGAGACAGAATATGGCATGTGATTTTGGTTTTGAATGTTGCTTTGACAACTTGCAATGTCTATATGGACTGAGTGGTTATACAGTGGAGAATGCCTACTACATCACCACGCATATCTAGAGAATGATGTCTCCGTTTGCATATGGGAATCGTTTGCAAAACGATTCCAAGGAATTGAAACACTGGAATTCTCACGCCCTAGATGGGAGTATTACGTATGGTTCTGCGCTGTGATTCAGAGGGTTTGCCTCCTTGTTAAAGCTACTGTGTGTCACCGTCTCAAAATTATTCTTTTTTTTTATACCAAAAAAGAGAAGCTTGGTTGAGACATGAGTTGTTTAACGTAGACAAGTTGGCATCATACGACTTGACTTAAAGTGGGTACCACTGTATTTCTTGGCTTGTTTGAGGCATGTCTGATAGTCAACATTTTACATTTTACAAAGTATCTCTATGGGCTTCTCAAACTTGTAGGTTGGTAAGAAACGAAGCAAGTTAGTGCATGAATGGGTGCATGCTTGCCCTTGAAGAGAATAGTTAAACATCTAATTTCATTGTGGCCTGCGGCACATTTATGGAAGCACTGATACACTTCATGGACAGAAGTAGGGGTGGGGTAAATAATCGATTCTTAGATGCATTGCAATGCTGACATTGCCGATTATGCATCAATTAATAAATAATCCATGTTAACAGAACAACAAAAAAAACAGAACAAAAAGATGAAAAGTGAAAGTGCCGCCAGACAGTTTATGGTGGTGCACCTAAATGTAATGTGCGCCACACACAGCAGGTGACTAATAACTGGCGAAAACTAATCGCCAACTCGTAGCAAACCCTGCACACGGGTGGTGACGAGTGGCTGTGACCAGCTACACTGGTGAGTGACGCGTTCACATCCAGAGCAAATTGTACAAGTCTCCCACGGTTTTGATTGACTGTCAGATGTGGATGGAATTTGGGGGTGTCAAAGTAGTTCAGAGAAAGAAAAGCGGCCGGTGTTGATCGAGTACTCTTGCTAGTGCCGGATCTTACTAGTATTGAAGATAAACTTACATAAATGTCTGCTTAGATTAATGTAAACTTATCCAATATGTTTACTCTGGCGCCAACGAGTTCCCCTGCCACTGCTTTTTTCTTTATAGTTCTATATTCTTTTTTTTTAGAAATGTCAAACAGCCGTGGCCCTAGTGAGGATAAAGATAAGGCATAGAAAATGAATAGATGTCACACAGCTCTGGGAAATGTATCTATTTCATGTTTATTTTAATTGTGGATCATTACAAATATGCTTTGTTTTAGTAGTACAAAGGGAGTAAAAAGAAATTATATATAGAAAAAAAATTATGCTTGAAAAAAATCGACAAACTATTGATCACAACAAAAGATGCATCGAGATGCATCGATAAACGTTTTATCATCGCATCGCAGGCCTCTGAATCGTTATCGCATCGAATCGTGAGGTGGCCAGAGATTCCCACCCCTAGACAAAAGTATTGAGACTCCCGTCTGACTTAGTCGGGACAGTTTGGTTGGCTGAAGTGACAAAATATTCCCCTTCAATGATGTATTTGCTTGAGAAAATGAGGTATGGGTATTTTCTCCACTATGCAGGTCAACATAAGGGCTAAAATGAACTATTCTTTGATCTGCTTGTGTCACTCAACATTCAAAACAGAAAACGGAAGCAGAAAGACAATGCCAGCAGGCAGCAGAAGAGTGGAATTCAATGGAGTAACCCAAACTAAATACTCCTGTTCTGTTACCATAATTTAGTGAGGCCATCTGGATGCAGAACTGCAGTTTCCCCTCCCTTACTCTCATTCATCTCAACAGCTGATGACGTTTGCTGGTTTTGGAATCTACAACCGCCGCCAGAAGGAGCTGTGAATGGGGAGGCTAGCACACATTCCATCAGATAGGATTGTGGTTACATTTGAACAAAGGAATTCACCCTACATCCGCTGACAGATGCCGTACACGTAGCTATTAAAATGGGAGCTACCAATAAAGCAGTGGTTCTCAGTTGTTTTCTGTCTTACCCCACTGGGGTACAGAAATGTTTCACGCCCCCCTCCCCCTGATTTGAAACACTATTGAGAAACTGTTATCTATTTATCTGTACTGTACAGACTGAACTCAAAACTGAAACCAGCGAAACGCAACAAAATGTGATCAGTAAAGCAAACAAACATATTGCATGCCGAGTACAACAAATTCCTACATGTTGGCATGTCTGCACTAATATTTTGAAGTCCTCCCTGCCTTTCAGCCCCCACCCCCCACACTACTTGAGAAGCACTGCACTAAAGAGGCACGTCCAAGCAGACTTCACTGTCTGTCACACTGTGCGAAAAACCATGTCAGGACTGATTTAAGTTTCTTTCTGTTGATCAGCTGTCAACCCACCAATTTCCTCAGCAAATGCATAGCACACACACACACACACACACACACACACACACACACACACACAGTGATGGCACTGTCACAGCATTGACAGTGGCAGTCAACTCATACACAGATGACCACGATGGGAGTTGAGGGAGTTTTGTTTCACCGCATGCAATCATCATCCATAACGGACCCTCTACAGAGATCGGCGAGCTGCTCCACAGGAAGATGGAGATCGGATGGCAGTTGCCCACTCAGTTTGTTATATAACAATCAATCTGATTAGATAGCTTATGGGCTGCATCTAACCGATAGAGAGAGCACAATACCATTCTGTGTTTTATGTAAGACAGTGGTCAGTCGTGATTGCTTTGTTTTTCTGGTGGTGAGTAGGCAACTGGAAATAGCAAATGAGTCATATTTTCTTCAAAATCACATCAAAAATCCATCAACATTTTTAAAAAACTGTTCACATGGATCATCTTGAGCAGGGTTCTCCAACTGGTAGCTCACCACCTGATTTTTTTCTCTTTAAAAGGAAAACCTTTGACTTTTGCACGAACACACATATTTCTTTCCATTTTCGAAAACGAGTTTGCATGAGGGAGCTAACAATGCAAGTCATGGAGCACACCTATTTCAACTATAAAGACCTCTAAAAAACCTCTAACACATGTTTTATCATTTTATATACATGCTGTGATCATGCATTAACAGGTACATTAACATAACATGTAATACCTTAGCATTACATACGGTAATAAAGTATACAGTATTTTTTCTTATTTTAATCATTTTAAACATTAAAATGATGATTTAAATCATAGTTTATCAAATGTATGAACAATGGCGTCACTGAAATAAATGCTGCATTGTGTAAATCGACCTATAATACTTTATAATACTACATAACATAATATAATACTTTGAAATCAAATTTCTGTTGTTCCTTATGGTCATGAAAAAATAACCAGATTTTTTTTTATCAACTTGGAATGTAACAAATGATGCCAGATATTGCAGCCTTAAATGTCAGCGGATACCAACATTGATCCGATACTGACACAAATCATACATACTTTTATATATTCTGTAGTGTGGAATATTAGAAAAGCACAAATGATACATACTTTTATGACTAATTTTGTAGTGTGCAATGTGTGAAAAGGCTTGATCAAGTGATATTACTCAAACAACAAAAAAAACAACACCCATTTACTTCTTAATGCCTGCGGTGTATAGTTTCATCCACAATATCGTGGCAGATAAACATAATATAGCCAAGTTTGTGGTGCTAAAATGAAGCGTTTAAACTCGACATTACTCACCACCGACAAGAGCTTGCTCTTTTCTGCTGTAGCTAATGACTTTTTGCCATCCCATGTGAGTTTCCTGTGTAATGTAAGGTTCGATGTATTAAACTTCCCCAGTTCTGTGCCACAAAAAGAAACTTGTGCATGACAAGTTTTGCACTCAGCTTAAAATCCTTTTTACTGCCACACGGCTGACATTTCTCCTGTTCCTTGCTACTTTGTTAGCACGCTAGACAGCACAGCTATCACTAGGGCTCTATCCGGTTGCTACTGGACAGATGTGCTTGGGCACCCTGGAATCGACTGCTTGTATCGGAGTGGCAATGTTGGAGATTTGAGATGCAGGCTGATATAATCCGATATTGGTTTTTTTGGGGTTTTTTTTTGCTGATATAGGCCTAGTATCCAATATCAATATCAGATCGTGACACCCCTAATTATAATGCATCTCAATATAGATAAAAATAACCAATATTACTCAATATCAAATCAATATATAGAATAAAGTGCATATACTTACAAGGAGCCCAGGAAACATGTTTTTTGCATATGCACATGCATCTACCACTGCACAAAATGAAACCAACACCTGTAACTCAATAACTTTTGCTTTTAAATAATGTTTAAAAAAACACAAGAAAATTTCGTACATTTCTTATGAGACAAACCAAAAACCTCAGTTTTACCCATTCACACACAAACACCAAGTCTGACTTTTGTGAAAACTTCCACTCTGGACGAAGTTTTGCATCATGGCCAATTATGCTAACTAGATGTCATCATCATGCCCTCCCGGCAACCCAACACCTCAGATACATTGCAGTCCGGTGTGGAACACTGTATGTCAATAGATTTGTATTTCTAAACCTCATTGTACACTCAGTGTTCTTTTCTGATTTGGAGGGCGTAAGGATGCTGGCATCACACAATGGCTTGAAAGCAACACTCACTAACATAAATTTCAAATCTTTATTCATTCTCCCACTGTTGGTGGTATGTGACCTAAAAGACCTTTGTGCAAAGCTCTGCCATACATACTGGGCTGTATGCCTGTATGATGAAATAAAACCTTAAATCATGTTTTGGATGTTTAAAAGACACACGGCAATAACACATTCTGATCTGCGTTGGCACATTTTCACATGGACATAGTTGCAGCACACAAGCTGTAGAGAATACTGAGCTCAAGCTAGTTACTAAAGGGCCATCTCAGCCTTGTATGTGGGGCTGTCCACGGCCTTTCCTCTCCCACACACAGCCGGAGACTGGATGAGTACCAAAGGAGCAGCTGGGACAAGCAAGATCTGTCATGGGTCATTAACTGCTCTTATCAATTTGTAAAGCTTGATTCACCCGGCCCAGTCATGCTCTGCTTCCATAAAACAAATGTCGAGTCTGACCTGTATAGCGAATGCATCCGTTGGATGGGTTTTCACAGCATGGAAGCTTCCCGTTTCACTTTTATTATTCCATTAATTCCCACGCAACTCACTCTGCGGGCTACCCTTCTTCTTCCAAAGTATGTCATCACTGCGAGATAAATGGGCTGCCTGAAGTACACTCACTACTCCTGCGTCATGCTTTAACTCCTCAGAGGCTTTTGATACATGAATCCATGTGCTGCAACAACACTTGCATTTGTGACAGAAGGGTGATTTTGACACAACACAACAGACTGACTTTGAACTCAGAGCAGATTAAAGTAAAGTGGACACTAAAGGGATTTGCTTTAGTTTACTGGGAAAATAAGAGTTGCGTCAAAACAGTTGGTGTACTGTCACAAAATGTGTTTTACATTCAATGCAGAGCAGTGACTCAGTCGTGGATCGACCTTATAAGCTCTCATTCAGAGGAATAGCACTGTCAGCCTCTAGTTTGCCATCCAAACAGTCTAGCCATGACATTGTTTCCATTAGCCTGTGGGGCAGTTATGACTGAGCCCTACAGACGCTGCCTAGCAACAAGCTGCAGCAACCATGTGACCTAAGCAGAAAAAGAATCTCAACCATTCTGTTGTACTGTGCTGTGTTCTGCTAGTTAAAATGAGTTGTAATGTTTTATAGTGGCATATTAGGCTGTGCAGTTAATAACATTGCTGGTGGAATGGAAATCGAAAGTAGACTGTAAAAAAAAAAAAAAAGAAGTGGTTGATGCTGCACCTTTTTTAAACATTGATGCCCTGGTTAAAACCAGTGTTAGAGAAGGTGCAAAGTTGTGTTATTTGGTTTGTAATGTGATATATTGATATTTTGTGTGACAGTGAATGGAAAGCTTACATATCACCAATCATGTCTTCATGAGGAGAAGTAATTAATCAGATCATCGTTACAGTGCCCTCTGCACACCCTACTGGTTCAGTTCTCTCAGACAGTACATGTACTTGCTATATTTCTGTGCAGGCCTCAGGTGTGCATTTTCAACACCAGTCACGTCGCTGGATCACCTTGCAAACGCCAACCAGGCAACAGAAAGTAGTTACTCCCTGCAACTGTGTATTGTATGAGTGTGCATGCGTGTGCGTGTGTGTCCCTGCCTGCAAGCTATTGCGAAAGAGTGCATTCATTTGCACAGGGCGCGAAGGCGGACGTGGGGAAACGCATAATATTCAAAATGATGAGGACAAAGTGGATGCAGTGTATGCTTAAGACTGAGATTATTGTATAATCTGATCTCTTCATTTATCTCTCCAATATTGGCCGTAATATTGCACAAGGTGTGGGCTTTACCTGCCATAGTGAGATGTCCTGACTATTATCTATTTCACCGAGCAAGGCCCATTGACAGCTTCATATTTGGTGCGTTCACTTACCCTCTCTGGCTTTAAGCAGTACAGTGTTGGCCACTATATTCTCCAGCTCCATCAAAAAAATCCTGAATGCAGAGGTTGACGGTACACGAACGTCTGCAGCGGAACCACCGTCCTTTGGACTCACGCCGTCCGGGTAAAAAAAAAAAAAAAGAAAGTCTTCACTCCTCGTTGGTATCCCAGACAATGTCACTCATATCAAAGTCGTATGAGATGAAAGAGTGTCATGGGTCTGCATGCAGTGCAACACGGGCATGGTTCTTGTGGGATGAAAGTGCGCCTCTGCATTTCTACTCCAGCAACACCGTTCCATGCGTGATTTTGCTACGGAAGCTCCCCAGGGCTGAGAAGAAGCAGACTGGAACCACTAGTGCTAGCGAGGCGACTCCCCTCGGTGGATTGTTCACGGCGGTACACCAGCAGGACGCCAGCAGTTTTACGATTGAACGGTAGAGGTTGGCTTGGCTGAGTGCCGCAAGAAACGACGTCAGCGCGCCTCTCTGCCCTGTTTCTACGTCGCCAAAATGGGTTGGCCTAACACTTCCAGCTGCGTCAAGCCCAAGAGACAACTTCACGCAAACACCACTTGATCTTCAAAATAAAAGCCATACATAAGTTTATATTTCCGGTATTGTGGCGATGCATAGCGACAAATAGTGGGATAAAACAAAGCTTAATTTCTCGTCAAAATCCACACCTACATGATCAAAAATGTGAGGCTTTCAGTGACGTTAGGTGTGTATACATTTAGTACCGTGTAATTACTTGAAGTCTTTGAGCATTTGTAAGGTCACAGGTCAATGATGTTGGGCCTGACAGAGGTCCCACTGGCTCATCACCTCTCTTCTACTTCATTCCAAAGATGTTTGATGGGCTTTATGTCTGGATTCTTCAGTGGAAGATATATACATTTTATTTTTTTATTTATTAATTAATTTATTTTTTTTTATACTTGTTTATGGATGTTGCTTTGTACACTGCGACACAGTCATGTTGGCAAAGAATGGGGCTTTTCTTAAACGGCTTCCACAAAGTTGCAAGGTTACAATTGTACAAAGACCTTGGTAAGATGAAGGGGAAATAAGAGGTCTAGGGCAACTCTTGAAGCTGAAATGATCAAGAAGTGTACCTGGATACCTTTGTCTATCTAGTTCAGGAGTGTCCAAAGTCAGCAAGTTAGCAGCCCACAGCTCATTGTCAGCTTGCAGCATATTCTAAACACAAAATTAAAAACAGACCCAAATCAGAACAATTGCTTTGTCACCTATAACTCAATGGTGAATTAAATACATCATTTAAGTTCATAGCATATTTTGCCCATCAATGCATTGGTTTAGCATGTAACCAAGTAAAAATAAATCAATAAATAAAAAAAGAATAGTCAATAAAGTGGTGCCAACATGCTTTAGTTTTTCTGTATGCAGGCTTGGGTGGAAAACGTTTGGACACCCCTTATCAAATGATCAAGTGTGTTACACACTGAATTTTGCCCCCTGGTGGTTTGCTTATAGGAGGACTAACGTGAGGTCTTCACAGGCTCCAGAATACGTAAAACATCCAATTGTCAAGTAATTTGGAAACTTATGGAAATTTTACAGAATGGTAGTTTATTCTTACAAGTAGTGCCTGCTACCATTTGTATAGGAACGCAAACAAACCATGATAAAAAATAACATTCTATGACAGCATAGCTATTTGTTGTGAGTCAATAGCAGGCCTTTACATCTCCAAATAAAAACAATTGGCATAGAGTAACACAAGGTGCTGCTGTAAAATAACTGCTATCATAGTGATCCATGACAAACATGTTTTGCCACCACTGGCCTGCAAAATTGAGAGCAGATAATTGAAATTAAATTCTACAGTACACTACAGTAAGGAGGCAAATCATAATGCTGCCCAGTGCTCATAAAATCATGCGCTCTTAAATTCAACTAAGATATCAGTCTGATACAAACTGAAGCAACTTGTGGGATTTACACTGTTAATATTCATCCAAGTTATCAGCTTTGGGGATGGAGAGGCCTCTGTCTTTCAGAACCTGCATCTTGACCTTCTCTGTCTCCTGTTTGGTTTGCTGTTTTAATCTCTGCTCCTCCAGGATCTCCTCAATGGAAACCTGCTGCAGGACTGTGTCACATGGTTTTTCCATGTCCTGAAACGAGACATGCACACATAGGGAATACCTTCTAAAAATTATATTAAGATTATAGATTAATATTAGATTAACCTGAAATCCAAAAGACTTTAAAACATTGTGATTAGATGATCTCAAGTCATAAGATTCATCCAGTCTTTTGCTCAGGTTTGGACATCATTTGGCTCAGACTTGTTACTTGGCACAATTGTTACTCATAATAAAAGTCAAAAAGCCTGAGCACTTCGGGTTACCTAGGGTTTTTTAAATTTTGTTTTTGATTCTAGTTTGTTATCTGATGTTCTTTTTTCCCCATTTGCACCAAGATACAGTACTGTTGAAGTTGCAACAGAAAGACAGTCTGGGTTGATATGCAATGTAAAACAAGTATGTTGTGGTCCCAATAAAGTTCACAAATCATCCATGATAGCTCACGAGAGCTCTGTCAATGTAAGCAAGCGGTGTCAAAATGTGAAGGGCTTGGTTCAAATCGAAGGCAAGCCCTATCTACACCACTTTCATTATCCATGGGGAACAGTGTCATTGCATCACGGGAGGCATAACCTCCGATGCCTGTGGCACCTTGATCATCGAAAGCAAAGGTTCTGCATGAACCTTAGGGCCCTGTCACACCTTGACGATTTAGGCAGCGCATGCCTGACGTGATCATTTTGATGGCATACGTTGAACTGCCAACGTTTTTTTTTTCTTCCAATTTTGGGCGTATACATAGCGTATTCATAACGAGTTCTACGTAAACATGATGTATTAGTAACTTATATAGAACGTTTCTCTAACTTATAGACAACTTATATCAACGAATGCGTAGCGTGTTGCCGGTGTTCACAATTCATGCCCAACGCCTGTCACACCTTGACGATTTAGCCAGCTTACGCAAACGTATGACAAATTTGGCCATTACGCTGGCGTACGTCGTAGTGCGTCTAAGTCGTCCAAAAATTTTGTGCATGCATAAAACTTTTCCAAGTATATCAACGTATGATTCATACGTCCCGCATGCACGGGCAATAAGTTATGCGATCGTTGACGCCCGTTCACACACGTTATTTGTAAGTTACGTGCAAGTCGTAATACGTCAACATACCTGAGACAGAACTGTCTTCTTGGGGAGAAGAGAGGAGATGGAGGCTGTCGTGTTTGCATTTGCAGGTAAGTTTGCAGCTTGACCAGTAGAGGGCACTGTGACACTGCGAATGGAACCAACTTTTTGGGATTTTCTATCAACTTTATTAATGCCTAGCGAGTCACGAATCCATGAGTGGTAGCGTATGCAGCCTACACCAGGGGTCTCAGACTCGCGGCCCCCGTCTTAATATGAAAAATTTATATTCGTGTGGCCTGCAAGTTTGATATGAATGACACTTGTCGTGTGCAGAGCTGAACGAACCAATCATGCTGAGGTATACGGCTCTCGAGGGCGGGACCTCGGCTGAACAAACCAATCAAGGTGAACCAACCACTCAGCTGGGCAGAGGAGAAGCCGTGAAGCCGCTGACTCCGCTCTGTCTCCGAGGAATGAATGAATGAGCGAGCGAACGAGGTATGTTGACGTATTACAACTTGTACGTAACTTACAAATAATGTGTGTGAACGGGCGTCAACGATAGCATAACTCATTGCCCGCGGATGCGGGACATATGAATCATACGTTGACATACGTCGAAAAGTTTTATGCAGGCACAACATTTTTGGACGACTTAGACGTACGTCAGTGTATTGGCCAAATTTTTCATACGTTGGCATAAACTGGCTAAATCGTCACGGTGTGACAGGTGTTGGGCATAAATTGTGAACACCGGCAACACGCTACGCATTCGTTGATATAAGTTGTCTATAAGTTGTCTATAAGTTAGAGAAATGCTCTATATAAGTTACTAATACGTCATGTTTACGTCGAACTCGTTATGAATACGCTATGTATACGCCCAAAATTGAAAAAAAAAACGTCAGCAGTTCAACGTATGCCATCAAAATGATCACATCAGGCATGCGCTGCCTAAATCGTCAAGGTGTGACAGGGCGTGCTTCCGCGTGCTGTTAACATATACAAAACGTACCCATAACTTATTCGACGTACGCCAGCGTATTGGCCAAATTTTTCATAAAATCGTCAAGGTGTGACAGGGCCCTTAGGAGCCTAACCCAAACCCACTCAGAAACACCCATAGAGGAAAAGTGCGTCCTGTCAAGTAGAACTGGAAGAAGTGACAGGGGGTGTGCCGCTCTATCAATCAAGGTTCAAGTAAGGAAAAGAAAAAGTTCCCAGGCAATCCTGATTTCTTGAAAGGACCCAACTTAACTAGATGCAGACCTTACCCAAGGATTTATGTGAGGATTAATGTGTGGTTTTGGCCTTTCTTACCCTCCAAAAAAAATCGAATTATCAGGGCTGATAGAGGCAAATACATAGCAATGTTCAAACACAGAAATTATCCAAAAACACACGCCATAAAACAAGTGTAACTGTAAAATGCTGCAACCACAAATGCAACTGCATGAGAGAAATGCTGCAAGTTCACAGAACAAAAATGGAAGTTTGCCAGGCCACCAAAGGAGCCAGACCTAGTTGTTTTGGGGGTTTGAGTGTGTTTGGCCATTTGCAACATTTTTCTTGTGCATTTTTGATCCTGCAGCATTTATGTGATTGCAATACTGTATAACGGATCTGCAGCATTTTCCCTGTTGCATCTATTTTATGGTGTGTGTGGAGCATTTGGACATAGTCTTTTGCCCGTCGGCCACTTTGTTATGATGACAAAAACACAGATGCAAAAAACGATATTTCAAAAAGTGAGTATATGCACAGCGCTACCTATACTACGTACAGGTGAACGACACAAAAGATGAATAAAATACACTTACTATTTCGCCAAGAAGCACCACATTTTCTCCTCTCACAATGAAGATTCCTCTGGGGATGTCACCAAACTTCTTCCCCACATGGATGCGTTCAACTGTCTGATGGAAAACCAAATTGGCTGAAGGAACAGAGAAACTAATTAGGATGCGCGTAATTTGCATTTGGTTTCTGTTATTCACATTTTTGCGTGAACAGTGTAGTAGCGGAGAAAAACAAATATTTACCGAACTGGTCAATGCTTCTGAGGTACCCGATCAGTGTTCTGCCATCTCGGAGGAGAACCAGGTGTTTTTCTGCCAAGTACAAGTAAAAGACGTTACACAACATTGGCAGCTCATAGTGTGTGCGACACGATGCCACAGCTTCCTGTCTTACTACCAAAGCCGATCCTCTTCTGCAACTTACTGTCGATCTCGTCGATGAGACTCGCCGTCCCAGGTACGTAGTTCATCGTGAGCCCTTCTTTAATACCTTCCTATATGCCACAGCGTCACGCCATGAATATTTCTAAAGATTACTTGGAAGGAAGCTGGCAGGAAGTGTCTTTATAGCCGCCACGGATAAACTTCCGGGTGACGTTTAACTCTTTAGCGGCCGGAATCTCGTGTATTGATGTCATTTACATTTTTTTAGAATGCCCGACTACTTTGCAAATAATACATGTATATATAAAGTAATTACTTTTAAAGCGGCTCCGGGAAAACGAAGATTGTATATGTTAATTAATAATTTTCATACGTATTTAAGCTTAATGCTTACATTTTAAGGAAACACAATTGAAAATGGAAATAGATAGATAGATAGATAGATAGATAGATAGATAGATAGATAGATAGATAGATAGATAGATAGATAGATAGATAGATAGAGTTTAAGTAAACACTAATATGGATAGTAGTGTTTTTTGTGAAAGACGGTTAAACTCATTTGGTCACGATGGATACGGTGCCCTTAAAAACGTCAGAGTGAGCGGTCTTTCCATTCATTCCCTATCCTCTTTGAGAACACAAGGAAAAGCTAAGGCGAGCTCAGTGCCATTCAATAATTTCCTGATTTTTGTGTTGAGCTCTACTTCTGGGAACAACGGAAACACCGTGGTTGCCAGTCCCTTCTAGTCGGCCAATATAATAAGTAGGATGACGACTGCCAAGGAGCGCATTTAGCTGGCTTATCACCGTCAGATGCAGTGAATGTTGAAATCTGCCTGGCCCTTCCTTGACTTGCAACTTGGACCATAACCTCGGGAAACTGCCATATAAGAAAATGGTGAGTGGCTTGATACAAACTAACGCTTTCCTTTTATCTAAATGCTGCCTTTGAGATGTTACCAAAATTGACATAAGACTAGTCTCAAGCGAGTCAACGTAAAGCTCTGTCCATGCTAGCTGAGCGGCTAACGAGCTAACTGGAGTTATGTAATAGCTAGCGGTCCCCTGCTTGTTCTGTTAAGTTTGCACGTAGTAGGAATGTTACAAAATTTCGAAATATGTAAAATCAAGTCTTTGATTAATTCTATCTGATAAAGCGTGACGTGACCTTTTAATTTAATACCTCATTCACTTCTCTATTCCAAATATTAAAGAAGTTAGAGCAGATTTCATACCGGATAATACTGTACTGTAGTGCCTTTGGTCCCCATTGCTTTAACAATGAGTCAAGACAAAAGCTGTGATCGACCCACAGACCTTGAGAAGCACAACCGTACCACTCAATACAGTATATCATAACTTAGGCTGTGAAAATCTGTTTTAAAAGTCAACAGTGTCCATTTAAATTTTTTCGATAATCAAAAAGTCCAGGGAAGAAAATCAATTGTCAAATTTTTTCATGTATGCCTCGCACTCGCAGCTGCAAGCAGTGTATTAGTTTTCACCCCGCAGTAACCACAAGAAATACCTAGCTATGACAGGATGACAGGAATGTATAAAATCCACCTACATCCACTCCATATTTGAGAAAATCAATGTTTCTTTAGCATGATTTTATTATATCTAAACTATCCATATTTTATTTGCTTTTATATTTACAATCAAGGCATCCATATTGAAAATAGGACAATGCAAAGACGACATGTAGTAATTCTGGGTAAAGAAAACATTTTGCACCATCAGATTTTCAGGCAATTTCATCGTCAATTTCATCGTTAGTATCGTACATAAATTTTATCTTGTCCAAAAGCTAAATTTTTTTTAGTTTGAAAGGCTTAAAGTTGGACTTCACATTCAAAGCACTCGTATGAGTCGATGTGGTTCAACACACACAGTATAAATCCAATATAAAATTGAAGAGGAAGGAGTAGTCTACTGAACAAACATGTATATGAATGAAAATACACCCGATATAATATGAAAAAAAATGTGTATTTTTAAGGACGTCCCCACAGACTCTCCAAATTGAGCACGCATGTTCGGTGTCAGATTTTTGCATCGCTAAAATACGGGTTTTGTAACATTCCTACACTCAGTCAGGTTTAGCTTTACTACACGTGATAACATCGTTTTAAATAATTTGTCATGACCTAAACACACACAGCCTGATTGCTGGTGCTAATAGTTGCTAATGGTATTTGTATGGGTAAGTAGGACTAATGAATGACCATTCCCATAGTACAATATAATGTATTGCCCCATTGAAATTTTTGAGATTGTGTTGTTGTGCGTTCTTAGGACGCTCCACAGTATCCAGGCTACCCTTCACACTACTGGTACCCCCAGTCTCATTCCACTGGACACTATGCAAATACCTACCCCTCTGGATCTGATGGCCAGCCACAGTATAATCCACAGGTAGGCTTCACAATGCCACATAACTCGGTCCTATAGTTGCAAAGGTGCAGGAGTATCACAATCCTTTTGCTTTAAGCACTCATTTACATTGCCTAACCATAAGCTTCTGTACACTGAATAGATTTTAATGCAACTTTTATAGTATCCAACAAGATGAGAAGAACAGCTTAAGAAGAAAAACTTCAATTTATGTGTGCTACATTCACATTGGATGAGATAAACTGTAGACATAGGCATGGTCCGTGGACGGGACTTCAGCATGCCACAGAAAACTTTCAGAAGCAAAGATAGACATCCATCCATCAGTCTATCTTCTTTGCAGCTGGTCTATTCCAGCTGAATCTGGCCGAGGTACATCCTGGACAGGTCGCCAGTCAATCGCAGGGCACATATCAACAATCAATCATAGCCAATTAACCTATCATAGACGCTCATGTTTTTAAAAATAGTTTTGTAAAGACCTTTTTCAAATACATATTTTGTAAATAAGGGTGTTCATTATCCAGGGTGTACCCCGCCTGTCGCCCGAAGTCAGCTGGGATAGGCTCCAGCATGCCCCCGCGACCCTAATGAGGAGAAGCGGTATAGAAAATGGATGGATGGATTATATTTGAAAAATAATATACTAAGACATTTATTGAACTCATCTGGGTCAAAGTTGGGCGCATGCGATCACATTGCTAGTCTCTTCCATGCTAATGAGCCAAACCAAACCATTGTGTGTTCGATGTGCTGGGTGAAGTTGGTTGTTTCATCTTTTTGGATTCAAATTTGAAAGGAACTAACCAGAACTTTTGACAACGGCATTGAAGACATTGTTGCCATTCCTGTCCGTAGACAGTAAAAACACACTGCACCTGTGTTTTGGCAATTTTTTCTAATCAATTAATATTGTCCACAGAAACAAGTTGTCGTTTGTGTATTTTATTATCGAAGCTTCGGGTCACCACTGAAGAGAGGCAGTTAACTATCCAAAAGCGCCATCTGTCCAGAAGTGCAAGGAACAAAGACACAAACAGTCATATATCAGTGCGGGAAGGTACGGGAGTGAAGAACTTTTCCTTTTTCCTTCTTTAAGGAGTGGACACTACCCCTATTCAAAAGACGCCAGCTGTGCAATAATATGGACAGGCCGATCTTAACACATCTAGCTAGTTCAAAGAAGCACTGAGAGGTGAAAAGTCCACGCAAAAATAATTTGATCAAAACAGAGCAAAAGTTAATTCATTTTTTTTTCTATGCCACTTATCCTGTTAAGGTATGTTGGAGCCTATCCCAGCTGACTTTGGGCGAGAGGCGGGGTACACTCTGGACTGGTCACCAGCCAATCGCAGGACACATAGACAAACAACCATTCCCACTCACATTCATACCTATGGGCAATTTAGAGTCGGCAGTTAACCTAACATGCATGTTTTTGGAATGTGGGAGGAAACCAGAGTACCCGAAGGAAACCCACGCACGCATGGAGAGAACATGCAAACTCCACACAGAGATGCCCAAGCGGAGATTCAAACCCAGGTCTTCCCGATGTCCTGACTGTGTGGCCACCATGCTAACCACTCGGCCAAAAGTTCATACAATGGAAATATTGATTTCACCCACACTCATCAAACCATGCTATTCTCATCTTGTCTATAGAAAACAAACTTCAGGCTCGTGCAGGTGGTGAGACAATATTAATTTTGTGGTTTTTATTTGATGTGCTTTTCTTTGTTTTATATATTGGTAAATGACAAAAGCAATTAAATTACAATATTAGTTTACTATAAGATCTAGCTTGATATGCAAACAATTTGGAGGTCTGGAAAAGATTGTGTGACCATTGAAGTTCGCCTGCAAGTTCAGAAAGAGCGATTTGGACATCCAAGTATGCAGTAGAGCCCTCTAGGTGCCTAGAGGGTGCCAACATTAAACTGCTTGAATAGCATTTTATCCCGCCTCTTTTTGTTTTGAGTAAGACACACGCACATTGTTATGTTTGTTGTCAGCTAATAATAGTGGTGTGGATAAGTTTAGCTATCATTGACTCTATATCCTAACATAACCACATTTTGACTACAAATTGTCAGTCGCTTCTCTGAGACTGCCGTTGTGTATGGTCATGCGCTACAGACATGTACGTGTATGCCAGACCTTGGTGAGTGACAGCCATGAAAGTCAGTTGTTTTATTCAGGCCTAATGAAAATTTACGACAATTTTTATGCAGGTTAATTTGTGAAAAATATTGACTCGTTTTTTTTTTTTTTTTTTTTTTTTACTACTATTTGTATAATACAGTATATGCCGTCTGGTGCTGGTGTTCTTATCTTTTTTTTTGGTTTCAAAGACTTTAATGTGGAGCCTGTTACATGTTTTATGCAAAAGAAACATTCTGTGATACTGAATACCCCAATACATTTTCCTTTTTTATCTTCTTTTTGTAGGTACTGCCTGGAGGTTTTCCAGATGGACACGGTGTCTACAGCCCAGCACAGAGTCAGTATTCAGCAAGTGGTTTCCATCCATCCAACCCTTTCTACTGTGCTGACCCTCAGAGAGCACCTCCAGCACCTTACCCCAACCAAAACTGTCCAGCAGAGCAAAGCACTGGGCCAGCTGGACAGCCACACTCCCAAAACCAGCACTATGCTGGTATACACTGTCAAGGAGTAAGAACATTTAAACTCACGCCGAGGTCTAGTGTGGAGTAGAATAGCAGCCTTTAGTAAAGCCTGGATGGTTTTTGCATCACATTATTATACTAATTTTATATTGGTGCCATATTAGTGTGTCATCTCTGTTCTCAGGGTCCTGGATATCCTCAAGGGCCATATTCTCACTACAATGAAGGTGGTCATGCAATGCCTCCGAACACCCTATATCCCACTGGCCAGTCTCTGCATCCCAACCCCCAGGCTGAAGCTTGGACACACCCTGGTGCATATACATCCTCACAGCAGCAGTGGCAGCCAGGCCAACAGCCTCCCCAGAGCCATTATGGAAATCCTGTTCGTCCACTACATCCTCCAGCTTGGCCAGGGACTGGAACTGGTGCACCACCACCTTATCAACCTAAGGTATTAAGCAAAGGGAAGAAAATCTGTATTCGATACAGAGGCAGCACAGTGGAACGATGGTTGAGACCTGCCACCACAAAAGAAAGAAATTTCTTCTTTGGTAATCTTGATTCTTTTTTTAGGACTCAAAGCTTGGGATGTGAGGTGAAAATACTTTTTTCACTCTAGCTTAATGTACATTAAGGTTTGCATCTTGTCCTGGCACATAGGTTTTTAGAAATATAGGCTGTCTCCTATTCATTTAAAATGTGAAGCACAAATTCATTCAGATAGGAATAAACCATCTTGATATGTTAAGGCCTAGTGGACAATATCCAAAGTTGTATGCAATTCTGTTAGACAATTTTATACAGTATGTAGGGCACGCCCACACTAATTGTTCGAAATAGCCCTGTAAGAAATTCATAGTAAAGTTTATAAAAAGATCATATCCTTAAACAATTCATGGAGATGTTCAGACATTTGATCCAAAAACAACTCTGGTTAGCACCCTCATTAAATCATGCAAACTTTTATGACCCTACCTTTTAAAAACATCGTAATCGAGAATCGTTATGGAACCGTAATAGAAACAAGGTATCGGAATCGGAACCAGAATCGTTCAAATTCAAACGATGCCCAACCCTACATATAATCACTAGAGTTGTTCCTACTGCTAGTTATGAATGATAACTCACACCTTGCATCATAGAAATAAATGTAACAACTAAAAATAAACCGCAGTCAGATCCGCAACACGGATGAGTGCTGCACGGTTTAGCTGGCCAACAGTGGACAATCTATCATGCCAAAGGATATTATAATAGAACTGCACCAGTTAGATATAAATTTTGACTTTGTGTATCACGTAGTTGTGGTCACATGTTTACATACACTCATCAAGGGCATGAATGTCATTAATTTTGGGTTTGTATATACTGTCTGTATTTGAATAAGTTTTTATGCAGTGAACATCTTCAATGATCAATATCTCACTATATTGTTGCGTCGAGGGAGTTGCTGTTGGGAGTACCCAGCATGCCTTGTGGACAATTCCAAACTAACTCCTATGGGGGAGTTCAGTATGGGAGTGGCAAAAAACCTCTGCAACATAGTCATGAATAAACACACTTTGCAACATGAACTCGAGGACTTGCACCAGGGGAGGAGAGAAAGGGAAGTGAAGGGGTTTCCAGCGCAGGCCGGCAGCAAATGCAGCCATATTTCGGTGCGAGTTGTGGGCCCCGCCTACCAGCACTGGGGGGGGATGATGGTGAAGGCATGGGATAAGGGAAGGGATGTGTGTGCGTATGTGCATGTATGCAAGTGTCCTTGAATGCATGTGTGTGTAGGCCTGAAGAAGCTCGACCATAACACAGCAGATGCGCGGAGACGTCTGTGAGTGGGCCCCAGACAGAGCCAACAAACAGGTGTTCCTGAAAGAAGAAGAAGAGGTGACCAGAGCGTCTCATTGCAGCGTGAGAGGCTCTTAAAAGTATGAGACAGGACTAAGAAAGAAAGACGAGACATGAGAAGCGGCGCAGGGAAGATAAGAGAGAGGAGAGGGAAAAGATGCGACCGCCTTCGTTGAGAGCCAGCAGAAGAAGTGTTTGTTGTTGGCTTGTTGTTACCCTTGTAGAATGGTAGTTTATTGTTGTTGTGTGTTAATGTTCTGGTAATGTTTTGATTCACACCGTGAGTAAGACCGTAATTCTGTTTAATGACCGACTGTCCTTTTGCACTGTGTTGTCAAGCAAGTAGTTGGCTATCGCTTGCACATTGAAGAGTGCCTTCTTTAAGCAAGCTGAAGTGACCCGTTAAAGAAATAAAACATTTGGTAAAAACAGAACTATGTTCTGTTTTGTCATTACAGGACCAGCTGCACCAGCGTGCACCACAAGTCGGACCAAAACCCAAGCCGAACACATCCCCAAATCGTACCAATGGGAAACCTACAGAAATTAGTTCACCTCCCCAAATCTACAACAAAACAGGGAGAAGTGATCCCTCACAAAGTGAGGCCCCACCCTCTGCTCCAACCCAATATCCTGCTCCGGCCAATGCTGGATCTCAGTCCCAGAGCGATAACCCCAGTTTAGCTCGGGTCCAACAAGTAATGGCTAGAGTGTTTCTGCTTCAGGAAGATGTTGATGAGTTTGTGGGCAAAAAAATGGACAAGAGTTATCGATGCCTGGAGGAACTTCTGACCAAAGAGCTGCTGGAGCTAGACTCTGTGGAGACTCAAGGACTTGAAAATGTCCGTCAAGCCCGAAAGGAGGCTGTACAAAGGATCCAGGCCATTCTGGACCGGCTAGAGAAGAAAGCCTTCTAAAGTGGCTCCTGTGTCAGTTTGTTGGTCCCTTTTAGATCCTGAGCTTCCTTGAAGTAGAGTCTTCTAAACAGATTCCCAAGAAGGATTCTGTAGGCTCAGATCTGCTGGTATGTGTGATGCAGTGCCAAACTATCAACATACCGATTGTACATATCATTAGGGAACTTCAGTTCAGTCGGTGACTGAATTATGAACAGGAAGAGGGAATTATTCATTGTCACTTTCATTCTTCATCCTGCTGCCCCTTCTTGTATGTCAGTTATAATCTGGTCTTCTGCCCCTTGCAACATGCACATTACGTCAACTGCCTGTCACAGTCCAGTTGCATGATCATAAGGTCATCCACACTACTCACAGATCTACCACTATCACAGAACAAGTTCAGTACGTTTCTTCATAGTGCACCCTGCATTGCATGTTCACAATACTTCCGAATTCAATGAACTCATAATTTGACCTTAAATAAGTAAAAAGCTCTGAAAATAACTCAATTTGTTTTGGGCTTCTTTGATGAATTAATAGTAATGACTTTTATTTACAATATACTGTATTAAAACATTCCTTTTTCCTCATACCTCAAGCAGTGAAAGTATATTTTCCAAAATCCAATGTGATTTGAATGGACTTGTTTCTGTTTCTGTTTTATCCTCATTACAACATAAAAAAATCCCCACACACCTAACTTCCAAGTAGAACAAGAGATAGTTTCCCCGTGAACATTCATGATGTGTTGATTACTACATAGTGCCATGCATGGCACGGATGTTTAATATAGCTATAGAAAAAAATATTGCAAGTATTGCATGAAAAACAATCATCTGTCTAATGTGTTCATTTTCTTGTGCTTTACATGGATCCCAACTGTAAAATTTCAGGTGTGATGCATGTTTCCAACACAGGATGGGAATATTTGCCTGATTTAGGGGGAAAAAAAAGTTCCATTTGAGAATTCTCTCAGAAATAATAAATGGTGAGTATATTTTTTAACTCTGCTGAAGTCTGTATCGTTTGTTACTGGCTTTGTTGGTGCAATAAGTAAGATCTTCGAATATTCAGTCTTCATTGCTTTCAGTGCTATAAATAATGTTCATTTGACGACGAGAGAAAATGATGCTGTAGTTGTGCAAACTGCTGCATGGCCCTTTGCACTGTACATTGGCAGCAAGCATTCAGATCTTTAAATAGGCTGCTATTTTGATGCAAAAGCACAACAGCAGCTCCTCAAGCGTTAGGGGCTAGATTTGATACAGGGATCCGATTCTCTCACAACACAGGATGAGCTGCTGTGAGTGCATCAAAGTTCTGTTAAAGGAAAGTGACTGCACACTTGCTTGGAAATAATCTTAAAGAGTCAGGAAAGCTGTTTTTGCCTGAGAGGACCACTTGAATCCAGCACTGGAAAAGGGATGTCTTATACATCCAAACTTCCTGCATCCTGGAATGACAGACCCACTCCTAGGAAGGTGGAAATTGACCTTAGTTCCCCTGGTTTGGCTGTGTTTGAGCTGGAACGACTCTTGTTTACTGGCAAAGCCATCATGAGCCATGCCGATGAAGTGTGGCCAAGGATCTACGTTGGTGATCAGTAAGTAGCACCATAGTATTTCTTTTAAAATATGAAAAGACATACCGGTCCTCTAAATATATTTAGAATTTGCTTTATTTACAAATATTATGAAAGTGTTTAATTGAGTGCACACATGCAAGGAACTGGTCATAAATCATATTTAAGTGCATGAGTAATTCTAGACCCCTCAAGATGCATTCCACATTGTGACAGCTGTGCCATGTGAGATTGACCACCAATGGCTTGGCATTAGTCAAAGTCAAACATGTAGTACTGTTATTTGTTTGGAAACACCTACAAACCTTCATATGAACTGATCTGTACATTGAACGGCTTTGTGTTTTCCACAGACACAGTGCAGAGAACCGGAATGATCTGTCCAAGCATGGAATCACTCATATCCTGAATGCAGCTCACAGTAAATGTCGAGGATGTCCTGAGATCTACCAGGGATTAAATATTACCTATATGGGCATAGAGGCTCATGATTCATGTGGCTTTGACATGAGCGTGAACTTCCAGGCAGCTGCAGATTTTATCCACATGGCTCTTAGCAGGGGAGGTGAGAATGGGCAAAGACGCCTACACTTGAAATGATTAAATAACAGTTAAAGTGCCATCTTAACCTGCTTTTACTTCCTCTCTTGTGTTTCTTAAGGCAAAGTACTGGTACATTGCCATGTAGGAGTGAGCCGTTCTGCCACCTTGGTCCTTGCATACTTAATGCTGAAGCAAAGGCTCACCCTTGTGGAGGCAATTTGTGCTGTGAAAGAGAACAGGGGGGTCATACCAAACCGTGGTTTCCTCCGACAACTTATCCATCTAGATGGGCAACTTTTTGGCAAACATTGCTGAAGCCAGACTAATACTAAAGCGTTCCCCTCACATTTCAGCAACAATTTTTCTTACAATACCTCCTCAAGGGACAATATTGTACAAACGAAACTTAGATATAGTACTTTAGAGGAGTCAGCATAACATGTATAGAAGTATGTTAAGTATAGTACAATGCACTGAAAATGACTCAACACTGTTTTTATTGCCTAAATAGCTGGAAACACAAGTGAATAAGAAGATAATTGTCTTACAATCAAATGTGGTGGTGGTGTCATGGTCTCTGGCTGCATGAGTAATTCCAGCACCAGGGAGTTGCGGTTCATTGGGGAAAACATGAATTCCAGCATGTACCTACTGTGACATTCTGAAGCAGTTTCCTTTGGGAAACGAGGCCGCACGACAGTTTCCAACACATAAGAAGCCCAGACACACCTCCAAGATGACAAGTTTACAGAGGAAGGTGAAGGTAATGGAGTGGCCAAGTGTCTCCTCCGGGCCTGAACACAACTGAGCACCTGTGGGACATCCTTTTCCTGCAATGCTTCCGAACATTCAAGACAAGGCACATATTTTACCTATAAAAAAAAATCTCAAGGCCCACCACCAAAACTGCCATAATTTATTCTGTTGTATGAATGGCAACAGGTGGATACAAAGGTTACTTTCTACATTATGCCATCTAGTTAAAGAGCATTTTATAGTTCTGCTTGTCACTATGCGTCCCTGGCAAAGATAAATGAACAAAAATACACTGTTTTGGTTTTTGGCTTTTTCACACACACACACACACACACTTTGATTTGGGTTAGTTTTTACATTGAATGTCCTCCCATTTATCTGGGAGATAGATGTCATTACTACGGGTGTAACGGTTCACATAAATGTATTGAACCATTTCGGTTCTGCATGTTCGGTTCGGTCCACTTACGTACCGTTTCGGTTATATTTTATGCTATTTTTCTCATAAAGTTTATTACTAGAGTGATCTAAGCGCTTCACACGGAACTAAAGAGTTTCTGCACGGACGCCTTTGAGTGTCGAACACCACTGACTGAGGGGGAAGAATGCTAATAGCTCGCAGGCGTGACAAATGCCATCATGGCAAATGCAAGCGAGAAGCCTGAGCTGGAAGACCCTCCCATCTCACTACGGTCTGCTGTTGGGGAACACTTTGGCTTCCCTGTTAAAATTACAGATGGACAAAACAAGTGGATAAATCCAAAGTTGTGTGTCGACATTGTTCCACGGATACCAGGTATGCTGCAGGAGGCACATGTAACATGTTAGCGCACTTAAAACGGCATCATCCGGCAGTGAATGTTACATCTGCAAGAAAGAAAACCAGATTAGTTCAAACACCGATAACTTCAGCATATAAACAACCTCTAGCAAGCAACTCTGACTGGGCCAAAGCAGTAACACATGGTATTGGATTTTTTATAACCACGATATTACATCCGTTTTCAGTTGTTGACAGCGCTGGCTTTAAGGCCCTGTCACACCTTGACGATTTAGGCAGCGCATGCCTGATGTGATCATTTTGATGGCATACGTTGAACTGCTGACGTTTTTTTTTTCAATTTTGGGCGTATACATAGCGTATTCATAACGAGTTCGACGTAAACATGATGTATTAGTAACTTATATAGAACATTTCTCTAACTTATAGACAACTTATATCAACAAATGCGTAGCGTGTTGCCGGTGTTCACAATTTATGCCCAACACCTGTCACACCTTGACGATTTAGCCAGTTTATGCCAACGTATGAAAAATTTGGCCAATACACTGACGTACGTCGTAGTACGTCTAAGTCGTCCAAAAATGTTGTGCCTGCATAAAACTTTTCCACGTATGTCAACGTATGATTCATACGTCCCACATCCGCGGGCAATAAGTTATGCGATCGTTGACGCCCGTTCACACACGTTATTTGTAAGTTACAGTACGTACAAGTCGTAATACGTCAACATACCTTGAGACAGAACTGTCTTCTTGGCGAGGGGAGATGGAGCTGGAGGCTGTCGTGTTTGCATTTGCAGGTAAGTTTGCAGCTTGACCAGTAGAGGGCACTGTGACACTGGGAATGGAACCAACTTTTTTTGATTTTCTATCAACTTTATTAATGCCTTAGCGAGTCACAAATCTATGAGTGGTAGCGTATGCAGCCTACACCAGGGGTCTCAGACTCGCAGCCCCCGGGACGATAGTTTGCGGCCCCTGTCTTAATATGAAAGATTAATATTCGTGTGGCCCACAAGTTTGATATGAATGACACTTGTCGTTTTTCATTCGAAACCAGGGATCTTGGTCTCAAAATGGTTGGTGACCGCTGCCCTAGACCAACGGTCACATAAGTGCCCCCTTTTCATAGCTGGCTCAGGCAATACCTGTAACATAAGTTACGAGGTTTTTCTCAAAAATGTAGGACTCGTATTATTACAATTTTTTTCTAGAACATTTCCGACTTTGTTCTCGTAAATTTATGACTTTATTCTCGAAATCTCCAATATTTTTTCTTTTTTTTTTTTTTTTTTTTTTTTTTTTTTTTTTTTTTTTTTTTTTTTTACTCTGCCAGAGAGAAGTGTGATATACACTTCCCCTGTCATACAAAATTTATTCGACCTTGATGCTTGTTATAAAGCAAATTTGGAGCGCCCGGACCGGAGCAGGAGGGGACAGAGAAGAAGAGAAAAGGAAAGGGGGGGGGGGGGGGGGGGCGAGAGGGGACAAAAACAAAAAAAAGAGAGACAAGAGACAAGGACAACAGCAGCAACAACAACAATTGTGACAGAACAACAGAAACATACCGAACGACATCAGCAAATAAATGTCCGTGACAACTATAAAGACGAACAAGGATAAAGGACAAATCAATATCAACAACCACAATGACAAAGCTGTCAATGACAATCAGACATAATAGCAGTCATGAAATGATGACCTATGACAGTGATCACAATGACAATACTGCATTGAAACAGTCGCACACAATAGCAGTCATGAAATGATGAATTATGATAGTGATCACCATGATAATACCGCATTGAAACAGTCACACATAACTGTAGTAATGAAATGATTATCCATGATAGTGAATAGAATCAAAGTTACTGTAATGCACATCATTGTAAAAAAAAAAAAATACATATACACACATATATACATACATACACATACATAAATACATATATACATATATATATATATATATATATATATATATATACACATATATACCGCACATACACACATATATATATATAGTCATACTGCTGAAATCACCGTCGCTGTAATAAAACCAACAACATAATAACACCCTGGATAACTCAGTGAGTAATGTGGGGAAGTACGTATGTACTGTGAGTGTGCATATGTACAGGTATCTCTGTATGTAAGGAAGACTTCATATATATATAAAGGTGCAGGAATGTGTGGGCGTGTGATTGTCACTGAGAGTGCATGAAAGGAAAGGGGCCGCCTTCCACCTCCCAGAGAGCCCCGCCCCAAATAGCAAGGCCGGGCCCCGGCCGCCAGAAGGCCACCAGGCCCATAGGGGCAGGCAGCACAAAGAACAGTGCCCCAAGAGCCAGCCCAGAGAGCCCCCCCCCCCCGGGAAGACCAGTAAGGGGCCGAAGAGAGGTAATCCCAGCCAAGGACAGGGCGCCAGCGGGCCGGAGGACTGCCAACCCCCGAGACCAGCGAGAGATCACACCCCACAAAGGCAGACGGGTACCGGGGGCCACAAACCGGCAGGCCCAGAGACGCCTCCACAGCTGGAAAGAAGCCCGCCCGCGCCGGAAGCGCCAATTCTCCCCCACCGCCACCCCCACCCCCAGGGAGCGGAGCCCGGCCCGCCCCGGGCCAACCCCCGCCCGACCCCCGACACAGGGCCGCCCCGCCAAGGGATGCAGGAGGCACACCCTCCACCCACCCGGCGGAGGCACGGGCGGCAGAGATGTATCGCCCAGCACCTGACCCCACGGAGCAAACCCCTGTATGCCCCCCCCAAATAAATAACTAAAATAAATAAATAAATAAAAATACACACACGCACGCACATACACACTCCTACGCACCCACACACACGCACATAAACGCTCCTACGCACAAACACACCCCTATGCGCACGCTCATACACACTCTTACTTACTCAAGCGCGCACACACACACACACACACACACACACACACACACACACACACACACACACACACACACACACACACACAGTGGTCGACTGCCCGACACCCGGAAGCCCCACCCTATCCCCCGTTGGTAACCCAAGGAGCAGCGGAGCCGGGGACCCCGGGGTCCCAGACATACGATTCAGAACCCAGGGGCGGAGAGCGCAGACTGCCGGGGAGCAGGAAGACACCCGGCCACACCCCCCCAGCGGTAGGACGCCGCCAGCGAGGCAGACAGGGGAGTCAGCGAGGAGGAGAGCGGGAAACCGAGCAGGCAGGCGGGAAAACGGGCGAGCAGCCAGGCGAACCACCACACAGCGCCAACCGAGACCCGCGGGCCAGCAAACCCCGAAGAGAGAGCGGGAGCACCACACCCCAAGCTGCAGGGAGGCCAAGCACCAGCGCCGAGAAGGCGAGACCAGCAGCCGACCAGCCGACGGCCCCCACATACCACCAGAAGCCAGACCAGCCACATGCCACCAGAGCCGACAGCGCACCACCCGCGCACCGGAGCCCCACCCCCGACAAGCCCACAGACAGACCGGGGGAGGCGAGGACACAGACAGCGGCCCGGCAGCGCACAAAGCGCAACGGCGACAGACGCCCAAGCGCCCGGCAGAGCACGACCCCCCCCAGCGAGCCCGGCCCCAGGGCACCCGCCCCCCCACCCCCACCCCGCCACCCAGGCCCACAGTACCCGCAAGCATGACCAAGCCCCAACCCACCAGCTGGCCCGGCGCCCCAGCAGCCGCCACAGCGCAGCAACCACCGGCCGCCGCGACAGCACACGGGCCACCCGAAGCACCAGCACCGCCCCCCGGAGACCGCCGAACCCGCCCCAAGAGCGCAGAGGCGCCCGCGGCACGTGTCAGTCCAGGGGGGGCACCGCAAGCCGCCCCCCCCGGCGCAAGCCCCGGCATCAACAGGCCCCAGAGGGCCACCCCAGGGAAGGGCAGGCGAACCAGACAAGGGCACCCCACAGGCCAGGCCGCCCCGGGCGAGCCACCGCGACGGCCAGGCCCCCGGCCACACCGCCGACCCTGGCGGGCAGACGCCGAGGTGCACGAGGCACCCCAATCCAGCCCGCCCCACCCGTGTATGTGATAAGGTGTGATAGTGTCTATGATGCAATTAAAATAAATAAATAAATAAATAAAATAAAATAAAAGAGGATGGTGTATCTGTGTGCATGTATATGGAGTGTATGTGGATGATAGCTAATGATGCAATTAAAATCGGGGGACAGCTGCCGCTCGGAGGGCCCCTCACCTGGCCAGCCCCCCCAAACCCTAAGTGTCTACTCTGCGATTAAAATTGGGGGGCAACAGGTCAGTGGCACAGCAGGAGCAAAGGAGCCCCGCAAGGCAGCTCCCCTCCCCAATCACGCCCGACCGTAGGCCACCCCCCAATGTCCTATATATATGTGAGGTGGTGCAGTGGCACAGGAAGGACGGGGGCCCCACACCCCAACGCCGCCCAAACCGAGCAGGGGGGGGACCAAGGACACATGACCGACCGGCCGCCCACCACAGCCCAGGCTCGGGCGTGCCGCAGGACACACCACAGGCCCTACCCGGCCCGCCAGGATGCCCAGTCCGGCCCACCCAACCCCCCAGAGGCGATACCCCCAGTGCCCCCCAACACCGGAGCCCCACCGGAGGTAGCGTTCACAGCGCCACCCCCAAACCGCCAAACACCACGGACAAGCCACACGCCCCCAAGGCAGATCCGACCGCCACCAGGACAGCGGGAGCCGCGCCCACGCGCCCCCCGCATACCACCACGGCCGGCAAGGGAGCAACACCACGACGACCACAAGAGCACCGGACCCCACATAGAGCGGAGCACGGCCGCACCCACGAAGCACGCAGGCCAGAGGCGCCAGGGAGGGACAGAGAAGCAAGCACCGCACGACCGGGCCCGCGAGAGGAGCGGCCCCCGCCCGGCGCCCAAGCAGATGCCCCCGCCCGCCCCGCCCACCGCCACGCCACAGACCGGCCACCGCCCCACCCCCCGCCCATCCACCAACACGCCAAGGGGGAAACCCCGGAGGGAGGGAGACAACCGCCGGCCCGGAAGCAAGGACCAGCCCGACACCAGCAGGCAGCAGGGACCGCCCGCCAGCCCCCCGCCAGCCCGACCCCCAAGCCCCCGGCCAAAGCCACCCCCCGACCGCCCCACCCCGGAGCAAGCATCCTCCCGCCGATCCCGGGAAGCACCACGCAGATGGACACCACGCCGCCCGCCCCACCGCGCAACCCGCCCACGGCCCCCACACGCCCCACCCACCGAGCCACAGCGGCCCCGTCCCTGAGGGGAGAAAGCAAGGGATCCCCCCCACCCCAGCACCACGCACCCCCCACCCCGAGCCCAAACCGCACATCCGCGACCCCCACCTCCGCGCCCCCCGTCACCCGGGGGACAGCCACAGGCGCCGGAGGATAACAGGCAGCTCCCACCTATCACACATACACCACACACATAAATCAGCGAAATAAAATAAAATAAAATAATTTTTAAAAAAAATAAAATAAAAATAAATAAATAAAAAGGGGCAACCCAAACCACCCTCCCACCCAGGGGAGATGGCTCCGCGGGGGCAGCCGGGCTCAGGCACCCTCCAATATTTTTTCAATGCAGCTCTAATTCTCCGTCGTGCTCTGTTGTACTTTTATGACAATAAAGTCATAAATTTACGAGAAAAAAAGAGTCATAATATTACCTATGCCCAAGGCCAAAGAAGTATTAAAATAATCTGACATTTTGAGAATAAAGTCGTAAATGTACGAGAAAAAATGGTAATATTATGAAAATAAAGTCCTACATTTATGAGGAAAAACTCGTAACTTGTTACAGGCATGTTATATTACAGGCATTGCCTGAGACAGCTATGAAAAGGGGGGAATTATGTGGCTGTTGGGGTAGGGCATGTGGAGGGGGCAAGGTAAGGAGAGCAGAAGTGAGAAGGGCCAGACACGCTAATCTAAATGCTAAATGCTCAACTGCTCTGTTTTCCTGCCACAACATACAGTAAATAAAAGCTTGCCGGAAGCAAGAGGAAAGTTTCCTTCCTTACTGAAGAGCTATGCTCTATTTTCCATCTGACACGTATGACACGTAACATTACCACTTTATTCTCGTTAGTTTATGACTTTATGACTTTATTCTTGTAAATTATGACTTTTTACTAATAAATTTACAAATTTATTCTAGTAAATTTACGACTTTTTTCTCGAATCTCAAATTTTTTTTTTCAATGTGGCCTTTATACTCCACCGTAGTATTTTATATAAATGTATGTACAGTATTTTACACGTTTCACTTTCTTCAGCTCTACCTGTATGGCTCGACTAGACAGAAGTAATATTTTGCAGATGTGATACATGCACACGCTGCTTCTGTTTTTTGTTTTTTTTAATCTGCACTGTGCAATCTTGTTTTTGTTGTCACAGTCAGACAGCCAACATGTGGAGTTGTAATGAGACATAGTGGCTACAGCACGCAAACACTCACGGTACACAGTACACTCACCTAAAGTTCACTGGATCAAGTTGGTGTGAAGAGAATAGAGAGTATGAACCTATTTATTTAGCAAAACATTAATGTAAGAAATATGTTGAGAAATATTTAAAGTTCTGAAATGGAGTGTGCTAATTATTTGCCTGAGTGAGGAAAAAGTGATTGAGCCAATTAAAGCAAGTATAAGTGTTTTGCATGATGATCCCTATTCTGCTTCCACTGCTCTATTGGAGGGGACAAAGAATAACATTAAGCAGGCCAACAGAAGATGGGGTCATCCCACTCACAAAGTTATATAAATAAGACACTTCTCTGTCCTGCCTGTCCTGTTGGTGGCTGTGATTTTTGAGGCAGGAGAACCGGCAAAAGATTGGTAAGTTATCCAGATATCTGGATGTCATATAGCTTTTTCCATTCCCCAAACATATGAAACTATAGATGTTTCACAAATTGTGTTAACTGCCTAACAATGAATTAAAGCTTCTCTTTTGTGAAGTTATGAGGTTAGTCAAGACTAAATAAGTAGAAAAGATACTTCACTGAAATCAGCTGGCACAATGAGAATCTATATGAAGTTACAATGATGATAATTGGAAATAAATACAGTTTTAGCCACATATCCTCTTTTGTTAAATATAACAATGTTGTATTTATTTGCTTATTATTTAGCACAAAATATGCAACAATGAGAAAAATGGGAACACTTTTAAGGGCATATCATACTGTATGTAGTATGATTAAATTAGTAGTATATAGTACTAATTAAACATTAAAAAACCATGTACTGAAACTGGGGAACCAGACAGATTGGTAATTCCAATATATACAAATGTAATTACATCAATTTAATAAATTAAGCTTTTACATTATCAAACAATTAAACCATAACATGTATGGATTACCTGACCAGTGACAAGCAAAAAGTAAATCAATATCACTGGAAAGACGTTACCAACTTCCCTGACAGTTTGTACTGTGATGATATAACTGAAATAATTATAATAATCCAAATTAAGTGTTATTCTTATTATTTTACATTTTTATTTTATTTTACAATTTCAAATTAAGTTTGAATCTCGGCTCGTCTCTGTGTAGAGTTCACATTTTCGGTTTCCTCCCACATCCCAAAAACATGAATGTTAGTGAGGAAAATATTTTTCCACCTGACTAGAATAATGTGTCGCGTCTGCGTAGACGTACACACTATTCTTCTCAGAAAGATGTCACAATATACCACTGCACGGTGGATGAGTGGTTGGCACACAGTCACACAAGCCACACAGTCTGGAGATCGGTAAGATCTGGGTTCGAATCTCCATTGGGCATCTCTGTCAAGTCAGCTGGGATAGGCTCCAGCATACCTCCGTGACACTAATTAGGATAAGTGGCATAGAAAATGGATGGATGGACACACACATAGTCTAGTCAAAGGATATCTCCCACTTAGACATCTTGGGCACATCCACTTTCTAAAGTGGCGTACCCCTTCAGACATTTGACCTGAAGCCATGTACCCCCTACTCCTGCACACTTAAAAAACTAAAACCTTTTTATCTTAATTAACTTGAAATATTGAACATAATGAATTGGTTAATTAATTTTAATACTTCCTGGTCAAAAACGTGTATTTTGCATGGTCACAGTTTGATCACGTTTCCCATGAGCTCTGATAAATAGATAAGTATTCATCCTACATATCTTTTATTCTAGTATGATGTTGGCATCCTTCCGTTTGAATGGATTGAATTTGCGCTTCACTTTTTTGTCCGCTCACGGTGGCAGTGGTTTAAGTCTGCATATTAATGTAATACCAAATTTTAGGGGAAAGTTTAACAATCAGGATAAAGCAGTATCCGAAGTACAAAAATACACACAAGCATAGATAAATCCCCAATTACAGTGACAGGTTTTCACTGCTGCGCCGTGCGGGGATTCGAACACCAATATCAATGAAATATTAAAAAATTAAACAATAAAAATGCACAAAATAATCATCAGACGCACTTCTTTGTTCATATGACGCACACAAAGCGATGGACAACTTCACCCTCTGTCTGTCTCCTTGCTGCTCCGTTCTCATTGCGCCATGAGGCGTCATGCGCACTCGTAATTGAGAGTGTTAGGCGCTAATTGTTTTTAATTTTTTATTCACGTACCCCATGACAATTTGGGTACCCCTGGGGCTACGCGTACCCCACTTTGGGAACCTTGGGCCTAGTTGAAGGACATACCTTCTGTCTTGTGAGGGGAGACAGCAGTAGCTTTGCTCAAGGAATACAAAAAAACTGTATTAGAAACAACACCCAACCCAACACCCAATGGGGAGGGGAGTATAAGGTAGGGATGCTCCAATCAGTGTTTTATGCTCCCGATTCCGATACCGATAATCCATGAGTGAAATTGTCTGACATGGATACCGTTCACATGGATTAATTTAAATTTTTTAAATTAATTTTGATGATGATAAAGAGGGGAAAAGTCAGGAAAATTCAAAGGTCCCCTGACTGCCATGGGGCCCAAAAAATAGGTAATTACTAATGAAATTAGTTACTAATTAATAAAACGGGGGTAGGGGCAACGTGATTTTTTTTCATGGGGCTCAGAATTCCTGGCTGCACCCCTGCTATTGGCTATATATGAAAAAAGGAACCATAAAATCACCTTAATTAAAAAAAAAACATTTTAATTTTTCAAGAGAACATACAGTATATCACTTGTGAAACTTGCAAAGGATGGGAGAACTTCTTTAAGGAGACTTTGGATGTGAGATCGAGTATATTGATGGAACCCCATCAGGACTTCCAGGTAGGACATAGGTGGGCTCCAAGAGAGCGAGCACTCGCTGAACCCGGTGTCTTCCACCACTGACGAAGGCTCGTCATCTCATCCGATGAATTCAATTATTTGCCAGGTTATTAGCTTAGCCTTCTGACTGTCAAGTACATGCGGTCGAGTGTTGTCCACATGGCTGCGTTAGCTGCCGTTTGACTGATAATCACACCGTGAGCCTCAAAAACTCACCATACTCGTAGTAAATTAAAGCTTTTAAAAGATATTTTTCGTGACATGTGTTGGCAGATAAGTTCCACACAGCAGACATGTTTGTTTTTGTTTCGGCATGTCTGCGCAGTGTGAAGAAAAGTGGGAGAAGGACGCTACTCTAGAAGTTAGGGCAATACAGTAGTAGGAGCCACAGGTGATGGCCTTTTGTGATCGCCGTTGCAAGGCATTTATTAGCATACGTCGATCACATGCTTTTTCGCGGAAATTGGCCGATACTGATTGGTGGCCTATCGATCGGAGCATCCCTAGTATAAGGATCAAATGCTAATGGCTTCATCAAGCTTCGGGTTCGCGACAGCTGACTTCCCTCCAGCATGCTGACATTGCAATCGCTTTGCACCCATTCCAATTTAGATTAAATTCTTAAACTTAATTTTGGGGTTTATAACATCATTTCAACAGCTGGTAGAACAAAAGAATCTGGGTGGGCCTCCGATCCAAACATTAGGATAATTGAAGACACTTGTCCATTGGTGTTAATGTGTGTGTGTGTAAACAATTGCCTGTTTACATACTGTATATCCATATGTGCCCTGTAATAGTAGTGACCAGTCCAGGGTATAATACACCTTTCTCCCAAAGTCAGCTGAGATAGGGTCTATCTGACCAGTGACCCTGAACTGGATATGTGGCAGAACATGAATAAATAAACGAATGAATGAAAAGGCTTGAGTGCTTAAGTTCATCCTTTTCATTCTTAAAGAGGGTTGAACTGATTTTTATTGGCAGTATTCAATCAGTGAGCCAATGCCAAATTTAGGCTGCTCTTAGTCATTCTACATGCTCTTGATGCTACATAATGCTCTACATGTTCTGCTCTTAATCATGAAAATCATCTGTATTTGATATAAGTATTATATATATATATATGTATATATATATTTTGATACATACTATAACAATGTAAAATGTACTTGTACATTTTTGGCCCCAGAAAAGGTAGTTCAATATTTAGTCATGCAATAATGTACATTGTACCCTGAGGTATACAGTGTATATGTGATAATACAGTGCATGTTTGATTGTTGATTGATAAACTGGGGTGAAGGGCCTTCAGTGTGGCTAACAGGTTTGTGGACTATCTTGTGTATTTTCTTTAGCAAACATTGTGAAAGCAGAAGATCAATGTTGCACGTTTAAACTTTTGTCACAGTCCACCATGATGCATGCAGCCCTGGGTGTCTGGATCTTATCAGCATTGGTCTGCGTGGGAAAAGGCCACCACCATGAAGGTCACACTGATGACAGCGGCGCACAGGTTACCTTAGCAAACAAGGAGTTTGCCTTCCATCTGTACCGGAGGATGGCAGCTCATCCTGTCACGCAAGGCAAGAACATCTTCTACTCCCCGAGTAGTGTGTCTGTCGCCTTGGCTGCATTGTCGGTTGGAGCCCGGGGAGAGACCCGCCAACAGCTGTTCAGTGGTCTGGGTTACAACAGCAGCCAAGTTACGCACACAGATGTGCATCAGGCCTTCAGTACGCTCCTGAAAAGCCAAGATCAGTCACCAGACATCAGCGATGGGACTGCCGTGTTCCTGGATAACGCCTTCGAGCCAAAACCCGAGTTCATGAAGGTTTTGAAAGAGTCCTTTTATACAGATGGGTTCAATGTCGACTTCCACCAAACAACAGAAAGTGCTAGTACCATCAATAAGTATGTAGCGGATAAGACACATGGCAAGATTGATAAACTGGTGGAGAACCTGGATCCAAGCACTATCATGTATCTCATCAGCTACATCTACTTCAAAGGTACATGGCAATACTTGTTTTGTGTAGCTTCTCTCATTTGCTCTCCAACTTACTGTTGTCTGATTTCTGCTCATCCCTGTCACACAGGAAAGTGGGACACTCCTTTCAATCCTGAGCTCACAAAAGCGGACACTTTCAATGTTGATGAGAATACCAAGGTTCAAAGCAAAGTTATTATGCTGATGTCGGGATAGGAGACATGCTCTGTAAGCTCATTTTCAATTGTTTCCCAGGTTTCTGTCGAGATGATGAATAATGAGGATAGCTTTGATGTCTATCATGACCTGGCAGTCAACACAACAATCCTTCGCCTGCCTTTCAACAGCTCTTACTCCATGCTCCTTTTGTTGCCTGAACACATGGCGGAACTAGAGAAGGAAATTTGTCCACAACATGTTGCTAAATGGTCAAAATGGATGAAATCCAGGTTTGAGGAAGTCAAATTTCAATTTGTAATTTCTAATACAGAACATTGACAGGTAACTGTTTACCTGTTTCTTTAGGACATATGATGTATTTGTTCCGAAATTCTCCATCAAGACCTCCTATTCTCTGAACGACGTGTTGGCTGAAATGGGAATGTCTCACATGTTTGATGATCGAGCAGATTTGAGTGGAATTTCAGAAGGGCAGAAACTCAGAGTCTCCAAGGTACACATACATTTTCTACTCATTACTCACTTTCATCCATCTCACTCTGCTTCCATTTTACTCCAGGTTGTGCACCAAGCGGCCCTTGATGTGGACGAGGCTGGAGCCACTGCTGCAGCTGCAACAGGCATTGGCATCACTCTGATGTCCTTCCAACACATCCCTGTGCTGAAGTTCAACCGTCCATTTATGGTTCTCATCACTGAAAACACCACAGGCCACATCCTCTTTATGGGAAAGATAATCAACCCAAACATGTGATGGACAACAGTCGGTGCATCATAATAAAATGAAGAAAAAAAAGTAATTCTGTGGTCTTTATGATTAACTTGAAAAGTTAAGTTTTTTGTTCAATGCTATGTGTAGATATTGATATATATAGATAGATATATGGGCGCCGTACAGATTTTTGGCAAAAATGTACACAAAAATTTTGCCCCAGTTTGTGTACACTGGTGTATGAATGTGAATGAATGTTTGATTGTGGTCGGAGAGGCCATAGGCGCAAAATGGCAGCCACGTTTCCGTCAGTCTACTCCAGGGCAGCTGTGCCTACAAATGTAGATTACCACCACCAGTGTGTGACTGAGGAGTGAATGCACAATGAGTTCACTTCATTGTGAAGTGCTTTGGGTGCCTTGAAAAGTGCTATAAAAATCGAATCCATTATTATTATTATTGTTACACTATCTTGGTTGTCGAACAATATGCCGTGCGTAACAAACTGTTAGATTTCACTTACAGTACGTACAGTACGTACTTACATGTACGTATATACAGTATATGTATATGGATGTTAACTCATTTGTTAATTGATTTATCCATTTAATTTGTAATTTATAATGGTTTTGCATTGTTTTCTGCATCTATAAAATTTATTTTTGGTTTTCATACATTTCAGATATTGGCGTGATTAAGAAATGAAAAACTACATTGCTGAAATAATTAATAGAATCTGTGGAATATAAGAGTTTACCTATTTGAATTGAACTACAATATTGAAATAAAATAAATATTCTATAAATTACAATACTGTTGAAAATTTACAACAATATTGTAATTTATAGAATATGGGGGAGGGCGTGGTCAGTGGGGGCGTGAGAGGCAAGGAGGACTTTCAATATTAGTGAAGCATGTACGACATGTACGAATGTGTTGTACTGAGCATGCAGTTTGACTTTTGAATACGCTTGTATGCTTCGCTGCTCTTCATTTTGTTGTATTTAACTGGTTTCAGTTTCGAGTTCAGTCTGTATGGTAGAGATAAATAAATAGTAGGGATGTCCAATAATATCATCCCACCAATATTATTGGCCCGATATTGGCATAAAAATGTAATATTGGTCAATATCGGTGTCATTTTTTTTCCCTATAATGAAAGCCGGTAATGGCCCTTTAAGCGCCACAAGCAAAATTGCTGTTGCCATAACAGTCAACACGCAGCATATACTTGAGCCGATGTTTTGCTTAACTGTGTTCGAGGTGGCAGGGTTGTCAAAACACCACTAATGCTGACATATATATGTAGACACCTCATTGAGCGCTGAGCTGTATGTCAATGTTGCCGCCATATTGGATGTGGCAAGAGTCGGAGCGGAGAAGATGCCTCATTCACGTGCTGCAAACCAAATCCTACAGAATGAAATTTCACAGGTGACACTTAACAATTACATTTGATAGTATTTGGCTCATAGACTGCATGATTTGGCCATTACAACATCGTTTTGAGAGCATAATTTGCAGTCGTTGTGGAAAACACTGTATTCCTGCGCACAATTCATTCATTCATACTATGGCAGCCATCACCAAACGGCGGACCTCGGTCCAGATCCGGACCCAGTCATGGCCCTTCATGTACCCGTGACCAATTAAAGTGAATGAGAAATAATAATGCTCACGGACCAATCGCAGCAGCAGTTTACGGGACTAATTACTTCAAGTATTATGGTTAACGTGACAGCAAACGCGGTGACGTCACTCAAAATGAGCCAATGAAATTGTTTGTTTACTTGCCGGGAACCATCCATCCATCCATTTTCTGCCCTGCTAATCTTCGAATAGAACCATGGCTGGCTCAAAAGTAAGAAGTTGATTGAGAAAACCGAACATTTAAAAGTGAAATGACGGACCAACATATGTTCATTCTTCTAGAACATGGTGCCAAACTGCTGTGTCTCATATGCTTTGAAACTGTAGCACCCAGTATGAAAAATCTACAGGAGTCATAGCACATTAATTGACTTTATCTCAGGATTTACGTTAGGATCTGCGGCTCATTCACCTGCTTTGAGACACTTCCTTTCAGCCTGTACAAGTTGCTGATGTACAGTACATACTGTCTGAGCTGCTCAGTCTGGACACTCATAAATCTCCAGGCCTGGATGGGCTACAACCATTCTTTCTGAAAGCTGGAGCTCACCACATTGCAGTTCCCATCTGCAGACTATTCAACCTTTCGCTGCAAACTGTTGTGTTCCCCAAGGAGTGGAAATCTGGTGCAGTCATCCCACTATTCAAAGGAGGTGACAACACAGATTTGAACTGTTTCAGACTAGGGATGCTCCAATCAGGGTTTTATGCTGCCAATTCCGATACTGATCATCCAGGGCTGAAATCAGACGATACCGATCACATGGATTAATTACACATTTTTCACTTTATTTATGATGAGTGCTATTGGTCAGGGGTGCCATATAAAGGGGAAAAGTCAGTGCGTTAGCTGCCATTGTTTGACTGATGATGGCGAGCTAGCGATGATACAACAGGAAACAGGCTACAGCCAATCAGAACGCAGAACACAATGTGTGGGTTCTCCCTTAGCCAATCAGACTGTTGTGGCTCTATAGTTACTGAGACAAACTGGACAGTCTGGACACATCTTCAACTCTCACATGAGTATGCAACACCCTCTACTGGTTGCAGTAGTAAATACAATAACAGACACATGCAACAGAGCACATATAGATCACTGTAATACACTACAACAGGGGTCACCAACATGGTACCTGCGGGCAGCAGGTAGCCCCCCACGACCACATGAGGTGCCCGCAAGCCTGCTTTTCATTCAGGTTTTCAGTTAATAATGAAAGAACAGAAGAAAGAAATGCATTCTGAAATACAAAATGTGAGTTGTGGACACCAGCATTTTGTTAATGTTCTGGTAAAACAAGCATATTTGCTTTGTTTGGGTTTAAAATAAGCTCTGAAAATAAATGTTACAAAAATGAGTAGCTCTTGGCCATTTTCATTTTGTAAAAGTAGCTCTCACAAGGAAAAACGTTGGTGACCCCTGCACTACAAGGACACAGAACACAATGCCCGTTCATACACTATTAAAAAAAGTGTGCAAAATTGCACTTAAAAAATCTGTGAAAAAGCGAATCCGCAAAAGGTGAACCGTGATGTAGCGAGGGAACACTGTACTACACAAATATGATAAAAACCTGAGCAGCTGTATGAAAGAAACTTTTTTCTTCCTTATTTCATTTTTGTTCTTCATTACAGCACTGCCAAAGCTTAACAGGCAACAAAACAATAAAAATAACAAAAATAATAATACAGTACTTACATTATATGGATAATTAAATCAAAGTATTTACACAATGGCAATGTAATACATTTCATCATCATCATTTGTCTTGAATTCAATTAATCGCCCAGGAAAACAAAGCAGATTTAAGCTACATTGTATGGGACTACACTTTGTGAGTCTTGGCCACTGTTCTGATTATTTACAACCACCAGTGTTATAAATCACACGTTTTTATCACACATACCTGTCTTTGTCGTTGGGGAATCTGAAAAACGACATATCTGGTCTTATTAACCCTCTGTTGGCGCAATTAATGGCTGCAAAGTATGCCCAGTAGCCTACTTGTGCACAATGCAATGTTTCTGGATTCTGCTTACCACCATGGCGGCCAAACCCGTGCATTGCGTACTACGGAAGTACTGAGTGTAGAGACCCTTCCATTTAGAGTCCTTGCTGGTGAGTTCGGCTTAAACATGGCGGAAACAACAGAGGAGGCACTGCTGGCTGGAGAATATTTTCACAAGGAAAGAAAAACGTTGACTCCCGAGGAAGAATCCAGGCTAGAAAGGCAACATTTTTGGAGGATAATCGACTCTTTTAGATTTTACAGGTGCAAATAAATATTAATAAAATACGTTTTCATACAAACGTTGGTAGCCGACTGACAGCGTTGTACGTGAAACTCTTAAACGAAGTGTACATTTATCTCTGTTAATTTACAGTAGCTTGCTGTAAATGTTATTTTGTAATTTATCTGCTGTTTAATAGCTCCATTCGTGGTCAGAGCATTTTTAACTGAATTTCTATAGTAGTGTTTAACATGAGAGGGTTGTAAAGACGTTTAAAGACGACAATGTTTTGTTAGACTTTTGGATGAAAGGCTGTACTGTACATTTTTAGATTTTTTATTTATTGTAGGGATTTTCGCATTTTTCATTTCATATTATGATTTTAAAATAATCCCAAAGTACAAGTAATCACAGCATAAAATAGAGCTGGCTATTTTGATACACACACACACACACACACACACACACACACACACACACAGAAACAGAAACACACATATACTGAAAGTCTGTAAATCTTATTGCTCCTTCTTGTAGATCCCATGTCCAGGAACAAGTCAATCGAGCCGAGCGTCAGTTTCTTCGGCTACCTCAACACCACCAAGACTTACTGCCATCTGTACTGTCCAACCTGGCCCGCATTCGCCAGTGTGCAGACCATAACCATGAAGTCCTGCAGGGCATAGTGCAGCACAGCATCCACATGTTTGAGAACATTGAGTATGGAGAGAGGGTAAGGCTTTTGTTGGTTGTATTGCAAATATGTTCTCTTTGTACGTGTGTGGGGCAGGCTTCCCTCTGGTTACTGTGACTTCTATCTACTGTACAAAAGGACGTAAGTCATTTAGCATTGAATGGTTATGTGTCTGTACAATACATGTCAACTTTGCAGTTGGAGAACTAGTTTTACCCTAAGTGAGTTGGGATAGGCTCCAGCTTTGCACACTGATGCATACAGTGTAAGTGTGGTTTTATTTCCTATTCAGGAGGATCAGAGAAAGGTGCAGCCCTCCTCAACATTTGACATGGACAAGCTGAAGTCCACCATAAAGCAGTTTGTCAGAGATTGGAGTGAGGCGGGTCAGGCTGAGCGGGACTCATGCTATCAGCCCATCATCCGCGAGATCCAAAGACTGTTCCCAAGTGACCAATAGTAGGAAGCACACATGCTCACACATGAACTGCCAAAAAACAACAAATTCAGATGAAATGTGTATGATGTATATTAATACTGCATATGCTATTACAGTATCTTTGTCATAATTGTGGTATTTTATACTAGTGAGTGTTTCCCATTTGCTATGTGGGTTTTATTATGTCAGTGATGTGTCCAAGGTTAGTGTGTTGGTTCCGGGAGCTGGTCTTGGTCGGCTAGCCTGGGAAATTGCTCGTCTGGGTTATATATGCCAGGGCAACGAATGGAGCTTCTTCATGCTTTTCTCTTCCAACTTTGTTCTCAACAGGTAGATAGATCATAAACAGACTAAATCCTACATAAGTTTATTTGTTGATTACTCCCCTGTAACCATCATTATTTTGGACTGTTTGACACAGGTGTGAAAAGGTGAATTGTCTGACATTGTACCCCTGGATTCACCAGCTTAGCAACAATAAGAAGTCGTCAGATCAAACACGGCCAGTCAGGTTCCCTGATGTCAACCCTCAGGGCCTACCACAAAGTTCAGACTTCTCCATGGTAGCAGGTGACTTTCTGGAAGTGTACTCTGATGCAGGTTAGTAAACAAAAGCTGAGTTGAACAGATGTCTCATTACACAGTTGCACACGTACTATATCAGCTTTTTATTTGACAAATTTGACTTAGTACACCCTGTTGTGGAAAAAAAATTACCCTAACTAAGAAAGAGAATGCCTGAAATAAAGAGCATCTTATTATACCTTTGTGAAGGGGTCAGACAACATACAGAGTGCACGGTGGTCTACAGGTGTCTGGCCAAGAGTGGGTTTCAGACTCCAATCCTTATATTTCATTGCATGCAAATTAATTACATCCTAAAAGAAGCCAAACACCACTGATGACTGTGTCTAGGGACGGCGGTCACATTAAAAGATAGTACTTGGGTGTCAAGTTGGGGTGTCACAAGATCTTGCGGGATTAAAATGTGATGAGGTTTCTTGTTTGGAGAAAAACTGTGGCGTGACAATAGGGCAGCCAGAAGCCAATCAGACTGTCAACTATGGCATTGCTAGTATGAAATGAGAATACAGTAATATGGAAGTGGCAGTGCACTAGGTACTACTGGAACTGCACATTAAGTGCTTTATGCACACCTTGCAATCCAGCCTACCTTGGTGTTATCAGTGTCAGCGTAATTCTGTGACGTGTGTCTCTTTTTTGTTGAGAGGCTGCCTCCACCTTAATGTCGAAGCAGAAGCTGTAGTAATTCTACATTTGATCAAAGTTACTTTAGATTTGTCAGACCAAAACACATAAATGTTCAGACTTGTCTGCACCCTTAATCACAGAGCGGTTCTATTTACGCTTGCGTCTGTGTAGGCTCTCAGTCGTACAGGAGTTGTCCATCGAGGAAAAGGCTTCTTGAGACGTCATCTGTACTTCTGTGTAGAAGGTGTCGGACGTTTCGCTCCTCATCCGAAGAGCTTCGTCAGCAAACTAATAAGTGCTGGTAGCTTAGGCCTTAAATACAGTAAGAGTGGGCGGAATTGGTGTGCCAACACCCTCCTCCTATTGGTTCGTTACACTAAGCCTGGGCGGAGCAGTGGTATAATCCTATCCTGTTATTCACCTACGATAAAAGGGAAGTGTCGCTCCCTGAATTGGGTATGAACGACTCTGATACTGGCTTGTTAGCATCTATTGTTCTGGCTCGGCCCTGCCTTCACCTCATTTGCAAGACTAAGAGCTGTGGGTTTTGGTCTCAAAAAGGAGACACAACATGTCCAGAGAGCGCTCTCAACCTGTGGGTACCCACGGTGGGCTTTTAACAAATGTCAAAAGAAGAGAGTAGGGAAAGAAACCCAAAAGCCCACAGAAGCAAAAAGGAGAGGAGTGGTAGTCCCTTATGTAGCGGGGGTCTCCGAAAAACTCCAGAGGATCTTATGGCAACACAATATTCCTACCTATTTCAAACCAGTAAATACCCTGAGACAAAAATTAGTGCATCCTAAAGACAAGGCTCCAAACCAGAAACAGAGCAATGTGGTCTATTCCATCCACTGTAAAGATGAGGAATGCAAAGAGCACTACATTGGGGAAACTAAGCAAATGCTCCAAAAAAGGCTTTATCAACATCGCAGGGACAATGCTAGTGGTCCTCAATCAGCAGTACATCTACACCTGAAAGCTACCAATCACTCTTTTCAGGACAGCGAGGTAAAGATTTTGGCCAAAGAAAACAGATGGTTTGAAAGAGGAGTAAAGGAAGCTATTTTTGTCAAACAACAGAACCCATCATTGAATCGGAATGGTGGTTTGAGGTTTAATTTGGACCCTGTGTTCAGCAGGTTACTGAGACCAAAACCCACAGCTCTTAGTCTTGCAAATGAGGTGAAGGCAGGGCCGAGCCAGAACAATAGATGCTAACAAGCCAGTATCAGAGTCGTTCATACCCAATTCAGGGAGCGACACTTCCCTTTTATCGTAGGTGTGAATAACAGGATAGGATTATACCACTGCTCCGCCCAGGCTTAGTGTAACGAACCAATAGGAGGAGGGTGTTGGCACACCAATTCCGCCCACTCTTACTGTATTTAAGGCCTAAGCTACCAGCACTTATTAGTTTGCTGACGAAGCTCTTCGGATGAGGAGCGAAACGTCCGACACCTTCTACACAGAAGTACAGATGACGTCTCAAGAAGCCTTTTCCTCTATTTACGCTTGTTACGTTAGCACCAACTTTACAAGCAGTGTCTATCACTGGTTCCGCTTCATAACACAACTCATACTGTACGTGGAAGACATCCGCGTTGACAGTTTGGCCACATGGTTGCTATATTTAGTGAGAAGGAGTGCACGTTAAAAGTGAAAGACAGGAAGTGGTTCTTGCATCGTGCATTCATTCTGTAATTAAATACAAGTGGTTAACAAAGGTGAAGTATCCGCTGCACCTCCGTACCGCCGTCCAGTGCAGGTCTGAAAGCTGTAAAAACCTCCACAATAGAATCCAACCCCTGACCAGCTACTGAGTCTAGAAGGCAGAGCTTAGCTCCTCAATCCCCTGGCAACACCTCCTCTTCCTGGCGAAAAATACATGGATGTCCAAAGTGTGGTGGCACAGGGACCATTTGTGGAACGTTGCTCATTGCAGAAATAAAATAAACTAAAACCCAGCAAAAGTGAAAAAATAGAGCAAAAAGACATAATGTAACTAGAAAAAGCTAAAATGTTGATACTTATAACGAATAAAAACACTAAGATTTGTCTTTGTCTGAATATATGTAGAACTTAGTTTTTTATTATAAATAGTTTTTATTTTAAATATTTAAAAAAGAAATTATAAATACGACAGCTGGACAGCCCTGACGTAAATAGACAAAGATAAGTAAGCTAAGACAAAAACAATTAGCTGGCATTGTTCAACTACAAACTGGAACTGTTAATGCTGACACAAGAAATGCTGCAAATGCAAAGGTTTGACGAACAGTACAAATTTCCAATGAGAAAATACATGTCACAAACACCAATTCCACAACTTTACAGAGTGAAAGATAACATATTAAGGGACTTATTGCATTATTATGATACATTATTTATTTGGTTTTAAAAAAAGTTGACAATAATATTGTTTAGCCTCAATTTGTGGGACAATAAACATTTCAAAACACACCTGCATTTTTTGTGACATGTTAAAAATGTTAAAATATCGTCTCGTCTCATTCTCGTGTGCCCAATCGTGTGCATCGTCTCTTCTCATGAGTTGGGTTGGGTGTCTCCTGACACCCCGAGTGTGGCACTTAGAGTCAAGTTAAATGGAATGCAGGATGTGGTCAGATACAAGAATCCAAACTATGCAAAAAAGCTATTAAAAAGTAATGTAATACATAAAATAAGATCATGTGTTATCTAAGTTCTACATGTAAACTATACATTTTCCCATCACAAATCATAATTTCATAAATTGCATATCTGTGTTAGATTCTTGGGACTGTGTGGCGACCTGCTTCTTTATCGACACAGCCCATAACGTCATACAGTATGTGGAGACCATCTGGAAGATTCTTAAACCTGGAGGAGTGTGGATCAATCTAGGTGAGTCTGTAACAGTTTTTTTTTTACATTGGAACAAATCCATTGTACGCACCTCCTATGGTAGTAATTCCCAACCACGGTGCTGCCACATTTGTGCACTGTGAGAGATCATCAGGTGTGCCATTAGAGATGATCCAGTTTTACTTAATATGTCAAAAAATTATTTTTATAGTTTTGTACAAATAATGTATATTTGTTCTTCTGTCTATGGCAGTGACGTATTGTGACAGGCAGAACAATTAAATGCTCTTCCACGAAATGGTAGAATCTAAGGAGTATTTCAGTGTACAGTGGATCCCGGCACTGTCATTATTCAGCATTCACAGCACTGTCAAATTTGCTGAATTTTGGTCAAAAAAATATTTATTCTAACTTTTTTTTCTCTGAAAATGGGATGTCTTTTCCGCACAAACACATCTCATTCACCAGTAAAGTCGGTAATAATTTATAAATAAAAATTAATAAATAAGTGATTATACAGGTAAAATGAACAGTATACATGTACTACTATTAAAAAAGCCCACAAATTCTACATGTTTATGTCTCTATTAGGGCTGTCAAAAATAACGCGTTACATTTTTTTTGCGTAATTACGCATCATGGCAAGCCATGCCTCTCCGTTGTGACGACAGACGGTGGCACAATATAGCTCCCCACAGAGTCACACAGAGTCTGTCACTCTATTATAGTTTTATTCTGACCTGTACATATCAACAGCAGTGCAATTCCACCACCATGTATGTGTGTAACCCGCCTTGTTTCGCACTTGCCCGCACCGGGGCTCGAACACAAGACCTTCGTAATGGGAGGCGAGGGCGCTGACCACGCGACTAGCTCTTGAGGCGGCGGGAGTGAGGTTTTACCAATGTACGCTTGAACAGCCTCACAGGCGGGCATCAGTTACACTCACCCCCTTAAACCTCACTCCCATCTGGGTCACGGCACCAATGTAACCCGCCCTGTTTCGCACCTGCCCGCACCTCGAAAAGCGGGGATCAACTCTGTATACTTTTCTGTTTAGTGGTGTGCCACGTGTTTTTTTTTATGTAAAATATGTGTCTTGGCTACGGGTGTCACAACATTTGGCGAGATTAAAACGTGACAAGATTTCTCGTCAGAAAAGCTGTCTTGCGAGAACAGACTGTGAATTATGGCATCGCTATTATGATTGATAATACAGTAATATGGAAGTGGCAGTGTACGAGGTATTATTGTAACTTAACATTAAGTGCTTTATTCACACTTTAAGCCTTGCAATCCAACCTACTTTGGTGTTCCCAGCGTCAGCGTCAATGAGTGACAGGCTGTTTTTTTTTCATCAAAGTTCAACAGCTGCGCTGTTATAATGTCCAAACAGAAGCTGTAGTAAATCTACATTTGATCAAAGTTAATTAACATTCCTCAGATCAGTTCCTCAGTTCAAATTAACACTCGTTACATTTGGCTGAGCACCAAATTCATAACACACCTCATACGTAGAAGAGATCCGTGTTGACAATTTAGCGACATGTCACTATATTTAGCATGTAGGGGTGCGAATTAAAAGTGAAAGACAGGAAGTGCTTCTTATTTCATGCATTTATTTGGTAATTAAATACAAGCGGTCAACAAAGGTGAAGTAACTGTCGCACGGATGAGCTGGAGTGGAGCTCCATCTTTGTACTTCCGTGCAATGCAGGTCTGAAAGCTGCACAATGCAACAGAACCCCTGACCATCTTTGTACTTCGGTGCAATGCAGGTCTGAAAGCTGCATAAACCCCTCCACAATGCAACAGAACCCCTGATCAGCATCAGAGCCAAAGAGCAGAGCTTGTAAAAATTATAACAGGGGTTTATTTGGTCTCAAAAAATGTTGACAATAATATCGTTTAGAGTCACTAGGACAATGAACATTTAAAAACACAACTGCATTGTTTTGTGACTTGTTTAAATAAAAAAGTTTGTTTGCCCAGTCATATTTTTTCATTGTACTTTTCTTAAAATTAATGTTAAAGTCTCGTCTTGTTTTTTGGACACAATCTCGTGTATCGTCTTGTCTCGTGAGTTGGGTGACTCGTGATACCCCCAGCCTTCGCTCAATAAAGATTGGGAAACACTTCTCTATATGAATACCTTCATATTTATTATGTAGGGTTTTTTTTGTTTTGTGGTCACTTTTTAAGAGGTTTGAGGCTAACAAATGTAGTAAATATTGTATCTAGTGTTTTTGTCATTTGTCTCTTTACAACACAATGGTAATGCTTTAAGAACTGCAAGACGAGTATCCTAAAAAAACGGTGAATGCCAAGATTTTACCAAGTCAAAGTCATAGTTGGATACGATTTAAAAAAAAATATATATATATATTTTTAAGAGTGATTTTTTTGGGGGGGAGTGTCCATCCATCCATTTTATATACCGCTTGTCTTCACTAGGGTTGCGGGCGGGGAGAGTGTCTCAATAATATTTAATTTTTCCTCAGGGCCTTTGTTGTACCATTTTGAGAACATGGCCAATGAGCTCTCGGTTGAACTCAGCTACGAAGACATCAGAGCAGCAATGGTGCAGTTTGGCTTCCACATAGAGGTGAACCAATAAATTTACATGCATCCCTTCACTTTGTGCCTTTTAAAATAGTAAAATATTGGTTGTGCTGCAGGTGGAGAACGAGTCTGTACATACCACCTACACAGAGAACGAGTGTTCGATGTTAAGATACATTTATGACTGTGTATTTTTTGTGGCCCGGAAACCTGGAGGTCTGTATTCTAACTGTCAAGAGGCTGACCAGCAACACAGTTCACCTCCCACTGCCAAATCACCACGACAAGACAGCTCAGGGTGTCGTACGTGACTGGAATTTATTTCCCAAGGACTGTACACTTTAATGCAAATGAGAAAAAGGTGAATTGCCAAGAAAATGACATTGAAGGAAAAAAAACAATTACAGCAAATTTTTTGTTCTATTCTTTTGAGTAATAAGTCACCAAAAATGTAACCAACTTAGGAGGGAGAAGCACTAAGTAGCTGAACATGATTCAAAGTGTTAATGCATAATTTTTTTATTGTGCAAATTGTGCAAAAAAGTGTGCTACCCTGTGGTTAAAAAACAGATTTGAGCACTTGCACATCTGCTTAAGTAGAGAGCAATTTTCCAATTATAACAACATGGTAGAATTTATCTCCTGTCTTAAAAATAATTATTGGGCAAATCTACAAAATGATTCATCTGCTATGAGTGGAGCTGTTATAATATGCTCACTGTGAGAACTGTACAATATTCGTTATCATAATGCTGAAGTGGTTGGCCATGGAGGTGAGCCATGCATAGGCATTTATGAACCTTGGTAAACGTCCCTCTATAATGCCATCACTACCGAGGAATGATTGCTACTTTAAGAATGTGTGTGATTGAATGACAGGAAGCAGATATTTGCTGTATTCCGATGCAAGTGTAACAATAGTGTTGTATTTGCATGGACCATCACATATGTAGTCAAAGCTTGTTGCAGCTTTTCAGGAATAAACAGTTTTAACATGTTTTTTTTTTAAATACTTGAATAAAACTCCATGTTTTAAATATGATCATCTTCTTGAAGTGTTCTATATTTCTAAAATATAAGATTTAGGTTCTCCTAAAACTACTTGCAAAGTGTATTGTAAAAGTTGTACTCTGATAAGAAACAATCAGTACAGATTGATTGAATATCAATTTTATTTATTAGTACTCTACCTGTTCGTCAGTGTCATGCTACTGCTCATATTTAACTTGATTTGAGAGGTAGTGGCTTACTTTTTATACGCTTGCAGACAATAAGTTGACCTCGCAGTGTTATTCAATTAAGTGTAATCAGCTGACATCAAATGTCTCACGTGAACAATTTCCCTAATTTTAATTTTTAATTATTTTAGGGATTTTTTTTATTATGTAAGAGGGGGCTGGTTAATAAATATTTGTCTTGTTTATGTATACTGTATTTAGTACATAAATATTAGTTTATAATGAATTAATTCAGCTTATTGATTGAACGTGGCACCCTTGTTCCCTCAAAGTCCCCAGAATAATGACGCATATTGCAATTACAAACTACAAACAAACAATAAAAACAAAAACAAATGATCAGAATACCATTCCAGAATACAGCGGCCTTATTACGTGTACCTAGTGGAAAGGCAAAGACATAGATCGAATGAATAAACGAGAGGAATGAGGAATTAACTTAAATGTCTTTGTAGAAAGGCACTTTATGAAAGTAGGTACATTTACTTGTATTCATTTACAGCGCAGCCGTGACACATCCAATATGGAGGCGACATTGACCTATGGCTATCTAGGTCTATGGTGGAAAGGCGCTTGTCACTGCAATACGTACCCGGAACGCAATCGGTCCCGCGCATGCGTAAGGACAACATCACTTTCTTCTTTGGCTAAGCTTTACTACAGCTGTTCTGCGACGGCACGTGCTGTGGTTACTAATTATTATGAACATAAATAGTCAATAAGCATACTTCATTTATGTAATATGTTGGGAAGTTATTTTATAAATTACTCTTGTTAAAATACTTCATTAGCATGGGGATGTTTCTCTCGTCTTAACTACCAAGACTGAGCTACGTAAAAACTTACGCAAAGCACGTAGCGCAGTCGTTAACGTCATATCCTGTTAAGTGTAGCATACATAAATAAATAGAATAAAACACATAAAATGCAGTTATATTTCAATGTAAACAACCATAAGTAGAGTGCGATGATGGATTAATCAGATTTCAATTCAGATTTTTCAGTTTTTTTCTAAACGGGGAAATATAATCCATCCAAACATATCTTCATAGCAAATGCGTTTGTATGTACTTTTTTAGTGGCGAAAAAAAAAACTAAAATAAATTATGAACTGTCCACTTGCACCATGGATATGATATAAGAAAAAACGATTGATTATGTTGTTATTTCTCACATTTCTATCTATCGTAACAACGTGTTTGTGAGCGGAGGGGGGACGTATATTACACATGCATAACATGTGACTGCCGAAAAATAGGCTGACCGGATGTAGACGCGTTTTGCACATGCGTAGAACCCAGCTGAATCGATTGGGTTCCGGTACGTATTGCAAGGTGACAGCATTTTAAAGACGCATTCACTTTCCGTCTGTCACAGGAAAGGCGAGCAATGCATGTCTTTATGGGCGGAGTCAAGCTCTGGTACTACGCTTCCATTGGCCATTTTATAACTCCGCGCAAATAGTTCACTTCCGGGGTCTTAATGTTTTGCGAATGAATTTGTCGGAAAGTAAGTGTGGTTTTGTACAATTCTAACTGTAATTTCATGGCGAAGAGACACGCCGAGGACACTTTATTTTCCAAACTACCGGCCAAGCGAAGCTTCAAATCTCTTTGCCGGGTTGACCTGCAGTTTGAGAGCATAGCTCCTCACCGGGATGTGAGCCCAACGTGCACACCAGCTTCGTCGGATGGTCATTGCAGAAAAAGGTTGTGTTGCTTAGAAAATCCAGATGTGCAAGAAGAACGAATAATGTATCCCAACAAGACCTTACAACTTGACTCTCTCAACAAAAATGCGTCACATGCGCAGACGTTTGAAAGTTTCTCCATCACGTCGTCATGTTCCAGGAAACGACGCCGAGAGGAGCCAGTTGATTTAGAGACTGCAATTGCTAAAGACAGCGATAAAGTAAGTCGAATGCTATCTGCGTAGCAGACATTGGAGCAAGAGCAATTGTAAAACTATACCGCTAGATGTCACCCTTTACCCATTGAGGGTTTGTAACGCGACTACCGCCAGCGGATTTAAATCACTGGTTCTGAAATGGGGGGCTCGCACTCCCGGGTACTTAGGCTCTCCAGTTGGTACTTCAGATTAAAAATATGTGCTTTATATACAGTGGGTTAAATAAATATTAGATCCCTAACTAATTAAGTAAATTTACACCCTTCTGAAGATAAGAACAGTACAGAGTTTATGTTTATTGCAACTGAGAGAGACAGAAATCAAGAAAAAAACAAAAGTTTATTAATTAATTTGTTTTTACATTTAATAACACATCTTTACTTTAATCCCAAAGTAAGGCACTATCAGGTGATTATTCTGCAATGTGCACAAGGCTTTTTTTTCGTAATTAATTATTTATTTGTTTACAATCTAAGTTATTTTATATGTATTTTTTCCCCAAGTGTTTCAAAAAAGACCACGACAGTTGAGCACTGTTTTGGACAATAATAAATCACATAGTGATGCTACAGCACTCTGTTTGACATCTTTTTTTTTTCTAAAAAAAAATGTTCTTTCTGGCTATGGGTTGGCTGGCTGAAATCAATATTCCACAGGGGGTACTTGGCTGAAAACAGTTTGTGAATGACTGGTCTGAGTATTTCCTTTTTTTAGTGAACGTATGTGTGTCTTGTAACTCTCTTCTTCTGCTGTGTTGTTTTCAGGCAGACACTGATCCTGAGGATTGCACTTACAACTCTTTTCAGTTCTGGAGGGCCCCTTTGCCTGAGCTGGACCTTTCACTGCTGGATGAGTCCAGTGGACAGAGCCAAACAAAACACAGTTCAAATGTCAAAAACTCTTGTGATGCAATGGAGACCTGAAAATGAAGCATGGCAGCAAGGTTGTTGTGAATGCACCTAGAGAAAAACAGTCTGCCAGCATCTTATGACTCAAATGTGAAAAAGTTGTAACTGTAGATCATAGTGCTCAACACATTTGCCCGCTATTTTATCCGTCTCTAAGGTAGTTCTTTTTCTGCTGTAAAAATAGCGTTGCATCTTTGTTCTGTACAACAGTGACGTATACCTTTCATTTTAATGGATGAGCTTCTGGTTATATACTGTAGAACATATTGACAACAGTTTGTGCTAGATATTTAGATACCATCACATATGGGCTGAGTGCATACTATCCCGTTGGATAAATGAGAGATTAATTAATCTGTTGTTTTCTAGTTAGGATAAAATCTCAGTCATCTTTGCCAATCAGAGCAAATTCTACCATTGCCTGTTTTGATTGACAATAAAATATTTCATTTTTATTACTTTGAAATGTAAGTGATATTTCAGTAGTGCATGGGTGTGTAGTGGTTAGCATGTTGGCCACATGGACAGGAGATTGGGAAGACCTGGGTTTGAATCTCCGTTGGGCATTTCTGTGTGGAGTTTGCATGTGGGTGTGTAATGTCCTTTGACCTTTTTATAATCAAAAAGCTGCTTTTTGGTTATAAATAGTTTACCATCTGTCTAGCATGTTTTAGACACAATGAAGTCAACAGGTGCTAATGAACTAAATTGCCATTATATCTGTGGGTCTGCAAACCCTTCTCTACTGGCCTAAACACTATCAGAAGCACAGACTTACATTTACAACTTAAACGAAAGCAATGCTTCTTTTAGAACTTTGCCCATCATCCACAATCCTTATGTGACATATGAACCCACATTTTTCTTTTTTCTTTGCGTTGTGGAGACATAAAAACAGCTAAAAGAGGCAGGTAATTAATGCACCTAATAGGACACACCTTGTCCGCCTAGAAAGCTCGCTATTAAAACACCTCCAGCAGGGTTTTATATATTTGCTGTGACCATGTAGTAACAGGCACATTCATGATAACATGTAATACAGCAGTATTTTGCTGTGTTTTGGTCCTTTTAAGCATTATCAGAACTTCCTTCCTGAGCGCATTAATTTCACATAGCAACATAGAAACAAACGGCTACACCTAGCATTACCTTTTCCAAACTCAAAAACAAAAACACAGCATCAGTGGCGGTAGCTCCAATATGAAGAGTTGCCTTTTGGTAGTGGCCTTAGGCACTTTGAGTGCGGCACTGACGCGCTGCGGGCGAGTGTGTGGTGAAGCTAGTTGCTAGCTGGCAGCCGGCTAATAGCTAGCCGGTGTGGTGTGGCAAGGTGTCAATACACCAGTAAAGTACTTCTTTGGTGTAACAATGTTAATAATAAGAAGAACAATGTCGCTGTTGCTTGGTTAATATCAGGTCACATTATGTAAATGGAGCGTTGTTGGCGCTTTTTGGAGTTTTTTTCAGAAGGCTTTATAGGCGGAATAGGTGTGTCCCATTATGTGCATACTTAGCTGTTTTTATATCTTTAGAACACAGAAAAGAGAAAGACGTGTGTGTTCATGTGTCACATAAAGATTGTGGATGATGGGCAGAATTCTAAAAAATGCATTTTTCCTTTAAATTCTAGTATTTGTTCTTTGAAATTGTGTTAATGAATTCACAACAGTCTATTATCTTAGAGTGTACTTTTCTATTATTTTGTACCATGTCTCTTGCTTGCACTGCATCCAGTACGTGCATGTGTATTTTCCTTTTTTTTATGTCCAGTCAGATGTCAGCTTCTGTGTATTGGCTGAGGAAGAGCACAGGGTCAAGGCAGTGGCGCAAGGGCAGCAGGGACGCTGGACAACGTGGAAGGGGGTCGTGAGTCGGGTGGTAAGCTGGGCAGACTTCTGGAACCTGCCACAGGCTCGACTCAGCTTCCTCCTCAGGGCAACATGTGACACGCTGCCCTCCCCCCAAAGCCTCCAACAGTGTCTGGGCACTGAGCAGGCCTGCGACCTCTGTGGGACAATCAGTGCTTCCCTACAACACACCCTATCAGATGCAAGACCGTGCTATCTCAGGGCAGGTACAGATGGCGGCATGACCAGGTGTTGAGGAAAATGGCAGAAATGGTAGGGAAGAGAAGGCAAGAGACGAGTAATGGGAGCAAGCCGGCATACAGCATAATGGAGGTGGACTTGGGCAGGCAGCTCCATTTCCCAGGAGTGATCTGCAGCACCACACTATGGCCAGATATGGTGCTGTGGACTAAGGCGGAGAGGTCCGTGCGGCTGGGGGAGCTGACTGTGCCATGGGAGGAGGACAAAATACACCCACCTTGCTGCAGAATGCAGTGAGAATGGTTGGAGCACACAATTCTTCCCAGTGGATGTGGGCACCAGGTACTTAAAGAACTGGGGCTGAGCTGCAAGGAGCTGCACAAAGCCACTAAGAAGCTCGCAGAGGAGGCAGAAAAGGCAAGTTTTTGGCTTTGGCTGAGGAGGTGGGACAAGGCATGGAGAGTGAGAAGGCTATCTGCAGGGGGTGGCTGGGAGACGTCCTTGTTCACTGCCCCGCCACCAGGGGACATTCCGGGTTAAGGGGCGAAACATCTGTGAATGGTGGTCCCCGGCCGATGACCTAGCTAGCACAATGGGCACCGGTGGAGGTGTGGCAGGCCTAGAGCCTAGCAGGTGAGAACACCTACCTGTTTAAACCAATATTGCCATCTCAATGTAATCTGCTCAGGGCCGTCAGAGTTAGGAGAGCTGTCCCAATATCACCATTAACACTATTAGCAAAGGGGCTGTTTCTTTAACCAATCAGATTTCAGATTCACCTCACAAGGCCAGCTAGCAGGCCTATGGCAACAATACCTTTTTTCCGTCCTTTGATTGGTTGATGTCTGAAAGCCTATTCCCTAACACTGGGAGTTTCACAGCGTGCTTGAATGCCTCGTCACATGAACAGCAGCACTTTATTGATCCTGTTGTGACAGGAATAAAGGAGACATGCAGAGTGTTGTTCATCGTTGTTAGTGTGCTATATGAACAAATAAGTGAGTTTATATAAGGAAAGTATTTGTTCGCCACTGCCCGTAGAAAACTTCCAGACGAGTGTTATTAGATGCATATTGATTCTGAACAGCTCCAGATGATGTTGTAATGTAGAGTTTTGGAACTTGGAGTGGTTGAGAGACAATGTATTTGAAGATAAAGGGTTAGCTGGGTTTCATGCTTGAGTAATAATGATGTTCATCCCAAATTCTGGAATGCCACGCATTGTTTTATTGCGCTTTTGTATATTATTGATGTTTTGTATACTGTGACGTGATTGTGGCGGTATTTAGAGGTGGATTGGGTTGCTTTAGTCCCCTATTAAGGCCCTGGTATACGAAACGTGCAACAATTTAACAATATACACTATATGAATACTACAACATAAGACAATGTAACAATAGCAACAAAATAAAATACTGATAGTACAATGTTCACATATTACCATTTTCTAATAGGGGTATGTGTAATAATCGATAGCTAGTTTATTAAGTCAGAGCATGATCATCTTTATAAAGGCAAAATGATTTGATGCAATTATTAGATTGCACAAGTGTAGCTAAAATAAAGTGGCCGTGTGTACTGCAGTGGGAGCAAGACAAGAACTTTGGAGGAAGAAAGATAAGTTGTTCGAAGGCGGAACTCTTGCAGTATTTGAAAAACTCTCATTGCCCTTTGGACTTCTAATAGCTGATAAGAAATACTCTAGGGCACCAGTCCTATTTAAACAAACATGTAATGTACCCGTCTTAAGCTAAAGTATTCCCATAGCCATGGTAAGTTGTTTATTATTTTTATTACTATTATTATTATTAACTTTATGTAGTCCTGAAAAGAAGTGTAGTTTGTGAATTGACGGCTGAAACTTGATGCTGTTTAATTGCCTTTTAGCTGTTACTACCAAATCGCTAATGTCAGCAAACATTTTCTGTTATTATTATTATTATTATTATTACTATTATGTTATGTTAAATACTTTTAACGATGTAAATGGCATTTATTCTGTCAAAATTAACCATCAATATTCTTATTAGTTGTGATGTTTAAGTGTCAACATGTTGGTCTAATAGGGTTGTCCAAACATTTTCTGCCACAGACCACATAGCCTACCGAAAAATTGAAGAATACAAGGGCCATTTGATATGTTTCACTTTTAATTTATTTTTTAATAACCCTCCTCCTGTGTAGGTCAAGAGATGCTATTCTGTGTAATTTACTGTATTTCAGTAATTGTGGTTCCCACAGGACTGCAGCCTATTTGTGGCTGTGGAGGGTTTGAGGGGAATGACATAATGGCGTGATCCTCAAATTTGCATAATTGGTCGTGACCCATTTGCATAACTGAGTAAAAACATAAAAAGCAAAACAAAACATCGCGGTTCGATACGTGTTTTCATGTCAGGCTGTTTAATAGTCTTTTTAAGATTGGCTGCTAGTCGCTTTTATGAGAAAGAATATCTCAAGAGGTCTGATTACTTGCTAAATTTAGCGGAAAAGTCGCTAAGTTAGCAACACTGATCCCTCCTGCTCCGTGCTCTTATTCTCTGGCAGGCAAGGTGCATTATACTGTAATGTGTTTATGATCGAGGGTGAAAAGGTAGCACCAAATCTATTTGTGGCCAGCCGCCACAAATAAATGAATGTATGGGAAACACTAAATGATTATTATTGTTCGTACCATATCTTGTTTAAACATTCAATCTTTCAATGTTTTCTCTTTTCATCACAACCCTAATCCTTCTTTATAAACTTCCATGTTGAATTTTATGAATAGAATATATCATGGGGGCCAATAAAAACCAAGCTTTGGACACCCCTAGTCTAATCTAATAGTGCTTGTTGACTCTCCTGGGAATTTAATGACATATTAATAATTGGTCAATCGAAAAGATAATCTTGATACTAGGGGTGTCATGAGATCTTGCAAGATTCATTTGTGATGTTATTTGTCGTTTAGAGAAAAGCTGACTCGTGAAAACAAGGCATTACATTACTTCTTAAAAGTAATGTTAAAATACAGTCGCATCTCTTCTCGATCTTGTGAACCCAATATCATGTATCATCTCGTCTCAAGTGTAAAGTGACATCCCAACTGTTCACTAGATTTGACAAACATGTTGTGCCTGATGCTCCTCTTCTCAAACCTTTATTTTTAATAATAACATAGTGTTAGTGGAAAGGGTGCCTTCTGTTACATTCAGCTAAGAGTTTGTGCATCGTTATCCCAGATGCACCGACATGGTGGCAGGTTGGTTCAATAAAGTCTTTAGTTAAGAAAAGATCAGCTCATACGGAGCGACACGACACACAAAAAAGCTACGTACCAAAATAACAAAGAAGGCTGGGAGGCACAGCTATAGCTAGGGCTAACATAAAACTCACCATGGGAGATGGAAACAAGAATGCGCCCAAAAAGGGGAATAATACCAGGAAACAGGAAAACAGCTAACAGAGATGCAATGGAATGCACCCAATACACAGGTAACAAGAGTACAAGGAGAAGTAATGAACCAGCAACTAGAAGAACCCCTGCAGAAGTAAATAGAACTCTAATTACAAATCTAAGACAGGGTAACCAGAGTAATGGTAATGCATACTGTCCAAATATGAAACAGCCGTAACAAAATAAAAGCACCGAACAGGAACTAATGCCGCAAGAGAGCATTAGTTCTGACTGATATTGATTTTCATGAACATTACTGGAATTAACACAGCTAATTTCATTTGTCACATTTACTGTATTAAAACTATTTGGGGTTTGGAATGTGTGTGTGTGACAGAGAGAGAGACTCAGGGAGGGCGCCAATCCCAAACATGCATACAAATCTCAGGAAGGGGATGTGATGTGTGTATGTTTCCGACCAACAATACATCATTTCGGGCCATTGTTAAATGTTGCTGCGAAACGGTGGTCAGGAGAGACACGGACTTGAAGACTTGAAACTGGTTGAAGTGTGAAGAAAATACCACAGTGAACTTGGCTTTTACATGATATGTAGCTTGTGGAGATCAAAGATGCTGACATGAACTTCATTGACAAGGTCATTGGGGTCATTTATTGGGAATATTTTTGCGTTTTTCTGAGAAATATGGATGTGACAGCAAGCTGCTGTAGAATTAGTGTAACAAAACATTTTCCTTCCTTATTCCAGTCATGCAGGTCTTGGATTGAAGAAACGTTCTCCAAGAGAGAATGTGTGAAGTTTATCCCTTCCTCTCGGGATCTGCACAGGTACATAACAATTGTTTATCTTGTTGTTTTAGTGATTCTCAGTGGTTAGTGTAATTTATATCTGTGTGCTAATATTTTTATGAGAGCGGAAGGGTTGGATTTGGCACGCAGCCCTTCTTTTCAGGAACAGGCGTGATGTGGACGCTTTTATAATGTGTGATGTTCTATTTCTTACAGATGCAATCCAGTATGTCAAGTATGCCAAAACTTGATCAGGTATGATTTAAGAATAGTTAAATGTGTGTGTCATTACTACATGTTTCAGCCAACCACAAGAATGACTCTCCATTCCAGTGAATATACAGTATAGTACAAGACTAAAGGTTTTTACATTTCACATTTACATTTACATTTTTTACATTTTTACTACTTTTTGGTCAGTGTAAAAAAAAACAACAACGTATTTCTTGTCTTGACATACTCCCTTACTAACCTACTAATTGTTAAACAATGAATTGTCTAGGTGCTGTTGTGGTCGCCTGATGGTTGAACACTCTTGGCAAGAGTCCCCACCCCCTACAGTCAGCTCTCCTGATCCTGGACAGGATGGGACAGAGGACTGGTCCATGGAGCTACACACCAGAGTCAGTCCCACAGACGCCTATGGGACCATAGACTTTCAGGACAGCGCAACACGTGTCTGTCGGGCCAAGGTCAGTGATTTGACAGTGCAGTACGTGGGTTCAAGGCCAATAAGACTTATTTCCTCACTGTCCATCAAATCAGTCCATACTCTCTATTGTGCTCTGGTATTACCATATCGAACTTATTGTGTGGAGATTTGGGGAAACAACTATAAAAACACACTTCACTCGCTAAAGATACTACAAAAAAGATCAGTTAGCATAATCCATAATGCCACATATAAAGAACCCACAAATCCCCTATTTCTAAAATCACAATTATTAAAATTTGATGATCTAGTTAATGTTCAAAGAGCTCAAATTATGTAATACAATTCTTCTCAACAAGAGAGGAGAAATATGACCTTAGAGAAAAATTTAACTTAAAACGTTTATACGCGAGAACGACGCTAAAAACCCATAGCATTTCAGTGTGTGCAATCAAATTATGGACCGGACTGAGCAAGGAACTCAAACAGAGCACTAACGTGAGCGATTTCAAGAAACAATACAAGCAGTTGATGTTTGCAAAGTACAAGGAAGAAGAGTCCTGAAACACTGTGTACATACAATGCTATGTCTAAACACTACTACACTCACTACTAACTCTTCCTTCTGGTCAGTTATTACTCTTCATTCTTATGTGAGTACATTGCCAGTACTCACCCATTATCCAACGATGTTCTGTTCTATTTTATTTGTCAATGCTATGTCTGATCACTGCCACACTTATTACTAACCCTTCCTTTTTGTGAGTTCATTGTCAGTATTCACCCTTAATCAACTATATTCTGTTCAGTTTATTTCATACATACAGTATTATTTATTATGATTGTCACATGAAGTTGAAGTTGAAGTTGAAGGGGGGTTGGATTAAATAAGTTTTGCTTCTTCCTACTCCTTTTGGACATGTGGAACTGTGAATTGTATTATGCGATGTATTCCAGTGTAACCTGTATGTTCAAATAAATTAAACAACTACCATTCCTCTACAGTTTGTGCGTGTGGCTGTGGACACAAAGCCAGAGGCACTTCTTCAACTGATGCTGAAGGAGTGGCAGATGGAGAGACCCAAGCTCCTATTTACTGTTCATGGAGGCTGTGAAAACTTCACCCTTCCTCCCAAACTGAAACAATCCTTCAGTAAAGGCCTGATCACAGCAGCACGCAGCACAGATGCATGGATACTTACTGATGGTATCAATACTGGTAAGTGTTATTTTAACAGTGGCAGGCCATGGATTTGGTCCCTGGGCCAAATGCTGCGGTTTGAATGCTGCGGTGAAACATTATTGTGGCATTTTGAGAGGGTACACCACCCGAACTTTGCTGTAGCGTCCCTTGAACGGTAGGAAGAGGGGGCCAAATTTTGACAACGCTCGTCACAAAATGGGAAAAAAATAGAAAACACGGGTGTTGTCCTAGCGGTGCACCGCTGAAGCCAGCGTTGCTTTAGCCTTGATTTAACGGTAGCAAATGTTGGTTTAGCGGTGACGCGAGCGGTGATAGAGCGGCGTTCTGCGCATGCGGATCAGTTATCCATGTATTGTACATAACACAGCATTGCTTCAGTGTGAATTTGAATAAACTCCAACGTTGTATTGTATTTTACATTTGCAATGTTTTAATGGAAGCTTAGGTTAGCTTCAGTGTATAAAGAGATCGTTTCACTGTGTGAAAATACAGACAGCCGTCAGATAAGTTAGTTGCATACACTAGCATTTTCAGCAACTGTACAGCAGAGGGCGCTAAAGTCAAAGCAACTGTCTGACCCACAGACGGCTATTCTGAAATGGACTTCTTGTCAATTTGTGCGTCTGGTCACAGACCTGTCATCGTGTATAAACCGTACCCCGATTTTTTGCTTCTTACCAGTGGAAAAAAAGTGCGGTTTATACACGATGCTTTACGGTATTTTAATTTGTTTGCACTTTGCACTTATACATTGAAATTTTGTTATGCAGGAAGAAGGGATATTTCATGTTAACATTTGTACAATTGGAAAAGCTGGATGTTTGCGGTAGAATCATCTATTTTTGTTAACTTCTTTAGGTGTGTCCAAGTATGTAGGTGAGGCAGTGAAAACATTTGGTGGCCACAACCTGAGGAAGAGGAGCACAGTTGGGATCACACCATGGGGAGTGATTGACAACAACACAGACCTAATAGGACGCAATGTGAGAACCCCAATTGACTTTGTTATTGATAATATTCAATATTATTTCAAGGAGTTTAACAATATACACATTTTTTGCACCATGCTCGTCATGATTTAGGTCTTCAGGCCTTACCAGCCACTGGGGAACCCTTTGAGCAAGAGGGCCTGTTTTAATAGTTTTCACTCCCACTTTCTCCTCGTGGATGATGGGACTTTGGGGAAATCTGGTTGCCAACAAGGCCTCAGGAGGAAGCTGGAGAAACACATTCAGCTGCTGAAGATCCACCCTCGTGAGTAGTGTGTGTTTTTTCACAACAAAAGAAGTGGCAAAAGCAAAACACTCTTGATATCACTTCCTTGCCTGTCTTAATTCCCCTTAGCAGTGCGGTTGTCATAACTGACATTGCTAATTGAATGAGAAGACCACAAAACATGCATTATCTCAAATAAAGAATGTTTTTTCTTATCTTGTCATAAATGACAGCATTATAATAAGAACACAACTTACATATCCTCCATTACTATAGTTTGTCTACTGGGATTTGTTCTTCTTTAATTCATTGGCAAGACATATACAATGATATTACACCGTTTACAGTGAAGTAGCTATCGTCATTCCGCCTCCACACCGTGCTGTGGAAACTGCTCCAAACCATATTATTGTGAGGTAAACTAAACTGCATAATGACTTGACAATGCTTTATTGTATTATCTTCATTCTGTAGGATTGAACCAAAGAGTGCCGATGGTCTGTGTGGTAGTTGAGGGAGGCCCTGCCATTGTATCAACAGTGCTGGACTACGTCAGCCATAACCCCCCTGTGCCCGTGTTTGTGTTTGAGGGATCTGGCAGGGCTGCTGACCTGCTTGCCTTCTTACACAAGCAGACAGATATTGACAGGTGTGTACACTAATATTATTGTACCTGCTGGAAGATCTCATAGTTTTGTGATGTTAACTCCTTGATTAATCAAATGCACAACATTTGCAAAACATATTTACATTGAATACTTGTGTTTTAGGCAGTTAGATGAAGATATTAAACAGGACTTCCTTGTAAGGATTGGAGAGGTGTTTGGAGTAGATAGAGAGGAAGCCTCTCGCCTCTGCACTCTCCTCCTGGAATGCATGGATCACAGACAATCTGTAGGTGAAAGCACAGTTGTATTCGATATGTTATGGCTGTCACTTGGTTGTCTTGAATCCACTATTATCTTTCACTATGTATTTCAGATAACCATATTTGATTCTGAGTCAGAAGACCACTTGGCCCCAGATGCGGCCATTTTGACCACCACGCTCAAGGGTACTGAACTCTACTTGTTTGATCACAACTGACATTTAAACACACCAGAAACCGTTTAGTAAATGAAACAGCAAACATCAAGATATAAAAGAAGTATGTACATATTGTATATATGTTCCATGTATCGGTGTAATGAACAGGCACAAAGGCCAGCTCTGCAGAGCAGCTGAATGTGGCTCTAGCCTGGGACAGGGCTGACATTGCGCAGAAAGATGTTCTAGTGTATGGACAAAATTGGCAGGTAAGACTGAAAACTGAAGTCTTAATGCCAAACTCTGATCTTGTGTCGATATCTATTTTTTTGTCTCCAATATCACTGCACTATTACACAACCAATGTTACACTAAACCTTACTTAATGTTTAAGTCCTCCCACAATAGGCTCAAAAGTCAGGTATTTTAGCACTACTCATCACCTTCAGCCATCATTTCATGATTTGCAGGTATATTGTTTGAGTAAATGTGTGTAAAAGCTGTTATTGGTGCATTTGATGATGTACAGCAGACGACCATTCACACTCATTCACACATTCATTTTTATGTTCTTGCTACCATCCCATACACATCCAGTCAACCCAGCTTTGTCAGTCTTCAGTTTGCCCTCTCGAATCTTCAGCTTCCAGTGAACCAAATATACCACTTGTCGGGTTAGCGGTTTTACGTTGGTGAGGAACCCATGCCAACAGTATCAGAAAAGTCTGTCAAGATTCTTAGGCGTTAGTATAATGCCACCCTCAGGGTAACAGAACAAGTCCAGCTTAGGCAGGATACCATCGGTGGACTGGAAAGTATCAACAAGACCATGCTCCCAGGCAGGTTGAAGCTGTAGCGTATTCAGTTTGGGCTGCTACCCAGGTTGATGTGGCCTGTTACCATCTGTGAGGTCCTAATCTCAAAGGTTGAAAAACTGGAGAGGTTGGTCAGCTCATTTGCCAAAATTTGGCTGTGACTCCCCAGATGCTTCAACAACATTGAGTTGTATGGAAGAGGCATCCTGGAGCTTCCTGTTTCCAGCCATGCAGAGGAGTTCAAAAGTTCCAAAATAAGGTTCCAAATGACACTGACATCCTGTGACCCATGTGTAGCCCAAACAGCTCCTACCCTAGTGACTGGAAGGAAATTGACCCCATCTGCAGCTACTCTGCAGGCAAAGGCAGATCTCAGGCACAGAGACACATTGGCCTTGTGCAACAAGGGAGAGGAGGCCTTGGCCTTGGAGAGGGCAGACCACCCTGGAAGAGGAGGTGCGGCAGCAAGAGCAGATAGCGAGATGTGCAAAGGGTGTCTTGCCAGCGAAGCAAGGACAGTGGATGAGATGGGAGGGAACTGAGAGGAGAAAGTTCTCTTGGAGGGAGCTGTTTGGCATGGAAGCATTTTGCATCAACTTCATCCTATAGGCCACAAATGATGTCTTGCCTATCCCCTCTAACCTCAACCAATGGTACAGAGAAGATCCCACATGTCTCCTCTGTCCATATCCAGCCAACCTGTAACACATTCTGTTTGGCTGCAAGACAAGCCTGGTACAAGGCCGCTGCACCTGGCGGCACAACCATCCTCCTCAAGTACCGAGCGCTACTCTGGAGACCATATGCACAAAGATCAATGTCCTGCCTCTTCCACCACTCCATTCAGCATCTGCAAGAGAGTTCATCCGAGAAGGTGCAACACCAGCTGTAGTCCACACAACATCGGGCATCAGCCAGCTCGGCGGAGCACCTGACTGGTGGCAGATCTCAACCAAAGGTTCTGTTTTCCATCTGAGATTGCCACAACAAACCTCAGATCAGACCTCTTGATCTGGTCGTCCACACAAAAACACAAAAACACAAAACCAAAAGCAGAACACGTACTGCTTTGTCATTCTGCATGTTGTAAATATTTTCGGGCAAAATGTTATGAAATTGTCTTATTGGGTATTGCTAATGCCTGTTATGGGTGGCTGCCTGTTGACCAGGCTGTCATTTGATATGAGAATTGATTCTCAACTAACCTAGTCACCTTTAATTATGTAATTCTTTGTGTCAAGGTTGGTTCTTTGGAACAGGCCATGCTGGATTCTCTGGTGATGGACCGTGTCAGTTTTGTCAAACTGCTGATTGACAACGGCATGACGATGAGTCGCTTCCTCACTGTGGATCGCCTGGAGGAGCTTTATAACATGGTTATTATTCAATATTAATTCATCTATGAGCAATTGCTGCTCTCGTTTTCATATTTTCTCCTCACTTCTGCTTGGGTAGTTATCTTTTTCCCCTTTTGTTTATATCTGTCCTTCTCTTTCTGTACATACAGAGGAAAGCCACGTCTGTTGTTTGTATCTCTTGAACTACAAATTGCAAACAGTGATTTTGACTGAAACTACAATGATGAACAGTAACTAGTGTCCCAAAGATTTTTTGTGCATTTGCATTAAGCCGTTGTTTAGGATGCTTTTGAGATCATAGGACTCTTTGTCATGTGTTCCCCTGCTCTACCCCCATTTTCCCTTGCCCGCATCTTTTGTGTGTTAAGACATGTTTACTTATTCATAACCTTGGGATAATAAGTCCCCATAAGAAGCAAATTAGTGCCAGGGCTGCTGTTGCATATACTGGTATTTGGACTTGTGTGGATTTGTCTTATTGCCATATAATTAAAAAGTAACCATTCTAGTGTTTTTGTCCAGACAAGACAAAAGTATGTGTTGTTCATTAATGTTGTTTAATTTATTTTCAGCCTTTGGGTCAGACAGGCCATTTTCTTCACCACCTTGTTGAGGATGTGAAGCAGGTAATTGTTAGGATGATACCCATTACACATGTCAAAAATGTTACATTTGTTAAGATGCTGATTTAAGCAGAATATGTGTGCTTATATTTGTTTTAGATATTTATACTCTTTATTTACATGTTGTGGTGTGCATGTGTACTGTATGTGTGTATGTGTGTGAGCAGACTTCCCTACCCTTAGGTTACCGGCTGACTCTCATTGACATGGGACTGGTTATAGAGTACCTCATAGGAGGAGCATACCGCAGTACCTATACACGTAAACACTTCAGAGCTACCTACAACCAACTGCAAAACAAAGTGAACAGAAGTCATTTTCTACATGTGATTCTTTCGTGTTATACTCCCCTTTTTATTTTGTTATTTTTGTTGTTGTAGGATGGCAGACGAGTCAGTACGTCTTCTTTGTCCAAACAAAAAAAGGGATTGATACCAAACTTACAGAGGGGCAGAAGTCCTCAGGACCCTCATTTCTTTAGAACTGCTCAGCCTTACAAAGGCAAGGTAGGTGGGGGATTCTTTTAATATTTTCTATGAGCAAGGAAGATAATTGTCATATCAGGCATGCTTATCTGGAAGAAGCCTGATTCTGAGAGCAGTAGAACATCACGGTCAACATTCATTTATCGTGGTTTCTTTCTTCCACAAGATATCCTGTAGAATTCTCTCGCTTGGATTCTAACTTCATATCTGGAGTGATGTATGCAATTTAGCTACTGACAATCAGGCAAAAATGCATTCTTACCCTTACAGATTAGATTTTCGATTCAGTGTCTGCATGTTCACAGTAATGTACGGTGGCTGACAAGGCCAAACGTGCATGGCCTAACACTCCAAAAACAGGAATGATCCAAAACCAAAAACACACAAACACCATGAAACAGATGCAGCGGGAAATGCAAATACAACTGCAAATGAAAAATGCTGCAAATCCCCCAAAACACACACAAATCCCCAAAACAACTTCATTGTAGCCTGGCAAACTTCTATTTTGGTTCATGAACTTGTAGCATTTCCCCTTGTGCAGTTTTTTGGGGATTTACATTTTTCTTTTTCATTTGTTTTGATCTTGCAGTGTGTGTTGTTTTTTTTTGCCTGTTTTTGGTTTTGGATCATTTAGTTTGGACATTGCTGCGCATGTGCCCCATGGTAATGTTATTTTAAGTGGCTTGTACGTTATCATCATATTGCCATTATCAGGTTTAAAAAACAGCCCCTTCTTGAAATAATACCTTTTTACCCTTTTACATTTTTTTCTGTAGCCCTTTCCCCAATTTATTGTCTTTTTGTATTTTGTCCATATATTTCAACCTAGGACCAAAGTATGCCACATGGTACCAGTGAAGAGTCTGTGTGGAGCCCTGGTCTTTGTGAAGCACCACTTCTTTGCTTCAACTTTAACGACCTCTTCGTGTGGGCTGTGCTTCAGCAGCGGCAGCAGATGGCGCTGTTCCTGTGGCAGCATGGTGAGGAGGCGCTTGCTCGGGCCACGGTGGCCTGCAAGCTTTACCGCTCCATGGCCTTTGAAGCACGGCAAAGCAGCATGAATGACAACATCGAAGAACAATTCAAAACATATTCACTGTAAGTCTGAATGAGAGTCTTACAAAATATTTGTCTTGATTTTGTAACCCTTTTAATTCATTGTTGCATAATTTAATTCCATCCCAATGTGTCTTCAAAATCAATAATTTATTTTCTAGGGAGTAGGTCAACCCACTGTTATATTTAGTACTAAAGCTCTTGTGTTCTGTTTGTCTTAGCTTGTTTTGGAAATGAATATGCTTGTATATCTGTTGTGTGCTTTATGCCGTAGTGAATTTGGCCAGCTGGCGGTGAATGTCTTAGACTGTGCATTTCGCCAGAATGAGAAGATGGCCATGAAGTTGCTCACTTCAGAGATGGAGGCATGGAGCCACTTTACCTGCCTGCAAATAGCAGTTTCTTCTTGTCATCGACCCTTTGTGTCGCACTCTTGTACACAGACCCTTCTCACAGATCTCTGGACCGGTCCACTCAATATGACGAAAAACTCCTTTCTTAAGGTAAAGTAAGCATGGCCAAATTTGTATTGAACTTGGTAAGATTCATAGTACAGTCACATTTGTTTGAGATGTAACAATCGTGATATATGTGATCACTGAAAAGAGAAATATGATGTGACTATCACTTGCCAGCTGGGATAAACTGTGGCTCACCCGTAACCTTGAGCAAGATAAGCCAAAGCGGTAGAAAGTGAATGAAGGTTATCAGCCTCGGCACAAGGTCTTAGTTATCATTGTGGTTGCATTACATATCAGCTGCATGGTGTCTGAACCAGTACTGTCTTTGGGTGAGAGACGGGGCACACCCTGGAATGATCGCCAGTCAATGACAGGGCACATACAGTATAAACAACAACCACTCACACCTGTGGACAATTTAGAGTCTTCAGTTTGCCTCGCATGCATGTTTTTCGACTGTGGGAGGAAGCCCACGCAAGCACGAGAAGGGACATGCCAACTCCATAAAGAAATGTTTCGAACCCTTGAAATCCTGTGAGGCTGACATGCTAACTAGACCCCCAATGATGTAGTGTTACATGCAAAATCAAGTTTCATTTGTTTTGTCAGGTGTTGGGACTCTCAAACATTTTGGACTTTATCGCTTTATTTCAGATCATTTTGAGCCTTCTTCTGCCTCCTGCTATCTTGCTTCTGGAATTCAAAAGCAAAGCTGAAATGTGCCATGTCCCCCAGTCTCATGAAGCAATTCAATTTGTACGTGACACTCTAAAGACAGGAGCAACTCATGAAGAAACCAATCATCTGGTAAAATGACACATCAGTCATCCCTTGTTTATAGTGGTTAATTGGTTCCACACTCAACCGTGATAAGTGAATTTAGGCAAAGTAAGACTCCTTCTTTATAAACATAATATTTTCATAGTTAGAAACCGGTTTCTTTCCAAATACGGTTTTCAGACTATTAGAGCCCTCTAAAGATGAAATAACAACTCTGTAGTCACCTTTACACTTGTATTACCCAATATAGTAGACACAATAAAAAATAAGACATAATATAGACTCACACATGTTAGCAATTGGTCTTTCTTTTTTTTTTTTTTTTTTTTTATTTCCGGGACTTCTTGCGGTGTCTCGTGCAATAGCGTTCTTATTGAGTCACACAGAGTCTGACTTTCTTTTAAAGTTTTAGTCACAAATTTAATGCCAATACGAGTGCTCAATTCCAACACAGAACACAGTTCAGCTCGCACACTTCTCCTCATCCCCCCCTCGCTCTCTCGCCGACGACAACACCTCCTCCTTAGCCACCAATAACATTAACAGCGAGGTTCACGAACATCAGAATCTAGTACATCAACATTACAGTACAACACCAACTGGTTGTTACAGTAACATTACTGACACCTAGTGACCAGTGTAGAATACTGTATATCAGCATGTCTTTCCATGAGTTTTCTGCTTTATTTGTATTTTAGTTCATTTAGTCATTTTTATGCTCGGGAATGCTGAATTTAGGCCAAAAATATGTAAAATGTGCTTGCTTTGACTAATATTCGGCTGTATTCAACCACAAAACATAATGATTTATTAATTAACATATTTTTTAAAGAACGTAGAAGCTGTGAAATTTGAACCATGATGTGACGAGAGACGACTGTACTGTACACGTCAGACTGTGACACAAATATGACACGTTTTCTGAACCTGCAGACTAAAAACCTGATAAGGGAGTCAAATTTTGAAGTTGAGGTGAACTCAACACTTCCTTATTTTTTCAGTGTTCAATCATCATCATTAAATCATCATAAAAGACATGTTAAAAGATAACTGTGCGATGTTAAGTTTGTGAAAAATAAAACCTCGTGCTCACAGAAATATCATTGGGCATAAATATCATTATCAAATATCATTGGGCATCACATGATTTTTAGATATCAATATTCAATTAACTTAATACCGTTTAACTCACATGGACTAATTTGGCCCCATACCTATAGCCTATATATAGCTATTATCTGTGTAGCAGAAATTGTGTGCGTATTTTGCAAATAGCACATCAATAATGACTTCAACTGCAAATCATTTTATAGGGTCAATTACCATTAATTTCCGCTCAATATGATATGAAACCATGATATTTGTGTCAGATTTTTGTTTCAATGTATCAATTGCACAACAATTAACAATTGTCTTTTATTTCCGCTACGACGAACAATATATAGAAAATATACATTCTACAGAAGGTCCTCTGAAAGATTTCTGCATGCTCAGAGAATGTGTCATATATTCATAGCCTTAGCTTTTCGAATTCCCTCTCACAGGCTAACCAGGATGCTGAGCATGGAGTGCCATTCCAGAACCGATGTTGCGATTCAGTTTCTGAATGCCTTTCCCCATTCACCATGCACTGTCTGTCCTGGATCACAAGACTCTATGAATTCTACACAGCTCCCGTTGTTAAGTTCTGCTTCCATACAGTAGGTGACCTGGATATAGAGTCAGGCATAAAAAATGGGAAATATGAGTTTGATACAGCAATAGATGCAGTAGACCCATACCCTCCTTGTCTTACCTATGTGTTAAAAACCATACTTCTTTCACTATACAGGTATATATTAAGCGTGCATGGAAGTGATCTGCATAGCCTTTTAATCACTCTCTTCTCCTGCGACTTTGTACACTGTAGATGTCGTACCTAGCCTTCCTGATGTTATTCTCCTACACCATCTTAGTGAAGATGGATAATGAACCCAGCGTCCAGGAGTGTTTGGTCATTTTGTATATCCTGTCGACTGCGGTGGAGAAAACCAGAGAGGTGAGGATGCCCCCAAGTAGTGGGGCTTGGGGAAACGGCTTACGAAGTGAAGTGGGACACATTACATTTCAAGTAATGTGGAAATAAAATGATTTCTAATAAATATCATAAATGTAACTCCTTTATCAGGTGCTAATGTCAGAACCAAGGCAGATGAGACAGAAGCTGAAGATTTGGTTCTCAGAGTACTGGAACCTATCTGACTTCATTGCCATCATTCTCTTCCTGGCTGGTTTGGTGATGCGTTGCCATGCTGAGCCATACCGGACAGCTGGGCGGATCACCTATTGTCTGGATATTGTATTTTGGTTTGTAAGGGTTATGGAACTGCTGGCTGTCAATCAACATGCTGGTCCTTACCTCACAATGATCACCAAGATGGTGTGTATATACTGTACATATACAGCATATTATATAATTTCACACATTACAGTATTATTTTTTGCTCACGACTTCTGTCTTTTCTCTATGTTTCCATCTAGACGTCTAACATGTTCTTTATTGTGGTCATGATGGCGATAGTGCTGCTGAGCTTTGGGGTGTCCAGGAAGGCCATTCTATCACCAGATGAGGCCCCATCATGGAGCTTAGCTCGTGATGTTGTGTTCCAGCCTTACTGGATGATCTTTGGAGAGGTCTACGCTTCTGAGATAGATCGTTAGTTGTTCAGTAATAATTTGATCCTATTGCCTTGTGTGGAACCCTGACACAACCTGATATAACCCTGATTACAATGGACATACTACAAAATACATAGGCCATGATTGGGATGAAATGCAATATGAATGCATAAGCTAAACGAAAATGCTAAATGAAATGCCACACTTAATTTCACAATCTCTCATTTTCCGATATTGAAGTGTATTCATGTACGCGTTGCATTTGTTTGTATTAACAGCATGTGATGATGGTCATCCATGTCCTCCTGCTTCTTTTCTCACGGCATTCCTTCAGGCTGTCTACATGTTCTTTCAGTACGTCATCATGGTCAACATTCTCATTGCATTTTTTAAGTAAGTACATCAGCAAAAGAAACATCCAATTTTGGGGAAGAATTTTTAACATGATTGTTATTTGTCATCATTAGCAACATCTACTTTGACATGGCATCAACGTCTAATAGGTTGTGGAAGTACAATCGCTATCACTACATAATGACGTATCAGGATAGACCGTGGCTGCCGCCACCCCTAATTCTCCTCAGTCACGTGACTCTTGGTTTTAGAGCCATTTACAACCACTTTAATGGTGATCCGGAGGGGGAGGAAAAAGGCTCTGGGCTTAGTGAGTACTAGAATGTACAATATTCATCAGTTATACTCACGTAATTTTCTTTTGACAGCAAATGTTTGTTAAAACAGTGGCTTCTCTGCTCTTACATGTTTCACCAGAGCTCTACTTAGGCCACGATGACCGTAAGAAGCTCCATGAATTTGAGGAGAAAGTTGTACAGGCCTTCATCCATGAGCAAAATGAAGATTTCCACAGCAGTCAGATGAAGAGGATCAGAGCGACAGCCGACAGGTTGGACTTCAAGTGATGATGTAACTTAGATAAATCATAGTTTGTGCCATTATCAGGGCATGAACACCAAGTGGTGCAAAATCCCTATTGCATGTGCATTAAGGGGCATCTAAACATGCATGAAAACTCACCACAGTTTGCAAGCATGTCAGGTCCGGTGAAAAATATATTTCAACCCCCAAAACCCACTCAATAGCGCCCCCTATACATTTTGTAAAAAATGTACCCCTTCCACCAGTTTCACCAATTGTCACCAAATTAAGTGACGTATGTCAAGACAGGACACATAAAAAAGTCTCAAGAACCCATGTTTGCAAACAAACAGCAAGTTGACAATTTTGGTTTAGACTTGCCATTTTAGGCCAAAACCGTAGGTTGTATTTGAACAAACTACTCCGAGGGACTTTGACCAAATGAGCCCTAATCAAAATCACTGATACTAGACAGATGGACAATGACAAATTCCAAAGCATTTTAGCATATGTCGAAGGATGTGGGCGAGAGAGGACATGGCGACAAACTTTGATGATTAGTCTGATGATTTGCCACAAAAATGTAAACATTAATAGTTTGGGTCCACAAGGTGAGATCTTCATCATAATTGGTATGTATGATGAAGATGACACCCTGACATTATGCAACGGTCACAGGTGGCAATAGGAAATGACAAAAAACTGTACTTACATACCTGATCCTTCAGTTGCGTGTGGGGGCAAGGGCCCGTTAAATGCAGCTCGCATCTTAAACTGCACAGTTTGTGCAGTATTAGAACTGTTACCAGTTGTTTTTCTGTGCTCGCTTTAGTACTCTGCAAGAACAATATTACTGTATTTGTAACATCAGTGGTAGAAATTCATTCATACCAGGGTCACCAATGATTTATACGGTATTTCCTGTATACCACCACATGTAGAGCAGAAGAGATGTGCACCATAGTGGGAGAAGTCTCCGAGAAGGTCAGCATCATTCAAGACAGTCTTGTGAACCTGGACTGTCAGCTGGGTCGACTACAGGACCTGTCAGTGCTGGGAGTGGACACAATAGCCCTGCTTTCTGCTTCTGACAACCTGCAACAAGAGGAGGCTCGCCTGGTTCAGTGCCAACCGATCGCAGCATCCCAGCACGTCTTCCCTCACAGCTGGACTCTTCTCCACAGAAGTGGTGCAGACTATGATGTGGCTAATATGAGACGACTGGGGTCCAAGCCTTATAAAAGTACTCCGCCTTCATTGCTCAAAGGCTACACACTTACACGTACATCACATGAGTCCCACCTGGGAGTCAGATGGAGCAGTGGAGGAAGAGAAGGACAGACTGAGGAGAGAAGTGAAGAAAAAAAGGAGGTATTGTTTAGAATTGTGCATTTGTGGGGTAGCAAATTGTGAGGTTTTTTTTAAATTGGTACACAGTATGTTGATGTTCAACCAACAACCCTTTTTTTTTTACGTAGGGATCACCTTTGGCTGATGCTCACCATTCCATTCCGGGCATTTCTCGAACTTCATCCCACTCATCATGTTTGCACATTCATGCAGTTGGAAGCCATTTCAGCGGTTTGAGTGATCAGACACCTGAGTCATATGGACCATCCCGCTGTGGGTCTCCTCTTTCTCTCAGGTTTAGTGACAGAGGACTGGAGTCATTGCATTATAAATTGTGGTGCTGTGACCCACTCCTAAATCGTGAGGAGATTGACATGGAAGAGGAGGAAGAAGAAGAAGATGGCAAAGGAGGTGATGAAGAAAAAGGGCAGATGGAGGAAGACCATGAACATCTATCTGGGCCAATTGTTGTTTTGCAGAGTTTTCCAAAACCCACCTTCCGTCAGGAGGATTGCCAGCTCGATTTCCAGACCAGACCTTCTGTAAAATCCTCAAGGGGGCCCTATCTGTCAAGAAACCACCCTTATGGCTACAGCAGATCTTTGTCATCCAGTGTGGAGAATATGACATTCTCTGGGGCATCCCCGAGTCCGAGGGGATCAGTTCCTAACCTTATGGAACCAATGAACAAGCATCTTGCAAAAAGAAGTTTCAGCAATGACACGTCATTACAGTGGAGCAGAGGAAGAGGTACTGTTGTGTGTATGATGCCTGAACATACATTACACGGAAAGACAACATTGATAGTACAAGTCATGTTAGTCAGTTATGTAATATTTTAAAGTTCTTTTGTATTTCTGAGCTCCTTGTTAAATGTCCTGGTCCATGGTTTCTAATATTTGATCCTGCAGAGTGGTCCATGTCGTCTGATTTCACCCAAGTCTTCAACAGAAGAAGAAGTCCAAACATGAAGACTGTCAAAATACAAGAGAGTTTTCCACACAGTGTAAGAGTTGCTTTGCTCTTTTAAGTATACATTTTGCTTCATGCACGTACTTTGCACCTGTGCCTAATCCCTGCAGTCTCTTACTGTATGATGCCAATTTAACAATAGGGAACGGTGCCGACACATTTGTATGATGCTTGCTGGAAAAGATGGAGAAGGTTGAGAGGAGAACCTACATGTTGGTCAGCTTCAACCAGTCTTAGTCAGCTCAGTAAGTAAAGGGTCGGGTTTTAACATACAGTGCATACATAATGTTAGCTTTCAGCCAGTTAAGGGCATTGTAGCACAATTACATGATCTACGAAATAAGATGGTAGCAAAATGCATCTGTTATCGAATATCTGTTGTGGTTTTAACATGATCTTTTTTTAGATTGTGAACCCATGGATTTGCAGAAGCACATTTTTTCTCACCAGGTACTGTAAATCTGAGCAGTGTTTCAATATATATTATTGAATTATTAGTTGTGGAAATGTTTGGCAGATAATTGTAGTCATCCCAGAAATCTGTAATTGTAATTAATTATTTTTTTACCTTTGGCATTCAGGATGTGTTTAACCCCACTCATTCAGGATGGAATAGCTGGGCTAGATCATTGAGCTGCAGGTCTTCGTAAGTCTCCGTCTTCTTTTGGCCTGCCACAACATGCGTAGACACTTGATTATCAGATAAACTACACTAATTTTTTTTGTCTCTACTCCAGGCTACAGAGCTGTGCTGTCGCTGAAGGTATTTCTGAAGTTGATTTGTGTGTGTGCGTGTGTGTGTGTGTGTAAAAGGTTTGTACTAAATTAATGTTCTTTGATTGTTGCAGGTAAAGGCTCCTCATTCCAGTCCACTGATACATTGTATCCACATTATTCAGGTATTGATGAAAAGAAGTTGTCCATATGATATGCTGTTCACATAGCATAGTTACCTGTTATTGTAGGATATGAAAGACCTTAAGAAGTATCGATTGCATTGCGTGTGTGTCCACAGCCATGGAGAGAAACAATTTGATGCGACTGGCTCACACCATCCCATTTACTCCAATTTCCATTCTTGGTACTTTATTTGTTGCTCTTCCACATCAATCATTTATAGCCCCCTACTATCCTTTCACATGCTAAACCGTACACGGTATTCGATAAATTTAGTGTCATCCTCTATCTTATTTTCATTGTTTGCAGGTGGTGAAGAGGTCAGCATCTATTCTTTGGAGGAAGTTTGTTCAGAGGCCAATCCTGAGTCCTGCACATCTTCATGGTCTTCACTGGGCCTGTCTGCATTGCTTCAGCCCCTCCCTAGTGAAGAAGGATCTTTGGATGGGGGTCTGCGGCAGGGCTGCAGGGTGCTGTGCACATGGGCTGAACAGGATGTACTCATACCTGGTCTGGTGTATGTGGTCAAAGCCTTCAAACCAGAGGTGGTGTGTGCCTGGCAAAGGTACTTTCGTGGTTGTACAGCACTCCAGCTTTGTTTGAGGGTGAGTTCACTGAAAAAGAAAAAGATAAAAATTGGTCAATACTTGCAGTTAGAGGCAAATTGAGAGAATTCTGAAGTTCACAGATATTGTGATTAGCAAGTGCTTGTTGGACGGTAGTGACATTTATGCATACACGTAGTCTAAACGTATCTACTGTTGTCCATTGCTATTACAGTGTATTTCATGTTACATTTTGTATGATTTCTATATTTAAAGGAAATCCAGCAACAGAGGGCAGCGCACAAGATGATGCACGCTTTCAACCAGATCAAACCTGTTGGCATTAACCATTCACCAAGGTATGGTTGTAGGAGTGTCTTAGTGTGTTTTTTCTTGTACTTTATCAGTTATTGCTTCAGTATTAATTTTTTGGCAACCTCACCAGATTTCTAGATGTTTCATTGGTCCTTTGGCATTCAAATGGAGAGTGGCTTACTATAGAAAGGAATATGTCTGGTAACTTCAGAAAGTACAACAACAACACGGGGGAGGAAATCACACCTTCCTCTTCATTGGAAGAACTACTCTTAGCATTCTCACACTGGACTTATGAGTATTCATGCAGGGAACTGCTGGTGCTTGATATTCAAGGTGGGTCTAACTAACCACGGCCACTTTGTCACTTTTATATTTGATCTTACTTTTATAAACCGCTTACTCATGACAGGAGTAGGTGAGGAGCTGACTGATCCAACAGTCATTATGGGAGAAAAGCTCAGGTATGACACCAACTTAAACAGAACAACTTCTCAAGCTCAATTTCTCCGGAAGATATATCAAAAATATTTTACGTGAAACACATTTGTCATTTTTGATGTGGTCTCTGCTCTTTGCACAGTGGTAGCATGGGTGAGATGCTGTTTGGGCCCGACAACTTAGGAGATTCTGCCATCAACGCTTTCGTGCAAAAACACTCATGCAGTGCCTGCTGCCACATATTGGGCCTATCAGGTTAGAAATGTACATGAATACTCGTACCGCAGGTCTACAAGCTGTCTGTGGCGGGCGGGCATCTAGTTGGTTTAATTGTCTAATTTGCAGGATTGGCATGACGCATGTAATTTTTATGGACGCTGTGGGAGAGACAAAAAGTGAGCAAAAACATGAAAAGGAAAACAAATATGGTTAGAAAAAGAAATAAAATTTCTTCTGTCACTTCTTTTTGTGATTTTTTTTAATGTCACAAGCAAGACGGAGCCGCCTGTGAGTGCTTTTAGATGGAGGCGTGGGTGGCACAGCAGAACCTGCGACACATGCTTTCATGTTAAAGAGTCTCCATAAGTGTCCAATAAGACTACTGTAGGAAAAGTCGCTGGATTTGTCCCTAGCCGCTTTTTTGATAAATACAGTCTAGAGCGGTTGGCAAAACTGATCCCTCCTGCTACGCATTCTTATTCTCTGGCAGACCAGGTGCATATGAGGTATGTTAAGAAGCACAGTTACAATTCCATCTGCTGTACGGAGTTGTAACCCAAACACCTTTACGTTGTGTTCATAAGCGAGAGCGAACAGGCAGGCCAAATCTATTTGCGGGGGTCAAAATTTATTTGAGGCAGGCCACCACAAATAAATGAATGTATGGGAAACATTGGTAACATGATAATAGTTAGTTATGTGAATACGAGCTATGTACATACATTGCACCATGCACCATGTCACCTCAGTGTTGTCACTCAGGAGGCCCAAGTTGGCTCCAAGATAAATCCCCAGCATCTTCAAATGAAGACAACACACATCAACAGCCAGCTAATTAAGCCGCGAGTGTTCGTTTATTTCTATAACAACAGTAGTGTTCGAGGCGGGAGTGGCGGGTGGAGGGGGGGGCTGCTTTGTGCGTTTGCGCTGCACAGCCTTTGATTACGTATTAATCATGTCTTTGTGCTGGCGATGTGCTGCTGAGACATTAGCTTTGATTAGCTATTAATTAACGTCTCTGGGTAGACACGATACCAGCATCTGGAGGATAACTTGCTCGGAAAGAAACTGTGCTCAAAAACAAACAAGCGTGGCAAACAAACACACAAACATACAGTCACAGTTGTTTTGATATTTCAAAGGTACGTTGTGTTTCCTCTTCCTCCTCTTATGTCCTCTCCAAGATTTCGCTAACAAATCAAACCAAATTATTCATGATGGATGCATGGACTTCCTCAAAGCCCTGTCAGTATTCTCTTTCTTGTGGTAATGACTGTGATATTGGAGCAACATGTCGCTTACTGATGTTCCTCTTGTTCAGATTTAAGGAGGCATCTGGACACATGCAAGAACAGCTGTGAGGCAGAGACCACATCAGAAGAAGCAGAAGAAGAGGATGGCTCAAACCGGCATGTAACCTTTGAGCCATGAAGTAGGAAAAAAGGACACTTGCACCATAGCAGGTCATGTACAGAGACAATTCTGAACTCACACTATGGGATGAGAAGATTTTGGTTGCTGTAGTTACTGTCTTTATTCCACACACAAACATAAAAATGGACATAGGTGAGTCTTATCAAGAGTTAAAATTAGTCACTGAGAGTCAGAAATGTACATACTGTATCATCAATGCTATCATTGGGAATGGCATCATTAGGAATTGTGTGTGAAATGTGAAACTTTCGGTAATACTGTGCATGTGCGAGACAAAAGAACGAGGCAGAAATGCACCCATAAAATTTATTGTATTTTTTTTCTTCCCACAACAAAATGTCTACAAAAGCGATAAAATATAGAATTTAACAAAAATCACTTCAGACCTTCACATTATATGTACACATATCAAAGGAGGACTCAGTAAAGGGCCCTGCATAGCTCTGAACTTTTACCCATTCTTATCCATGACATGTGGGTGTCTGTGACTCAATTAAATGCAAATTTATACATGCACACACACAGGCGCGCACACACATACTATCATTCTGATGTGAAAATGAAACCGCACACAGGAGCTCCTGGATTGATAGAGTCAGAGCTCAGAGTCCTGCAGAGTCCTCCATTACCAAATGAAGAAAGCATAAAATGTAAAAACTGTTTACCAGTGTAATCAAATGCACATTTTCCTTGGAGTTTCCCCTTTGAACGATTGGTTTCTCAAGTAAGCTCGGACAGTAAAGCATCTACAGCCCAGTCTTCCAATCATTCCTCCTCTCACTAGCTATGGCACTTTGAAAACAACAGAAAAAAAATGTCCTTTTTTTGTATATACTTTTTTTGAGTTTTGTTTCATTAGTCGTGTGTAAAAGAGGTTCTGTAAGCTCAATCACCTTATTTAGGCATTGGTTACAGTGCTACATTTTGTTTTATTTGCTCTTGCTTGAACGCAAAGACATTCTAAACAATAAATTAACAATTTTCAACACTACTTCAATTGCACGCGTCTGTAATGCATGGAGAAAGCTTACAAAGCATTGGTCGAGAAAACATCATCTCAGTCTCACAGTATCTCTGTCTCTCTCACACACACTCACTCAGGTTCTTTTCAAAAAAAGTCAGAGGGCTTGTAGGTGGAGTGTGTTTGACAAAGTGTAAAGAAAATGTATTTCAAAACAATGTATTACAATGTCTGCGCAGTTTGTCTGAGCCACCGCTTGGAATGTCACTTTTATTGTGCGCGTTGCAATGTGTCTGTCTGTGTTGATGGAGTGGTAAAGGCGTATTGCGTTCAGTCTGAACACTGAACCAACTACTCCATAACATTCAGAAAAGTTTACCGTTCCCACATCATTCCCTCCGTCTGCAGGGTAAGGGTCTCAGATCCGGTTCAATAAGGCCAGCATAGAAAGGGCCGTTCACTGACTGGTGATGGCAACTCACACATTCAGAGGTTTAAAGAAAAAAAAATCATCCATTTCAACAGTATCTTTTTAAATTGGTTGTATATAAATAAGAACATTTTATTTAAAAGTCCTTCAGATTGTTGGAAAATGACTTGACTCGATTGGTGATCTGGTCCTAAACCCACCCTGCCAATGATCCCGCCCAGAACCCCACAATATCATGAGAAGAGAAAACACAAATATGCCCCAAATGTTTCATTGCAATGAAACGTCATGCAAATAGAACAGAACAACAATAGGCTAATAGTAATAGAAGAATAGTAGACATAATAAGAACAATAATAATAGTAAATAGTAATAAAATAAAAAATAATCTTACAATGCAAACATGACAGTAGTAAATGCCTCCAGTTCTTATTGCTACAGTATCTTACTTACAGTGTTGCGTTACCACTCGTTCTTGCCAGCACATCCTCTCTCACAACCCCATCCCACCCCTGTGATTCACAGTCTAACAAGGGAAAAGGAGAACATCACACACAAAAACTTTATAGTCAGAGTCGGAATTCACTGTCCAGCGATGTTGCGACGGTGCTTGATTCAAAGTTTGCTAATGAACTTCACACACTATCCCAAAAGCAGCAAAATAAGCAGTAAACGTAAGTGTACACAGGTGATGACAAGCGCACACCGATGTAGAGCAAACATATCTCTAACAATGCTTATCATATAGTCTGGATACTAACGACAATTGGACAGTGAATTCATGCTCTGTAAACACATACACACACTGATCAAAGCCTTGTCTGGGCAGATTCCATTACCAGCCTATGCTGCGTTTTATCTCAAAAAGTAATGCTATTATAATTACATTTTTGTAAATTTGCAAAAATATGAAACCCTCTTCTAATGCAAAGTCAGAAAAAGAGCTGCTCCCTGAGAGATGCTATGTAGTGCATCAAGTCTTAATGAGCAAGTGATTGTCTTACACAGTCACCGGCCACTCATCTGGGTTGGATCCAAACGTTCACTTAAATCTGATGTACTGTAAGCGCTGAGCACTAATTTGACGAGCAACTAGGCAAGGTCAACATTTGGCCACTGTGTAAGGAACATTTGTATTCAAATACAAGGGAATGCCATACAAATCACTTCTTGTGCACACACAGTATTCAATTAAGTGCTGTCCCAAAAATAGTGCCAAAACGACTAATACTAGACATGCATTTGCATGTTCTTGTTTTCATTAATGTGGTCATTTTCTGAGTGTCCAGTTTTAAAAGGTGATATGCCACCCCAATAGGAAACCCTGATAAAAACTAATGCATATGGAGCATCTAGTGGCAGGATGTAGCACTGCACAAAGCCAAGCCTTCTGTGTCCTACCTCAAATAATTAAATGGTGAATTTTGGTAGGTTGATGTTACACAGTGACCAAAATGTCATGAACATAACATTAAGGCAGATCAATTCAAAACAAGAAACATTTTGTAAGTGCTTATAAATATGAAACAGCTAACAAAGCAACACAAGTGATTGTCTATCACATTTTTCTGGATGAATTGTCACATACTTTTGTTCAAACCTGGCAACCAGTGCTCTGTGTATACCATAACCACAGATCATATATTGTCTCGTTGTCCAGTCTGTGGTGGAATTTCCAACCATTTGTAGAAATAGGAATCAAGTATAGTGCATTTGTCTTAAAATTGCTACCCTGTTCAAAACAACAGAAAATGGAAAAGGAGATCATCATGATCAGAAAGGCAGTGTAAAAGTTATTGCTCTCTGGGTTCCTTCATAACATAGCCTGGAATGGTTCAGGACATCCAGGGACTAGATTGTGCAAATGGTAATGGGAGAAACAATGCTCGTCTTTTTAGATTGGAATGTCACAAGGTCAATTCTTCTGTCTTGTCTCTCTTTTTTACTCTCTTTTGCTGAAAATTCTAACCACTCTACAGTCAATGCCCTTTTACATCAGGATTATATTGGGAATGGTAAGAGGAATTTTCGGTTGAGATCAGTTTTATTTTGAAGTGGTAGCTCTTGATTGGTTCTTCCTGTTTGATTGTCCAGCTTTTTTGGACCTAGTTATTGCAGGAACAAAAAATTGTGATAGAACAGCAAATCTGATCGTTTTTTCTTTCAAAATAGAATATCATTGTATGCATCTTCACTGTGAAAAGTAGCAGTTATTTAAAAAAATCCTTCATATGTTCTCTTTACATCTTTATAAGTTTGCAAAAGAAGGATGCTGTTCCTTCTTGACATATTAACAAAATCCAGACAAGGCTTCTATACATCAGCAAACCCAGATTGACTCCCAGTTTTAGCCATATTCCTTTACAAATCTAAACTTTACAAATTCTGTACACAAGAAACCGTCAGTTCAAATAAAAACACATAGACAAGGAATAATCAGCCACAACTGACTGTGTATTTAAATTAGGACTAACTTATTTTAACAGAAGTAATACTGGAATCCGCCCTGTTCTAGAAGAATATCTACAATAGCTTCTCTAATTCCACCGTTCCCTCCCCCATCCAGCGTTTTAAAACAATTTCTTCATCTTGGAGCAAAACCAACATAAAGTTTTTTTTTTAATTGAAAAGAAATTTAACTTACCCATATTTTAAGATTGACAGCATAAAATGTTCCTAGATTTTTAAAGTCTGTACATTTCTGGTCAGTCAGTTCAGGTCAGGAGACAGTCGGACGCTCCCGCTAAGGTTGTGGCTCGGGCGTGTTTCTTTTATATATACATTCTTCAGACTGTATCGGTGAACAGGATGGGATAAGTGCTGGACATTCCTAGTATTGTTGGCGGTAACTGTAAGTTTCTGGCAGGTGAGCCCTCGCCTCCCCGATCTCACATGAGCCGGGGAGAGCTACGGAATCTGATGAGGACATAGTAGATAGTGCCAATGTTGTATTGTCAAACATCACTTTTGTTTCTTGGTCCTCCACTGACGTTGTTTGTTGCAGTCACTTGGGCATGGCCATGGCAGAGTTCGGGTCAGGGTTGAAGAGTTCTTTATAGAGTGGAGGGAAGAGTACGTTGACTGTTTCTGGATGAAGCTGCTGAAAGGCTTGGAGCTCCTCAGTGTGGAGCGTACACAGAGCCGACAGTGTCGGGATACGACTGATGAGCTGAGAGAGAAGAAGGACAAAAAAGAATATTTAGAAATGCTGGTACAACACTAGACAGTAATCCCTTGTTTGTTGTGGTTAATTGGTTGCAGACCTGATCGTGATAAGTGAATTTCCGCAAAGTACGATTCTATATTTATAAATTGAATATTTTCTTAGTTAGAGCATAAACACCTGCTTACAACCTTCTAAATACCGTTTTTAACATTATTAGAGCCCTCTAGACATAAAATTACACCCACATAGTCACCTTTACACTCGTATTATCAAAGTAAATAAGCCATTTCAGACATAAATAAAACTCCTGCTTGTGTGTGTCACGGTTAATGTGTTCCAGATGTGTTGGAGACAGGAAGTGACGTTGTAGGTTCAGAGTTGAGTTTTAGCTTGGCAATGGACAATTTAGAGTCACCAATTAACCTAACATGCATGATTTTGGAATGTGGGATGGGAGAATCGAACCCAGGTCTTCCCAATATCCAGACTGTGACTGGCCAACATGCTAACCACTAGACCACCGTGCGGCCATGATGATGATTATTATTATTGTGATTATGATAATATTATTGTGCTTGTTGTGAGATAATAAAAAACATGCAATAAAAGCCTGTTGTACTGGTGATCAAGTCTGGTGCTTGTCTCACCGAACATTAAAGTAACACTATTGACACCTAGTGACCAGTGTAGAAAACTGTATTCACAATTTGAATGTGTCTTCTTAATGCCTTGTATTTGTACTATATTTTTGTTCATTAGCCATTTTTATGCTTGAAAATCGGTTATTTATGCAAAAAAATAGGTAAAATTTGTTTAAATTATCTTTTTTTTTTTACTAATAGGTCGTATTCAACCACGAAACAGAATGATTTATGAATGAATATACCTTTGAAAAACCATGATAGAGTGAAGCTGCAAAATTTGGACCACGAAGTGTACATCTAAAAAGGTCATCAGACTCCCAAAACCGAAAACCGGGTTGTGTTTAAAACACTGGATTCTATTTTTCGTATCAGACAATAGTAGCTTGATGTTTTTTAAGAGACCAGCTCACACTGGCGTGATCAAATCACATCACGACATTGCAGCATCACATTGACCTATGCCGTCAACGTCCATCACAATTGCTGGCCTGGAACCTGGCTATGCAACAAATATGCATTATACATTTGACAAATATACTGTACAACTGCATGCATAGATATGTAATTTATTCATCTGATATCTTTATTTATAACATACTTACAATAAAACAACTAGGTGCATTATGTTAAAAGGACCTTGTGTAACCTTTATTTTTTCATGTGTTGTTCTTATGTCATATTATGTGTAGTTAATATTTGTTGAGCTAAGAAAAACTGTTACTACAATATCTGTACCCAGACATCTGGGAGTCCTCTGTCGTTTATGTATTTGTGGATTACTGTAATCCCTAGATCCCGTGGGTTGATGCATGGGTCGGACGGGACTGTCTGCTCTTGTCGCTCTGGGAGCGGCTGATGCTCCGATTAATTTGTTTTCTAAGAGAGGCAATTGACAAGAGTGAGCAATCCAGTGAAACTGTCACAGTCATGCATGTCTTGCGCACACTCTCACCCACTGTGCATATTCAGCTCATGCTTCATGCTTCGAAAGCGCTTCCAAATGAGCACAATCTAAAAATCGGGCACTCGATTACTTTTCGAGCAGAATTTGACTCGACATTGTAGACCAACACGTGCAGACTGGTACAGTATTTAAATGTACGATCTGTTAGCTCTATTGAGTAAATGGTGCTTGTATAGAGGTAGAAAAGGCAGAATCTCTCTTCTCTAACCACATATCTTAGACCAACTACAAATCTGTCTTGCATATAACTGAGAGCTCATCTTCTAGTATTCTACCGAATCGCGGTTCCTTTTGACACCGGTGCAGACGTAGTAACCAGACCGAAAAACTAAGTAGCTTATTGATGCCTTATTATTATGGTGCTAAATGAATGCGGATTGGAAGTGCTTCAAGGTAATATTGTGCAAGTGACGTCTTGTAAGTAATGCAACGTCTTGACAGAGGTATACGTTTAAACTTTACTGCTGACCTCAGTGCGCCAACAGCAGCTCTCAGTTCCAACACCGCACACACATTTCGCCATAGGGTTGTCCACAGCAGCAACACAGCAACATTGCCTCATTATCAATCAATCACGGTCACGGCTCTGAGCGAGGTGCATTCACAAACAGCGGAATTTTGAATAACACAAGCAGGACGGTTATTTGTTCATTGTGTTCTGTATTGTTGTTAGTTTTGTGGATATAATTATGATAATTTTTTGTGGATTTTATTTCATATTGGCAATTTTATTACTTACTTATAGGCGGGTAGTGAGACACCCAACTCACGAGACGAGACGATGCATGAGATTGGGTCCACAGGAATGAGACGGGACGGGATTTCAACATTAATTTGAAAAAATATGACTGGACAAACTATCTTTTTTATTTAACCAAATCACAAAACAATGCAGGCGCGTTTTGAAATGTTTATTGTTCCACAAATTGATGCTCAGATATTATTGTCAACATTTTTTGAGACCAAATAAACCACTGTTATAATAATATATAATAATAACAACAAATAATTGTAAGAATAATACAGCTCACTGTTTTTCTCATCTACTTGTTTTGTCTATTTATGTCAGGGCTATCCAGCTGTCCTGTGATAGTTATAATTGAAAAAAACCCAAAACACATTAAACATATAATTAAAGACAAATCTTTGTGTTTTTATTAGTTATTAGTATCAACATCTTAGCTTTTTGTAGTTACATTATGCGTTTTTGCTCTATTTTTCCACGTTTGCTCTGCCTTATTGGCGCTCTTGATCAAGGGCTAGGGTTGCATTGTGCAGGGATTTTTACAGCTTCCAGACGTGCATTGCACGCCATTACGTAGGTGGAGCTCACTCCCGCTCGCCTGCTCGGCGGATACTTCACCTTTGTTGATGGCTTGTTTTTAATTACCGAATAAATGCACAATGCAAGAAACACTTAAATGCGCACCCTTACTTGCTAAATAAACCGACCATGTGGCTAAATTGTCTCTTTTATGTATGAGGTGTGTTATGAAGCTGATGATTGCCAGTGCTTGAAAGTTGGCACTTCGCCAAATACAATGAGCGTCAATAGAACCGATCAGTGGTTAAGGGTGCAGACAAGTCTGAACGTCTACATGGGTTGATCTGACAAATCTTAATTAAAATTGATTATATGTAGGAATTACTACAGCTTCTGTTTGGACATCAACAAGTAGCAAGCAGCTGTTTAACACCAATGGAAAAATAGCCACACGTCACTCACTGACGCTGACACTGGGAACACCAAGGTAGGTGGGGTAGGTGCAGTGCCTAAAGCACTTAATGTGCGCTTCCAATAACGCCTTGCACACTTTCGTATTACCATATTATCATTCACTGTAGCGATGGCATAGTTCACAGTCTGATTGGCTGTTCTCGCAATACAGCTTTTCTCCAAACGAGAAATGTCGTCACGATTTAATCCCGCAAGATCTCGTCACCCCTACGTATATACAGTGTCATTTAAGATATGTTATTAAAGCCTTTAAATTACATGCCACAACTTACATGTCATAAAATTACGTAAAAATAAAAAGGCATTGACTCATGCACCCTTTAAGCACTGGCACCGTGTCAGAAGTACCGTTTTGGCACCAGTAACGGATAAAGTTAAAACGGTACCCATCCCTAAAGAAGACGGGTTAAAGAGGAGAGCCATCTTGCTGTCATCTCCACATACTGGTAAATCACCTGCTGTTGTTGCCTGTTGGTTTTGTGGTATGATGTTCTGCCTACCTTAGCCAATGCATCTTCGTCCATGTGGTTCTTCTGCATAATGTGCTGCAGGGCAAAGTAGATCTTCTCCTGGAGCTTTTGGACTTTGCGGGGCTCCATTAGCCACGGACGATCTGAATAAGGTGTTGATAGATATTTTGGATTGATATTTATTCTTCTGCATTGTATTTTAATCATTTGATACTGTTGGAACAGTGTGTCCACTCCTGTTTTAGCTTCTTTGAGTATTAAAAATTAGGGGGTGTTCACTGACCTGTGGAAATGAGGACAGCTGCCGAGAAGAGAGCGATCTCCTCCTCTGTCAGTTGCAGGGAACACAAACTCTTGGCAAAGTCAAACACCGCGCTCACTAAGTCATCGCAACCTTGAAGGCAAACACAAAGATGGGGATTGAGGAGAGAACAAAAAAAGAGTCATTAATCTTATTCTAGTCCTTAATGCTCAGAGGAACGAAACATTTTTACAGCACAAATGGTTCTACATATTTTTCTATTAATCAGCCCTTCATCTCGATCGTATCAGACAAAAATGCACAGCTGCTAACATATCTTACCTAGAGCTTTGAACATCTGCATGCCTCCATACTTGCCCTCAAAGAGCACTGTGTTGTTGAGAGGATTGAAGGCCCGGCACATCCTCACCAGGACGACCTCTAAACAACCTGAAAAGGCCAAACAAAGATTGTTTGAGCCTGAAAGAAAGAATACAAGTTGAGTATAACAAACCTATAGAAGTGGACTCACCTGATTTGAGCAGGAGGATCTGGTCATTTTGACAGAGCTCCATAAACCCTGAGATGCGCTTGGCGAACTCCACCACATACTGGATCGCGTGTGTGATCTGAATGGCACACTGCTGCCATAACACGTCCCGAGGCTAAACCGGAGAACATTTACAGTTGCTTGGTTAGAATTCTTTTATTCTTGTCATTGCATAGCTTTCATTGAAAACGCATTTAAAACATCATCATTCATAAAGAAGATGAAATAAATGAACTTAAAGCCATAATTGTATGACATGACAATGACATATTGAGCATATCCACAGGAGCTGTTCAAGCAGGAGCAGCTGGGAACTGCACACCTTCAAATTCAAATTTTCCATGTCCAACACATGGGAATTGTGTCATAATAAAAAAAAAAAAAAACCTCACCTTGCTCTGATACATTTTGACCTCCTCATAGGAGTGTGTCTGCCAGGCCAGCTGCTGCAGCTCCTCTGTGGTGTACTGACATGTCTCCAGATGAGACTTGATGATATTCTGAGCAATGCGGTCTGGAGGAGAGGATTGTAAGTCAATACATAATTTGATTAACACTCACTACATTCATTTATTTGCTAATGCATATGTATATATATTTGATACAGTGGTGCCTGTTGTGTGCCTTTTAAGTAGAGCAGACGGTTCAACAGGTTAATTAAATTTACATGATTTCCAATCGGAAAAACTGCCTCAGTGTTTGTATGTTTCAGTTTTCGTCTAACCTTTTTTAGAACGAATTAGTAAAAACAGAGGTACCACTGTATTAGCTATAAGGGTTCAACATGATATAATGTAAGAGCAATGAGATACTTTCTATGTAGAATTGTTCTTATATTTTGGGTTTGGTTGTACTTACAGCTTGAGCGATATACACAAACAAGACACAGTGACAATTTATCAGGTATCCGTATAACCCTCTTGAATTTCCTGTTCTGCTCTCAGATTATTAGACTGTTTTTACACTGCATTGTGGATAATTTCCCCATATAAATGTGTCTTGAAGATTCTATTGTGATCATGTGATGATTACCTAGTTCTCCCATGCTGACATTGTTGTGTCCCAGCTGACTGTCCTGGTAGCCTCCATAGCTGAACAGGTTGGGTACTGGCGTCAGGTCATACACTGGCTCCTGTTTAATGTGCTTCATGCCTGACATGTCCAAACCTGACTGGTCTGGAGACGGCTGGGTGGAATCCATCCCATAGTATCCACCTGGAAGGCCACCTCCATTGACATGGCCACCTTTAGGCAGCTCAATAACATGACCGTTGGCATAGGTTCCCCCAATCTCGTGGTTGAGAGTTGACAGTCCATTGGTTAGGCTAGATGAGTAAACACGCGCCAAAGCTTCCGCTTCCCCTGTCTGTTGCTGCCGCTGCTCCTGCAGTCGTGCTTGGTGCTTCTGGACCTCCGCGTACAGACTGTCACGTTGTTTCTTGGACATGCGGCCAAACTTAACAGCTAACAAAAAAGGAAGAGAAAGACACTTTTTGATGAACCATACCAAAATCCTGCTGCTTTTAATACTAGGGGTGTCACAAGATACCCAACTCACAAGACGAGACGAGACAAGATTTTAACATAAATTTTAAATGTTATACATACTGTACAGTATATTTAATGACAATTCTATGCTGTGGGCTGCTGGAGAGGGGGCAGCACGGACAGGGACAGGAGCAGGATTAATGGACTGATCAGGAGAGCGAGCTCTGTCCTGGACGGTCCTCTGGACTCCATGGAGGAAGTGGGGGAGAGAAGGATGTTGGCTAAGCTGACATCCATCATGGACAACACCTCTCACCCGCTACATGACACTGTGGGTTCCGCTAGCAGCTCCTTCAGCAGCAGACTGTTACACCCACAGTGTAAGAAGGAGAGGTTCCGTGGGTCCTTCGTGCCGACCGCTGTCAGGCTCTGCAACACCTGCACCACTTGAACCATGTGTCACTATGTATTCTTTACTTGCGTATCTTGCTTGCTGCTGTAACAAGTGAATTTCCCTGCTGTGGGATTAATAAAGTACTATACATACATACATACAGATCTTTGTGTTTTCATTAGTTATTAGTATCAACATTTTAGCTTTTATTACATTATGTTACATAATGTTAGTTACATTATGTCTTTTTGCTCTGTTTTTCTACCTTTGCTGGGTTGGTGTTTATTCTATTTCTGCGATGAGCCACCTTTCACAGATGGCCTCTGGGCCACACTTTGGACAACCATGTGTAGTTTGCCAGGAAGGGAAAGTGTTACCAGGCAACGGAGGAGTGTGTCCAAGCTCTGACTTCTTGGCTTTGTCACTGTTCAGGGGTTGGGTTGTATTGTGGAAGGGTATATGCAGCTTTCACACCGGACCAGCATTGCATGGCAATACTTATGTACAATCAGAGGTGAAGCTAAACTCCTGCTCGCCTGCACGGCGAATACTTCACCTTTGTTGACCACTTCACTATATTATAATAATTATTATTATGTAGTTTTTAATTACCGAATAAAGGCATGACGCAAGAGACACTTCCTGATTTTCACTTTTAATGCACATCCCTACTCGCTAAATATAGTGCGTAGACTACATGAGGTGCTCGCAAGCCGGCGTTTCATTCAAATTTTCAGTTAATAATGTGAGACCACTAGGAAAAATTGCCTTCTGAAAAACAAAATGTGGGTTGTGGATACCAGCATTTTGTTAATGTTCTGGTAAAACAATCATATTCGGTTTGTTTGGGTTGAAATACGCTATGAAAATAAATGTTACAAAAATGAGTAGCTCTTGGCCATTTTCATTTTGTAAAAGTAGCTCTCACAGGAAAAAACGTTGGAGACCCCTGGTGTACAGTGTGCGTTAAGCACTTAATACTGCCTTGCACACTGCCACTTCCATATTACATATGTTCTCCAAACGAGACGTTTTGTCACGTTTTGATTTCCCAAGATCTTGTGATACGAGACACCCCTGATAGACCTAATATGCACCGTTAATAGATACGATTCGAGGGGCTTTCATCCATGCAAGTGATCTGCATAGACACACTATGCCCCCTTTCTGATTTCTTATTTTTTTGCATGTTTATCACACTTAAATGTTTCAGATCATCAAAAACAATTTATATTAGTCAATGACAACACAACTGAACACAAAATGCAGTTTTTAAACGGATTATTATTATGAAATGAGAAACAAAATCCAAACCTACATGGCCCTGTGGGAAAAAGTGATAGCCCCCTAAACCTAATAACTGGTTGGGCCACCCTTAGCAGCAACAACTGCAATCAAGCGCTTACAATAACTTGCAATGAATCTCTTACAGCGCTGTGGAGGAATTTTGGCCCACTCATCTTTGCAGAATTGTTGTAATTCAGCCACATAGGAGGGTTTCCAGAACAAACCGCCTTTTTAAGGTCATGCCACAGCATCTCAGTAGGATTCAGGTCAGGACTTTGACTAGGCCACTCCAAAGTCTTCATTTTGTTTTTCTTCAGCCATTCAGAGGTGGACTTGCTGGTGTGTTTTGGATCATTGTCCTGCTACAAACCAAAGTTGGTTTTAGCTTGAAGTCACGAACAGATGGCCGGACATTCTCCTTCAGGATTTTTTGGTAAACAGCAGAATTCATGGTTCCATTTATCACAGCAAGTCTTCCAGGTCCTGAAGCAGCAAAACAGCCCCAGACCATCACACTACCACCACCATAGTTTACTGCTGGTATGATGTTCTTTTTCCGAAATGCGACGGTACTTTTATGCCAGATGTAATGGGACACACACCTTCCGTCAGACCACAGAGTATTTTGCCAAAGGTCGTGGGGATCATCAAGGTGTTTTCTGGCAAAATTGAGACGAGCCTTAATATTCTTTTTGTTCAGCAGTGGTTTTCGTCTTGGAACTCTGCCATGCAGGTCATTTTTGCCCGGTGTCTTTTTAATGGTGGAGTCATGAACACTGACCTTAACTGAGGCAAGTGAGGCCTGCAGTTTAATTTTGGTTGGTTGGCCACTTCTGGGAAGGTTCACCATTGTTCCATGTTTTCACCATTTGTGGATAATGGCTATCACTGTGGTTCGCTGGAGTCCCAAAGCTTTAAAAGTGGCTTTATAACCTTTTCCAGACTGATAGATCTAAATTACTCTCACTTAAGTTATGTTTTAACAGGGGCACAATCACTCTAGGTTTGGATTTTTTTTCTTTTTTGTGTGTATTCAATCATGCAGGATATTTGTTCAGTCAAATGTCACTCATCTTGGTCAGGCTTACAATTTGCCTTTGCCTAGTTAATCCCAAAATGTTTGGTGGGGTTCAACAACTGTTCCCCAAAATGTCTTGGCCAGATGAAGAATGAAGTGAATAATTAAGATTTGAGTGTAACTAAAGTATTTAAGACATAGCCTTTTCCATATTGTGTTCTGCATGTACTTGTATATTAGTGTGTGTATTAGTTGTTACTTTCAGGATACAAATGGGGTCTAACCATCTCTGGACATTCCTAGGGCAAGACATTTCTGCAGGCGGCAGTGTTGACATCGGTTGCGGTTTGTTCTGTCGATGAGGCAGTTCCTCTGGCGGGGGCAGGAGTAGGACGCATTGTTCTGCTGACTCCTTCTGAAGAATCCCTGGTTTCACATCAATTCAAAGAATGAATACAGACTAACAGGTATCTGAGCAAAAGAACATTTTTTAAAATGAAGTCTTACCTTACACCCCTCACATGTGATGACTCCATAGTGGATACCTGACGATTTGTCTCCGCAAATTTTGCATGGTATAACTTCGATTTGGGCTGCAATTAATGGAAAAGGAACAATGTTGAACATTGGATGTGCAGTAAAGCGCAGTGCAAAGACACAAGATGTATGCATCATGTATGCATGCGTACATGGCCACCTGAGTGTACTTGAGAGTGTACCTGAGTGTATTTTTAGAGCTTTGTCGACGAGCTTATTGGAGGGTTAAAAAGAAATGGCACATAACCTAGTTGGCTGTAAGTCTGTGTATGTGTGTGTGTCCTACAGTATATCTAAGAGTTATGAAAAACAACTTAACAGGGGCAGTTTGACATGTGGACCTTGTTTATGTCTTTGCAGGAGTTTTTCTAATGACTGTGACATGGAGGACTGCATGCATGTTCACAAGCACAGGCCCACTCAAACACCTTGGTGACAAGGCAGCATTAAGTGTGCATCTCTTCTTTGGGTTCCACTTGAAGGAAAGACCCCTGCAGGTTAGTAATGTTGCTCATGACAAAACATGTTACATCACTTAAGGACTACCCTTGCTGTTTAACCACTCTCCTGTTTTCTCACTTACGCAATCAAAAATATGTCCACCCATACACATCCATACTTACTAATCAAACTACATTTCATTTTAAAATCTTACGGATTTCTTGGTAATATTACTCACTGTGTATCGGCAGCTCCATGTACAGCATATAAAAAACAGAAGCTGTTTCAATGTAACATCTAAGCGCACCTGTCGCTTGTGTATTTGAGCCTATCATCCATAGTCTACGGAAAGAGAACGCTGCCGTTCCAGTTAAGTGATAGATGTAGCCAGAGATAGGCAGGTGTGTCTGCTGAGATGGCACACTGTGTAAAGAGATTATACAGCCTATCTAATCCTAAATTATTTCCCAGCGAGCTGGATCTGCTGAACACCGTCTTAGTCTGAGCTAAGAAAGCCGTACACCTGGAAGCCCCATGCATATTTCAGTAACAAATTCAGCAAATCCATGAGTAGCTCAAATAGACATTACTGTTTCCCTATTTAGATGCAGATTGAATTATACTTAACTCTTCTGCACAAAAAATAAAAAACTAATTTCTGTCCAACTATAGTTTATAGGAGGTCTCTTCCTGCATTACAAACTGAATGCATTGCATATTGTTTAGACAGCTTTTGCTGAAATAGCTTTTATTTGTAAATGTGACCACAACATTAGGTACACATGCACATTATAATGAGATCCAAAACAAGAGCTGTGTCAATAATTCAGCCATTCTTGTCAGAGAGGTATTCATTTGTCATATGTTAGGAGTTTCCAGGGATGTAGACGTGCTCTGCCTGAGGGAGTCATGCTTTACTCCTAATATACAGGAACCTCGATCGGGTAACCAAAATATTGTAATGATATCTACCTCACATTGTGACGAAGTGGCTCACGAGTGTGTCAGTGCTCCAACATTTTATTAATGCAGACGGTTATTTATACAGCATGTTTAAATGTACACGAGCTCACAACTTAAACAGCTGTGTGGATGAATGAGTGTGCATTGTGCAGCATGTATAATTGGATGATCCCATATGCGGATCACTAAACGACTTAGTATTTCCAGACAGCAGGAGTTTTTTTTGCTCCAACTCTGGTGTGTAATTGAGCGACGCTTTCATTTTACATGAGTGTGATGCACGACATACGTTTACATTTAACATTTTGGAATCCCTATTGTAAACTCTCAGACACCTCTTGTTCATCCACTTGCCTATTTATCATCCCCAAGTGACCAAAAAACTGAAAGTCCTGGAATGATCCATTCTGGTTTTTTGAAAGGTGGGTGTAAGTAGTCTCAGACATTCTTAATTTGATTAAAGCAACCTTATTATTGAACCTTTATTTATCTTAACATTTATGAAGTGACTACGGGTGCGATACAGACACAGAAAATTCAATTTGATTCAATACTTTAGTGTTACTGTTCAATATTTTTCAATACAAGAAAGACATTTTCATGCTTTATTTACCCAGTATTTTATTTAAATGACCAACATTTGTTTAGAACCATATCAAACTAAAATAGCACAATTCAAATCAACATAATTACACATAATTTATCAATAGATCTGTTTATAGATTTAATAGTATTTCACTTAAACTATGGAATTGGCCACTACAAATGCAATGAGGACTTTTATTGTGTGTATATGCATCTTACCGTACCGAATTTTTAGCAATAATTTGGAAAATAAAGATTTTAAATGCAATTTTGTATGCCGCTTGAGATGCCGTCGGCCACCAGCCAACACAGAAGCCGCTGATTGCTTCTACCTGCGGGGACTTCATTTTTGCTGCGGTGGAGCAACAGTGAGTTAAGGCGGGACCTTGATGTCAGCTGACTGATGTCATGTTGCATTTGTGACTCGGTTTACAATATCATTTGATTACTACTGCTATCGAATCGAGAACCCCGTGCTGAGTGGTTTGAAATAGATACATGTGAGCGATGCACCCCTACACGTAGCATATTTAAATAAAAGAAAATTTCAAAAACATCTAAATTTCCCCCTTACTTTGATGACGGCTGTCACCATATCATGGAAGACTGCATAATTTTGCTAAATCTAGCATTGCTCATGCTGCGAGTTGTGGTGCCGCCAAAGTCCTGACCCATTTCCACCCATTCCTGCCCAACTGGCTCCAAAATGGGTCAGAGCAGAGCGTGGACTGGGATGATACACTACACAGACTACACATATGTGTGGAAGTCAATAAAACTGGCCTGTAAGATGCTGTATTAATAGCCTCTAAGCAGGTCAGCTGTCTCCACGACCATACAGAACTGTTAGTAACAGATGAGTCTCATCTGAATCAGTGTTTGGTGTTTCCATTTGTCTTCCCTTAATCTTAAGATACAGTTTATCATGCTGTGATGTGGATATACAGTACATAACATTTGTGTTTATGTCCTGCAAAGGCTCTCTTCTACCACGGGTGAGGATGTGTTGACAGCTCTGCTCCAGTGATTACAGTATATCTATATTCACTGTATGTCTTCCTACCCCATGGGAGATTGTACTCCTCTTTGTACTACATAATTATGCCCAAAGGAGCACAGGCGTGTGGGCATGTGCATTGTTTCAGTGAGCGTTTGAGTAAGTTTTTCCACAAATAAAGACACGAGGAAGGTGTATAGCACGTGTGCATATTTGCAAATGTATGTGTGGGTGTGAGCATTGTCGAAATTGTGCGTGTGTGCTGCGCTCATTGCCTGTGGGGACTGTCAGGTAGGATACAGAGAGACGGTCATGACAGCATTGCTGTTGCCAGGGTGACCACCCACTCGCTGCACTCGTCTGGCTGTCACGGCAATGATGTGCTAAGCTGTCACACTCTTAAAGGAAGTGATGTCACTGCATGTCCTGTTTGCCGCCTCCCCTTTCTGTCGCTCTCTATCACAGCTACTGAGGTCTTAGGGATTGTTAAGCAAATGACTCCCACTTCTTCCTATAAAAACAATATTTGCTTTCAGGTTCTGCCTTGTTGTACTTGAGCTGCACTGGTGGATTATATCAGAATTAAGATTTTTGTGTGCCCAAAGGGAGCTTCTTATTTGAAAAGTTAGTAAGTGCATTACTAAAATAGAGGGAAACTTTAGGCCAAAAAATGAACATGGCTCTTCTCCAAACCGCTCCTCACAGACATCTACATATCGAAAAAAGAAACAGTAGTCTGTAAATCTGCTTTTTATCCTCCACCAAGGAGATTATGTTGCCATTGCTGTATGTTTTTGTTAAATTAGTTAGCAGGACTAAACAAAAAACTACCCCGCTGAAACTTTGTGAAGGACCAAGGAAGAACTTATTTAATGCTACTGTCGTGTCAGACTAGCACAATTTAGTTTTCATTTTAACAAAATGAAAGGGCATTTTTCAACATTTTCCTTCATCTTTAAAGCCATATCCACACAAATACAGAGATTTTTAAAACACGTTTATCGATGCGCTTTGGCCTCTCATCCTCGTGCAAACTTAGGTTTTTGTCCTTAAAAACTCATCTTTTGAAAACTCTGGCTGGAGTGTAGATTTTCAAAAAAACTCCAACGTCAGTGTTTGTATGTGGGCGGCTAAAACAGATCTTTTTGGTTCGGTCAAAAAATTGTGGGACATTATCTTATGTGTTTAAACCTTATTTATGACATTTTTGTCTTACAGGTCTTGTTTTCATTTGCACCTGCATGTGCCTTATAACGTGCACTGGAGATTTAAAAAAAACATTCACAATGTTCCATAAAGTGTGATTTAAAAGATAATGTACACGTCATTGTGTATCTAATACCACTATATTGATAAGCAGATGCGTTATAATGTGTGATCAATGGTAGCATTTTAGGCTTCTGATTGGCTAAAATGCAGACGGTGTTTTTTATGTGGACAGATTTCTTTTTTTAACTCCATTTGAATGGAAATTTTTTTAACACTAGAGTGGAGGAAATGTGTGTTTTTGAAAAGATCCATGTTTGAGTGGAAATAGCCAACATTCAGGCATTTATAGTAGATGGATCTGGACAAAGCTGCACAGTTCGGTGCTGTTCCTGCTTCCTGGAAGTTTGCATTCTGCTGTTGGAGAAAAATGTGCTCTCCTCCACTGAGAAGGAAGGTAGTCTGAGGTGAATGACTGACAGCTTCGTTGACCAGCGCGAGTGTAAGTGTTATCCTGAGGTTATGTAAGAGCAGGACTGCAATGCTGGCGATTCCTCAGCTAAGAGGAGGATCAGTCTCAATCTCATGAGGGAGAGAAAGAGAAAGACAACTTCAGAAATAACAAGGCCAAATAGCTGTAGTGTTAACTGTGTGCACGTGTGCAAGCTGATTGTGGCCATGAGGGCTATATTGCACCAGCACATGTGTTATTATAATTGATTTTTAATGAAGTGAGGATCTCCTGTGTATTTCCTGGGCTGCCCCTCTTTAAATAGAGTCCTAATTATCTACACTGGAAAAAAAAAAAGCAACCGCCCCGCACTAGTATTGTCTCAGTAATTCATCTTATCGCACACGGTCGTTAAGGGTTATGAATAGAAATGCATGTACACAGTGCCATGACATTAATGTCCACAAAGATGATGCAACAGCAAATCTAGTCCACTAGGTGTTGCTGGAAATGTTTAGCTTGGGTGTGAAGCTGAGAAGAGGCAGACTGGACATGCATGTTTCATTCATTCAGCCTGCAGGATGATGGCTCCAAAACAGAACACCCAAAGCAGCACACACGCAATGCGACAATAACATGAGCGAGCTTGGTGGTGGAGTATCGCAGTTTAGGGAACAGTTGAAATCACTTTCTTTCCTAACTTTTGTCAGCGCGAGACACTTCAGAAAGGCAAACAAAAACTCCTGAGGTCCCAGGGGTTGACTTGTTGGGGATGAATGTGGGTGGTGTATGCACTTTATTAAAAATATGCATTGCTTCTTTCTAAGCTAACTAGATATCTTGTGGGAAAATAAAGACGATCAGCACTTTCCTATCCCCCAAAACCTCCTTGTTAAATGTGAACAAGTCTGGCGCTGGCCTTAGATGTCTACGTACTCTGAATTATGTTATCACTATTCGCCATCCCTTCCACTTCAGTCTGTTTGACATCGTCACTCGTCTCTGAGTGTTCCGCCACGCTGTAAGTGGCTGTGTGACTTGGAAATCATTTCAGCTTCTGTTTTTCATGATCTATTTCCATCTCGCAGCAATACTCTTCCTTGTCTTATATAGCCGAGAGAGAAATAAGCTTTTTTCCCCCACCCGCTGATGATGAAAACACTGCAAAAACTTCTGGTGGCGTGATTGCTGAGTGAATTAAGACACACTGCTGGGAATAGCGCACAAGACTGCTGCTTGGGTTATCTCCCTTGTGTCTCCTCTCATGTTTGCACATCATACTGTCCCATTAAACTGCCACTGCCACTGCCGATGGATTCAAATGGACTTGAGCAGCGCATCCGTCATCTTACTTGCTGTGTGAAACATCTAAAACTCAGTGAAGAGCGGTGGACTATCTGCTCCTCTTGACAAACTCATTTTCAGTCACTTTCATCCATACAGCTTGTGTTATTTTACCTCTTTTTGACTCAGATGCCTGCCTTGTTCTATGATTGTCTGTCATCACTGCAACTGAACACCACGCGTTTATTATATACAGTTTTTTTTTTAATCCTCGTCCTCTGCTATACCTGGCAACTCCTATGTACCCAGTTACTTGCATTCAAGGAATACAAATCATCTTTTCTCTCAACACAAGCTCCCTCAAATGTTAAATATTAACAACCATTCCAGCAACATAAATCAAGTGTGGTCTGAGACTGACAAATATAGGGAGTAATATATAGTTAAAACTACCATACCGACCATCGATACGCCGCCACTCTTCATACCAAACAATACAGTACACTTACATTTGAGCCAATTGGTACGGTTCCCTTCCGTTTGTCATGGTTTGGAACAGTAAATGCAAAACACGATAAACACAGGTCAACAATGGAAGGCATTGAGCATTGTGTGTGCTTTTTTTCTTGCCACAAAAAGAAAGGAATTATTGAATAAAAAGTGAATTATCTTCCAATTAGGGGACTCCTTTGTTTCTAGAGCCACCATTTAGGTCATACGTATCAACCCTCCTGTTTTCCCCAGGAAACTCCCGTATTTGGCCCTTCTTTCCTGGTGCTTACATTAAAAAAAAAAAAAAATCCTCTTCGGTACTGCTGGAGCAACACAGCGAGGGCAATGTAGGCAACTCCCACCCTTCCAGTCTGCTCAGCAATAAAATTTCCTTTATTTCCCCTTATTTTGCAGAAAAAAAATCTCTTATTTTCAAATGCAAATGTTGACAGGTATGATTTTGGTACCGTTCCACTTTGGTTGGTACCCCAATGCGAGATTATACAGTAGCTTTGGACAATGAAAACACACTAAACTAAACTTGCTGGAGACTGGTTAGACTTATATTATTGAGATTTACGTAATATTTTGATTGCAAACAAAGATGAACCTGACGGACGCACACTGCCATGCTAGTATAAGGCTTGACAAAACCTTGTGTGTGTGCATGTGCAGCCTGCTGTGCATTGCAGTAATTATCATAATACTGGACGGTAGCAATATTTCACCACCCCTCCTTCCCTGGTTCCATCCCTCTTCTAAAATGTAGATTGTCACACGCTGCATGTTGTGCGTGTATATTGCTTCTCCCAACCCCCTAAAAGTCTATCATCATCAGACTCCCTCCCCTCCTCCACACTTTGCCAGTACAACCGTCTTCACACATATGTACAAACAGTCAGAAAAACAGTCTCTACTGCCCTCCCCCTAATGCTGTGTGTCAGAGGGCATGAGCCTGTCCAGCTTGCCATGCAGCCACAAAGCACTCTGGGTAATTGCTCAGATAGCAGGTCTGGGATCAGCTGGAGTTTGCTCATAGAATATTGTGCTGGAGCGTGATTGGACACCACAGTGAGGGAACAGAAGGGGGCCACTGGCTGTTATCCAGTGCATCGATTCACACACAGGCACACACACACACACACAGACGCAGATATGCTTGAATGCATACATTACTGCAAGCTGCTTTTGAAAAAACAGACTTTACAGTATGACGTTCTATGCTTAACCCCCTCTCACCCTCCAAACACACACACACTCCCACCCAATGCAGCATGTGTCCTCAGATGGATAAGAGGAGAAGGAGGCGTGGGAAAAAATCCACAGGGTAAACCCAACCCCTGCCCCAACACAAATACACACACACACACACACACACACACACACACACACATACACATGCACACACGCATGGAGTCTGCCCATCTGCCCCCTGTGATCTGCCTCTCATGGTCACTGTACACACTCACACATAGGCGTGCACTCACGCCCTACAGTCCCCTGGGTGACCCGTAGGACCCTAACAGCCTTTGACCTTTCCTTAAGGACCGAGTGAGTCCATCGGAGTGGAACAAACGAGTCCAAGTGTGAGAGGTCTGCATCTGGTCATTATCATCCTGAAATCAGCCATGAGAATGCACACACAGAGACACCACACACAATTAGGAGTACTCACACACACACACTGCTTATAGCTCTGTCTTGTATCGCTCACTGTCACGCCTTGGCCCTCACGTCTGCAGACATGCATGTGTTCACACTGAGCTGAGCTGAAACGTTGATGTAGTGTCCATATTTTGCTTGGACTGAGGCAATGAATGTACAGGAGATTATGTTTACACACACTGAGCACGGTTGCTCCTTCCTGGGGTGGGAAAATAATGTTTGTTGGCGTTGGCCATGTCCTCATCCTCCTTCAACGCTCCTCCTATGGTGTTTCTCTTGAGTCTAATTGTAGATGACAGTGTGTGTGTGTGTGTGTGTGTGTGTGTGTCTTTGAGGGGGGAAGGGAGAGCAGAGGTGGCTACCCCAGAGAGTAGAAGATGAGAGAGGGACATCCATGCAAAGACAAACAGAAAAGTCTTAATTTCTTACTTACGGCTGAAGGACTTTAAAAAAACACACACGCTTTGTATAGTCATGAATGCAACACAAGTAGCGTGTAAGGAGACATACTCGCGAATCAGCATTCAGATTGCGATCCCCGCAAATTCAAATTTTTATTTACTTTTTTGCCAAAAAAAAACATCATTCAGCATCATTCGAGTCGAAAATAATTACAAATACGTGGTAATACAGGTAAAATGTACAGCATATGTGTACCACTGTTTAGAAAAACCCACAGTTTTTACATGTTTATGTCGTTATGCTTCACTGATGTTTTTTCGTCACGAGTTGAGATTTCGCACTTGGTTCGGTGGTCGTTAAACGCACCTCAGTTGCTGCCAGACACAAAAGTGAAACTTATGAATAACTTCTACACCATGACCCCGAGTCCACCTGGGCATTGACCATATTGCATTATCATTCATTTGTAGTTGGTACCTATAGATGTTATACTTTAAAATGTGTTTAATAAGTGTGTGAGGCATATTGAAGAGACATGGAGGAGGATTTTGGAACTGAATCTAATCTAATAATTACAACAGTCTTATTACAAAAGGTGATCTAAAATCGGAGGAGAACGTCAACGTTTGGTGTGTGTGTCAAAAATAGACATTTATGGGCGTCTCAATTACTCGCAGATATTTGCCATTCGTCTTGGAACGATCTACTGTGTTCACTAAAGATTTTATTGTAATGGTAATAGAAATGGTTTCACTTATAAATTACATTGGAGTACATCACATAGTACAAGTCACAGTTCCACATGTCCAAAATAGGAAAAAGGTGGAAGAAGCAAAGTAGGAAGAAACAAAGCTTGTATAATCCTACCCCTAATACTACCCCGCATCAATTACAATGCATTTGTACACTTCCTGTGTTTTAAATGTACTCTTTGACAATTTTAAATACATAGGAAAATGATAAGCAGTATAACAATATAGTAAAAAGAGTCAAGGTTTGTAGTGACTGTATATAAATTTTATTACATTCATAATAAATAATAATAAATATTATAACAACTGATGAAAGGGTTAATAGTTGACTGTTTAGTTGGTGTACTTTTATAGTTATTCCCCCATATCTCCACACAATAAGTTAGATATGGTAATACCAGAGAGCAATAGCGTGTATGGAGTGATTTTTTGGTCCAGAACAAATTTTGCTTTATTTAGTATTGAGGCATTTCTTGCCACTTTATGTTGTATATTTTTAATGTGAGATTTCCAATGCATATTGTCATCTATTATGACCCCCAGAAATTTATTTTCGTTCACCTTGTCAATGTCCACGACATCAATTTGTATTTGTGCATCAGTATCCTTTCTGCTATTACCAAATAGCATTATTTTAGTTTTACTTAGGTTCAGGGATAATCTGTTTTTATCAAACCATCTTTTTAGTGTAATCAGTTCGTCTGTGACTTGTTTTTATTAGCTCTTGTGTGCTTTCTCCAGAATAAAATGCAGTAGTATCGTCTGCAAATAATACTACCTGTATGTCTTTTGTGACTTTACATATGTTATCAATGTATAGTTCGAACAGTTTTGGTCCCAGTATTTATCCCTGGGGTATGCCGCATGATATATTTAAACTTACGGATGTATTTTCTCGTAACTTCACATATTGCTTCCTGTTTGCTAAGTAGCCAAACAGGTTCAGTTCAGTTCAAAACTAACCCTCTGATTCCAACCCTTTCTAGTTGTGAAATTAGGATATTGTGATTAATTGTGTCTAAAGCTTTTGTCACATCCATAAATACTGCACTTGTGAACTTTCTGCGGTCTCCAGCGTTGGTAATTTCCTCAGTAATTTTGATTAGTGCCATGGAAGTTGAAATGTTAGCTCGGTATCCGTATTGACGGTCCATGAGTGATTCATTCTTATTTATAAATTTGTCCAACCTGTTGTTGAATAGCTTTTCAATCGTTTTTGGAAAATTGTGGTAATAAGGAAACGTTTGTAAATTGATGTTTTACGATGTTTTAAGATAAAAATTCCACCCGCCCCCTTTTTAAAAAAATAATGCATTTATCATCATTCACACAGCAACATGCGGGCCCCGCCCCCCGGAGACTGCCGCATCCCCCCCAAGCGTGCAGAAGTATCCACAGCCCAGGTCAGTCCAAGTGAAGAACCACACTCTGCCCCCCCAGCGCAAGCCCCGCATCAACTGGCCCCGAAGGGCCACCCCTGGGAAGGGCAGGCGAACCAGACAAAAACGTCCCGCAATCCAGGCCACCCCAGGTGATCCACCGCATCGTGACGGCCAGCAGACAGGTCCATAGCCACAGCCCCAACCCCGCCCCGCGGACAGGCGCCGCAGAATAGGCAGGAGACACCCCGATCCAGTGTGATAAGATGGGATTGTGCCTATTATGCAATTAAAAATATAAATAAATAAAAGAGGACAGCTCTAAAGGGCTGGCCTCTGTGTCCCTGAGGGGTGTATTGTATGTGTGTGTATGTATATGATAGGGATGTATGTGGATGACAGCTAACGATGCAATTAAATTGGGGGACAGCTGAGGTATGGTGGGCCCCTCGCCTGCCCAGCCTCTCCAAACCCTAAATGTTGTGGGGTTAAAATTGAGGGGCGGCTGAGTCAGATGCATGCCAGGGGAAAAGGAGCAAGGCAACCCCACACCTGCGCCATGCCCGACCGTTGACCACCTCCCAAAGTTCTATATCTATGTGAACTGGTGCAGCGGAGTAGGAAGGATGAGGGCAACACGCCCACCGCCCAACACCGCCCAACACCGCCCAAACCGAGCGAGGCGGGGACCGAGGAGACACACGATCAACAGGCCACTCACGACAGCACAGGCTCGGACGAGCCACGGGCCTCAGGACACACCCCAGGGACTACCCGGCCCGCGAGAACACCCAGTCCGGCCCAACCAGCCCCCCAGAGACGGTACCTGAAGCACCCCCAACACCGGTGTTTGACGCCAACGAGGACGGCTTCGAGGGCTGGCTCTTGGGTGGCTGGTCTTGGTTCTGCCTGCCCCTGTGGGCCTGTTGAGCACGTAAGAGCATTTAGATCAACAATACTATCTTCCCTAATGACTGGACAGGACAAAAAAAAGGAAGAAAAGGCTGAGAGAAAGGCATTTAAAGTTAATTAATGCATTTGTTGTCCAAGTCTGTGAAAACGACCCTAATGCTGACATTATTACAGACCGTAAATTTAAATATTTGAAAAAGAAATTCCTGCCACAGCGACACAGCAGTGGCAGGACACAGCGGCGGCAGTCTACCTCCCACGCAGCCGACCAACACAGCTTAAAAAAATCCTGGGGGAAACCCGGTAATATTGTCAATTGACACCCTTATTATGTTTTACTTCACCTTGTGCAGGCAATCAGCAAACTACATAGAAATTTATCATTTTATCACCCAAAAAAATCACTATATCACATTGCAAGACTTAATCATGATGGTTATGTTTATAATATCGATATACTGATATAGTATACTCAGTCTTTTAGTATTACAAACATTTCCTGGTTTTCATGACCTTTCTTTGCTGATTGGCTGGGAGCATACAGATCAACTCACACTTGTTACCAAATATAGTGTCTTGGCCTGTAAATGGCGACATTACATTTGTAAGTGACAGGACCAGTGTTTCCCATGCATTCATTTATTTGTGCTACAAATAAATTTGGACGATCGCAAACAGATTTGGCGCTGACTGCTCGCCCGCGCCCATAAACACATTACAGTGGGACTATCTGTGAATGTAGCTTGATATTCCAACTTTGTGCAGCAAATGGCATCATAACTCTACTTCTTAACATTCGTCATACGCTCCTGGTCTGAATATGAGAGAGAATGAGAATAAGAAGACGTAGCAGCAGAGATAAGTGTTGCCTACTTTGAAACATTCGACTTATCGAGTATTCAGACCCTTTGGATTTTGTTTTTTAGAAAAGCGGCAAATCTAGCTACCTTTTCTGGTACAACACTCTACCATCACAAATACTGTAGATTGCAGTCCAGTATTTTTCGGTTACACTTTTGGGGGAAACTTGCATTATGCTTCATTGGACACTTAACATCAAAAAACTTATTGAGTGCACAATTAGTTTGGCAATAAACAGGCACAAACTGCAGTGACACACTGCGCCTAACTATTAAGGGAAAGCTACAGTTCAAACTATTTAGCCAAGATGTTTTGTAGTAGTACTTTTCACAGTCAAATGCCACTGTTTGAAACACATTTTTACCTGCAGCTGAATCTTTCAAGAACCTCAAGTTAAGGTTCTTCCTCACGGCTTGTGTGTTTATGTATTCCTGCTCCAGAGTGAATGCGAGCATATGAATGAGAGCCCGTTGCAGCTGATGTGTGTATTTCAATGCATGTGTGTGTGTTTCTGTTTAAGTGCAGAAGCATGCGATATGTGTGTCCTCTCTCAGGGATGGCCACTAATAGCTCGCCTCGGGCAACAATTTAACTCAGCCTAACAAGGTTCTCCCCAAAGTGGCCCCAGGGGCATCTCTCGCAGAGGCAAATTGATCACAAAGACTCGCGCAGAGTCTGCTCTGCTCTTCACCTGCTTTCTCTATCTCTCTCTCTCGCTCTAGTGGCATGATTTAACAGAATACATTAGCAACCCCAAATTGGAGTTGAGTGAGTAAAAGCAGCACCAGTCTTGATTTCATAATTTCATTCTCTTTGCAAAGGAGAGATAAGAGACCTCACATCAACTGCTGTACATTGTGTGTCCTGAGCAGTAGTTGTTGACACACACACACACACACACACACATGCACACACACTTGGACTGTGAGGTTGCTCAAGAGCGAGGGAGGGATGAGGAGAAGGAAAGATAGGCCTAATAAGAATCTCTTCAATGGGATTACAAGCACTAAAACAGGCTAATCTTTGTCATTAAGAAAAGATGCAGTTGGCTAAGTCACAGGCTTATTGTTGCGACGTGCGTGCTTTGCACCTGGCACCACTCAATACCTTCAGCCAGCAGAGACATTTAGAGACATGCTCTTAAGTTACACATCGCTACTAATTGCATCCACTCTCTGTTTGCCACTTGACGTAGACAAATGCTTCTACGCAAATCACTTTTTTTGTGTGCATTCAACTCACATTTTCAAAGCAATTGTAGGATTTACGATAATGCTACATGCATATTAAGAAGAAATGTAACACTGACACAAACCTGCATTATAAGGACTAATCTGATTTTGTGTTAGATAAGTTTGCAAGTGTGGACTTTGGATGCTGCTGGTATGGGTGCACTGCTGAGGACAATTACAGCTTGCAGATGTAATCTGATCACAGTATCTACTGTATATACAGTGTGTGTGTGTGTGTGTGTGTGTGTGTGTGTGTGTGTTTACCACACAGACTTCATACCTACACAGTGCATGGAAATTAGTATCTCTATGCATGACTTTTCAGTCCTTACTTTTGGCATACTTTCTGCTTGCAGACGCACTCACACATGCTTTTGCTTTATTATATAACTTTTAAGTCTTTAATTGCTCTCCTTTCTTATCTCAGAGTGACTCTCCCTTCCCTCCTTTCTCTTTTATCTCCTGCTCTTAAATGCCCGGCTTTAACATTTGTTCACCTCAAATCAGCTCTCCATCTACAAGTGCAGCAATGGAAATCATTTCACCCATAATCTGACTGAAATGAAGAAGAAAGCAATAATCGCTGAAACAAATCCTACCATTTTTGTGTTTTCACCCTTGTTTCCTCTGGCAGAGTGACTGGCCAACTTTTTATTTTGTGTTCATACATATTAAGCGCTTGAACTGAGCACAATAAAACTTACATTTTTACAAATACTAATGAAAAGCAATAATAGCAAATCCTGTTCAGCTGGTGTGCATATGAAAGTACTCCACCCCCCCCAAAATTAGTGATGCTCGATATCGGCTTTCTTACTGATATTGTCCAGCATTACATTTCCGATACCGATACAGGCAGCAGCTCTTCCTTCAAACCAATGTCAGGTCACATCTCATGTAATGAACACATTATGCTGATTTTACTGTGATGCCACTGGATGCATTTCACAGATATTCGTGCAATATAAGACAAATACTGCAATATGCAATGTAAGTTTCAGAAAAAGTGCCACATTTATTTGAAACAATTTGTCTGAATAACAAATCATGACCAATTAAAATAATATAACAACTAAAATAACACATTTCAACTAAAATAGCATGTTCTCCTATCAACAAAGTATAAGACAGGTTAGTCTTCACAAATAAGAATCCAATTAAACAAGGATGGCAACAAAACAATTTGGAAAGCTGCACATTTCTATGTGGCACAAACATCCATATAGAAACAAATTAAGGTGAAAAGTACGAAACTATGGACAAATACAATCGGTGAAATTATAAACTGGGCTCATTCACACACACGACACACACATATCCGCTCAGTTATTACATTGCTGCAGGTACTCTAGCAAGTGATTCCTCCTGAGATGTGATATTAGATTAGAAGTATTCAAGGAAGATGTCTTACTTACTTACTTAACAGTCATTGCAAATTGCATATTTAAAATACGAAGGCAAGACCACGGACATACTGAGCGAGCAAGCTTGTTGCTTTGTGGAGCACGACCTCATCACTCATGCGACAATATCATTTTTGGCAGAAAAAACGATACCGATATGAACCAGTATCTCATTTTTATGGCAATATCGGACATCCAATAATGTTTTTGTGATTAAAAATCGCAGTAAAACAAAAAAAAGTGAATATTGAATATATTGTAGCTCCACTGAGACATACTTCCTTCACGAATAAGTAAAACAGCAAGAGGACTCTATGACTTCAAGGCAGATTTAGAGTTTAAGAGTGGTTCGGGGCTGAAAATCCCTCCTGGCGTAGATAAAGTGGCGACACAAACCCAAGTGTGCCGTAGCCCACACTTTGTGTGCGTGAAGATAAAAAAAAAAAAGCGACTGTGGAGAAAAGGGCAAAGCAGTTCGCCTCAAGTCCCCCAGACAGCTACAGAGGGATAAAACCAACAAGGAGTCGATGCTGAGCGCATGCTAAACAAACAGGAGCTATGATAGCGGCTCAGTGGGACCACAGGACTGCCACCGGGCCACACACACACACACACACACACACACACACAGGAGTAGACTGTGGCTCCTGTTAGACAAGTGTATTGCCAGTTGAATATGAGTCCCAAATGTGTGTACTGCAAGAGCACTGAGGCCGTGGCTCAGTCAGTAGGGCTGTGTTGAGGGATTAACAATGTGGCATCCATGGGCTTGAGGTAATCTCTCCTCTCTTCTTACATAACACTCGGCCATTAGTCAGCACAAACACACAATAAACAACACAATTGACATTAACTGAACCCGAAAACGGACCACTCACACCCCAGCAATGGTGGACATAGTGGACTTTAGAGCATAAAATAAGGTCGTAGCAGTGATTTATGTGGCTAAAATGAACCTGCTTTAGTCATCAGTTCACCTTGAGATGAAGTCTCCTCGTTTAACAATTCTGTTTGGATTGTTGTAACAGTATCACACGCGTCCCGCCTTGTGTGACAACGAGAAAATTGCTTACATTTATGGATACAGATGAGTTCATTTTGTCTGAGTGATGTGCCATCGATGTTTCTGAACAGACTGCTTCCGTTGGCTTTGGCAAAAAATTGACCTCAGGATGTGTTGCAATCGGACAGATCAATGTTCACACAAGCCTCCACAGCAAAGCAGGGTAGGACTAATTCTATTGGCATGAAGCCGTCATGCATAGTATTGGTGAGTGTGTGTCTTTCAAGTGATGTTTGTGTGTGAGCTCATGAGAATCAAAACCCAAATTGGACAGAAACACCACACCTTACAGACGTACTGTTCTGACCTCAGCTTGTCTTCACCTTACTCGTGTACAGTTCCTCTCTTTCCATCATCATATCGTTTCCCATGGTGATTGGTATTGTCACATATCGCTAACACAGAAGATCGAATGGCGCTTTGACCACCTTCACCTCCCCGCTGCTGCACGCTGAACTCTCTGACCTATAGGGTCATTAACGTAATGCAAACTCTCCCTTTTGCCTATGCTGTATATGCTAATGTGGTGCCACATTGTGTTGTTTTGAAAAAAAATATTCCCCACTCATTGATGACATTGCAGCAAGTGGAAATGCAATCATACAAGCATATCTACAATTATTTTGTCTTGCGTCAAAAAGCTGTTTCATTTAATTCCTGCAAGCATCATGTTGGAGTTAATTACACAAACTATTTTCCTGTTTACATCATCCGGCAGAGCCACATTGAAGGGGAAAACACACACATCTTCGGAAATACAGAAAAGATCTCGGTGATTTTATGTTTTTTTTCCTGACCTGGTGATGAGGTGACATCATAGTGTGAACTTCAGAAGTTGTGGCTATTGTTAAATGATAATTACCACAACACATGAGGGGCCTCTATTTTTTATAACCTTGTGCTTGTGAGCACATTTCTATGTAAGGGCAGCTGAGACCCTCTCTCTCTCTCACACATACACACAGGTTGAGAGTGGGGGGCATGCAGCCCACTCTGATTTAATTCTATCTGACAAAACCCTTTCGGGCGTGCAGAGGGAGAGAGGAAGATGGAGAGAGATAGAGATGGAGAAAGAGGGGTGAGAGAGACGCTTCAGGGGCCTCCACTGCTAACCACGGCTGTAAAGTGAAAGCCGGACTTTCAGTACCGTCCCCCCCCCACCACCACCCCCTCACCCCCGGACCCCCCCTCCAAATCCTCCCATGCACAAAAGTGGTCATAAGGCCTGCTACAATGTGGATAAAATACAAGGTGCATGACAGAAGAGTTTGGGCGAAGATAACCGAGACAGAGGTGGGCCGCGTTTGGCCTTTTTGCTTTATCTGGCCTGCAGCTGCAGACAGCTTAATATAACATCCAAACACATAAGTTAGCTCCATGCACATAGCACTTCATTTACACCTCATAATCAAATCAAATTATTCACTATTTCCTGTTTATCATTGACATGTTCTATATAATATTATTTTGATGTAATATCATGCATAACTAAATATCCCTTTTTATCAAATATATTAAATATATTAACCATCCAAAGATATATACTGAAGATCCATCATCATCATCCACTTTCATCCACTCTAATTAGTGAGTTACTTAGCCAGTATTTTTCAATAAATTCTATATTAAATACATTCTATTCTATACCAATAATATTACACAGATGTGCCAACAAATTAAAGTTCAGCACCTTTTAAAAAATGTTTTGTCTGACAAGGTTGGATATAAATGTTAAAAAAAAATTTAATAAATGTAATAATAATACTAATAATAATGCTAATAATAAGAGTCAATAATAATAATAATATAGCATCATATATATAGTGGGTGTGTGTGTGCGTGTGTGTGTGTGTGTGTGGATGCAAAACATTAGCAAGGGGTTTGGTGAGAGTGGTGGTACGCAGGCGTGTGTGTGTGCATGTGTGGAAGAGAGAGAGAGAGTGACAGAGAGACACGACATTGACATTGATGCTGAATTTCAACATGCCGGGCGCCTTGCAGAGAAATGGGTTAGTGGAACACACGACAAGTGGCTCTGGAACATCCAGTCAACTTTTAGCATCAGGACTACACAAAACAAGACTTCTCCCCTGCAAAACTTCATCACGTGGACATTTCCGGCACGGCGGTATGGACTGACTCAGATGATTAATCAAATATCACCGCACCGCTTTTCATTTCCATTTTTTTACGTGATTGTGTTCAAACTGGTGACGAACTTTTAAATATTACCTTCACTGTGCAACGTAACAAAAATGGTTTTGACAGCTAAGACAAACTCCCCTAATAAAGTTTCAAGGTCCAAGGTGAGACTAATCCCGCGTCAGCGTGTGTTTGTGCGTGTCGGCTTGGAGTTGTGTGCTCTTACCTCGCATGGTGTTGCTGTTGCGGCTCTCTTCCCAAAGCAGCAGTCATGAAGAAACAAACATAAACACTAAAAATTGGGCTTCTCGTAGGACAAGATCCTCGGTTAAAAACAACAACACTGACAACTAAAAGAGTGTCGATGATCTGTGTCGACGTCCCCTGGCTGCCCTGATTGGAGGCGGTTTGTGCACTAAAAGCATCCCAGAGCGAGGCACAGGGAGGCGGACTGAGGTCGCTCGGTGTGTGGGTGCTCGCGCTCTGGTCGTGCGGTGGCTGTTCTCATGACATCTGCGCTCTCACCTCGATGGCAGGTTTCACTCTTTTCTGCCGGCTCAGAGAGGGGAGAGCGTATAGGAGAGGCTTTACCCGCCAGCCCGGATTGGACTGGAGCACTTTCCGCTCCTCCCACTCTCTCCCGCTCAGCCTGCAGCCTGTACACATGCCCTGCATGCACACGTACACACACGCGCGCGCACACACACACGCATGCTGAGAGCACGCAGGCTCTAATACATCACCCTCCACATTTAATCAGCCGCGTACAATATATTGTTAGTTATTTTCATACTAAAGAAATTGTGTTAAGCCTATCACAGAATTTTGATATTTCTGTTTCCATAGTTTTAAAAGCGACCCATGTTGATGTGATTCAACAGATCACACATGTAATAATTCAAACCACATTTCACATAAAGGGCCAGATACACATGTGCAAAACAATAATATAATAATAATAACTAATACGTTCATTTACGCTCTTGTCTAACATGGGAGTACTAGTGATAAATACATTTAGTCTTAAAATACTTACAGTTATTACACTTTTTTTTTATTTTGTGTCATGTAGATTTGATGCTATATAGTTTACTATATTGATATGCCAGGCAGATCATTCAAGTTGACAATCATATCATTGTTTCTTTTGGTTTCAATTAATGTAACTTTCAAGAATATTCAATATTTGTTGTTATTTCAGTAGCCACTCCCTTTTGTTTTTTACACTGACTGGATACTGCATTACCTGCACAAGCTGTATCAAAAATTCAACCCTTAGACAGTAATAGTTACCTCGGATTATATAGATAGATGGAATGATTCAACGTTGTTGTTGTTTTTTTTTTAATTATCATGTCCAAATTGGCTAAGCAACTTATTAAAACAGTTGCCAGTATGATGCACTGAAGTTCTACGTCACCAGTGCAACCTACCACATCATTTTTGCTACATGTCTTGTCCTGGAATTCTTTAGAAAGTCGTGTGCACATCAAATTTGTACAGTAAAAGCTGTGTTTATTATCAAAATAATCAATAATGTGTCATTGTTATACAGTATTACAAGGAAAATGGCCATAAAAGTTATGAAAGATACAGTAACAACAACAAAAAGGTAACACTGAGGTTATCTACTGTATATGGAGGTTAATAGATCTTATGTCACAGAAATAAGAGGAGCTCCGATGACACGACTTGTCTCAGATGTCCTTCAGGATGGCTTTCAGGGTGGGGTCCTCTCCTTCCTCTGAGAAACACTCAAATACTGACCTGGAAAATGGAAAAGTTGGTCCACAATGACGACCTGCTTCTGGCTTCAGGGGATTCTATTCATGTGGCAACTGTTTAGAGCCACTGCACCTTTAACTGTACCTTTAATTACCGAACTTTGACTACTCATTAAAAATGCATCACAGAAGCAAGAAATCATTTGAAATTAAGTCAAAACACATTCAAATACTTATAATGGACTGACTAACAACCATATAAAATGTACCCTTGTGTATTTCTTAGAACCCACACTTAGAAAAAAGTACATGATTATTTATTTAGGGGTAAAATGATTGGTCGCTGTAGTGGTACTTTAAAACCCTTGCCACTTGACCTTGACTAGAAACATATCTGTACACTTTTGGACCTTGAAAAAATTCAAGCAGTTGCTGTGGAGACCAGTGATTATCACTATGGGGTAAATTTAACATAATTGTACCTTGAGAGACAGAAATCTTTGTGTCTTTCTGTTTTTTACTGTGTACTTATACAACTTGACAAATTCAACATGTTACAGTGGAACCCATTTAAGTCGGTCCCACTGATGTCACCCACTCATCTATGTGAAACTCACCAGTGCTTGGTCCACCGGGTTATTATTATTGTTATTATTATTTTAAAATCCTCAGAAAAGCAGATGTCGACATACCTGGTCAACCGTTTTTGAGACCCAAGGAGGTCATTTCAATAAAAATTGTTCTGTACACAACGTATATCAGAACAGTTCCAGGACTGTTGATGGCATTCTTCGATGTGAGGGACATCGTTCACTGCGAGTTTTTTGCCACAGGGCCAGTCGATCAACCGGCACGTCTACAAAGAGATCCTACGCCGTTTGCTTCGTTCAGTGAACTAGAAGAGGCGAGAGTTGTGGCAGGACAACCTGTGACTGCTTCACCATGACAACATGCCTCCCCCCAATACCCTGAACATCCAACAGTTCCTGGCCGAGAAGCACATCACCGTGCTGGAGAAACCTCGCTACTCACCCGACATGGCTCCATGTGATTTTTTTGCCTCTTTCCCAACCTCAGGGTTTACAAAAGGGACCCGTTTTGAAGATGTGGATAACATCAAGCTGGCCGTGACGACAGAGCTGCGGACGATCCCAGAAGAATCCTTCCAGGAGTGCATGAAGGTGTGGCAGATGTGTTTGAAACACATCTTTTGTGACACCAGTCCCGGAACGTTTCTGATACTCCTCGCATGTGGACATGTGTCTTAGTATTGTCAACTTCTTCATTATCGCTAAGCAGCCTACCTATCGTCTAGTTACACAGCATTTAAATGTGCGGACAAGAACTTCCCTTTCATGGCAAAATAAGCGTCAAAATAAAAGCATGGCAGTATTATCCTACACCCATTTATTATGTGTGTTTTAGATTGTTAGCCACCGGAAGAAAGATTTGCGCATGGACAAAGGCTTTATTTTCATTGTCATCAAGACATAGTAGCACCTCTGTTAGATAAGAGTATAAATATTGTAGGCGGGATGACCTTGCACCAATACGTTTTTGGTGTCTACAAAACAGCCTTGTGTACCTTATAGCAAGACACACTCCATGCAGAGCTCTAGAAGTCTTTTTCTTTTTTGGTCTGGTTCTAACTAGCAGGCAAACGCCACTGTCCACTATAGCCCGACCCCTGAATCACAGCTCACAAACATACACGTTACTCTTGTTGCTTCAATGGCATATGAAACAGAAGAATCAAAATAAAAAAATGCAGAAACGGAGGAAAAGCATGTCAACAAACTGCTGTAGGTTCAAAAATCCTTTATCGCCCATTCTTCTTGTGCTTTTGGCCAAAGTCACAAGTAAATGCGAAAGCAATGGTTAGGTTCTGTTTCGATTTCGGCCATGTCGGCAACAGCCTATGTGGATGTCAGTCAGCTAGTCCGAGGGCTGTTGAGATAAGCGTTGTGCCTTGCCTCTTTGTGGTTTGAATTTCGCAGCTTCACTCTAGCACAGTTTTTCAAAATAGATGAATTAATAAATTATGCTGTGGGTGAATACGGGTTATTATTTCTCCAAATATGTATTTTTTGGCTTTATAAGGCATTTTCAAGTATAAACATGGCTAAATGTACTAAATTACAAATATAAGCCATTCAAAAGACATATTTAAAGACGTTGAAGATACGTAGTACTCTACACTGGTCACTAGACGTCAGTTATGTTACTGTAATGTTTGGTGAGACACACAAACAGCAGACCTGATCGCTGGACCAACAGACTTTTATTGGAGGTTTGAATTATCTCGCAACAGGCACCATAATCCCTAATAAAAACACAGGCCATTGTTGCGGGCGTAACCCATGGCAAGCTGAAACTCAACTCTGAACCCCCAACGCCACTTCATGTCCGACACTCGCGTAGCTTCTCTTGGCAACACATTTACACACAACACACACAAGCACGAGTCTTATTTATGTCTTCAATGTCGTAGTTACTCTCATATATACTATATTGGGTAATACAAGTGTGAAGTTGGCTATAGGGGTGTTAGCGCATGTCTAGAGGGTTCTGATAATGTTAAAAACTGTATTTAGAAGGCCATAAACAGATTTGCTGTTGTTATGATCTAACTACAAAAATATTTGATTTATAAATCAGGAATCCTACGTCGCAGAAATTCACTTATCACGGTATGGTCTGGAACCAATTAACCGTGATAAACGAGGGATTACGTATCTGGGTTTGAAAGCTTCTCTTTCCATCATACCCTCCATTCAAATCAAGGAATTATGAGAGCTAAAACGGAATCACTTCATTTCAATGTGGCTGATGGTCAGTAACCCCTTTTCACCCTGCACCGACCCCTGGTGACCTCTAGGGGTTTTTATTGGTGAAATATTTGAGAAGTTAAAAGGGGATCATATCATGAATGTGCAGAAATGAGCGTGAGTCCTCGGTGCTGAAAAGATCTCTTCCTGTCACACAAGGTTACCATCACGCCTGGTGCTCAGCGTCTGCCATTAGCGTCGTTGTCTGAGAGCTAACACTGTGGATGCTTCTGTCAGTCGAGGTAGCAAAGAGGCAGGTGTGGGTTGGAGGCACTTTCTCCCTCAGTCTCTTAGCCTCTTTAGCTGTGGCCCACGGAGAGAGAGACTCAACGAGAGAGAGAGAAACTGCCCCGAGCACATCTCCACTGACCTACATTTTATCTGTCGCTTTTTTCCACTCCTCCTTTTTTTTCCATCTCTTATTTCTCCCGTACCAACAGCTCCATAATTGTGATGTAATGACCAAAGCAAGCGTGATCAAATCCCAGACTGGTCAGGATGAAACCACTCTTGAAGACAGGCAGACAGAAGAGAGAGAACTAAGAAAAGAGGAGACAGGAGCAAGAGAGGCTAAACTAAAGGGATGACTGATAGTTGGCACTTCCACATAAAATGATCACATATCCGATGAAACGTGTCCTTATATGATCTGTGTGCTGTGACGTTTGGGGACTCCAATAAGAGGGATTACCCCTCTTTGGCAACTCTTCACTTTTCCTCCACAGTGTAATACAAATAATTGACTTTCATCATGACCAAGAATGTAGATAGTGTGCTGGAAGTGAACATGGAAGCAGGACTTGATGAGATCTGGAGTGTCCATATGGCGGTAAGAAGGAGGAAGGGAGCAGGAGCAGCAGACTGGGCCATGCCTAAGGGCTCAACTTGGAGAAGAGGAAGCTGCACGCTGCATAGAGATGCAATCTCAGTTCCCTCTGCCTTTATGTTTTTATCTGTGTTTCTTTTTCTTCTTTTTATTTTTGTTTTAAGGATTTGTCCTCATCAGTCGTCCTACCTCCCAAGTCATCCCAACACGAGAACAGCAGAATTATTCATTTGATTATCATTCTCCCTGCATGATTGTGCTGTCTACTTTACTCTTCCTTCCTCTCTATTGATTGTGCCTTGTTCCAGAAATTTGGGCCAAACCCAACTGGCTTAATTAATGTACAGGCTGAAGCTTAGGGCCCCCACGTGTGCTGCAGGGCCCCCAAATGGTCATTGAAAAAATACATTTGGATAGAATAACCTCAATCTCAATGAAGCCACGAAAACATTTGAATTGAAAAGCATGCGCACAGAAAAATTGAATCAGAATCCGGATGGCATTATTAAGGTCCCAATAAATGTCTTAGTGTCTTTTGATGTTAAAGTAGTACTTTAATATTTTTGAAGATGTACCGTCAACAACCTCAACTTTAGGTTCATCCGCACAGTCTAATAAGAGCCTGATAATAATGTTCAGTGAGGTATTTACGTAACAATATTCTTCTTATTGTTGTTGTGTTTTGCAATAATGTGGAACTGCATTGTATCATACGGTGCCCAAAATCTTAAAAATGCACCGCTTTAAACTCTGCAACTCAGACTGAACACTAACTAGAATAATGGTGCGAACACAGCACAACATGTAGCAGGTAAGTAAACACATAGGGAAAGTACTGCTGCAAATGGGAAATAAAACACAGCAACTATGTTAACTCTAAATACATAACTTTAACAACTCTGAGCTGGGAATCTCACATCAAAAATATACAACATAAGGTGGCGAGAAATACTTCAATATTGAATAAAGCAAAATTTGTTCTTGATGAAAAATCACTCCACACTCTTTGCTGTTGTCTGGTATTAGCATATCTAAGTTATTGTGTGGAGATATGGGGTGATAACGAGAAAAGCAATCTTCACTCACTAAATGTACTCCAAAAATAATAATTGATAATGCCGCATATAGACAACATACAAATCCCTTATTTTTAAAATCACAAATATTAAAATTCACTGAGTTAGTACATTTTCAAACAGCTAAAATAATGCATAAAGTTAACAATAACCTGCTACCCAAAAATGTCATACAATACTTTTCCACAAGAGAGGAGAAATATGATCTTAGGGAAAAACTGAACTTGAAACACTTATATGCCAGAACAATGCTAAGAACCCACAGCATTTCAGTTTGTGGAATTAAATTATGGAACGGATTGAGCATGGAACTCAAACAAAGCAACAAGACGAGCAAATTCAAAAAAACAGTACAAACAGTTGATGTTTGCAAAGTACAAGGTAGAAGAGTCTTGAACTTGTTTTGTTATGCTTGTTATTATTATTATTAATTTATTATATACTGATTATTATATTAACTGTGGAAAAATCATAATAATTACAGCATCATATTGTTACGTTACCTTATCATTATTCTATGTATTAAAAAAATCACACATGGAGTACAGGAAGTGAATAAAATGTACTGAACAAGATATGGAATGGATGGGGGGTAGGATTAAATAAGCTTTGCTCCTTCCTACACCTTTTGGACATGTTCCATGGAACTGTGAATTGAATTATGTGATGTATTCCATTGTAACTTCCATGCATGTTCAAATAAAATGAAACCATAACCATAACCATCTTTACAAAACAGGTGCCGCAAGACATGCACCACCGGTGATGTTGTGTAAGAGGAAGTGCTGACACCTTATTCTTGCTATGACAGCACTGAGCCATGCCTGCTGCCCTTATAAAAGCTTTTTGTGAGTAACATTTGATGTCATGTTATCTGATCATGATAGCTATTCACATAAATCCTGTAGAATTATTGAATACCAGACACCTTGGTTGCGGTATAAATGTTACCACATCCAAGTACCGATGTCTGTCTGTACGTATGTGATTATGCGACGAGACTAAAGATTTTTAAAGCTCCTTATTCATACCAATCAGTGCTGCCCTTGAATCGACCACCAGGAAGTTAACTTAAATATAATTAGATAAGTTTCCTCTTGAAAATAAGAAATTAGGCCACAGGTCTCTGAGGAATCGTCCTCTCCAATCTGACATGTTCCGCACAGCCTCTCTTTTTCCCGCTGAAACAAGCAGGTGATATTTATCTGTAAAAATACAATAATAAAAAAACATTCTTGAGCTCCTGGGTGAGTTTTAGTTTATGAGTTTATTGTTAGGTTTGTGTGTTTGCACTAACTTGCTTGACTGCGTTTTTTCACGTGAGTACTGTACATGAGCATATACAGTAGTACTTCAGCGACTTTAACAAGAAGCTGGGCTGGGGTCAGAAGGAAAGGTCTCAAGTAATATGACATTGACACATTGACATGTAAAGTGGGAGCTCAGGGAAAGAGAAAGAAAAGCAAAGAGGGAGAGGCGGGAGATGAAGCGAAAGGAGAGGAAGAGATTGAAAATACACTTGAGAAATTTGCCGAGAGATACCACAAGTGACATAGGCAATTTCTGTAGAAAAATTACTTCATCATAATTTCAATCCCAAGAAGAATTGGAAGGAAAGCCCTGAAGGAGGAAGGCCAAGTCACCTTGAGAGGCATTAGGGGAAATGCTCACCGACCCCCCCGCCCCCCACACATACGCACACGCACTCAAAAGAGGAGTTCAATTTTATATGTTCATGCAAAATCTCAAAATTGATCCTCATGTCTTTCATTAATGAAGTTACCGCAATCAGATTTTTCATAATAGAGTGTAGTGCCATGAATGCATCACGGTTCAAATAAATAGTGTTGTGCCAAAGTCATATAAGACTTTTTTTTAATTTTAATGACCATTCATTTTGACATTGTCGCACGGCCGCACGGTGGCCTAGTGGTTAGCATGTTGGCCTCACATTATCTCTGTGTGGAGTTTGCATGTTTTCCCTGTATGTATGTGGGTTCTCTCCGGGTACTCCGGATGCATACTATGTTAATTGGAGAGTCTATATTATCCATAGGTGTGAATGTGAGTGTGAATGGTTGTTTGTCTATATGTGATTGGGCGGCGACCGGAGTGTACCCCGCCTCTCGCACAAGACAGCTGGGATAGGCTCCAGCTCCACCTTGTGAGAACAAGCGGTATAGAAAATGGATGGCTGGATAATAGAAAACATGTCAAGGGTGTGGCGCATAGACCACAATTTATTACCGTTGGCAAACAAACACATTTTTATAGCAAGCTGAGCTATATGCACTATATTATACAATCAATCAGTGTGCTACGTTCGTCACCTAATCAAAGCCTTACAGAGTTCACACGCATTGTTTCATGGCCGTACCTCACATTGCCAATCATCTGTTTTTAATTAAAAGTCTCTTCTTTTTTCCTCAGTGAACCGTTAGGATATTGAATGTAATTTTACTTTGAGTCAGTCATTTTCTTTTTCTTATTCCTCCTAATATACAGTATACAGTAAAACATTTTCCCTCAGTAGGCAGGCATGTTGAAAATGTGTCTCTTGCCCGAGGCACTTCTCAAAATAATTTAGTCGTCGCTGATTTCTTTGCGAGGGCTTAATAACTGTTGGCGTGCAAATGGAGAGGAAATTGCAAACTGTGCGTGGCTTTCATGTTCTGGGCTACTTGATAGTTATGTTGATTTTCTGTTGTGGTTTGTAATGATATAAGCCAATAGAGAATACAGCAATGGCTGCAAATCATTTAATATTCACTGATGGACAGGCCTTATTGGAGAGGACTAGTATCTATGACTAGTGGCCGTTTCAGGTATAACGACATGTGTTTTTTAAAATTTCACACTCAGTGTGGGTTATGCCACATTTTAGAGATTCGATAGATAGAACTTTATTGATATTTTGGGCGTGTGCCCCCAGGGAAATTACGGTTCCAGTAGCAGCAACACCGTATTCAGTATAAAGGGCAGTAATAATGACAGCAGCACACCACGCTATAATACAATAGAAAATGCAATAATAAAGGTGTGAAAATCGAATAAAATAATATGCAGAGCAACAGCCTCATTGTCCATTTAAAAATGTTGGACTTGATTGTGTTCTAATCACACTTTAGTCATTGAATTTTAAGCTGTTTTCCACCTTATTCCATCCAGGGATCACCGGGTTGATGTACAATAATCCCCCTCACCAAAACAAACAGATGTATGTTTTACAATTTCATAGCCCTCTCACCATATGACCCTTGACCTCTAACCTCTATCTATCTGGAGGTGTTCAGTCGGGGTGGGGAGGGGGTGGGGTGCTTTTCTAGAAGACCAATAACGGAGCCCAGAGGGACGCCACCCAGAGATCCTCTTACTGTCTGTCACACAGAAACAGCACTAAGCAGTATAATCTGAAAGGAGGGGATGGTGGGCTGGGGGGATGATTGTGTGCGCGGAACGATGATGATGATGATGGTGTGGGGGTGGGTCTGGACGGCATGTTTTTAACCCCTCCTTTACCCTCATCTCCATCCCCTCTGGTTAATCTGGAGTCTAGCATGTGGATTAGTGAACACTCTGCAGCACCACTGTTTGACACAACGCTACATTTTCCACAGTGCCTATAAGATTACGTCTTTAAGCAGTTTACATTCACAGCTCGCTGAGAATATTGGAGTTAGCACATTGGCTAATGACTCACATGCAATCACAGTGCTGGTGCGTGCTGCAATCATTCACACTGAACCACACTGGGCTTCATCCGGCTGTGCTTTTTGCCATGAAGGCATAGCGGGATTACAAGTGCTTCACAACAGGTGCTTTTTGTTTTTTAATTCTTCCTCTTGAAGCTGATGCCAGCTAGGCCACGAGCACCCCCTAACCCCGCACCCTGCGCCGCCCCACAAGCACGCACACCACCGTCTCATCATGTTAATACGATCATCACCTTTAGCGTTGGGTTGGATGATTTGACGTCTCTCTTTGTTTGGGCTGAGGTAAAATGAGTCTGTTAGTCTGTTAATCCACCGGGATTAAGAAACAACAACAATCCCCCATGGACTGTGTGAGTTTCTGTTTTGCATGTGTGTGCAAGTGAGAGAGTGAATCAGTGCATGTACTTGAATTTTGATTTAGACTCTTCCTGGGATCAAATATAAAGACAAGCTATTTATACAGTAGACGTCGGGTGGTGCTGATGTTGATGCTGCTGATGATGGAGAAGTATAGCACAAGAAAGGATGTTGTGGGGGGGGTGTTAAAGGGTAGAAGAGTATAGGGATTAGTTGATATTTCCCTGGCATTACGTACGCTTTGGCGAACATCTACTTAAGTCCTGCCTTATGTGCCGCTGTCTGGAACACACACACAAAAAGCCCTCTGTCCCATTCACACACACAAAGACTATTAGTACAGTCCAGCTCATCCTCTCAATGCGCAGAAGAAAAGAGAGAAAAACATGTTAAGTCTTTGTCCTCTTCTGTCTGGGCTCATTCATTCTCCCATCCATGGGAGGAAGAGTAATGGGGAGAAGAGAAAGGAAAAAAATTGGAAAGACATAGATGATGATCTGTTCATTGAGGTTGAGATGGTCAAGTTACTTCAGAGCAGCTTCACTGGATGTGTGTGAAGCGCGACAAAAGATTCACAGTAAATTACAGTGGAATTATAGCAAATAACCTTGAATTTGGTGGATTATGACACGACTCGACAAAGTAAACCGAAATAAACATTTGAAGGAGCACACTGAACTAAAGAAAGTCAGTGTCATCATTTTTGTTATTTGGTAATTTTCCACTAACAACACAGCAGTTTTCTTCCGAGACAGTATGAAAATGCCACATCACTGTGTGATAACAACGACTATCAAGTAGTACAAGAAAAAAAATCAAGTTTCACAACATACAGTGGAACACAAATAAAAATGTATAGAACAGTTGTCTTTCGCCACTTTGTGGTTTGAATTTTGTGGCTTCACTCAAGTTTTATTCAAAAATACATTATAATATATATATATAATAGATCATGCTGTTCTGTGGTTGAATCAGGCTTATCGTTAGTGAAAAATATTTTACTTACCGTAATTTTATTTTTTAATTAAAATTTACTTTTTTCTTACATTTTGAACCCTGCGTCTTATACAGCGGTGTGGCTAATTTATAGCTAAATTCTAATCTTGTGACATCTCCTTGACCGCAGAACTACTACTAATTGTTTAAATACTGTGCCGCTCACGAGTCAGTGAGGAAATGGTAGCTCTTTCTTTGGCAGGACCCCTCAGTGCACTCATAACGAACTCGTTGACCCATTGGAAATTGCAGGATGTCAGTATATATAACAGTACAACAATATAACAGTCTGACTCACGGTGTCATCTTACAAATAACACTAAACTCATCACACAGCAACTTGACACTCAAATGGTATACCTGGTAAATATACAAACATGTACCAATACAAGCTAGAAAATAGACAAACAACAACTCTTGTGAAGTTTTCTCATAATGCAATGCATCTTAACAACGCAACAATTGGGGTGCTGCAATGACCTCAGTGTCCCTCTGGGCTCCTCTGGCTCCCTCTGGTGGACAAAGACATCATTGCATCATCATCCTTCTTTTTCTATGTTGCTTGTCCTCCAATGAAATGCTTTGCTCGAACAAAATACATTTTGGGACGTTATTGTTGGGCATCATGAGGTATACCTTTTGAGTGTTAAGTTGCTGTGTGGTGAGTTTAGTGTTCTATGGAAGTGTGAGTCAGACTGTTGTATTGAGTAATGACCTCCTGCAATTTCCAGTGGGTTGACAAGCTCGTTGTGTGTTTTTTCATAGCTCATGATTGGCTCCTGTCAAATAAAGAGCTGCCTGGTCCTTACAGACTTGTGCGCACCACAATATGCCATTTTATGGCGTGGGCATGGATTATACACCGGTGCAGCTTATATATGTATGTATAATATATGTATTTATATACCTGTATGTAATATATGTATATTATGTATAATCTGTTCTTTTTCTCTAAATTTAGGTGGTGTGGTTTATACAGCGGAATTTAGGGTATTTTTTTGTCTAAATTAAGCATTTTCCAAGTATAAAAATGGCTATAGCAACTAAAATGCTAATAGAAAAGACACATTCAAAGACGCTGTGAATGATATATAGTACATATCTCTGGTCAATAGGTGTCAGTAACGTTACTGTAATGTTCAATAAGACACACACAAGCCAGACTTGATTGGCGGAAACACAGGCCTTTATTGCAGGTTTGAATTATCTCATAACAGGCACAATAATTCCTAAAAAAAAATCCCTAATAAAAACACAAGTTACTGTTGCTTCAGTAACCCACATCAAGCTAAAACTCAACCCTGAACCCCCAACGTCACTTCTTGTCTACTGGCCACTCAGTTCCTCTAGGGAACACATTTATAGCAAAACACACGAGCACGAGTCTTTTTTTTTATGTCTTTAATGCTTTATTTACTGTTATTATGTGTGATACATTGGGTAATACGAGTGAAAAGGTGACTGTAGGGGTGTTATTTCATGTCTAGAAGGCTCTAATAATATTAAAACTTGTATTTAGATGGTGGTAAACAGGTTTTCTATGCTCTAACTACAAAAATATTCCCTTTATGAATAAGGAATCCTACTTAGCAGAAATTCACTTATCATGGTGAGGTCTGGAACCAATTAATCGCGATAAACGAGGGATTACTGTATATATGTACATTTTTTTTACTTTTATTATTTTATTCAGACTTTTATTTTCACAAACGACTGTAGCTAGTCGTCTGAAACTAGATCTGTCCTAGCTAGTTTTTGAACATGAACTGATGATGCGATGAGAGGCAAAACGTTTTCTAATACAACCTGAACAGTCCAATACAATGTCATGGTGAGAATATTCACAGATACACTACATTCAAAATATTGTGCATTTGTCAATATGTTTATTCACTGATTGGCTGAGACAAATCACATGATTCCACTGCCTTTCACACAAGTTTAAGTCACCGTTTAACTTTTGGTATCGTCCCTATAAAGGACGACAACACAGTCCAACCTGGGATGCCAATCCAACTCCCATTGCTTCACATTTTTCACATAGGTAACTATGGAAAGTAAATTGATAGGAAAATTTGTACCATTTTCGCATTCTTAATTGTCATACAAATGTAAAGTAAAGTTAACCACTGTATAATAAGACTCTATAAAAACAAATCTAAAACAACTTGCCATTTGATGATACTTGAGAAAGTTATTGACTTCATGTACCACGCTGTTTAACATTCTTGATTGTCATACGAGTGTAAAATGAAGTTAACCGCTACATAGTAATACTATTAAAAAAAGAAGTAAATTGTGTACTCACCAGTGTTGGGCAATTTACTTTAAAAAAGTAATTAGTTATTGTTACCAGTTAGTAATTGAATTAGTAACAAAATTACTCATTCATAAATGTAATTAGTTGCCAGGGAAAGTAATTATTGTGTTACCTTATTTAAAAAATCGTCAAATATCTGGCATGTGCTTACCTACCTACCTACATGCTTACCATGAAATTGTAACTTTGTGTTTTGTGTTGATGTTCAGCGTTCCGATGTATGTGAATGCACCTCGTGTGAGAATGTGACTGGTGGAGAATGACAAAGTGTTGTGTGGATGTAGACAGGACTCAGAGACGGCGTGTTGGAGATATACGGTGGCGAAACTGAGCAGTGCTGTTGATTTCACTCTCTATTTAGTTTAACTACTTTAACTATTTAGTTTGTTTGTGTGCTGAGTCTCATAACACACGATGATGGTTTGACTTGTGGGTTTATGTACGAATCAAGAGATTTTATCCAAATTTTACGACTGCAATGCTTTTGAATTCGGAGGTTGCAGTTAACACTATATGATATGTTATTTGTCATGACAGCTTTGCCACTTGACATCATGTTTTCCAACAATAAGGATTCATGCACTAAGACAGCTTGAAAGCAGAAATGCAGACTTTGCTCCCATACAGCCGAGTTTAAAAGTTCATGAATTGTTAATTGATGACTGTCCTCCTTAAAGTACGTAAAATATGTAACAATGAATATCATAATGAGGTCTGGGTAATAATAATGCGTTTGGATGTATGTTCTCAGTGCAGGCCTGCGACATTACAGCGATAATGGGATGTGTCTGCTATCTGCCACCTGGGATTCTTTTTCAATTGTCTTTTCTGAGTTTCTTTTCCTTCCCGTACTGTACTTAGCCATCGCGCTGCTTCACTGGCTGCCACTTTCAATCTCTCCTCCCATCCCTTCCCCCTTTTAACTCATTCTGAATTATCCATAGCGGCATTGCTGCCTCGCTTTCCACCAACGCCATCCCCCCGCACTCCCTGTCTGCACGTTTGCTCCCTCCATCTCTTTTTCTATCGCTTCCCCATCTCTCAATTTATTCTTGTGCTTTCACTCTCTGCACTCTCCCCTCTCGTGTCTTCCCCCTCGTCGTTCTCTCCATTCCCTCGCTCTGCCTGTTTCCCTGTGTCTCTCGCTTAGTGTAACTGTAGGATATAGGTCAGCAGGGCGGCTTGGCTGACTCGTGTCTAGACTCAGCCTCAGTCTTGGGGGCATGCAGTCACACAGTGGAGCACATTGACCAACGCAATCAGCGCACCACACTGGAGCTCCATTGACTGCCTTGCAGTGCGTGAGTGTGTGCATGCTCACAGGCACACACACAGTCAGGCCGAGGGGCAAAGTTCTTCTAAGGAGCCTTTGCGACACGCCGGGCTTTACCAAAAACATTAACGTGATCTGTGAAGGAACAAGAGTGGTAGAAATGTCATTGCAAATGTCATTTAGCTGTGAGTTGATATTTCAGCATGGACACGTATGACCACAGGCAGCTGATTTGAATTGCACAGAACATTTCAGAAATGCACAAATGCAAATTCAACACAGAGGAAAGGGATTTTTATGTCACAGTATAACTTTTGAGAATGTAAAATTCAAATTGCATTTTATACAGTGTACATGTGGAGGCTCCATGTTAACTGCTGTAAAAGGGAGGTGGAGTGGGCAGATGTGTAGCAGTGGGTGCTGCAGGCCTTGACGTGCTGTGGGGAAGGGTACATGGGATGACGATGTGCATGCGTGTGTGCGCGCGTGACTGTGTCTAAGGCCAGTGATTCATTCAAGTGAGTCTATGTCCCGCCCCTCTCGCTTAGGCTGGTCCAGATGTGATCTCCCCTCTTTCTCCCTGGATACTGAGTCAGTACTCCCGCCCAGCTTGCCTCTGCCTACCCACCCAGTAAGGTTAGACAATGGCGTTATCACTTATCACTCATCACACATGCAAAACATCTCTGTCTCTATCTATGAACATTATTTAATATTATTGCTATACCAAAGCCGCATAAAAGCATGCAACTTGTGCTGCTGCTGCTTTCATTTATTATTAGCAGTCACAATTACCTATCTCTCTATACACACCTTTGTCATTACTTGATATTTATTTAGTTGACACAATTCTTTTATTTGTCATCATCTGTGCAGTGACATCTTTTTCACAACTTCTGTGCCCTGCTGAAACACTGATAGATGACTGGCGTTGAGAGTTGTCTTATTGTGCTGTCAACAGTTTCAAAGTAAGAGATGATGCAGGAGACAAGCGTGTGTTCACTTCTGTTTTCATGGGGACGGATCCAATCAGTGATGTGGCTGCAGTAGGTTACCTTACTCCCAGCCCATAAATAATGTTATGTCTGCTGTCTGGCCCGTCTGCACTGCGAACTGTCCTTATTTTCTCTTCCACTTTCACTCTGCTTGACTTTCTTGTCCTCAGTTATGCTGACGCACTAGATTACAGCGTCAGTAATTATATGGGCTTTCTCTTTAATCCCCCAATTTTGAGTGTCATAGGTTAAAAGCAAGAACCAGACTTTTTTTTTAATAATGAGAACTTTTGGTAAATATGACAAATATAGAAAGAAGTAAGTCTCCAGTCAATCCCCGCAATTTGCTGATTTTTTGTCAATTTATATACCGTAATTTCCGGTGTATAAGCCGCTACTTTTTTCTTAAACTTTGAACCCTGCGTCTTATGCAGCGGTGCGGCTAATTTATATCAAAATTCTAATCTCGTGACATGGCCTTTACTTCAGAACTACTAGTAATTGTTGAAAATACTGTGCTGCTCGCGAGTCAGTGAGGAAACGGTAGCTCTTTCTTTGGCAGGAGCCAATCACGAGCTATCAGTGCACTTACAACAAGCTTTTCAACCCACTGGAAATTCGCAGAAGGTCTTTATAGTATAACAATATAATAATCTGACTCACGGTGTCATTTTACAAAGAACACTAAACTCATCACATAGCAACTCAAAGCTCAAAAGGCATACCTGCGAAATATACAAATATGTACCAATACGAGTTTAAAATGAGAAAAACCACCAACTCTTTTAAAGTTTTCCCATAATGCATTGTGTCTCAGCAACATTCATTGGTGGCTCCCTCTTGGCTCTGGGCATCTCTGGCTTCCTCTGGTGGGTAGAGGTAGCATTGCAGTGCAATCTATCCAGCCATCCATTTTCTATGCCGCTTGTCCTCCAATGAAATGCTTTGCTCAGACGAAATGCATTATGGGAAAGCTTTAAAATAGTTGCTTTTTTCATTTTAAACACATATTGGTACATGTCTGTAATTTATTAGGTAAACCTTTTGAGTGTTAAGTTGCTGTGTGATGAGTTTAATGTTGTTTTCTAAGATGACACAGTGAGTCAGACTGTTATACTGAGTAATGACCTCCTGCAATTTCTAATTGGTTAACAACCTTGTCATGAGTTTTTTCATGGCTCATGATTGGCTCCCGTCAAATAAGCGCTGCTTGGTGTATTTTATGCAAAAAATGTGTGCTATTTCCTCACATTATCTGTGTTTAAGAATGTAGGAAGACCTTTAATATAGCTTTCACTATACTAATATTGACATCCTTCTCAATTATCAAAGCTTACCACATCATCCAATTTTCACATACTATATTCTGACACATGTACGCTAACACATGCATAAATGGCTGTGTGTTTACCAAAACAGTCTGAGAACATCAGTCCTTTGTCTCTGTCTTTGATTTTTTTCAAGAACCTCTTGGTGTCAAAACCAATTTCGCTGTGTTCTGTCTGAGAGGGTGTTGACGGTCAGCAAATCTCATTACAAGGCATTATTAGACAGATACTGTATGTGATTAAAATTACACTGGCTTGTGTTGCCTTTGCACACACTCACAATAATGGGAGAGCCGAAGGACATCATGTTTGGTAGACTCAATCACACATACTGTATGTTCTTGGAATGAGAACAAAAAACTCGACTTTCACACTTTGTTGTGTTTTTGAGGAATTAAGGAGATACAGTACATTGCTGTAAGGTCATTGTTTTTCCAAATGTGTGTATTGAGCACCTTCCGTGCCCTTGAAGGGACGGTTGTTTTGTTTACCAACAGTAGTAGCAGCACAGGCAACATGACAAGCTAATATGAGGATGAGGTACAATGCTGTAGATCTTGCAACTAGGGCTACGTTCACACTGCAGGTCAATTCCGATTTTTTGCTCATATGTGACATGTATCTGATTTTGTCATGTTAGTGTGAACAGTACAATTCAGATTTTTTCAAATGTGACTCAGGCCCCTTTTGTATGTTGATATAAATCCAATATGTATCTGATCTTCTGCAGTATGAACGGTCAGGTCGCATATAACTGATCTTTCCGTCATCTAAAGGTTTTTGCTGTGCGAGACTTGGATAAAGATACAATCGTCCCTTGCCACTTCGTGGTTCAAACATCACTCACTCGCTGTACTGCGTTTTTTCAAAACTTAAACTAATAATAAATGATTGCTGTTTTGTTGTTGATCGAGGAAAAGGCTTCTTGAGGCGTCATCTGTACTTCTGTGAAGAAAGTGTCGGACGTTTCGCTCCTCATCCGAAGAGCTTCGTCAGCGAACTAATAAGTGCTGGTAGCTTAGGCCTTAAATACCGTAAGAGTGGGCGGAATTGGTGTGCCAACACCCTCCTCCTATTGGTTCGTTGCACTAAGCCTGGGCGGAGTAGTGGTATAATCCTATCCTGTTATTAACACCTCCGATAAAAGGGGAAGTGTCGCTCCCTGAATAGGGTATGAACGACTCTGATCCTGGCTCGTTAGCATCTATTGTTCTGGCTCGGCCCTGGCTTCACTTTCAAACCATCTGTTTTCTTTGGCCAAAATCTTTACCTCGCTGTCCTGAAAAGAGTGATTGGTAGCTTTCAGGTGTAGATGTACTGCTGATTGAGGACCACTAGAATTGTCCCTGCGATGTTGATAAAGCCTTTTTTGGAGCATTTGCTTAGTTTCCCCAATGTAGTGCTCTCTCAACATCGCAGGGACAATTCTAGTGGTCCTCAATCAGCAGTACATCTACACCTGAAAGCTACCAATCACTCTTTTCAGGACAGCGAGGTAAAGATTTTGGCCAAAGAAAACAGATGGTTTGAAAGAGGAGTAAAGGAAGCCATTTTTGTCAAACAACAGAACCCATCATTGAATCGGAATGGTGGTTTGAGGTTTAATTTGGACCCTGTGTTCAGCAGGTTACTGAGACCAAAACCCACAGCTCTTAGTCTTGCAAATGAGGTGAAGCCAGGGCCGAGCCAGAACAATAGATGCTAACGAGCCAGGATCAGAGTCGTTCATACCCTATTCAGGGAGCGACACGTCCCCTTTTATCGGAGGTGTTAATAACAGGATAGGATTATACCACTACTCCGCCCAGGCTTAGTGCAACGAACCAATAGGAGGAGGGTGTTGGCACACCAATTCCGCCCACTCTTACGGTATTTAAGGCCTAAGCTACCAGCACTTATTAGTTCGCTGACGAAGCTCTTCGGATGAGGAGCGAAACGTCCGACACTTTCTTCACAGAAGTACAGATGACGCCTCAAGAAGCCTTTTCCTCGATGGACAACTCCTGTACGACTGAGAGCCTACACAGACGTTTTGTTGTTGACTATACCCTGTTATTAGTAAAAAAATATTTGACTAAGCGGATTTCAGCACGGCTCTTTTCCACTCGGCTCGTTCGAGGGGCTCTAATAATGTGAAAAAATACTTATTTAGAAGGTCATAAACAGGTTTTCCAAAATATTCAACTTATTACTATTCAATCCTACTTCGCGGAAATTCACTTATGGCGGTAGGGGTCTGGATCAAATTAATAAATGAGGGACGACTGTACTCACAGAAGTTGAGTATGACGCCATGTTTTGCCCTTTCACATCACTTCGCGGACGCAATGGGTTCACATTTAAACTTTGGATTTTTTCGTTAATGTGAACGACCACATAAAAGATTGCATTTTAACAAAATATCTGAATTGGACATCAGACCCTGCAGTGTGAACGTAGCCCTATATAAACAATTAGCGTCTAAAATACCAATAACAATAATTATTTTCTCTCAGAGAAGTAAAGTTCATTTTAAACAATGATTCACATACTGTATGCCAAACGTGCGATGAAATGTATTTTAATAAAACCAAATGAATAAAACAAAAACAAAATGCAGCAGTGACTAAAGAGCTTTAGACTCTGCAAGAAGTCATATATGTAATGTACCTGTATAATGTGCATGCTACATGCACAACACTGATGTAACAGTACAAATCATCCCCGCTTCCAAATCACTTTTCCATCTCTGCATCCTCTTCCTCTCACGTTGCTCCAGGCACCAATGTCATTTCCCATCATGCTTTGCTTAAGCAACAAACATGACGACATGTCAGCGTGGTCGATGGTGTATGCTTTACTGACAGGGCAAGGTTATTTTCATTGGTTTATCTCTCGATGTACATCCGTCCTTTTTAAAAAATGAGCTTTCCATGCTATAATTTCAAATATGAAATCAAACATTTTGTAATCCAACACGCAATTGATGTTGTGAAGTGGCCAGGGTATAATTCACATTACTGGCCATCAAACAGCAACTTTATATTTTTAACTTGTTCCAAAGCACATTGATCTGTTCGTTCATGAACAGGCCTCATGGGAAAAGCACAGCTGCAGACAATCAATGATGGTCAATTTACAAGCCAACCATAGCCATTATCCATCCTACCGTTGAAGCAAGAGTTACATATCACACTCACTTCCATCATCAGTGCACCTAATTATTCATCTGTATCATATAGATTACACTATGATTCATTCGTTTCAACGCAGATATACAGTACGGTACATTGGCATGGTATGGCACTGAGCACACTTACTATATGCTATTATATGATGAGGATGCTGGTATGTGAATGAAACTTGTATTTTTCCATGATCATTTTTAAAATTCTTCCTTAATTGTTCCTGGTTTTATGTATAGGGGTACATCTTAGGCCAAAGTCTTAGGCCACCACAAATTATTTTTAATATTTTTGAACAAATATCAAGAGAGCACCTTCTAAAAAGCCATTACAAAGCAGCAAACAGGTACTTGAAGATTCAAGATTCAAGAGTTTTATTGTCATATGCATAGTAAAACAGACAGTTATACTAAGCAATGAAATTCTTATTCTGTTCATTCTCCCAAGAAAAGAAAGAAAACACAAGAAAGAATAAAAACATAAGAAACATAAATACCAATAAATTAAGCAACAACAGAAGAGACATTAATACAGATAAATAATACAAATAAATAAATAAGTAAATAAATAAATAAAGTGCTGTGTGTGCGTGTGTGAGTGCTTCGTTGAGGAGCCTGATGGCCTGTGGGTAAAAGCTGTTTGCCAGCCTTGTGGTCCTGGACTTCAAACTCCTGTAGCGTCTGCCTGACGGTAGGAGTGTGAATAATGAGTGTTGTGGATGTGTGCTGTCCTTGATGAGGTTGTGTGTTCTGCGTAGGACTCTAGATTTATAAATGTCTTGCAGTGAGGGGAGGGCTGCCCCAACAATGTTCTGTGAGGTCTTGATCACCCGCTGGAGTGCCTTCCTATCACGTGTTGTACAGTTACCGTACCAAACAGTGATGGAGGCGGTAAGGACACTTTTGATAGTGCATCTGTAGAAGCAACTCAGGATTGTGGTGGACATGCCAAATTTCCTCAGTCTTTTCAGGAAGTACAGTCTCCTTTGGGACTTCTTCATAATTTGTTGGGTGTTGTGAGACCAGGTGAGGTCCTCGCTGATGTGTGTGCCAAGGAACTTGAAGGTTTTCACCCTCTCCACCTCAGTCTCATCAATAAACAGGGGTCTATGCGGCTCCTTTTCCCTTGTTCTTGGGTCGATGATCATCTCTTTAGTCTTATCTGTATTGAGAAGGAGATTGTTATCACGACACCAAGCTATGAGGTCCGCCACCTCTCTTCTGTATGATCTTTCAACATCACCAGTGATCAGTCCGATGACTGTAGTGTTATCCGCAAATTTAATGATGCTGGTGTTGTTCTGGGAGGCCACGCAATCGTAGGTGAAGAGCGGACTCAGCACACACCCCTGTGGGGTCCCAGTGCTCACAATTCTTGAGCTGGATGTGCGATTGTGGACTCTGACTGACTGGGGCCTGCCTGTTAGAAAGTTAAGCACCCAGTTACAGAGTGTGGGTGTTTGTGAAGCTGCCAGTGCCTCTGAAGTCCCATGAACCTCAAGGTGTAGGATCCTCCAGAGGCTTACAGTTATCCATAAACCTACTCTTTGGCCACCCCTAACCAATACTCACAAGCAGAAACATTTGCAGTGGGCCAACAAATACATTTAATTAATTTTCAAACAATCCTGTTTACTGACGAGGGGTGTGCAACCTTGGGTGGTCTGGATGGATGAAGTAGAGTAAGGCCAGCATATCTCAACGAGGCTGTGACGGCAGCAAGGAGGTGGCTGAGTCATGTTTTGGATTGGAATCATTGGGAGAGAGCTGGTAGGCCCCTTTATTGTGATTGAAGGTGTGAAAATGACCTCAGCAAAGTATGTAGAGTTTCTGACTGGCCACTTTCTTCCATGGTACAATGTGAAGAACTGTATTTTCTGTAGCAAAATGACCTTCGTGTGTGACAATGCACCGTCTCATGATGCAAAGAATACCTACCCCTCCGTCATTGCCTGTTATGGGCATAAAAGGGGAGAAACTCATGGTTTGGCACCCTTTTTTCCCCTGAATTCAACTCAATTGAGTACCTATGGAGCATCGTCAAGCAAAAAATCTATGAGGGTGGGAGGAAGATCACAACAAAACAGCAGCTGTGGGAGGCTATTCCGACATCTTGCAAAGAAATTCAAGCAGAAACGTTCCAAAAAAAGTTCAGTCTAATTATTGTGAAGGTTATATATCAATGAAGGGATCTCATGTTAACATGTAAGTTGACCTTTTAAAATGTTAGTGATTGAAATTGCTTTTGCTTTCAGTGAATATGACATCCTTATAAATGCGTTAATTACGATAAAAATGTAAACGCAATTAATTAAAGATTGACGTTAACGCATTATTTTTGACAGCCATATTAATAATAAATGAGTGCGTCGTAACTGTGAAAAGTCGTAACACGGAAGGTTGTAAAACGAGGACCGCCTGTATTGTGTATCCACCTTATGCATCCTTCCTTCCAGCTATCCTTCCTGCTCCCAGAGTCATGGTTGTATAAAACATTAAAGGCAAAGTCAGACCATCCATATTTCATATAGCATTTTGCAAGCATCGGATAAATAAATGATACCTTGAAAGTGGGCACAACCTCTGCATCAGCAGATCACGGTGCTGTGGCCTATTTCTTTGCTTTTCTCAATGGCGAGTGTGGCCGTGCGCATTTGCGTATGTGAGCGGTATCCATACGTGGGAGTGTATGCTCACCCCGTGTGTGTTTCATTGTGCGTGTGTGGTGCTGTGTCCATGTGCGCTCAGTGTGAGAAGGGTCAGATGTGTACTCTTGAAGGATTAATGAAAGCTCGGCCATGCCCTCCTGCATGAAAAAGAACAACATTGTTATATTCACCAGCTTGCCATCACCTCTGTCCTCGACCATTATCACCTCCATAAAGCCTCTCTTATATAATATGTTGGACCATTAATGGAAAATAACACTCCTCTCCAACAAAGAACAGACATATAATTACCAGTGTGAATGGCACTGCTGCTCCTTATTCTTCCCCAGCGAGAGGAGGGAGAGAGAACACCAGAGTGACACAGAGGGACAGAAAAGCAAGACAAGATTTGAGAGAATTGATAAGCATTTAATGAAAGAGGATGTTTGAACCAATTGAAGGTAAGGAGGTTAATAGTAACATAGAAGCACAGATGAGTAATGAAGCATGTATCACTGTTCCTCTTTTTGACCTTTGTGTTTTGGTTCTTTGGGCTTTTGTGGGGAGTGCAGACTGAGTCACACCACTGTGGTAGGATCGAAGTGGATATGGAGGTTCATGAGGGGCACAATGGCTTGCACTGGTTATAGCCTAAAAGCCACAGTAGGCCTAAAAATTTCAAATCACTGACTATTTCTCATCGGAAATGACTGTTTTGTACCTTTCCATTATGCCTGGACCCTTAATGAACCAAAATAATCTTCCCCTTCTAAAAACACCCAATGAATACTACTTACTGTACTTACTAATTCTTTTTTATGAAGTAAGTACAACACAATGAGCTGACTCACTAAGTTACAAATTGACAACACACACGCACGCACGCACACACAAGTTACTTACCACCTGGTTCTGTTTTTTAGATAGCTGACTAGTAATCAATTAACCAGCTGACACCTTCATGACTGAATAACTAACACATTTAAGTTCTCAGATAACTAGTGAAGAAGTTGCAGTTACTGACAAGTCATGTGTGTATATATGTTATGTGGGTCTCTATACAGTATGTCTATATTATATATAGTAAATGACATTGGTGCAATCTGATTGATGATATGCTTATGTACAATGCCAATGCACATCTTACCTGACTAACAAACCAACAATAACTTTATTCCGCAGAGAAACAGGATATGCTGGCGTAACTCACCATGTAATGTACACAGTTCAGTTTGTGACAGGTTTCACCAGAAATAAGGTACAATACGTTCTTATATTGTCATATAATTTCACTCTATTGTGAGAAATAATAAACAAACAGTATTCATGCTTCTAAATGCATATAAATGCATATAAACGACGAATGAAAGGGATAAATGAACATTTAAGGTTACTTTTACCTTCAATGATGGCTACTGTTCCCAAAGACACAATGTGGCAGCGAGACGCCACACGAACACCATCTTCCTGTTTTGTCAATGTGAAGTTTTTTCTTGAATTCAGTAGTGTTTCTCACCTTTTTTTTTTAAGCAAAATTCTGGCACTCGCAACTTTCTTTGGTTCCGTTTTGGGCTACATTAGTGAGAATTCTAGAATTGAATTCTAGAAACAACTCATGTCAAAACAGGATGGTGGTGGTGGTTGATCTCACTGCCACATCGTGTCTTTTGGGACACATCCAGAGTCACATCTTCAATGAAAGTAAAAATAAACCTAAATGTTCCTTTACCCCTTTCATTCGTTAATCATGTGTATTTATATGCATTTCAAATTGTTTTCATGTCAAATTATAATTGTAAAACACTTTTTGGGTTAAGATTTTTGGATTCCTGGAACATTTAATTGGATTTACATTAATGCTTATGGGAAAATTGTATTTGGTTTGCGTCCGTTTCAGTTAGACTCAGATCTTCTGGAATGAATTAATGACACTAACCAAGGTTCCACTGTATTAACACAGACTGTTGTATCAATTTCGGTAACACTCTGAACACGTGATAATTGTGGATTAAAATACAAATCATTACTTCCTACACTTAACTACCATGCTCAGATGGGATCATGTGGCTGTCACTATTGTTGAGAGAAGAAGGTCCTCCTGGTCATTGATGACTGGCAGATGATCGCAATGACAGCTAACAGCTGAAACAGCGCCCCCCAACAACAACAAAAAAACAAAATATGCAGAACATGTTGAGGGCACACATTAACTGTTTGCGTGTTTGTGTGTGTGTGTGCGTGTAAGACATTTTCTGTCAAAGTGCTTTACCAAGCGTATATGCGTGAGTAAACATGCCACTGGCAAAGACATTGCCATTCCAACACACTGTTCATGTCCAGGAGACGATGGACTGACAACAATTTGACTCACACAGTGGGGGGCAGGTGTGCCTCCACATGTGTATGTATAAGTGCAGTGTATATGTAGTGTATGCGCAGGCATTTATCTAATATGCATCCTGTCCGCCTGTGTTTCTTCAGTGCCATGCATCCAAATGCTTATTATGCTGAACAGCAGTGTGCATGGCTGCTTTCTGACTCATCTGTGTGTTACAAATCCCCTTCTGAACACATCTAACCTTCATGATTCAACTTCTGGGTGAGTTCATGTGTGTGACCCCGACTGTGTAACTGGGTGGAGGGGTGGCATGTATCGCACACTTGCAACATTAATCTGCAACATTTGCCTTCCTCTGCTGTTCATTTTCTGTATCGCGAGGAGACCCACTGAAAAATACTCTGTCGGTCTTCATTAGGCATCGACACAGAGGAGTAATCTCAATTGGCACACGACTCTGCGTATATTACATTAACATCACTATTGCATTTCATTAATGTCAACTAAATATTTTCACTTCCCTCTTTTGGACCCTTTGTCCTCCCGTTTTTCATGACTTATTTGGATGAGGAAACACTGATGATTAAAAATTAAAACATCATTTCTTGAATAATGTATCAGTGAGTGGCATATGTTAAATATGTGTTGAAAGCATACATTAGATTTGTTTTGTATACAAATCAGCTGCAGGCATTCACCCTTAGGGAGGACATCGTAGCCTGGGAGATTTGGCATATAGTGATGGTTGTATTATTTAGATTGCATTCTTTTATTCTTTTGTAGCATCTGTTTCTTTTTGTCGTTTTCAAGCTGTAAAGTGAATTTTGAGTGAGCTTGGTTAACCTCAGTGAGATGCATATGTAAGAAAAACATGCTCAAGTGATGTAAATTGTGTATGAAATGGTGAACTATTTAATATGGTGCAAGAACTTTTACTGTTTTTCAAATCCCAGATGAAATTTTGGAGAAGGATGGGTGATTAAGATGGTGTAATTTAAGCAGAGATGAGGTTGTTGAAAATAATAGTCACTGTGTTTCCCACAGGATGGCGATCTGTTTGTGGCGGTGAGTTTGGGTGACGTCGTCATCTAATTTGCATAACTGGCCATGACGCATATACATGTCATTTTTGTGGATGCTGTGGGAGAGAGCAAAAAACATGAAAAGCAAAGCAAATGTTTCGAAATACAGTTGAACGTTCTTCTGTCGCTTCTTTTGTAGTTTTTGTGAAGCAAGACGGAGCCGCCCGGGGTTGGGGGCACAGCAGGACCCGCTGCTTGTTGAGGAGACTGATATGTGCTTTCATGTTAGAATCTCCAAAAGCGTCCAATAACACCAGAAAAAATCGTTACATTTGTCACTAGTCGCTTTTTTGAAAAAGACAATCTAGAGGGGTCTCAATATTTGATAAATCTAAATCTAAATCTAAATCTAAATCTAAATCTAAATCTAAATCTAAATCTAAATCTAAATCTTAGGGATGTCCGATATCTGCTTTTTTGCCGATAACCGATATTGTCCAACTCTCAATTTCCGATATCAACTGATACCGATATCAATATGTGTAACATCTCCTGGTGTGGATCAACACATATCTCATTCAGTTCGCTACCCCAAATATTAAACATTCATGGCGGGAAATAGTGCTTTTGGTTCCCATCGCTTTAACAATGAGTCAAGAAAAAAGCTGTGATCAACCCACAGACCTTATATAATAACTTCGGCTGTGAAAATATGTTTTTAAAATCAACAGAGTAGCCATTTACATGTTTTTGATCATCTTTCCAGGGAGCGTCATATTTTTCACTTATATGCCCAAAACTTGCTCACACAGCAAGCTGTGTATTAGTTTTACATCGGCCCGATATTACATTTGTATGCCAACATCGGGTCGATAACGTCGGTAGGCCGATATTATCGGACATCCTTAATAAATATAAATATAAATATAAATATAAATATAAATATAAATATAAATATAAATATAAATATAAATATAAATATCTAAGTTGGCAACACTGATCCCTCCTTCTACCGAGTTGTAACGACTACTTTCACAGACAGTTCCATTATAATGTGTTTATGAGCATGGGTGAGCAGGTAGGCTCAAATCTATTTGTGGCAGTCCAAATGTATTAGTGGCTGGCCACCACAAATAAATTAATAAAACACTGAATAATAATAATAATGAAACACTGAATAATAACACTTTTATTTCAATGGGGCTTTCAGAATAACCAAAGACACCGTGTTGTACATAAAGCCAAACACTAAGAATTATTTGATCATTATTACTCTTTACTCAAAAGGTGGTCCCTGGTCTGAATGGGATGGACATGCAGATACAGATAAATCCACAGGGCTAAATTTGTTTGCAATTTATTGGTTTTATTATAGTATTCACAGGACAAATGTTACATAAATAGCATCAATGTCAGATGAAACACTGCATGTGGAGCATATACAGCGCACAGCTGAGGCTTTATCACTTTCATTGCAAATGTTGCCAATGTCATATTTTGCAGTCACAACTCCTGCCAAATTTTTGTACCATCTGTGCTGATTTTAACGGGGACTGATGGATGGCAAATGGCAAATGGCACAGACATTATGAGCCTTTTCAAGATGTTCAAGATGAGCAACGGAGTGTTGAACTTCGAGTGAAAGTGATGGTAGAAGTAATAAGAATTGTTGTTGAGGTTTGCAAGTCGGTGTGTGTGCGCGTGTGTGAGCGCGTGTGTGAGCGCGTGTGTGTGCGTGTGTTTGGGAGAGGGGGGGCTTCCCGCACTAACACAGATCATGATCATCATGTTGGCAGGATCTGAAAGATTACACACATCAATAGTTGATGAATCTCCACAGAGTTGTGCTCAATTCCCTCTTCTATAAATTACTAAATAAGGGCATTTACATCACAGCGCCACTGCAAACTTTTTCCTTTTCTCTACAGTTTCTTTTCATCTTTTCTCCTTTTAACTTGGACACAGTCCATTTGACCCTTGTAAACTCATGAATAGTAGGGAGGGATAAATTGCAGAGCACTTCTTTAGCGCTGTTTTAATTTGTGAGAGAAGATAGACAGGAGGAGAGGAAGAACGACTGAAAGGAAAGGAAAAGAAGGCACGGTAGACACAAACACCTAAAAGACTGACATAATTAATAGATGTGGCCCGCCGATACACATGAATTATGCAACTGCTATATTCAAGAAAATTACAAACACAAGCCATTGGGACAGAATGGAAAGGAATTATTATCTGCAGACTTGAACCTTTGTACAAGGCACCAAATTTTTAATAATTAATCCACATAAACAAATAACACATTAATAAAGAATACTTTAAAAGCCACCCAAGCCGCAGGAGTTGTGCAAACTTTCTCTGTAACTTTCCTTGTTCGCTGAGAGGAACAGCACAGTGAGTGATTGCAGTGATCATGTCAACTGACTAAGTAACACTTAATTTCCATAATTATATTGCATCCTTAGATTGTCCATTGGCTGCAATTCACCTTGAAGTAAGCTCTTAATAAGTAAAAAGATAAAAAGTGGAAGGGATCATTGTGTAGTGTGTAGACTATGTGTGTTATGTTGGGTATTGTTGTATTTACAGGCGTTATCAGTCAGAGTGAGTCCTATTGTGTGTTATATCAGCTGATATGTGGTGTGTGTGTGTGTGTGTGTGTGTGTGTGTGTGTGTGTGTGTGTGTGTGTGCCTGCACGCATGCCTACAACCTTGGAACCTCACTGGACCGCAGCTTGAGAGGGTAATTTATTAACCACACTGAGGGAAGAACAAGCCTTCAATTTTTGTCCTTGTAACCTGAAGTAATTTAGACAATGTCCACACAAGTACGAATACTTAAAAAAAACACATTTCCCCCACTTTGGTGTTAAAAAATGTCCATGCACACAAGTTAATTAAAATAAATATCTGTCCACATAACGCCACATATACAGGCTGTCATGCTCATTTTGCCCAATCAGAAGCCTGAAAAATCAACTACAACGGACTTGGTCGTGCATTATAATTAACACATCTGTTCATCAGTACAGTAAGCTATTAGATGTGCAATGACGTGTATATTATCTTTAAAATAAGCGCAGTTCCACAAAGCCAAGGAAACATTACGAATGTTTTTTTAAATCGCCCGTGGGTGTTATATGGCGCATGCACACTTGTCTACTTAGTGACAAAGTTACGATCCATTTGGAAGTAAGAGATTATAACTAGGGATGTCCGATATTGACTTTTTTGCAGATAACCGATATGCCGATATTGTCAAACTCTCAATTTCCGATTCCAATATCAACTGATACCGATATGTATTACGTAGCATATCATTTTTTTGAGTACAGTTGTTCTAAAGTAACAATACTCTTAAATGAGTACAGCTGTTTTGTTCTCCACCCATCTCTGAGTAGATAATTAATGTATTACATATTTTATATAAGAATACATTTGTGTTTCTTGTGCCTTGATTTATGTTATTTTTGGAAAGATTTAATTAATTTTTAGTTAAAGGGTTATTGTTCAAAATACATGAATTTGTTGATTATTATTTTGATTGATAACTCTTATTTTATTGCATTAAAACTACTCAATGGGATCAATAAAGTTCTTATCTCAGCCATCTGAGAAGATCAAATGCGTTGTTTTTGGTGCCGAACTGTTTCCAAGTATATTAGTGCGTGTGTGAATGTATAAACAGGAGGAATTAACTTAATGGTCCTTGTAGAAAGGCACTTTATGAAGGCAAGTACATTTATTTATTCACTTACAGCGCAGTCTTGCTACATCCAACATGGTGGCGATGTTGACGTAAGGCTCAGCGCTCGTCTAAGTAATCAACATAGCTGTTGATTATTCCCCCTCCAACACACCTACCCCCTGCGATTTCTATGGAACTGGTAAGTTCATTGTGAGCTCTGTTGTTACTCTGCTTGCTAAATAAATTGTTACTTCCTTACAGGCTTGTGAGCAGCACACTATTACCTACATGATTCAGTAATGTTGCAATCTTGCGACGTTGGCTTTCAATGTGGGGAAAAAAACTATATTGATGTTGGCCGATATCACATTTTTATGCCAATATCGGGCTGACAATTATCGGTGGCCGATATTATCGGACAACCCCAATTAAAACTAATGGTGATTAATTACAAATTCTTACATCAGAAGACAAAAATGTCTGCTATGTGTAGCTGTGGTTATTGAACAACTTGCCTTACATGAATTTTAGCCATTCCTTTTATTATTATGTGAACAAGCACACACACATTCGCATACACACACTAGCAGCGTACCCACAAGAGCAGGACAGTGAATATGTCAGACAAGGTTAGAGTGTCTGTGGCTGAAGTGAGTGGAGGACAGGAGGACGCCCTGCAGTGACCACACAGCAATGCCCTTCGGGGGCTCTGACTGGAAATGAGCAACAACTGCAACACAAACACACACCCACACAGACAAGTACACACACCCCTGCGTGCATGGACTATAGTCACCTTCAACATAGCATATGTTTCATACTGAAAAACAATCTCATGCGAGCCTCCATTCAGCGATGTTTAAACTTTATTTTAGCATGAAAATGCTGTTATACAGGGTCAGGCAAAATGATCTGACACATTTGTAGGTTAAATAAAAGGCAAATAAAGTAAAGAAACAAAAAAGTGTTTTTATTTTCGAAAGTACATAAAATGTCATTTTTTTCAAATAATGCCATTTTGCTTTGTTTCTTTATAATGCCATTGTTTTTCGTTTCTTTTTCAGTTGCTGCCACGAATTGGACTGGTTCCGTTTGCACTTCAATCTTGGTAGACATGATCCCGTACCAGCAGCAGAAACAGCAGCAGGCACATGTAACGGTGCATGTTTTACTGATTGTAACTTACATTTATTTTACAAACGTGCAAGCATTCTACTATGGCGCGTCCAGGCAGTGCTGAACAAAGAGCAAACGCTTGATGAAGCAAAAAGACATAAACATGTAAAAATGGTGGGCTTTTTTAACAGTGGTAGATCCGTGCTGTACGGTTGACCACGTAACACGTAAAATCACCAAAAATCACCAAACATCAACAAATCTGCCGGGCCGTGAATGCTGAATCGCAACAGTGATCCATTGCACAGTCTTGTAAATTGTTGCAATGATTGCAATTGCTGTGTCTTAATGACATCATTGGTTAGCATGTTACCAGCATGCTGCAACCACTTTAATCAGTGGCAAGACAAATAGCCATCCATTCCCATTACCCTGGAGACGGCATGTTTCTTGCACAAAACTAATGTTTATGGTTTTGAGTACATCTGTTTCATACAGTATGATGGCACCTATTCTCATCTGATTTATCAATCAAATGTTATTTGTGGTGCTGTGATTCACATTTGCTGATCAAGGACAGGAGAAAAGAAAATGAACGGATGCATGAATGTTTGATGGCATTGCGTAAGGTTTACAATTTTTTATAATTAATTATTTATTTAGCAGGTTACATTTGCCATGGAAAGCCTTGGGGGTCGTCCAATTCAGGATTTGATCCAAAGTCTTTAAGACAAATATGACTATGGAGTTGCACAAAACCTTGGGGTTGGAGCCACCGTCATGCATGACATCACGTGAGACCTCAGCTCAGCAAGTATCACATTGCAGGTGTTTTGCTTTTTCTTTGGCATTATGGGTTATTCTTTTGTGTGCAACACTCAGGTTTAGACTCCAGCGGTGTCCCAATAATTTTGGCCAGTGTGACCACATCATGTTGCCGCATGACAAGTTATTGTTTTTACATTTTACAGTGCAAACTTCTTTTTACACTTGCCTGACAAGTAAGAATGTAAAAAAAATGCCTGTATTGTTAATACAGTTAAAATAGTACATTTTCTTTGGGAAAAAAATTGCGAAATTTGAAGAGATTGAGATGTGAATTAGACCCTGTGTTTCCCCTTTCGCAAAGCCAGCCATGGTTCCATGTAAGAGGGCCGAGTCCAGCTCTGGTCTCAGTGGAGGGCAGCGGTTGTGTGCTTCCTAATTGCTGTGGGCCAAAGAGACTCAGGGAGCCAATCAAAATGGTCAATCTCTAAAGAGGAGCCAAAACTAATTTGTTAGCAATATACTTCTCTACTCTTCTCTTTTTCTCTGCACGCCCTCTCAGTCTCTTGGTGGCAGTCAAAGGTTCATTTCAGTGCTGCTCTGGTCATGACCTCACTCCTCCTCTGGAGCTTCACGCTGAGTTCATCTCTCGTGCCGCTTTGGTCACGACCCAGATGTCTACAGTATATCGGCAAATAAAATTCTATGTTTTCTTGATAGGACTTCAACCACTGCCTTGTAAAATGATTATGTGTGTGTGAGACACCTCAGGGGTGTGAGAATAGAGCATATGCACCCTTAGAGAGAGCACACATTACAGCTTTGGATTTCATCCATGACTTCTTCTCCACTGTGTGTGTGTGGTGAGAAATGATGTCTGTCCTGTTACACACTCAATTTGCTTTGCCTCCATTATGATCCATACACTATTTGCAATCATTCTCTCATTTCTCCCCTTTCTTGGGGGATCAATAACTTCAAAAGGCAGCTTGAAAAGATATGTTTCACACAAGCACTGCAGAAACACACACATGCTTCCCAGAAAGCACACCTTGCTCACTGACTGTACAGGACACAGACGTTTCAGAGAATAAAACAAACAGAGAGTGTTGTATGTTGCAGTGAGACTGACGTTTAAGCCTGCTAAATCACTGAGGAGCTTCCCTGAGGCAAAAAGGAAAAACTGAGCAAAAGCAGAATAGATTTTCTTGTTAAAACGCCAATCATGTGTGGGGTGTGCATCCTCTTAGAGACGATAAGACTGAAGGAGATTGGTTGTCTGATTGGTTCCCTACACAAACACAACTGAGCTCCATGACGTGCACATTGCTCAGGCGTTGTCTCATATAAAGTTGCCCAAGCTTCAAATGTAATCATGCAAACACAATTGCAGTGATGCAACCTCAAAGCAACAGTGCACCAGCCTAGTAAGCAGGTCATAATCAGATGGAGAAGGTGAACATTGCCATGTTGAAACCAGCTTTAAAGGTGTTACAGAATCACTATCAGCTGGAGTAGAACCTCAAAACTTGGAACACCATCTTTCCCAAGATGCCCGTCGACCAATTTGTTTGGAAAATGTGGGAAATTTAAGATCATTATCATAAATCATAATCATGCTGCCTATCACAAATCTGCATGGAATAGGTTTGAACAAGATGATGTGCAAAAAAACAGAGTCTGCATGCAAGCAGAACTTTGACTAGTTGACTAAAGAATGGAAAACAATAACATAACCATCTGAAAAGTGGTCAAACACTATTAGATTTTAGAACAGACAGTACAGCTCAACGTAATGTATGGACAGTTTTATATTATTGGAGTTGTAGTGTTCAATTCAACTCATTTACTCAATTGGATACTGAGAACCTTTTGAAAGGACAATAAACAATAAACACTGACTGAAAAAATCTGTAAATCATACATATTGATTTAATTGTTACATGATGTCCTTCATGATGCAAATTGAAATGTGGTAATTAAAAAAGGTGCACGTTGACACTTGAACACTATTATAGGTAGAAATGATTGTAAACTGTGAAAATAGCAGACGTACATGCTCAAAAAACATCACGTTGCACCATGTGACTGGTAAGTTTGGAGATGTGCAATGTGGCTTAATTTTGTGAAAGTATCACGTAAGTGCTTCATAAAAGCAATTCATCAATTAATATAGTATGCTTATTGTTTTTCCAATACTTTCGATAACTCGATTTAGTTGTAACACACTATGCTGCCATGTATTATGTCCGTGGATGGAATTTTTATCTCAGAAGTGGGCGAGCTTGAATTCTGGGGGAGTTGGGAAGCAAACACAAGTACACACGTACACACACACGCACGCACACACAGGCACAGATTTAAATGTTATTTAAATGAAAACTCCGATATTAAAATCCATCTAGCTAAAGTGTCCCAGGCAGTTCCAACACCCAACATGTTAACAACTTACGGTTGGACTCCAGCCAACTCATAAAACACTGGTGCGCAAGTGCAGCCGCTCAAGGAGTGACAGCGGGGCCGGCTAATCACAAGATTAGCAAGCTTTGGCAGAGCCAATTGATGAGCTTGGGGGTGGTCTATAGGGAGACAGGCTTCAACTTGAGCGACCCTTTTCCGCTTGGTTTTAATGCATGGCTTGTCTTGATTTACATTTAATATAGCGTAACATTGCAAGGAGCAGCCATACATAAACTGCCATCTGATTTTGGTCGGCCCACCAGAAAAACTCTTGGTATTCCCAATGGCCAATCCATCCCTGCACACACCTGACTTGCTCTCCAGAACAACAGGCTTTTATTGCAGGTTTGAATCATTCCACAACATTTGTAATACTCCCTAAGAAGAATCCCTAATAAAAACATGGGTTACTGTTGCAGCAAGGTAAACCTCAAATCTGATCCCCGATGTCACTTCCTGTCTGCCCACCACTCAGCTGCCCTATAGGGAAAACATTTATAGCAACACAGGAGCATGAGTCTTATTTATGCCTTAATTGTCTTATTTACTCTTTTTATCTCTACTATATTGGGTAATGCGAGTGTAAAGGTGAGTATAGGATTGTTAGTTCATGTCTAGAGGGCACTAATAATGTAAAAAAAATGTTTTTAGAAGGTTGTAAACATGTTTTATATGCTCTAACTACAAAAATATTCCATTTATTAATAAGGCATCCTACTTTCTTGAAAATGCACTTATCTCTGGTGCTCTGTTCTCATCACTGCATGGACAGCTGTTTCGTGAACAAAGTACAGGTGGATGCAGGATTTATATATTATTCATCCAATTGTATACAATATCTATTCTTCTTTAACGCTTTAACGTGTCTCTATGCACCTCTGAGTGATGGTGAGGGTTGGGGGTGGGAGTAGGGGAGCTGGAGCCGACCCTTAACCCCTGACCAATCACAGAAGAGCAGGCGTGGTTGAGGAGGAAGCAGGGGAATCGAGAATGTCAGCCTAGAGGAGAAAAATGCAGATTTACCGTGTACACAAATTGAATTTATGGAATATTTTATTCAAAGAAAGTCAATATAGTGCCCCACAGGGATCCAATATCATTTTAAAATCCCATGAAATGAGCAGGATAGGGTCCCTTTACCGATACAGACGATGCTTCAAGTGCATTTAACATCCTGTCATACAAGTGGAAAAATATGTTAACCGCTGATGATATATAATTAAAAAAAAAAAACAATTAAGTGTGCACTCACCTTTTCCTGATGAATAACATACACGTAGTGTATAGGGCAGGGGTCACCAACGTGGTGCCCGCGTGCACCAGGTAGCCCCCCACGACCACATGAGGTGCCCGCAAGCCTGCTTTTCATTCAGGTTTTCAGTTAATAATGAAAGAACAGTAGAAAGAAATGCATTCTGAAATACAAAATGTGAGTTGTGGACACCAGCATTTTGTTCATGTTCTGGTAAAACAAGCATATTCGCTTTGTTTGGGTTTAAAATAAGCTCTGAAAAGAAATGTTACAAAAATGAGTAGCTCTTGGCCATTTTCATTTTGTAAAAGTAGCTCTCACAAGGAAAAACGTTGGTGATCCCTGGTGGAGGGGCATGGAGAGAGTTGAAGTGCTATACAAAAATTCAACGATAAAATTATTTATGTATTTCTGTGATTCTACACTTGTATAATATTATATGATTCAAAATGCAATTATATCTCCATCACTATAATGACTTTGACCCACCAAATGCGCTCATACTTTTTAAAGTCTCCTGTTAAGAATCATTCCTACTTTTGGGAGATAATAATGTGTTTAGTATTATGGCTGCAGTTTGCAGTGGTGAGAAACTTCACAAAATCATACTGAGAACTGTTTCTATTATGTTGCCCATCTCATGCGGCGCTGTATGCCAACTTATATAAATATAATGACAATACTAAGTTTCAGTATAATATTGTGATATTCTTACTGCAAAATACAACAGTGAACACACCGTGCACTGGATCTCATTACGGTACAGTTGTGCCTATTGTTGTTGCTAGTGTAATTATCACAATTAAAATGAAGTCAATGGTTATTTTTGGAAAAATGGCTTGATTACACATGACTGTGTGACATAATATGAAATCAAGTTAATATGTAGTTATGAGTTCAAAGTGGGTATTTAATTTGAAATTCAAACAGAGCATCCTTATCTTTCATGTTTTATTTGAAATTGTGGTTGCATAAAAAGATCCAGCTCCATTGTTCAGTCGTGACTGGAAGTATAATAAAACCCCAACCTTAGTTTCCTGTCCAATGTGGGACTTGTCACTAATCTGCTATCACATTCAGCTTCTGTTCCGTCAGAGCAGGAAGTAGATAATTGCAGCTGAAATTGCAATGGCGGTGGTGGTAGTGATTTTTTATTACTGTAAGTAGAGCATTTGATTTGACAGTGATAGTGTAATGAGAAAAAGTAAGATGAAGCATGTTTTAAATGATCAGTTGAAAGTGCCAATCTATTTTAATCTATTGTCACCTTGGGAGCGCACTGCTCCGTTTTTGTGTGGACTAATTGGATTTCAAGATTTATATTGAAAAAAAGTCTAATTAGATATTCATCACATTGGGGGATCCAGTGTAGGCACATGCTAAGGAGCATGTCCCTTTATGCAGGTAATGTTCCTTCACTGTCATTGAGTGCTCTCTGTTGCCGCCACTCTGCTTCCAAACATAAAGGAGGACTTGACCACTTTGTCACGTTCAACTAACGTGTAGTTCGTAACCCCAGTGCTTTTAAAAGATGACAAGCCAGTTAAAGACCTGTTTCCACCTCATCACTGCCACTTGTTCACTTGTCTCCCAGCCCGAAGGAGAGCCTCTATTGTTGGGTGGTCAAGGGTCTTGACAGAGGTCTGAAGAGGGCAATACTGGCATGGCTGACCTTCAGTCAGGTCAGCAACTTTGGAAATCAAAGTAGACTTTAGCAAACATGGAGAGTGATGGAGAATGAAGCGAATGCTTTTTGTGACATTCTTTTATACTTAGATGTTGCATTCATCTCGTTCAAATACTTGTTCCCTTGCTGTTCTTTAGTTTCATTTGTACTGCATTAGTAATGCAGTAATGGATCTCAAAGCTTATCTTGGAATTGGAGCTTAAATTGAGGACTTTAATGGCGCACGGTTTTAGTTAATAACCTTATTGGTGTATGTTCCGCCCTGCTTCGTCCACTCACTGGCCACAACATTAGGTACACCAACACAATCTACTGAGATGCGGTGCAAGAGCTGTACAACACGTCCTCCTGTGCAAAGACAATACTGCAAAGTAGTGACTGGCCCTCTCAGATAGATATTCATTTAATTATAGTTTTATTATTGTAGTTTGCAGTAGTGTCAAAGTGTACTGCATCTGACAAATGTTTCTGATATTTTGGTTTATTTTTTACTACTGTTCATAAGACATGAAATCAAAATGAAAAGTTAAGTATAAATATAATTCTAAATATAATAACCATCATTAAATGACTACAAACTACAGCACAAAATATTGTCAAATTAATACCTCTCTGACAGTGTCAGTCAAAACTGACCATGATTATTAATCTATTGAAATGTCTCACAAGTGTAAAAAAGTGCACAAAATCCAGTGGTACAGGAGTGAAATACGCATGAGTGACTTAATAGTTTCTTGTGTCCGACCTGTAGGTTGATCATTAAAATTCAAACGAAGGTTTGAACTTTTTTTGAGTGTTTAAACAAGAGAGAATAATTGTAAAAAAATGAAGTCGGCTACTTCGCAGATTTCACTTATGGCAAGCTATTTTGGGAACCTATCCCCTGTGATAAACAAGGGAACACTGTACTGACTAGAAGACATCGGTTCAGGCATTATAATTACTTATTCACAAGAATTCACAAGGAAGATCCAAGAGGCTACAGAAATTACTTGAGAGTTCCCCATGACTTGCTCTTAGGGGGGTGGAAAAGTTAACCCATTCATGTGAATGAGACACATTTTGACACGCACCGCCCGCACCGTTTGCTCATAGGTTCCGGTGCATTCACAACTAATTCACTGAAACTATGCATGCCGCAGATTTTGAACATTTCAAAATTGTCTTTGCCCTGCACAGTTGACACATCTTTCACACCTGTTTACTACCAACGTACTCATTGGCATGCAAAATTACTTACCACAAGGATAAAATCTGTGCAAGTGTAAACTAAGCTTATGTCTGTTTGCTTCTTCTTCTGCACCGCATTTAAATGTACTTTGGAGTAAAGCATTGCTCTCATCAAGCTCAAAAAGGCCAGACTTAAATTTCTTACTTTTTTGTCAGAAACAGACATAATTTACTTGAATTCTCTACTAATTCTCTACTAAATCTGTCATTTGAAGGAAGAAATGATTACAGTAGTCGTCAGCAGTAGAAATGTTTTACTCTGTGGGTGTTTTGATATCCGATTAAAGGGAATGTGCATGATAACCTGCCATTTGTTTGGATTTTGATGTCAGGTTCCTGCTTCCACACCATTTGAAGTTTGAAGTTAGTAAGCAAATGCACCATCACAGTCTTTGTGAGGAGAGCTTTGAGTGTTTCTCTATGAAAGGCAACAATCACAAGCTGCATGTGTAGAGCCTGAAGTGGAGTATGTGTGTATGCTTCTCCCTGCAGAATGGCTGTTTAAATGGGATTAGTCTTGACAAGTGAACTTCAGCTGGTAATAAAACCCCTTTTTATCTGTAAAGCAAACATTAGAGCCGCCCACCCGAATGAATACCTAACTCCTGAATTACCATAAGAATAGCTCAGCTGAGTACACTCCTGATGCCTAAACTAACAGTGCAGGACACACACATACACACACACATACAACTCGTATGTGCACACACACACACATCAGCCGTGCTAATGAGTGGTTTCACTGTTTGAGTTTGGTGCCCAGTTAGGGGTGGCAGCGTCACCGTGACGATGAGCAGGAGGAATGCTGAGAAGCAGACGATATTGTTCTGCAGCGTCCATCCAACACTCCCACCATCCTTAACCCCCACAAGGTGTCACACCCCGCCCTCCCAAAAAATCCATCACATATCCTTCTTTTGGAAGAATTTGTTAACTTGCAAAGTTTGTGACCTGGTGAACATTCATCATCTATTGTTGGAAATTCTCCATCTGAAGACCTGGGACTCCTCTTCCAAATCATCCCATCATCCACACATCTCAAAACCCAATGGATGACCCTCAGACCATCTTTGTCTCCCTCCACTGCTCCTCACGGTCTCCCCAGTGCACCAAGGACCCACTCACACACACAGGACCCCACGGGACCCCGACAGGACCACAGGCTGACCGGAGCTGCAGCAGGGTGCAGAAAGCAGGCCGTTGGTTCCCAGGACCACTGAGCACTTGTCATGTAAATGAAGAAGTCACAACCAATTAGAGTAATTGCAGCGCGTCGCCCCGTCTTCGCTGAGCTGAGGAGGGGCATGGGAGAGAGGGGGTAGGAACCAAGGGGGGTGAGGAAGTGAAGTAAGGGATGGCAACATGGAGGGAGGGTATGGTGGGGTTGGGGCGACAGGATAATGAAAGAGGGAGCAATGTGTTTATGTATGTGTTGAAAAATAACATAAAATGTGTTATGTAAGACCAGTTGAAAAATTGCAAGAATTTACATTTTGTACTGTTGTTATAACAAGATTTTAAGTAGAGCTTCAAAATGCAAAAAGAAATGGGAGTGAGGCAAAAAAATGTTTTGAGTAAGGAATTTATTGCAATTTTTTTTTTATTGCACCATTAAAATTAAATAGGCTGTTCTTCAGCTGAACAAAAGTTTAAAACCATAGCTCAAAAAAGCCCAGAAACCCCACTTAATTAGAAATATTTTTTTTAAAGGACTCAGTAAAGAGTAGCTGTGTCATTTTTGTTAATCACCACAAAAATGTGTTTGGGGTATGCTTGATACAGTGTTTCCAGGAGGCTGGAGTTGCTCCAGGTGGTGAAGATGGCTTCATGGAGGACATCCACTGAACCGATGTCCATTTTTGTAAACTTCCCCTGCTGTCCGTCCCCAAATGTTCTCAATTGGATTTAGATCAGGGGAGCACGCAGGATGGTCCAAAAGAGTAAGGTTATTCCTCTGGAAGAAGCCCGTTGTCAGGCGAGCACTGTGAACTGCAGCGTTGTCCTGTTGAAAAACCCAGTCGTTACCACACAGGTGAGGGCCTTCAGTCATGAGGGATGCCCCCTGCAACATCTCCACATAGCCAGCCGTTTGACACTCCTGCACAACCTGAAGCTCTATTGTTCCATTGAAGGAAAAAGCATCCCAGATGACGGTGGCGGATCTCCTTCTCATGCCAGTAACGTTGGAAGCCATCAGGACGGTCAAGGTTCCATTTTTCCTCATCAGAGAATAAAACTTCCTTCCACTTTTCAATGTCCCATTTTGGGGGCTCCCGTGCAAATTCCAAACAGCCAATCAGATCCTCCAGCACAGGGCCAATGCAATGTTTTTGTGTCTGCCACTAGACCTTGTTCTTCCATAACCCTCAGGCTCTTTTAAGACGTTTAGAACGACTGTCTTACTGTGTCCAACCTCAGCAGCGATGGCATGCTGTGAGTGGCCTTGCTTATGCAACTCAACAAACTGCATTCAAAGACAGAAAGCATTTTCGCCTTTGCCATCAAGAGATCATGACAGTGTGAATACCTTACAGAAAATGACATTGAATCCACATTGTTGCCAAGATTTTGGCTTTTAAAGGCTGTGGCCTTTTTTTTTGGATCTTTTGATCAGCTGATGAACTGCCTATTTCACGTGTAAAAAAATTGCTTACTGAAATGTTTTTTTGTCTCACACCCATTTCTTCTTTTTGCATTTTGAAGCTCTACTTAGAACCTCTAACATCCAACAGTGCAAAATGCAAATTCTTGCAACTTTTCAACTGGTCTTAACATTTTGATCAGGCGTGTATATGAATTCATATCTTTGACCTTATCGGTAACATTGCTGATGTTTTGTTGAGTTGCACTTCAAAATTTGACAATTATGAAAAAATACTTGGAAAATTGGATCCAAACATTCAGAGTAGTAAATATAATATTGAATTATTATTTGCAAGTTAAAATAACTGTTTGCAACGGTTACGAGACTGCCTAGTGTGCTAACTTTCACACCATATCCCGCCCACGCCGCACATTACACACACACACACGTGCATTAGTTATATTTGTTGGCCATGTTAATAACATCTGCTAGCCGGTGACGGTCTTCTTATAGTTTTCCGTTTTAAAAAATTTAATTTTGAGTTGCAAACAATCCCTTCAATGCAAAAATAAACAATGTATATATTATGCTAAACATACATTTATAATTGATGGCATTTAATTGGTTACCTAGTAAGTGTATAATTTTGTCAATAAGATGACAGTAATTGTGCATCAGTGAAAATACACTTTGTGTGTGTGTGTGTGTATGTGTGTGTGTGTGTGTGTGTGTGTGTGTGTATGGACAGAGGACGAGTGAGTGTAACACAGCAGGTGGTAGAGGCTAATGGAACCCCCTCTGGCCTATCAAGAGTAGGGGGTGATGGCGCAAATGCGTGTGTGCGTGCGTGTGTGTGTGTGTGTGTATGTGTGTATGTGTGTGTGTCTATGATGTGAAAAATAGACAATTTGGGAAGCATGCACGTTGAAAAAGAAAAGATGAAAAGACAACCATTGTTTTGTTGTTGGCTTGACAAGAGTGACAATGTCTTAGCAGAATTAAACAATAGACTTTAGGACATGGGGGCCACAACTAGGATTGTGGCTAACGTTTCTGGGAATGTGGAAACTTGGATCTGGCAATTTTGAAATATAGTAAAAATGCATTTTAAAATGATGGGAAGTGATGCTTTGAGAGGAAAAACAACAAGAAAATGTTTAGACTGACAGAGAAAGGGCCTGAGGCTTCGATCTCCATTTCTGTGGTCAGTCAGCATGTAATGTAATGCTTCTCATCAATTCATCATCCATCTATCCATCCATCCCTCCATCAATGCTCTCTGTCTTTGGGGTTGAGCATGAAGCCTGAAGGCCCGAGGCAACCTGTACAGTTTACACAAACACAGCATGGGCATTTTGTTCAAGTGGTGTGTGCATGTGTGTGTGTGTGTTAGAACGACAGGGAGGGAGTGAGGTTTTTTTTTTTTATGTGTATGTCTGAATAAAAGTCACTTGTAGTGTTCTGCGGCATCCCACGAGGTCTAGACAGCTAAGCTAAAAGAACACTTGCTTTTAGATTCCTTCCCCCTTCCATCCTCTGCCCCAGAGAGGAACCAATGCTTCCCTTCTTAACACACACTTACAGTCAGCGCTCCTATAAAACATATTTAAACAAGCAGCAGAGCCAGGCTTTGGTTACATGTGCACACTGAAGCAGTAACAAAATACCATAATATGACTCATATGTGTTTATTGCTTGACTATCTGATGCAAATGATGCTGCAAAGTCACAAGATGAACCATAATGTGACAATGAATGCAATCAAAGATGTTCGGGTGACCATATTTTGACTACTGAAAACCAGGACACTTGGCCTGTCAATGAGATACTCAAATCATACCTTATCATTTCAATACATTTAAAGATATACTATAATATTAAATGGATATAGTATGATATTAAATCTCTGGAGTTAAATAGAATTGATAGAGCAAGGTCGCTTCTGTATTTAAAAAAGTAAGAAAATAATAGCTCTCTTTTTAAGCCTTACTGGACAAACAAATAACTAAACTAAATATAAAATAATATTAACTAATTTAATGGCCCAACGAAAATCACTTTCTAAAAAAATAAAAACCAGGTGACAAACAGGTGTGAAAACAGAACATGTCCTGGGAAAACAGGACCTTTGGTCACTTCAAAGAGGTATCACTACTTTTAGCTTAGTAGTTGCTCTGTGTATGTAGTTCTGTGCGAGCAACGCCAGCACACAATGGCTTCGGCTGTAGTTTTGGTGTTGTAACAGAGGCGGAAACGGCGTCTATGTAAAAGCATACTCCCCTTGGCAAGTGTGATGTTTAACTACCATACTGTTGTGTTGAAAGCAATTGTCGAGAGAACGTGTGAACACAGTCACATCTATGTTCTGCTTCATTGGGTTCTGTGTGAAGTCCACAGACAGATAAATAAGCCATAAGCTATACTGTTATGGCTGCAATTAACCAATTCAGCAGGGTCTGTGTGTTTACCTTTACCTTTTGCCTTTCTTTCCCATCCCACTCCCGTTTTAATAGTTTATCGTATTTTTATGCATACCAAAAGTTGGTCCCGTAATGGCACCGGTGCCGACGTAAACAGTAGTAACCAGACTTGTAATTAATGCAGTATCCTGACAGACTCACACAGAGTATGGGGCTTTTTTAAAACTCTATTGCCAACTTTAACACGCCAATAGCAGTGCTCAATTCACATTTCTCTGAACCTCTGAGGTCCAGCAACACAACACTTCCTGATTATCCACCAGTCACAGCCAAGGCAAGCGAGGTGCATTCACCAACAGCGGAATTCTGAACACCAACACAAGCAGGTTATTTTAGTCCACATTTTCTGTGTTGCTGCTGGTTTTGCTGTAATAATTCTAATGATTTTTTAAAATTTTTATTTCATATTGGTGAATTTATTCCTTAGTTACTGAACTTATTACTTAGTTACTTAAATTGCTATTCTGTTGAAAAGGCATTATTTTTGGACAAAATCTATATGTTTTCCTTTTGGGCACCGTTTAAAAAGTACAGATTTTGGACCAGTATATATGCTAAACCCTATTATTTTCCGAAGAATTTCCCTTAGCTTCAAATGCAAATGTTGACCAGTATGGTTTTAGCAAGAGCACAGAATTACATAACGGTGGGCATTTTAAAATTTCAGCTGTGTTGAATTTAATTTTTAATCTGAAAAGATAAACATTGGTTAAATACTAATTGATGAAAAATGGCTTTATCACGGCAGGGGGATTTCCTTAGCTGCAGTTAATGAGATGATTATGTGCTGTGTTATATTTTCAACCATGGAGGGTTACACACACACACACACACACACATACCATATTTGGTATTTCTCAATCCATTATATTTTAATGCTTAGTGATGCTTAGTGAATATTCCCAAACAGCACTTCCATGTGTGTGTGTGTGTGTTTATGCCAGAGGCCTTTCTCAAGGAAGAGTGTATGTGTCAATATGTCTGCCTCCATTTAGGCACTAAAACATTCATGCAAAGCAGCTTCCAGTACTGGTCTGCTATACGGAGAAAATACCTCATTTTCATTATCCTAAAACTTGTAAACACCCGCTGCCCTGAATAAAGATAAAAACAAATTTTCACACTTTTTAAAGTCAGATTTTTACACTCTTGATTTCAGGAAACATTGCAATGAGCTCCAACTTCCTCCCAGGGTTTTAGGGCCCAGGAAGTCACAGCAATGGCTGGTGTATATGTTTCTCCTCTTATGAATTATGAACACAGTTAGCTCTTTTGTGCATGAATTATTACTGATCTTCCTGCCTCTCTCCACAGGATCGTCACCAGAACAAATGCATTTACACTGTAACCAATCGCTTTATTACCTTTTTATTTTCAAACACGCTTGTTTTATTGAGCGCCAGCAGTTTGGGGTCGAGCGCAAAACAAAACAGCTAATTTCAGAAACATGCCTTTCATTAGGAGGAAACAAATGTTTATTTTACCAGCACTTTGTGGGAAGTCATGAATAAATATGGTGTTTGTCTCTGAGGTAAATAAAACAACAATCTAGAAGAACAACAGACGAGATGGAGATGCAACAGAAATGTTGACTGGTGGTTTGGTTCTCAGTGGAGCTCTGGTCACAGCCCCATGTAAAAAGATGTTCTTCCATGTGTGCTGGAGATTAGATTCGTAGCAGAAGGAAACCTTAACTATGATATAAATACACAGAGAAATGCATGATTGGGGGGGGGGGGGGGGGTGAATCCCGACAGGAGAGAAAAAAGCAAAACAAAAACACAGAGGTCATGAATATGGAGTTTGTGTTCCTTGTGAGTTAAATATTCATGACATGACGATTAGTATGTCATAACGGTATTATCAGCTTCAGCAGCCAAAGACGAGAAAACTCAGGCTTGATTGATCTCATCAGGACTTCATCAATAATGGATAACTCCAATCACTGGATAAATGGGAGATCGTGCACACACACACACACACACACGCACACACACGCTACACCTCAGAATTCTTTGGCAATTATAACACTCACATTTAAACCTGCATAAATCAACTTTAAATGCACCATCATACTGCGATTCACCATATTTGGCTACTACGACAGAGGCATTTATTTGAAAATGATATATTTCTAATTCTTTAATTGAGCTTTCAATTCTAGAATAATGACTTGCACACAAACAGTGCTCATGGTCTCAAATTAAAAACGCTAAATTGTCAGAATAAATCAAACTTTATCTGATTTCACTCTGTTAAGTTAAATAATGGTGCTTCACTGTTTCTTACTCACTTTGGCACAAAATACAATGGGAAGATCTTTTATTATGTATAGTGTAGAGAATATGCCATCATATATTCCATGTTTGTCAGCTACACTTGCAAAGTTTTCTGTAAACAACATAGGCTACAAAAGTACTTCAGTGAATGAACTATATCCTGCGTATGGGCCATAAAGGCTGTGCACACATCACATCTCGATGGCGTAGCTTTTGTACACATGCCTATATTGTTTGATATCATTGCTGCTGATTCAAACTGAACGGAAACAGCAGGTCTTAAATAATCCATGAAGTTGCGATGCTGTGCCTCGTGCCTAAATGCTAAATGTGCATAGTGTCTCACTTCATGGGGCGACGCACTTATCATTTCTCCTGAGGGGGGTCGCTGCAGGTACTTCATGAACACCTAATAGTCTACTCCTTGAATAAAGGATGAGCAAAGATTTGAGCAACAGGACTGAAGATAAAAATCCCCTTTAACAGAAGTGCGATGCATCCATTTGCTTCAACTGCTCGGTGTGACAGTATGAGACAGAAGACAGTGGGATGGTTGATATGGGAGAACTAGTGGAGCACTATTGGTCTATGATATGCAGTAGTCAGTTTACTGTCTGCTATCTTGGATACTTACTAAGTACTTAGAACACACAATATGAATATATCATCTTTAAATTCCAAATGATTCCCGTTGCATGCCACTTATCACATAGAAACACAACGAAGGAGATATTTGTACAGTATACAGTATATAGTATATAGGAGGTTAGTATGGGTTGTTTAGTGCCTCCTAGTCTGTGGACCTGTAGCAGTTGTTTGGTCCAACTGGCCAAGTATTGAGCCTTTTCACTCTTAAGGACCGTATCTTTGTTTCTGGCATTACACATAATGTCCATCCATCCATCCATTTTCTGTTCGGAGTCACAGGGAAAGCTAGAGACTACCCCAGCTGACATATAGTTGAAAGGGCACATATAGAGACAACCGCTCGCATTCACACTGTCACAGACTGGGGGTAAGAGACGGCCGACACCGGGGCGCCCACTGTAACTCTTACAATACCATCACCATAGTTCACTGATGACGTAATGCTCTGCCCACTTGATTCTGTGCAGGCAGCATCGGTTCAAGTTCCCACTCAGTGACTTTGTGAATGGTTGTTTGTGTATACACGATGTGCCCTGTGATTGACTGATGACACGTCCAGAGTGTACTCTGCTTCTCACCCTGAGTCAGCTGGAATAGGCTCCAGCTCACACGTGACCCTAAACAGCATATGCTGTAGAAAATGAATAGATCTGTATTGTTTTGCTTCTAAATTGTCTGTGAAAACGGAAGACATGCGTGTTCAGTCAAAACAGCAACACAGCGGCGAAAGTTTGTGCTTATAATACTTATAATACTTATAATACTTCTCCTGGAAAGTGTATATTAACTGCACACTATTATGTAGTAGTACTTGTAGTAGTACTTTGTAGTAGTAGTACTTCATTCACATATCCCATAAACAATGAGGAAGGTTGTTTAGGTACCCTGTAACAGCTCTGGTAAGATAAATGTGTGTGTACTTGCACTGGTGCATGTGAGCGTGTATTTTTGAGGCAGATCTGGCAGGATGAGACTGGAAGATGTTTTTTTTTTCCTTTAAAGTGCTCCATCTGTCCTCTGAGGTGTCCTGAGTGTCTAGACTAACCTACATGTGAAGCTCTTTTTTTTTGCTCGTACGTCAACGTCTCTCGCTCTCTCTCTCTCTCTCTCGCTCTCTCTCTCTGAGGCCCCCAATCTTCCTCTGTCTTGCGGGTCTAATGAAGATGTATTCTATTCTATTCTATTTACTTTACTATTCTATTTACTACTCTACTTTACTTTACTCGACTTTACTTTGATGTGATCTAATTTAAATGAGGCCTAAACACTAATAGTCTTATTAGTGTTAATAGCAATGTTACAATAAGATGAAACACAAGCAAATTACATCAGGAGGCTTGTATTTTATGGAATTAAAAATAGCTAAAAATGAAAGTGAACTATTCAAAACATATAAGTTTCACCTCTTCACTTATCTTTCCCTTCTTCATTGTGGTTGTTCATATTAGACTGTGCCCTGTAGCCTGAGGATGAATACCAAAACACTATCTAGTCTCACCACAGCTGGCTACAAACACACACACACACACACACACACACACACACACACACACACATATTTACATAATACAATATCTTTTACTGGTGCAGCTATGGAGATGTACAATACAGTATCTCAAAAAAGTACACTCCTCCCATTTCAGCAACCATTTTTATTACACTGTATCTTTTCAAGGGACGATACTACAGAAATGAAACTTGCTTCAACTTTAGAGTAGTCAGTGTGCAGCTTGTATAGCACTATTGATGTACTCTCCACTGAAAACAAGTCATCATATAGTCATTATTGCGTAAATAGCTGGCAACACTAGTGAGTTCCAAGGTAATTGTGTCTTGCCTACAGTCAAGCATGGTGATGATAGTGTAATGGTCTGGGGCTGCACGAGTGCTGCCGGCATTGGCAAGCTGCGATTCATTGAGGGAAAGATGAATTCCAACATGTACATGACATTCTGAAGTATAGCATGATCCCTTCAGTTGGGAAAGTGGGCCGCATGGCAGTTTCCCATGAAACAACCACAGCAACAGCTTTCTTGCTTGGGGAAGCTGAAGGTGAAATTGAAGGCGATGCAGTTGTCAAGTACTGTATGTCTCCAGACCTGAGCCCAATGGATTCCAATAACAACCTATGCAACTCTGGTGAATTTCATGCCCAAGAGGATTAAGGCAGTGCTAACAATAGCGCTCACACTAAATCTTTACACTTCAGACACTATTTTATTCATTGTGAGGTGTACTCACTTGTGTTCCTAACTAGACAATAATGCCTGTGTGTTGAATCATTTTCACTGAATAGTAAATCTATACTGCTGTACAAGCTGTACACTGACAAATCTAAACTATATGCAAGTTTCATACTAATCTAAAATGACAAACTACTACTGTACTGACTACAACTGACTGCTAATACTAAAATGAAGACAATAAAATGGCATAATGTGAGGTATGGATTGTATATGTGAGTGTAGGCATTTGAAGTTGTGTGTCTGTCCTTAGAGATTGAAATGAATACAGAAATCCCTTTATTGCGACTAATTGGTTCCAAACCCGACCGTGATAAGTGAATTTCCGCAAAGTAGGGTTCAACATAAATAAACAGAATATTTTTGTTGTAAGAGCATAGAAAACCTGTTTAAGTTTACTTTGTAAATATGAGTTTAACGTTATTAGAGCCCTGTAGAGCCCATGAAATAACACCCCAATAGCCACTTTACACTCCTATTATTTTTTGTTTACATCACACCGCGCAGGCTACGGGACCACTGCTGGGACAAAACACTGCTAATGCTATCATAGCAAGCTACCGAGCTAACCAGTTAGCCTATCCAATTTACTTATTCTAAACTTCAGAAAGTTTCAAATGGAGTGGGGAAGAACGACAAAGAAGCCAAAAACTTACCACTTCCACATGGAATGAGGAGGAGAACCTTTTTTTCATTGGATCTCAGCCATGGCATGTCGGCTTGGCTCAGCCGGCTCAGTAGCCAGTCTCCTTGTGGTATGAAAGGCAATCTAACGACATGTCTCATAACATTACTGATGCCAAGTGACCAAAATACTACGTATAACTTGTTTTTCAATATTTTTTGACTAGTAATAGGCCATAGTCAACCACAAAACAGCTAGCATTTATTAATGATTTTTTGAAAAAAATGCAATATAGTGAGGGAGAAATATTTGAGCCAAGATATAGGGACGACTTTAAATAAATTTTCATGACGATAATGTGAGATAATTCAAACCTGAAATAAAAGTCTGTTGCTCTGGTGGTCAAGTCGACTGCCATGATTATTGAATTCTAATGAATGCCAGAGGGGTCATGGATTCAGTGTGCTGTTATAAGGAGCTTTGAGAGGTGGTTATCAATATACGGTATTGTAGTGTATGTCTTTCATGTGTTCTGTGTACAGTGTGAGTTCATTATATGTAATTTAGGTATCAGACAGTTCCAACTTACGCTAAAACTCGACAGACATCACAGTTTAGGAATGGAACACATTTGTAAGGCGAGGACCACCTGCATTTACAAATATTTGAAGCCCAGTTTTCTATGCATTAACTGTGTGATGTTGACTTTGATCATATACGTCATGTCACACAGGAAGAAGTGTGTGCATGTGGGTGTTGGTGTGAGCGTCTGTTAATGTGCATATGTCACAAACAGTGTTGTTTTTGTTTCTGTTGTCCAATGTAATAGCGTCTTGCAGTGTCACACTGTGCATGTGGGGGTGGGTGTCTGTTTGTTGTATTTTTCTGTGTCACATTGAGTCATCAGTGCACTTCCCATTGCCATAGCGACGCCGGAATGACTTACGCCCGCTCACTGACTGCCTGTCTGACAAGTCTGATACTGTGGTAAAATTCAAATGTTGGAACAAATTAAGTCTTCTTCTTTGCTCATTTAGTCATCCGTGCTTTTGTTTACAATGTGTGCTGCAAGCTTGAATAAAATACACATGACAATCAATCTGTCAGACAGATATTAATGCAATATTGTGGTTGTGGTTTACAGCATTTATGCACCCACAAAGCAGAACAAACTCCTGACCCTTCAGAAAGAAGCTTGGTGAGAAAGAGACTATTGTTGGCATGATTTTGAAATAACTGTAAACATCTAATCTTGTTTAAATGGAAGATAATACAGTAATACAAGAACTGTGAATCACCCTGGAGCTACATGCATGATTTCACCTCATGGGGTAAGGGTGATTCTGAGAAAAATCAGGCATCAGACCAGAATTAAGATTTTATAATTATATCAAGGGAGCTGGGACCACCAGCTAAAGGAAATCATTCGTAATAACACTTTGCCATACTGACTGATCCTCCAATGCTCAAGAAGGCTGACGTACAGGTCCGTCTTAAATTTGCCAGTGAAGACCTGAATGACTCAGAAAAGGCTTGGGAGAATTTGATGAGACCAAAATTTATCTCAGTGTTTGGAGGGCCAGAAATTCTGAATATGGTCCCAAGAACACCACCTACTGTCTAACATGTTAATATCCTGGAGTGTCCTTTCGTCAGACAGACTTCAATCGTGTAGAAAATCTGTGGAGGGAGCTGAAACTTTGAGTTGCCAAGCAACAGCTTCAAAACCTTCAGTATCCGGCAACAGAAATGGACTAAAATCCCTCTTGACTAACTACAAGAAATGTCCGACCTCTGTGCTACGCCACGTTTTGCGTGAGGATCAAATACTTATTTGACTTAATCAAGTACAACATAATTTATTACCTTACGTTCATGTTTTTTCCGGATTTTTTCTGACAACTGATTATATTAATATATATGAATATTGAAAGTGACATGTATGAAGCTGATAAACAAACTGATATACATGAAGTCTCTGTTAAAATAATAAATAATAATAAATAGGCATAAACACGATGGACTGGTCATGTCTTTGTGGGGGGGGTAAACTTACAAAAACAGCAGGGGATCAAATAATTATATCATACTGTATTTATTAGGACTGTCACAACATCTCACAAGATTAAAATGTGATGATATTTCTCATTTGGAGAGAAGATGTCTCACGAGAACAGTGCAGCCAGAAGCCAGTCAAACTGTGAACCATGGCATTGCTTCAATGAATGATAATAAACGTGGAACGTGGAATGATAATAAACGTGCGAGGCATTACTGAAAGTACACATTAAGTGTTTTACACTCTCTTTAAACTCTGTAATCCAACCTACCTTGGTGTTCCCAGAGTCAGCGTGTGACGTGTGGATGTTTTTTCCATTGGAGTTAAACAACTGCAGCGCGTGTTAATATCCAAGCAGAAGCTGTAGTAATTTTACATTTGATCAAAGTTACTTCATATTCATCAGACCAAAAACCGCAGATGTTTGGAATTGTCTGCACACTTAATCACCATTACTATTAACCACCATCAACATTAATAATGGAGCAGGTGTCCGACCACCATGCACTGTGGTGGCCACCGCAGGTGGCTCCCTGCACTCTATACTCTGCTTCTCCTGACCTCCGGGGTGGCACCGGGGCTGCCCGGAGTGTGTGCCTGACTGTGGCGATCATAACTCCGCTCCATAACACGCCTCATACGTACAGGACATCCGTGTTGACAATTTAGTGGCATTGCTATATTTAGCGAGTTGGGGTTGGAAAGACAGTGTCATTTAAAGACAGGGTTTTTTCATCATGCATTTATTCGGTAATTAAATAGAAAGCCAGCAGCAGTGCAATGCCGGTCCAAAAACTCTAAAACCTCTGCAGTGCAACCCAATAGAGACAGAGAGACACACACTCCTCCTTCGCTTGGCAACGTTTCCCCTTGCTGGCAAGACACGCATGGGTGTCCAAAGTGTGCACAGGAAAATGTGGAAAGTGGCTCATTACGAAATGAGCCTCGCCATCCTTTTGAACCCACTCACATACAAATATGACAGAATGGAAGTTGGTCTACCTTAAGTTCTTAGGTGTTGGACAGGTGCGATAATACAGTGTGCGCATCTGATGGTGCTCACAAAGGTCGAAGGAATTAGTGTGTATGATCTGACACTTGAATAATAAGGGGGACATTACTTGAGACTTACTTAAAACTTGCAAAACACTGACTTTCTCCCACCTCTGCTGTAAACTACAACTACGAGAACTCCACCATGGTTGAAAATGGCAAAATTGTGGGGAAAAAAGTGAAAAAATAGTTGAAAGTAACTTCGTAAAGGCAGATTTTATTAGATCATGCAGGTGTATCGAATGAATTGCCCTGTGGTTGCACATATAAAACAGTGTGTCACATCAGCATGACGCCTGCCTTTTACAAATCCCAACCAAATGCATCCTCAGTGACACAAAGAGTGTGTGTGCTGCTCTCTAATGGGAGGACAGGCTGTGTAAAGAAACAAAATGTCACCAGGCGGTCTGCGCTCCCCTCCCAGCCATCTCCACACTCAGGGCATACTTAGCATTTAAAGCCTTCACCACCCCGCCCTGAAAAAGGCGTGCTAACATTTAGTGGTGGGGGAAGAGAGGCTATATGGATGCACAGACGGGCCTCTGCCAGGCAGGCAGGCAGGCAGCCGGCAGATTCCTCGGGCGCTGTAGAGGAGCCGTGGGGAAGTTTTTAATTCCTCCATCCTTATGGTTCATTTGTTCCCCAGATCCCCCCATGTGAGGCTCGCCATTGACCACTCATGTGTGCACTGCTGCTGAATTATTGACAAGAGATGGAAGGGAGGAAGGAGGTGAAGGGGAAGAGGAAGAGGAGATGGAGGTGAGAGGATGAAGAGGAGGTGTGGAGATGTAGAGGAGAGGTGAGAGGTGAGCTGAGGAAGATAGGGGCTAAGAGACGAAGGCGAGAAGAGCGATGGGAGGTGGGGGAGAGATGGCGGCCGGGTGAGACAGGGGAGGCAACCAGGACTGTAAAAAGGTTTTAAGATATCTTCGGTAATATTGTAATTGTTTAAAGCTTCAACTGCTCCTGCGCTCTTGTGCACTGCTCTTACTTGCCAAATAAAAAGGGATGGACACAAATGTGGCTGTTTATATATATATATATATATATATATTTATATATATATATATCAGCTAGCAAATCTGCGAAATGCTTCCTAAAAATGTTTCATTAAAATTGTAGATCTTATTTGATATTGTCCAGTGCAGGGTGTACCCCACTTCTCGTGATTCTGTCCTGTTTTCAGTTTTTTTTGTTGTTGTATATTAGCTTGGCTATATTGTAAATCACCCCACTACTTCAATATACTTCAGGCTTTAAAATAAATAAATAAATAACTTAAATTAATTATTAGTTTATTTAAATTATTAATTTATTAAATTGTCTTGTATTATTTATGCTTTGATATGAAATACACTACTTTTTAACATTTACCAGACACATTAGGTGCATTTGGAATCTGTGACGGATCGGTATCGCCAAGACCAGTCTGAATTTTACTCCGGATCGGAAATGAAATCGGTGGTATCGCACATCACTAGCAGGTAGATAGTCAAGTGTACAACTGCAGTACTATAATTTATTTTAAAACGGTTTGGGTAAAAAAAAAACAAAAAAAAAAACATTGGCTTGCATAAAATAATATTGAGTTCAAAGTGAAGAAAATTTGCAGCACACACTTTGTGATTATTACATATTTATATTTTATGTAAAATGACACTAAAGGTGGTTCTTAGTTTATGGTGTTCTGAGGAGGAGGTTGATCAGCAATCTCTTTATTGCAAAAACAAAACATGCTACTGTTGGCTGAACCATGCCAAAACAACATCAGCAAACTCAACTGTCCTCTCTCGACGCAGCCGTCCGTTCACGGCTTCACTGAGTGTCGAAAACCCCAAAACTTCTTAACACTACACATAACTGCCAGGTTGCTGCAGTATCCCTGAGCTTGTTAAAGGATCTGCTCCTGCGATAGCGACAGTACTGTAATAACCAAGCTGTGTGGTTGTTTTTTGTTCTCTCGTATTTTACATTTTATTTCTGTTTCATTTAATTATTGTATTTATTGTTTTTATTGCTGCATTTTATGTCCTTCATGTGTTCTGTGCACAGTGTGAGTGACTTACAGTGTTAATTTAGGTACGAGTTCCGACTTACAATGCGTCGTAGGAATGGAACTCATTCATAACCTGAGGATCACATGTATTTCTCTGTGTCGTCGCCGCTGATGAAAAGTGTCTCTGATCACTACTCGGAGATGAGTTGCCTAGTTGCCTTTGTACAGCAGGTATGAGAGGTTTTGTTTAATTGACATTGCACTGTCTTAAGCTCCTTTGTCCTTTAAACACACGTTGCGTCCATTGCGCATTTGGCACTGCCTGCGTTATTTCCAGGCTTTCACGGGCCACATGAAGAGACGTCGCAGGCCGGATGTTGAGTCTAAAACATGTATTTTTTTTTTCAGTGCTCAATGAAATGAAGTCTTATGTGGTTTGCTTAAACCTTGTGTGACATCATGACGGATGAAGTTTTTGTACAAAGTTAGGCGCCTTGGACAGTTGAGGTTCCATTGCAGTTTAAAAAACACTGCTGGTAGATATAAAGCTATGACGGGATGTGTTTCGAATTGCTATATAATACAGACAAGAGAGATATTTGCAGCTGTGTAAAAAGTAACAAGAACATATTATTTCCCTGAGTGTGTAACCAGAGTAAAAACATGTTGACCCAAATAAAACATTCCTCTTCCTGTGCAGGAATTGTATAAGACATATTGCCATGTTTAGCTATTTGAAAGGTGATACACTCAGTCGCACAGTGACCCATTACTTTTCACTGTATAGTCTCATAGCAACCCCATTGTAACCGTGGGAGCCCGACACGTCACCCACATTCATTGTGCTCCACTACTGTATACTCAAAGAAGGCGCTGGGTCACAAGGAGGCAATGTGACATCATCACTTACAGATAGTTACCTGAGTATGTGCAGCACCCACACACACCTGCTATAAATTTCACACAGGTGAGATTTGCAGTCCATGTACATGTCATGTACATACATGTTTGCGTACAATTATGTCTGATTATCCCCACAATGACATCTTAGTACAAGGCAGATGAAGGAGGGTGATGATTAGTCTGGAAATGTGTGTGAATTGTGTGTGGGGGGTGGCTATCATCCTAGAGAAGAAGCCAAATAGAAATCCCCTCCCCAAACACACACACACCCGGTATCTTGGGAGCATGCTACAGTAAGCCCAGGCGGATTTGTAGAAAGCCCCGGATTGTTCATTAATAAAGAAAGAATGAAAACAGTGTAGTATGTGTGGTGTGCGTGTGTGTTGGGGGCAAAGAGAGTGAGAGAAGGGGGGGGGGGGGGGGGTGCACAGTATTAGACAGTAATTAAATAATCATCTGTGTTGCTCTCGTTTGTGCCCTCCCCTCTTTTTCCTCCGCCTTCTCCTGCAGCACTAGCGGCCACAACACCTGTCACAACTCATCACCCTCACACACACACACACACGCACACACGCACACAATTTTTTATTAAGTATATGCACTCATACATAACACAGACTGTTGTTCATGTGCCTGCACATGAATGTGTTGATAAAACACACAGAGGAGGTGCAACGAAGGCAAAGGTTTTGGCGGTGAAGAGGTTATCAGATGAATTTAGCTCACATTTAGGTCACATTTTCAAGTAGTCAAGTAGTCACTTAATCCTCTATACCTGACCTTTCACCTTCATCATCTTCCCTTTCCTTCAATGCCCTACAACCATCCTACTTGACCCACCCTAGAGTCCTTGTCCCCTAATATGCCACTCAGGTAGATCCTAGTACATGTGAACCATTAATGGCCTTCGCTGTATATGAGTTGAGATTTTGCACTTTCTTTTCCTTTATCCTCCTACTACTTGTATTGGGACTTGTACAGGCCTCCCTCTAAAATTAGCTTGAACATACATTTAGTCCTCTACATGCAGAAATATTTTATATATAATGAAAAAATCTTCTTTCTATACAGTGCATAAAATAGAAAAGCTCAAATTATTGTCACTATACCTTTAAGTCGGATATCAAATACCAAAACATTAAAGGCCGACATATAAGGCAAAGCAAGTCCAGTTTATTTATAGAGCACAATTTGTACACAAGGTAATTGAAAGTGCTTTGCAGAAAAGAAGGGTAAAACCACTTCATAAAGTCATTCCAAAATCATTAAATAACATTAGATAAATCATTCCATAAAACAACAAATGAAATAAAAGTGCAGATAAAATACAGGTGTCATATGCACGGTTGAATCGAAGTGTTTTCAGTCTGGATTTGACCATTGCCAAAGTTGAGGATTGTCGCACAGCTTCCGGAAGACTGTTCCAGATGTTGGCAGCATAAAACTGAAATGCAGCCTCACCATGTTTAGTCCTGACTCTGGGCATCCGCAGGGGACGAGCTTCACAGGAAGCGACAGGAAGCCAGTGTGGAGACCTGAGTACTGGACTAATATGGTCATATTTCCTGATTCTAGTCTTTACTCGAGCAGCAGCTTTCTGGATGTACTACAGCTGTTTTAAAGCTCGTTGAGAGAGCCTGGTGAGAAGACCGTTACAGTAGTCTAGCCTGCTGGAGATAAAGGCATGGATTAGTCTCTCTACATTTGTCTTGGACATTAAAAGCTGCTGTTATTGATTTAATGTGGCTGTTAAAGTTCAGGTCTGAGTCAATTATTACTCATAGATTTCTAACCTGATGATTAGGTTTTAGAGAAAGAGTCTCAAGGTGACTGATAACACGTTCTCTTTGGTTCTGTGGGCCAAAGACAATGATTTCAGTTTTGTCTGAGTTTAGCTGGAGAAAGTTGTTTTTCATCCCCATACTGATCTGTTTGATGCAGTGACAAAGTAAATCTGCAGGACCCTGTATGTACACCTGCCGTCAGTGACACGTAGATCACTGCATAGCTGTGGTCGGACACGTTGCAGCTGCTTATGAGCTGGCCTGAAGGAAGCCCAGGAACCCCACAGGTCATAACCATTTGCTCTGAGCCACAGTTACCAATTCCTGTCCTCCAGATAGGACTTGAATCCGTTTATGGCAGTACCGGAGATTCCCACTCAGTTTTCTAACCTCTGTAGTAAGATCACATGGTCAACTGTGTCAAAGGCAGCGCTCAAGACTAGCAGACTTAAAAGACTTTTCCTGCATCTGTGTTCTGATGGATATCATTTGTCACCTTGATCAGAGGTGTTTCAGTGCTGCGGTGGGGCCTAAAACCCGATTGGAAAGTATCAAACACATTGTTAGAGAGGAGAAAGTCAGTAAGATTAATACAAATATTACTATTATAATATTATTACTATTATAATATTTGTATTAATAATACTATTAATACAAATATTAGGCACAGTGACATAAAGCGAAACAAAAAATTCAATAAAAGATTTGTTATTGTTATTATAGTTCCCAGACGTGAAGAACTGAAAACTTTGTCGAATATGTTATGTGGATGGTTTACCCAAATGCAAAGTGCATTAGTATCTTTGTAAAATTCAGAATTTTTGCTACAGCTCTTGTGTTAGAATCCCATGAATTTAGCAGGTGTACCTAATGCTGTGGCCAGTGTCAGGTCTCACATTGTGTTCGTCAATCTCCATCTCGCTTTTGATTTACTCGTGATATTCTGCACTGGACATCCACTCACTACATCCACTCCAAAATGACAAGAACACAGTCAGCAGGAAACATTATTACAGTCAGAATATACTGTATGATGTGTAATTACAGATTAGAACCATATACTGTAACATTCCATAGCGTTGCTGAGGATTCAGTGGCTCATTCATCGATTCATCATTCTGCGTGCAGCCTCCCAGAGAGCCCTCCATGGCTGAGTTGTAAGGCCATTTATTAATGACCCTCAACAATGTGTGTTGCTGTACAGCAGGAGGTAAACAGGATTGTGATTAACATCTGCTGGGAATTACTCATTGATTTTGTCTCCTGTTTTTGTGGTGATTATAATGTTGATGGAAACAATCAATCTGTCCTGTGCTGACATTAAGAGCCAGAACAATTTGCACAACCAATTGTAACTCAAGAGCTTGTTGTAAATATGAAAATATAGAAAATACTGTACGATTTAAGATTTCTGCCGATCCCACGTGGACTATAATATTGGTGGATCAGCCAGAACCTCTTACAAGACAGGGCAGGGCAAACAGGAAGTGATGTCGGGGGTCCAGAGTTGAGTTTCAGCTTTGCGTGGGTAACGGCCACAACATTAGCCCATATTTTTACTAGTGATTATTGTGCCTGTTGTGAGACAATTCAAACCTTACATTATAATAACATTACTGACCAGTGTAGAACACTACATTTCATCAACATCTTTAAATGCATCTTTTGAATCCCTTTTTTTTTAATATTTTTGTTCATTTAGCCATTTTTATGCTTGAAAATGCTTCAATTAGGCAACAAATATTTGACATGTACTTAAATATGCATTTTTCTTTCCTAATAATAGGCTGTATTCAACCACAAAACAGCATGATTGACAAAAAATGCATAGAAAATGAATGAATGAACTTCTGAAATACCGTGATAGAGTGAAACCGCAACATTTGAAGCATGAAGTGGCGAGGGACGACTGTATTATTTAACCTTCAATGATTAATAACAACATGGAAAGATTAACGTTGCTGTGCAAAAGTGTGAGGATGTCACTGAGTAGAGCACAGGCATTCTGAATTGTTAACAAAATTGAAAATGTACTTACTGTTTCATTGATGATGACAAACAGACGGGGGTGCCATTTTAATTCTGGGCAGGTGGTGGCATAAATTTGAAATACGATTGAGAAACTGATTATTTACCTGCATTGTACAGACTGAAACAAGCAAAATGCAACAAAATGGAGAGCAGTAAACATACGAGCACATTCAAATTGCATGCTGCGTACGACAAATTCATACATGTTGGCAGGTCTGCACTAATACTGAAAGACCTCACTGCCTCTCACGCCCCCCCTGACAGTTCACCGTGTCCCCTCCAGGGGGGCCCGCCCCAATATTTGAGAAGCACAGGTTGTAGGGTGATGTGCAGGGTTTCATTACATTTGATATTCAAGTTAAATTGAAGACCCCTGGCCTATATTATTACATTGAAGGTTTTTTTCCCCAGGTCCATGTGTCACCCCCACCCCCATGTGCTATTTGGTAATAGCAGAAAGGATCCGAACGCGCAAATACAACCCGACAGTGTGAATATTGAAAGGGTGGATGAAAATACATTTCAGGGGATCATAACAGATGAAACCATGAACTGGAAATCTCATATTAAAAATATACAACATAAGGTGGCGAGAAATACCTCAGTTCAGTTATGTCTATTTACAGGATTAAACGGATTATTATTTATTTACTATTATACTAATTGTGTGTTTATTATTTATTATGATTGAAGAAAAACCTTGACAATTATATTACCACATTGTTACTTTATCTTATCATTTTCCATTGTATCATTTTCCCATGTATCAACTGGTAAAGACTACAGGAAGTGAATAAATGTATTGCAATTGATGTAAAACAGACAAGGAGTAGGATTAAATAAACTAGGCTTCTTCCTGTTTCTTCTTGTTCTGGTGCTAGTAGGAGAGCAGAATGGGTGGCGGAAAGGAAGTAACGTTGGGGTTCAGAGTAGAACCTCCGGTACTCACAACTGTTGTGAGTTGTGGCCGCAACAGTAGCAGTAACAGTATGACTATTATTATTATTATGTGCTATTATGCTATTATTGTGCCTGTTGTGAGATAATTTAAACCTACAATAAAAGCCTATTGTTCTGGCGATCAAGTCTGGTGCTTGTCTCACCAAATAATTACTGACACCTAATGACCAATGTAGAACACGATATGCACAATTGGAATTTGTCTTCTTAATGGCTTATATTTGTATTTTAGTTCATTTAGCCATTTTTATGCTTGAAAATACTTCATTTAGGCAAAGAATACATACAATTGATTTAAATATGCATATTTTTGCTAAGAATAGGCCATATTCAAACTACGAAACAGCATGATTGATTAATTAATATGTGTTTGAAAAACCCTGATACAGTGAAGCTGTGAAATTCGAACCGCGATGTGGCAAGGGATCGCTGTAATCCTGCCTTTGCACAGCACTGCCTAGCTTGCTTTTCTATACAAATGACATTTAGGGCACTCACACTGAGTATTTTTCTCATTTTGATGTAATTAGCTTCCCAGTGAATACAGTTGCATTGCCTTCAAGTCTGTTTGGACTACAATACAATCATTGGTTCATCACAATTTCTTTTTGAATCAATTTAGCGGCCTGCATTTGATAGATGATAAATTTGTAATTAAACAACGTAGGTGTATTCATATCAACTCAGAGTCTATTCACACTCAAATTCACACTTAATTCCTCGAGTTCACAATTAATTCTGTCTCTCGCTCAAATCATCTGGCTTATATACTTGAACAACACACCAAAAAACACACCGATATTTGTGAAAATAAACATACTGTAAATAAATAAATATACGATCAATTAGATTCCCTGGTATCGCTCCCAGGTATCGTTAATATTTACATTTGGATCGATCTTCTATTTTGTGCGGGTTCGTCAATGAAATTTGTTCCAATATTTGATCTGATTTACAGTTTTGGGTTGCCACACACATCCACTCACATTAGTCTCATGTAAGAGTCTTTCCACTGTTACATACGCACACACACTTTCCTCAGGAGACGTACAAGGAGACAGAGAATTCCTCTTTATCGTCGTTAGTTTGCAATGGCTGCCTTGACCTTTTAGATGCCAGTGTTTGGTCAGCTCGCTAAAACATCATTAGTTGTGTTTTGGTGCGTGATGCAGGATGGAAATTTAAATAAAGAAGTAAAAGAATGGAAACAAAGAAAGTGGAAAATGTTAACTGTGACCACATCTTCAGAAAGAGAAAAGCCAGGACATGATTATTGGAAAGAATACGATTCTGCATCTATGTAACATAATGAAAAGGAAATATTCATATTAGGGGAAAACAAACTATTGAAAAGCTGCTCATTAAAGCTCATAAATAAATGTAAATCATCTTAATTAGTTCGAGGACCTTGGGTGCCTCTGAGCTTCTTCTTCTCTCGCTTTTTTTTCTGTTGTTTGTTTTCTTGCCGTTTTTGTTGTTGTTTTTGTATTCCTTTTTTCCCCTCCATCTCCTCCTCTTCTTCATTTCTGCCACCCCCCACCCTTCTGGCTTGGTAGTTGGCTGTTGGGTCTGGTGCTTCTTTCATCCTGCTGAAGTAGACCTGGCCTTCCCTCCCTAGATGCCTGCTGCTGGTGAGGGTAAGTGGGGAGTGTGGGGGTGGGATAGCAGGGGTTTTGGTACACTTTTTTGCTATCGCTTGAGTTAAAGCTAAGTCCCTCTTGCCGGTGCAAGAAATTGCAATGACCCCAGGAGTGCATTGGGGAGTCATTTTAACATTGTATTCATGGAGCTGGACCTTGGGGCTTTATTAGGCACACCTTGCTGCAGTGACACATGCTGTTTCGAAAAGATGTAGATTAGACCCTTGCGTTGTCACTCTTCTACCTGTTGGTATTAGATTAGAGACACGTAATTGGTCTCTGGTCTATCTGTGATACCATTCCAGATCTCTAATAGGGCCTTTTGGTAGACAAGAACATTGAGCAGTCTACCTAATTGGTCCTGAGGTGCCACATGCGCACGGCCACTGTGTACGCTCAATTTGCAATTTACTGGGACATTGCACACCTATAGTCACACCTACAAGGTGTAGTAAATCAACATGCTCAGTGGGGAGAAGGACGCAAGATTCAACAGACGTGTTGGTTTCATTGGCGGTTAAATGAAAATGAGTCAGACTAACAAATACCAGGATAGTGAGCACTTCATCCTGTAATGCTGCCTCCGTGGAACATTAGTGCTGAGAATGGGACTTCAGAGTTTGGATATACATACAGTACACCCTGACCGACTGCAACACTATGACCACTATACAAGGCCTGTATTCAAAATTCTGTAAATATTGAACAATATCTTTATAATTGTGGTGAAGACCTGCACTACATCACATTGAGAAGTGCTCGCATGAGTACGTCACAGTCAAAAGAGAAATGGCGGAACCCAACACAAGAGTAGTGTCTGAATTTTGAGTGTTTTTCCAGCAACTCGTGCAATTGCTACAATGATAATGTGTCCTGCAAAGCAGCATTACTAAGTTTTTAGTGTCGTATCACATATAAACATATAAACACGTGTATTTACGTGTTTATATGTTTATATGTGATACGTGCCCACGTGCCCACCACGTCGATTGCGAGCTACCGGTCGATCACGAAGGCAGTGTGGGTCGGTCTCATGTGTCACCCGCGTCATAAAAGTCACTTTGTAGATGTCACATGATGTCAGTCAGCTGACATTAAGATCCCCTCCTGATTCGCTGTTGCGCCTGCGCGGCAAAGTAAGTGGTGAACAGATGTCTTCAGCGATGCATGGCAGCGCAACTTTCATCTTCATAATTCTGATTACGGATAAACTAACTCAGTGGTAAGATGCCTACATCTATAACAAAAGTTATACTAGCTAGCTAAAAAAAAGTCAATTGTCAATTGCTTTGCAAGTATACTGTAGACAAACAACCATTCACACTCACATTCATACCTATGGAACATTTTGATTCTCCAGTTAACCTAACATGCATACTTTTGGAATGTGGGAGGACCCGGAGAAAACCCACGCATGCACGGGGAGATCATGCAAACTCTACACAGAGATGCCCAAACGGAGATTCCTGACTGAGTGGCCAACATGCTAATCAATAGGCCACCGTGCAGCGCAAGAAAATGCTTCATTTAGGCAACAAATACTTCCAATTTGCTTCCATATGCATATTTTTTTTACTAATAACAGGCCGTGTTCAACTACGAAATAGAACACTTGATTAAATAATAGGGGTGTCACAAGATCTCTTCTTCCAGATCTCCTGACTGTGTGGCCAACATGCTAATCTATAGGCCATAGTGCGTTTAAATAGTTTTGTGTAAATTTCTTATTTATTTATTAGAACTATACAGTCATGGAAAAAAATATTAGACCACCCTTGTTTCTTCAGTTTCTTGTTCATTTTAATGCCTGATACAACTAAAGGTACCTTTGTTTGGACAAATATAACAATGACAACAAAAATAGCTCATAAGAGTTATATTTTTTGGCAGTACAACGCTATACCCATTTATGTAACAACTTTTTGGTTATTTAAAATTTTAATAATTTAAAAATGTAAAAATTTTGGTTATTATCTGTCTGATGTCTGATGTTGCTGGAGCCACTTCTCCAGTGTGAGGGACACGGCCCCCAGTGCTCCTACGACCACGGGCACCACTGTTACATTCACCTTCCAGGCTCTCTCCAGCTCTTCCTTGAGCCCTTGGTATTTCTCTAGTTTCTCGTATTCCTTTTTCCTGATATTGCCATCTTTGGGGATGGCTACATCCATCACAATGGCTGCTTACCCATGATCATGATATCCGGTTGGTTGGCCACAACCATCTTATCGGCCTGTATTCGGAAGTCCCACAGGATCTTAGCCCTCTCATTTTCCACCACCTTGGGAGGTGTTTCCCATTGCGATCTAGGGGTCTCCAGTCCATATTCTGCACAGATGATTCTGTACACTATACCGGCTACTTGGTTATGGCGTTCCATGTATTCTTTTCCTGCCAGTATCTTACACCCTGCTATTAGGTGCTGGACTGTTTCAGGGGCTTCTTTTCACAGCCTTCACCTGGGATTCTGCCTGGTGTGGTAGATCTGGGCCTCTATTGCTCTGGTGCTCAAGGCCTGCTCCTGTGCTGCCATGATTAGCATCTCTGTGCTGTCCTTCAGTCCAGCCCTCTCTAGCCATTGGTAGGACTTGTTCATATCCGCCACTTCAGCCATCTGTCGGTGGTACATCCCATGCAGGGGTTTTTCCTCCCATGATGGTTCCTCCAACTCCTTCTTTTCCATTTTCCACTGCCTGAGACCTTCACTAAGTGCTTCATCTCTTAGGGCCATCTTCCTGATGTATTCGTGGAGTTTGGATGTTTCGTTTTGGATAGTGGTCCTGATGCTCACTAATCCTCGGCCTCCCTCTTTGCGCTTAGCGTATACCCTCTGGATACTGGATTTTGGGTGGAACCCTCCGTGCATGGTGAGCAGCTTCCGTGTTTTAACATCTGCGGTCTGAACTTCCTCCTTTGGCCAGCTTATTATCCCAGCAGGGTATCTGATCACTGGCAGGGCAGAGCTGTTAATTGCCCGGCTCTTGTTCTTGCCATTGAGCTGACGTCTCAGGACTTGCCTTACACGTTGCAGATACTTGGCCGTTGCAGCCCGCATGCTTTGAACGCCTGTGCTACTGGGTTGGCATACAGCAAGTCCAAGGTGGAGAGAGTGGAGAACTGTGATGGTGGGATCTCCGCAAGTCAGTGTGTTATGCAACGTAACCACAGGGTGTGACCCCTGGTGTCGCTTACACTGGCCTACATGTTACATACAGGGCACTGACACACATACCCTCACTGGCACAGATAACACACACTCAACGTGAGTACAGGTGTTAAAAATGCATGCAAATTGTAGAAAGGTGGTGTTCACATATTAGCCAGCTGATTACAGAAAGTTGTCTTTGTGAACATGAAATCGTGATTGAATTAAATGTGACTGACTGTGTGTGTGTGCTGTTGCTGGTCACAGAGTGGCTGCATGCTGCAAAGTTATGATTATTTCAATGTTACAAAACACCCGGAGGAGGCCTAATTGGATTAAATGACCAATAAGTCAAACTTCTTAGTCACACCCCTCATAGACGGTCCTCTTCCTCCACAAGCGCCATGTTGTTATTCCCGTTACAATCAATTATTCAATATTTGGTTAAATTAATGAACATGAAAAATAATCACCAAATGCTACAGTTAATTGAAATTAAAAGAAAAAAAGTTTGAGGCTTCTATTTTGTTGTTGTTGTGCTTCTTTTCTCTTGCACTCTCGCCTTTTATACTTTCTTGCATTGTACCATTGGACTTTTTCGTCTTTCATGTCAGTTCATTACATTTAATTTATTAATGTCCAATATTTAATGTGCCAAAAATGTCAGATTCAAACAGATGAAAATGGGGCATTTTCTCCTGGTACGGGGGATGCTCAAGCTGTTTGCTGCTTCTTGTTGTGACTCTTGGGGCTTGACGAGGGGTGGGAGGGGAAGAAAGAGAGAGACAGAGCGGCAGAGGGAGGGGACGAGAGCGAGGAAGAGTGAACTCTTCAGTCAGACCTGAAGTTTATCTTTAACTGAGCATCAAGCTCCCAAACCACAATACTGCTTGGTGCCAAAAGGCACAACTTTACAGAAAGTAACCTCAAAACAAGGCTGGAGTTGGCGGGAGAGACACACACGCAACTTTAGACACACAAACAAACCTTGCAACCTTACTGTAACTCCAAAAACAACAACTTTCGACAGATTAAACTTGCCGCTCAGAACTACTTGACTTCTCAGCGGTTCAACTCTTGTATCGGCGTGGAATCCATATTTAATAGACAAAGTGATGTCTTACAGCCGCTTTTAATGTGAAAGTTTTTATTTTATAAGAGAAAAGCAGTCATGGCATCAAGAAGACTAACTCACTGAGTGCAGTGGCAGGCATTGATCTACACACACTGTGTCCTTGATGTCTGTCCCACTGTCACTCTGTGATCGATGCCTCATTGACTCACTAGCATCACACACACACACACACACACACACATTTGCACAGAAGAGCATGAAGTGTGAGTGAGTGAATGTGTGAGAGAGTGATGCATCTTACTTCCAAAATGTAATGTATTTTATATTAAAAGTAGCTGTCATATGAGAGTAATTGATTATACTGAATTGTAATGCGTCACACTGCGTTACTACACACAGTAGATGGCCTTTTAGTAAGACAGCAAACAGCTGATTACAAATGACATTTGTTTATTTTCCATTGAACTATTGTATGCTTTCATAAAACATAAAACATAAGTTTATTGTTTTTTGTATGTTTTTTATAGCTTTAATAGTTTAATAGTTGTTAAAAAAATGCTTTGCCATGCCATGGCCTACTTCCATGAACAAATTTAAATCCTGTCTATTCAAGTTCTGGCCAAATAAACTAAAAACAACAACATCAAAATAATGTATGTTAGTTTGTGGTCTAGTGGTTAGCATGTTGGCCACACAGTCACAGTCTGGAGATCGGGAAGGCCTGGGTTCGATTCTCCCTGGCCATTTCTCTGTGTAGTTTGCATGTTCTCACCGTGCGTACGTGAGTTTTTTCCGGGTACTCCAGTTTCCTCCAAAAACATGCATGTTAGGTTAATTGGCGACTCTAAATTGTCGATAGGTATGAATGTGAGTGTGAATGGTTGTACCCCGCCTGTCGCCCGGAGTCAGCTGGGATAGGCTCCAGCATGCCCCCTAGTGAGGAGAAGCGCCATAGAAAATGGATGGATGGATAGTTTGATGCTGAACATGGACACACACCGAATGACATCACGACCATTCAGTGGTGGTGCATAATGACGGACATCTATTTTGTCCAATGATGCGTCAACAACAACTGAAAAGCCAAGTCGGCACATAAAGGCGGGAATTAAAGAAAAACTGCACAATTTTTGGAAGAAGCGGGGATCTACTGTATTACAATGCTAAAGTGCATTGTAATTTGCGTCACTGAGAAAGTAAAGGGCATCATGTTACAGAAATTCAATTAGGCTATGTCTGACTTTTTTAAAGGCATATTTCGTGTATATGTTTTAGCCTTTCGTCTTCACGCAAACATGGGTTTTTGTCCTTGAAAACTGAGCTTTTGGAAAACTCCTGTCAGAGTTTTTGACTGCCAGATGATATAACCAGTATGTGCCATTTCCACACTAGAGACGTATGATTAATGTGTGCAATGGCAGACATTACATTGCTGGTTTTAAGCATACTGAGATGACTTTCCACATGTTTAAGAGTAAAAATGTTGTTACTTTTGCTTTACATTGACAAACAAAGGCACCATTATGGGCTTCGAAGGACTTTGCTTTGTTCTCTTACACTGCTGCGACGCTCCCGCCAACAATGGCGGTTTGGTTGAAGACCCGACCGGACTTCAAGATGATGCGACGACTTTGACAAGCATGTCGCTATTTTGGAAGAATAGCATGAGAAGAGTTCGCATGGCAAGGACATTGTATTTGTCTGACTGCTTCACTCACACATTGAAAGCCTCCCTGTATGGATGCTTTTTTTGTGCTACATAACGTCTGTAATGGAGGTGTTCAGCAAGACAATCAGTCAGCCACACAGGATTATTTAAGACATGACAGCGTAACAGCCGATGGAAAGCGTTAAGAGCTCTGTCTTCATCGATAAAATAACACTTCACAGCATGATTGTGATTTAATAAAGAACATACGTTACATTTTTAAATTTTGTTTTCAATACATTCTGCAGACAAATGTGAAATAAACTACTGAAAAGTAACTCTGATTTGTTTTAAGGGCACCCTTCTTTTTCCCACAAATTGCCATGTGGGAAAATGAAGGGTGCCGCCTATGGAAATGGCGTCGCTGATGCTTCTGATTGGCTAAAACTGCCTTTAGGCCCGGTCACACCGCCCGAACTTTGCTGTATCGTTCCTGGAGCGCTCGTAACTGCGCACAAAATGGGAAAAATATCGAAAACACGGGCGTTGTCCTAGCGGTGCATCGATGAAGCCGGCGTTGCTTTAGCATTAGCATTGGTTTAACGGTAGCGAACGTTGGTTCAGCGGTGACACGAGCGTTAATAGAGCGGCGTTCTGCGCATGCGTGCTGGTGGCATCCTCATGAAGTGCTGGAAGGCTCGTGGATCCTCATTCCTCACCATCAGCTTGCCATACAGTCCATGTTCAGGCCTTCTTGTCTCTCCTTCTTCTCTCTCTTCTCCTTCTGTCAACAGCTTGTTGCAATCTGAGGAGGTTCTGATTCTGCTGCTGGACTAGTGAACCAATCATGGAAAGTCTCTCAGCATCCATGGTAGTACAGTTTTACTGTAACTTTGAGCAAATTCGATATAACTGAGGTCTGTACTCAACGGTTATTCCAAATGGGCTCCTGGTCCATTTCTCCCCGTATTTATAGCCAAATTCTGGTCCCCCTCCGACACCTCCATACCAACGCCAAACCAAAGTTCATCACCGCAATAGATCACTGCTTCAACGCCTGACACCATTCCAGCAATCCCGTGTCCGCTCGTAAAACGCTTACAACCGCTCCACCAAAGTTTGTGCAACGTTTAATCACCGCCCGGGCAAAGCTGGCGAAGCAGCAGTGGTCCGGCGTTCAAGCGTCCACAAACTTCCGTCTAGCGGCGCCAAACTTTGACTAGGCGTTGTTAGAGCGGTGATGAACTTTGCCGTGGCGGAAAATTGCCCTCTCCTCACCGCTTGCAATATTTTGTGCAGCTCAAAACTTTCAGAGCGGTAGGAGGGACCATCGGCGCTGGCCGAGCGTATACGGCGTTGCCTTAACGGGGGCCAACTTCTGTTAAACGGTGGTGAACGGTTACGAGTGGTGATGAATTTTTTTCACCGCTCCGGGAACGCTACAGAAAAGTACAGAAAAGGCAGTGTGACCGGGGCTTTTACAGTCCATGACTGCGGAGCCACCATTACTTTGGCGTGCACATGATAGCCTCTGAATGCATTTTCATGTAGACACAGATAGTTTAAAAATACCATTTTTTAACACCGGAAAGAGGCAAATGTGCATTTTTGAAAATACAGTATCCGTGTCCGTGTGGACGTAGCCTTAGTAATGTCTGACATTACTGGACTGCATTACATAAAATGGGGAAATACTGTAGTTATTGCTATTGAGAGAGTGTGAGTAATTGACAGTGACTGAGTAGAAGTGAATGAGTATGCGTTAGTAGGTGTGTGTGTGTGTGTGTGCGTGTGTGTGTGTGAGTGAACAACTGACACAAATGACACAAATTTACAGGAAGGCTAGTGCATGTTTGCATGTGTGTGTGTGCGTGTGGTCAGCAATGATGCAACTGATGTGTGACTTGCAATGTGGATGTTGAATAGGAGCATGCAAGTGTGGACACAAATTTAGCGTTGTCATAATGACCACAGGCAAGCACAAAGTGTTCAAGAAGCGCTTTCTTGAACACTTTGCCAATTTGGTTAATTATGTCTTTGTGCCGATGAATAGGCCCCTTGCCTTTTCCCCACCACCACCCCACCCCGCTACGGTCCTAACTCAGGCCTGAGCATGGCCAGCTGACACACACACCGACATACACACAGTGTTTGGGGGGGGGGCTGGGTGTAGGATAACTGGGAGTGGGCGGCTGGAGGTAGGAACATCGTAGTTAATGAGCCAGTGGCTGTCAGGAATGGTTAGGCGTCTGCACATGGATAGGCGGGGCTAGTGGACGGGTGGAGGTCTTCACACATCAGCACACACACAAACGCACACACAGACAAATACATGCTCAGAGTGATAACAAATGAGTTTGTTGCGCACAATTGGCTAACTCTTATTAGGGCTTTGCAGCGGTTTCTCAGCCATGATGACTTTTTCACTTATTGGCCACTTCATGTCTTCGTCTTCATCATGTCCCCCATGCCCCTCCAACTCAACATTACATCATTTATTTTAACAGCACGAAATAAACACAAACACAAAAGATGAAATGCTTGTATCGCAGAACCTCTGTCACACATTGGTGCTGCACTCGTATGTATGCATGGAATTGTGCGGGCCATGTCTTTGCCGCGTTTTGAGAACGTGCGTGCTTTAGTTCCAGTCAGCGAGCCCTGCTGTCCACTACATATGTTTGCTAGGTTTCTCTGCCTCTATTACATGAATGTGCAAAGCAGCTCTCATACATTGACAACCATCTGTCAATAATACACACAAACACACTCCACCTCCCGAAACATTCAACGCTCAGTCAGCATAGGAAAAAAATCAATATGGTTCTGTCGGCGGCAAAGAGCCTGGGAGGAAGAGCAGCTGAATGTTTCCATTTGTGTCCAAACTCTCCTGCCCATCAGAAGCCAGAATAAAAGCTGATGAAATAGAGTGGACCAAAAACACGGGTGAAGCCTGACGGTGGCAGCATCAAGCTTTGGGGTTGTTGGAGAAAATCAGGAAAAGTTCCAGATCAGTCCACTTTGCAACAGAAGCTGAAATGACCTCAGCAGAGTCTTGAACTTGTTTTGTTATGTTTGTCTCAATTAATTATTATTTATTGATTATTACACTGATTATTATATATGATTTCTATATATTGTGAAAATATTTCTTACCTTTTTCCATCCATCCATCTATTTTCTATGCCGCTTATCCTCATTGGGGTCGCGTGGTTTATGCTGGAGCCTATCCCAGCTGACTTTGGGTGAACATGAATGTTTTTTGGAATATGGGAGGAAACCGGAGTACCCGGAGAAAAACCCACGGGAGAACATGCAAACTCCACACAGAGATGCCCAAGCCGAGATTCGAATCCCGATCTCCTGACTGTGTGGCCA